>NW_027507811.1:19639732-20239732 GCF_037356315.1 Lithobates pipiens
GGCAAAAGTGGACACTGATGTGAGGGGAAAAATGAAGGGGAGCAGAGGAGGACACTGCTGTGGGGGGTGATATGAAAGGGGGCAGAGAAGGACAGTGCTCTGGGGTATATGAATGTCGCCACAACCTCTAACCACCTCTTGTACCATGTCCTCAGTCTCTGACCATATCCTGTACCATGTCCACAGCCTCTGACCATCTTCTGTACTATGTGTGCAGCCTCTGACCACCTCCTGTATCACGTCCACAGCCTTTAAGAATTTCCTGTAGTATGTCTGCAGTCTCTTGCCACCTCCTGTACCATATCCACAGCGTCTGACCACCTCTTTCTATGTTATCTGGAGCCTCTGACCACCTCCTGTATCATGTCCGCAGTAACTGACCACCTCCTGTACCATGTAGGCAGCCTCTGACCACCTCCTGTGCCATGTCCACAGCCTCTACCAACCTCCTGTACCATGACTGCAGCCTCTGACCACCTCTTGTATGATGTCCACAGGGTGAGGATCACCTCCTGTATGATGTCCACAGCTATAACCACCTCCTGTATGATGTCTGCTGCCTCTAACCACCTCCTGTATCATGTCCGCAGCCTCTAATTATCTTGTCTCTTGTATCACGTCCGCAATCTCTGAACATCTCTTGTCTTTTATCATGTCTGCAGGCTCTGAGGGGGTCTGGAGAGGAGTCAAGAGCGGGAACGCTGGCGGGATGGGGGTCACGGGAGGATAAAGACGTGTGGACTGTGGAGAAGACACTATAGGTCAAAACCAGAGCCACCAAGCCGGAGCCGTCTGACTGAGTCCTGCACGCTGCACCTGAGAGGAGTTCAGTGACGGCGCTGCCAGGCCAGTCTGAGGGGGGTCACTGATGTAAGGGGGAGTGAATACAATAATGTAAGGGGGTACTGATATAAAAGTTCCCCCTTATACCAGGGAACCCCCCCTTACCTTAGTCTATTCACCAGTGTTGGTCATCTTACTTTAAAAAAGTAATTAGTTAAGTTACAACTAGTTACAACTAGTTAACACTAGGGGGCGATCAAAGGGTTAACTGTGTGTCCTAGGGAGTGATTCTAACTGTAGGGGGTGGGGACTCACAAGGGGAGGAGACCGATTGGTGTTCCTCCGTACTGGGTACACATGATCGGTCTCCTCTCACCTGACAGGACGTGGATCTGTGTGTTTACACACACAGATCCACAGTCCTGCTTGGTTAACAGGCATCGGGTCCAGACTGATGCAGCGTGCGCACCCCCCAGATGACCAGGAAGCCCAGGACGTCATATGATGCCCGCCCATGATGGGAGATCACTCTTGTGGATGTCATATGACTATGTGCGGTATGTGAAGTGGTTGAATGAATGAATGACTTGTATAGCGCTACAAATGCAAACTGAATCGCCTCAAGGCGCTTGATCTGACCTGCGTTGACTTCCTTCTTAAAAGAGGTGGGTCTTGAGTTTTTTCCTGAAGGCCCAATGGTTTTCTTCCATGCGGATGTTCGTGAGTAGAGTGTTCCATAGCCGTGGTCCTTGGACTGCAAATCTTCGTTCTCCCCTTGATTTGTAATGGGACATGGGGATGAGGAGGAGGTTTTGGTTAGTTGATCTGAGGTTGCGATTGGGTGTGTAGTGTTTTATTTTTTCGCATAAGTATTGAGGAGCATTTCCTTGTGTGCATTTGGTTAGTCAGTGTAGGAACCTCAGGGAAAGGGAGATGGATTCCTAGGCTTTTTTTCCGTGACTAGTCTTGCTGCCATGTTTTGGACGACTTGTAGGAATGCAATCTGGAATTTAGGTAGTCCTATGTAGAGGGAGTTTGCGTAGTCGAGTCGACAGTTGATGATTGTTCTTACTACTACTGCTTTCTCTTCTGGAATGAAGGGGATGAGTCTACGTAGCAGGCGGAGAAGATGGTAAGATCCATTGACTACTGATCCTATTTGTGCATCCATTGACATCTCTGAGTTGAAGATGACTCCGAGACTTTTGGCTTTTGTGCTTGGGGAGATGGTCTGTCCAAGGATGGTGGGTGGAGTCCATGGGGTCTTCGTTTTTATATTTTGGTTTGCGTTTAGGAGAAGAAGTTCTGTTTTGGCTCCATTGAGTTTGAAGGAGCTCATGGTCATCCAGTCATCTATCGATGTAAGACATTTTTCTAATTCCTGATGTTGGTCTTTTTGTCCGGCGATGCAAAAGTAGAGTTGAGTATCATTCGCGTAGGAGTGGAAGCATAGGTCTGATTTGTTGATGATTTTGAGTAGTGGACAGATGGTGGGAATACTGCTCTGGTACTCAGACTTACTCACTGTAGTCTCTTGGGGAGATGATCTGTCCAAGGATGGTGGGTGGAGTCCATGAGGTCTTCGTTTGTGTTTTTTCAGTTTGATTTTAGGAGAAGAAGTTCTATTTTGGATCCATTGAGTTTGAGGGAGCTCGTGGTCATCCAGTCATCTATCGATGTAAGGCATTTTTCTAATTCCTGGTGTTGGTCTTTTTGTCCTGCAATGCAAAAGTAGAGTTGGGTATCATTCGCGTAAGAGTGGAAGCATAGGTCCGATTTGTTGATGATTTTGAGTAGTGGACAGATGGTGGGAATACTGCTCTGGTACTCAGACTTACTCACTGTAGTCTCTTGGGGAGATGATCTGTCCAAGGATGGTGGGTGGATCCACTGACTACTGATCCTATTTGTGCATACATTGACATCTCTGAGTCGAAGATAACTCCAAGACTTTTGGCTTTTGTGCTTGGGGAGATGGTCTGTCCAAGGATGGTGGGTGGAGTCCATGGGGTATTTTTTTTTATATTTCGGTTTGCGTTTAGGAGAAGAAGTTCTGTTTTGGCTCCATTGAGTTTGAGGGAGCTCATGGTCATCCAGTCATCTATCGATGTAAGGCATTTTTCTAATTCCTGATGTTGGTCTTTTGTCCGGCGATGCAAAAGTAGAGTTGAGTATCATTCGCGTAAGAGTGGAAGCATAGGTCCGATTTGTTGATGATTTTGAGTAGTGGACAGATGGTGGGAATACTGCTCTGGTACTCAGGCTTACTCATTGTAGTCTCTTGGGGAGATGATCTGTCCAAGGATGGTGGGTGGAGTCCATGAGGTCTTCGTTTGTGTTTTTTCAGTTTGCGTTTAGGAGAAGAAGTTCTATTTTGGATCCATTGAGTTTGAGGGAGCTCGTGGTCATCCAGTCATCTATCGATGTAAGGCATTTTTCTAATTCCTGATGTTGGTCTTTTTGTCCGGTGATGCAAAAGTAGAGTTGAGTATCATTCGCGCAAGAGTGGAAGCATAGGTCCGATTTGTTGATGATTTTGAGTAGTGGACAGATGGTGGGAATACTGCTCTGGTACTCAGACTTACTCACTGTAGTCTCTTGGGGAGATGATCTGTCCAAGGATGGTGGGTGGATCCACTGACTACTGATCCTATTTGTGCATACATTGACATCTCTGAGTCGAAGATAACTCCGAGACTTTTGGCTTTTGTGCTTGGGGAGATGGTCTGTCCAAGGATGGTGGGTGGAGTCCATGGGGTCTTTGTTTTTATATTTCGGTTTGCATTTAGGAGAAGAAGTTCTGTTTTGGCTCCATTGAGTTTGAGGGAGCTCATGGTCATATAGTCATCTATCGATGTAAGGCATTTTTCTAATTCCTGATGTTGGTCTTTTTGTCCGGCGATGCAAAAGTAGAGTTGAGTATCATTCGCGTAAGAGTGGAAGCATAGGTCCGATTTGTTGATGATTTTGAGTAGTGGACAGATGGTGAGAATACTGCTCTGGTACTCAGACTTACTCACTGTAGTCTCTTGGGGAGATGATCTGTCCAAGGATGGTGGGTGGAGTCCATGAGGTCTTTGTTTGTGTTTTTTCAGTTTGCGTTTAGGAGAAGTTCTATTTTGGATCCATTGAGTTTGAGGGAGCTCGTGGTCATCCAGTCATCTATCAATGTAAGGCATTTTTCTAATTCCTGATGTTGGTCTTTTTGTCCAGCGATGCGATAATAGAGTTGAGTATCATCCGCGTATGAGTGGAAGCATAGTTCAGATTTGCTGATGATTTTGAGGAGTGGACAGATGTTAAATATAAGCTTTCTGTATAGTAATATTTAATGTACTTATTGCAAAGTGTCACATGTAATATATATTGTAATTCTAAGTTTCTCTGATTGTATTGCAGTTTACAGAAATATTGATAGACGTAAATTCAGTTTTGGCATAAAACACAACGCTATTTCTGTTTGTTTTGTTAACTGGCTGTCAGCTAAGGGATAGTAGGACAGCACAGGCAGGGTTGCTAACAAATTTAGTTTGCCAGGTGGTAATTGTCCTGGCTTATTATTAGAAGATCCACTGACTTCCCTCTAATTCTGGAATTGCTGCACCTTTTCTCTTCTGTCACTAGGTGGCGCTGTAGCTGGTGACATTAGATCGATAAGGGCATAGCAAGGACAGATCATGAATGGATGGGGTGTCTCGGCCAAAAGCCAGGGGTTTCTTTAGACCCTTGGCCTGCTGGGAGAGCCTATTTATTTGGGTGGAGTCAGGTGATCGGGGGTTCTGTGCCACCTGGATGGCTGTCTAGGTGGATGTGTGTTATGTCATCCTGGGCTGGTAGGCCGGAAGCCAGAGGCCTATCCCAGGGACACCTGGCTGCAAGGCTGCCTGAGGCCTATGCAGGAGCAGGAGAAGCAGTGTAGGCTTGGGACTGCAGGATTGGAGTCCAACCGAGTTGTGAAGGTTCAGCCAGACAGGGAACCAGTTGTGGTTGGAGGTAAAGGGGAAGCAGTCACCACTAAGGGACCATCTACCTTATTACCAGAGACTACAGTGAGTAAGCTTGAGTACCAGAGCAGTCTTCTCACCAGCCGGGAATGGTGAAGGGGAAAGCTTCAGTGAGTGTCAAGTCACTGACCCAGCAGCCACTGACCCAGACACTTGAGGAGTATATAGTGGGATAGCTGTGGAAGAGCTCAGGAGATCCGGTGATGACTGAGATCTGGAAGTCTAATGAGAGACTTGGAGCTCAGTGATATAAGACCTACAGTGGGATACTGTGAGATAAGAAACAAACTGTTCTGTGTTACCAAGAGTTATGTATACCTACCTTAACAGTGACTGTTACAAGTTCAGTTGCCATAAGAGACAGCGGCCCCACCTATACAGATGTGGCATCTGGCTGGAGGCCTTTCCCTGTATAGCTGTCTACCTATAGTGTCTCGGAGTCCGCCAATTAACATTGCATCTACCTAAGGATGCCCTGACCCTAATCCGCTCTCCCACAGTTCTTTTTAAGAGACAATAGATCTCTTGTTCACGTTCAAAAAGTGACCGGCACCCATCATTTCATCTTGCATTACACCTATTATGCCTGCTAACTTCACAAGGAAGGATGTCGGCTCTCCTTAACTCTTGAGATCACCATTAGGGCTCTGGGGAGCCTAGGACTCTGCTATACAACCATGACTAATTTGCTGTCAGCGGGATTCCCAGCAGAATGGAAACAAACAAGTATCGGCTTTAAAAAAAAACACAGTGTGGGGGTCCCCTTCCAATCCATACCTAGCCTTTTGGGTCTGGTATAGATTTTGAGGGGAACTCCTTGCCACAATTGTTTTTTAAACGTGTGAGGTCACTTCTAAAATCCATACCAGACCCTTATCCAAGCATGTAGCCTGGCAGGCCACGAAAGGGGGGGTGAGCTAGGTCCCCCCTCCCTGAACCATACCAGGCCACATGCCCTCAACATTGGGGGGTGCTTTGGGGCAGGGGGCTCACCCCCAAAGCACTTTGTCCCCATGTTGATGAGGACAAGGGCCTCTCTTCCCCACAACCCTTGCCCAGCGGTCTAGGGGTTTGCAGGCAGGGGGCTTATTGGAATGTGGCGGAAGCCCCCTTTTAACAAGGGGGTCCCCAGATTCCAGCCCCCCCCATGTGAATGATATTTGTACATGGTACCCCTATTTACTCACCAAAATAAGTGTCAAAAATAAATAAGAACACAAATACAGTTTTTGACAAATCCTTTTTTAAAAAAAAGAAAATGTCCCACAAAGTAAATCCAGTGTCAATCACTATAAATGCTGACCGCTGACCCCCCCCCCCCCAAAAAAAAAAAGAGGTGTGCACGTGATGCTTACCTTCTGACAACTGACACCACCAAAGGTAAATAAACAAAAAGGCGGGGTCACTTGTTATTGGCTCTCCAGGGCCTCCAGAATGTGATAAGTAGTCAGGAAATTAAATGTGTCATTTACAGTATGCTCTTTTAAAGCCTGAATGTGCTCCTTGGATTTTGGGTCTCTCTATGTCATTAGACTTTGAAAAAGTCTCATATATGTGGTATCTCCATACTAGGGAGGAGTAGTAAAATGCATTTTGGGGAAAATTCCAAGTGTGACAATACTGTGTTGGGATATTCATTGGCAGCTTTGTGTAAAAAAAAAAAAAAAACCCCTAGCCACCCGGTCGGTGTCCGTCCCCTAGTGTTCCCTGACCTTCTCGCTCCCCGATGTTTTGTGTCTTGTCGGTACTTTAAGTCTGTGTCTGCTGGCCCAACGGCCATTTGAAGCTTACCTTACCTCCTGAGGAAATTTATAGTGGTATGTAGCCCTCTTTTGTCAGATATTAGTCACGTTATTGAAGCACCTGCTCAAGACCCCAACCCCTGCATTACAACATATGTGTTGTCTCTCAGCCTTTTTATTTTAATAAGGTTTTACGTAATACTTTTCTGTTGTTTATTTCCTTTCTGCATTTTATTTTGCTTTGTTTTCTTTTAGTTATCTATTTTTATCCTTCAATTGCTACTGTATATCTGTAGTCACCATGAGGTTATATCAGTCTCTCCAGTATGCTCCAGATTTTCTTTGAATATTGTCAGTTCTGTATCTTTTCATTTTCTGTAAAAAATTCTCTCAATAAAAATTACAATTTAAAAAAAAAAAAAAATTCATTTTCTTTTTTAAAAACATGTGGCAGAAAAAATAAAATCTTCAAAAGACTCACCATGCCTATTAAAAATACCTTGAGGTGTTTACTCTCCAAAATGTGGTGATTTTGTGGGTGTTTCTCCAATCCTGCCACTTTAGTGCCTCAAAAAAACTTTATAGATAGTCAGGAAATCAGATGCACGATTTGCCTGAAGGTGTTCCTGTGATTTTGGGCCCCTCTATGCATCCAGATAGAGCAAAAAGTCTCACACATGTGGTATCCCCATGCTTGGAAATGTGGAAGAATGTGTTTTGTGGTAAAATCCTGAGTATACTCATGTTGTGTGTGAGAAATAACTTGTTAAAATGACAACTTTGTGAAATAAAATCAGATTTTATTTAATTTATTTTCCAAAAAATATTGTGGAAAAAATGTACATTAAAAAAAACTCATTCTGCCTCTTACTAAGTACCTTGGACTGTCTACTTTCCATAAATGTGTCATTTGGGGATATTTGTATTGTCCTGGCATTTTAGAGACTCAAGAATTTAGAAATTCAATCAGAACATCAGGATTGATTAATTTTCAATATATACACAATACATTGTAGAATTTATAACTTTCACACAGAGTAGATAATATACACAGATTTGCTTTGTATTTTAACCAAAGAAATGTAGAAAAATACATTTTGCCCAAAATTTGTGAAGAAAGATTATTTATTTGCTATATTTTTATTAAATGTTATTTTTTTTTATTCAAAATGTTAATTTTTTTTCACATTATATATTAAAAGCGGTGAAAAATCACAACTAAAACAAAGCTTTACATGTCTCAAAAAAATGATATAAAATTATTTTGAGTACAGTGTTGCATGACTGAGAGTAATTGTCAGTCAAATTATCACTGTGCTGGAAATGAAAGAATGGCGTATACAGGAAGGGGGAATAACATGGCTGTCTTTAAGTAGTTAACAAACAATAAAAACTAAGATAGAATCTAAATCAAAACCTTTATAAATGAAGATAATAAACCATAAAGTGTATTTATTATTGGTTGGACCAATGAGAAGCCGGCTTCTTCGGTAAAACATAAAAAGACCAATAATGTCCAGAAACCGATATCAACCAATAAGAAGTGTTGTCCATCAGGGATGGGCTTTATGTTCGAGGTGAACATTGGCTGTTCTCCAAACAGTGAACAATTTTGGGTGTTCGCGGCAAACTCGAAAGCCGCGGAACACCCTTTAAAAGTCTAAGGGAGAAATCAAAAGTGCTATTTTTAAAGGCTTATATGCATGGTATTGTCATAAAAAGTGTTTGGGGACCCGGGTCCTGCCCCAGGGGACATTTATCAATGCAAAAAAAGTTTTAAAAACGTCCATTTTTTTCCCCGCAGGGGACCCCCGAACCAAAATTAAAAAAAGAAAAATGCGTGGGGGTCCCCCTAAATTCCATACCAGGCCCTTCAGGTCTGGTATGGATATTAAGGGGAACCCCGCGCCAAAATTAAAAAAGTGGCGTGGGGGTCCCCCTCAAAATCCATACCCGACCCTACAGGTCGGGTATGGATTTTAAGGGGAACCCCGCACCAAAATGTAAAAAAGAAATGGCATGGGGGTTCCCCCAAAAAATTTTATCCGAGCATGCAACCTGGCAGGCCGCAGGAAAAGAGGGGGGATGAGAGAGGGCCCCCCCTCCTGAACTGTACCAGGCCACATGCCCTCAACATTGGGAGGGTACTTTGAGGTAGCCCCTCAAAGTACCATGTCCCCATGTTGATGGGGAGAAGGGCCTCATCCCCACAACCCTTGCCCGGTGGTTGTGGGGGTCTGCGGGTGGGGGGCTTATGGGAATCTGGAAGCCCCCTTTAACAAGGGGACCCCAGATCCCGGCCCCTCTGTATGAATTGATAATGGGATACAAATGTACCCCTACCATTTCAGAAAAAAAGTGACAAAAAGGTTAAAAAACACAAGAGTCCTTTTTTTAATTTCTTCTTCTTTCTGCTTCTTCTTTCTTCTGGTCTTCCTTCGGTGTTCTTCTTCCTAAAACTTCTTCTTCTGCATCATCTTCTTCTTCCTCCGCTCGTCTCATCCCGCATCTTGCTCTGGCTTCTTCTCCGCTCTGTCCGCACGATCCTCCTCTATGGGAATCTTCAGCCTTCTGACACTTCTTAAATAACGGAGGACGGTGCAACCCGGTGACTCCGCCCTCCTCTGACAACACGGGGAAAGCCCATAGGGAAGTCCCAGTGCATCAGAGGATGGCCCCGCCCTCCGTTATTTAAGAAGTGTCAGAAGAATCGAAGCGTCACACGGCTGAAGACTCCCACAGGGGCGGATCGTGCGGACAGAGCGATGAAGAAGCCGGAGCAAGATGCGGGATGAGAAGAGCGGAGGAAGAAGAAGATGGAGAAGAAGTAGATGGAGAAGAAGAAGAACACGGAAGGAAGACCAGAAGAAAGAAGAAGCGGAAAGAAGAAGAATTTAACAAAGGACTTGTCATAAACCGTCTCTTGTCTTTTTTAACCTTTTTGTCACTTTTTTTGTGAAATAGTAGGGGTACACGTGTACCCCATTACCAATTCACACAGGGGGTCACCTTGTTAAAGAGAGCTTCCAGATTCCGATTAGCCTTCCGCCCGCAGACCCCCACAACCACCTAGCAAGGGTTGTGGGGATGAGGCCCTTCTCCCCATCAACATGGGGACAAGGTGCTTTGGGGCTACCCCAAAGCACCCTCCCAATGTTGAGGGCATGTGGCCTGATACGGTTTAGGAGGGGGGGGGGCGCTCTCTCATCCCCCCTCTTTTCCTGCGGCCTGCAAAGTTACGTGCTCGGATAAGGGTCTGGTATGGATTTTGAGGGGGACCCCTATGCCATTTTTTTTTAAAAATGTTGGCGCGGGGTTCCCCTTAATATCCATACCAGGGTTCGGGGTTCCCCTGTGGGGAAATCCCCATGCTGTTTTTATCAATGAACTTTTATGTGTATTGCGGACCGACAATTCATTATAGCAGTTTTAAATGACTTTTTTTTCCTTTAGAAATGTCATTTTGCTGTCAGACTGTTCTAAACACGGGAAACGTGCGCCCCTTTACAGGCATACTATAGACACCCCCCAGGTATGAAACTTAAAGGAATATTTCACTTTTTTGTTTCACTTTAAGCATTATTAAAATCACTGCTCCTGAAAAAAAACGTCAGTTTTTAAACCTTTTTTTTGCATTGATACATGTCCCCTGGGGCGGGACCCGGGTCCCCAAACATTAGCCCTTTTGATTATTCATAATCGTGTCCCATAGACTTTAACGGTTTTCGCACGTTCGAATAAATGTTTTGCCTGTTCACATCTTATGCTGCGAACCGAATGGGGGGGTGTTCGGCTCATCCCTATTGTCCATGTATTGTCATATCTGGCCATGTATTAGCACAGTTTAGTTGTATGGTGCGGTCTGTGTGAGTGCGGGACCGAGTCATCTCTGTATGTTTAGAGGATCGTATTACTAGAATTCAATCCCTGCAGACTCAGATCTATCAAACCGAACCTGAAAAACATTCAATATATTCCCCCCCAACACACCACTGTTATCATGGGAACGATCGTTATCTTATGTGACTTCTCTGGTGATACACAAGGCTTCCTTTCTGAATGAAAGATTTCCCGCACTCTGAACATGAATAGGGACGCTCACCTGTGTGAATTTTCTGGTGATACACAAGGCTTCCTTTGTGAGAGAAAGATGTCCCGCACTCTGAACATGAATAAGGACGCACACCTGTGTGAACTCTCTGGTGTACATTAAGTTTTTCTTTTGTAATGAAACCTTTCCCGCACTCTGAGCATGAATAGGGACGCTCCCCCGTGTGACGCTTCTGGTGTCTAATAAGATTTCTTTTCGTCGGGAAACCTTTCCCGCATTCTGAGCATGAATAGGGAAACTCACCCGTGTGACATGTCTGGTGTGCAATAAGATTTATTTTGTCAGAGAAACATTTCCCGCACTCTGAACATGAGTAAGGATACTCTCCTGTGTGAATTCTCTGGTGTATAAGAAGAATTTTTTTCTCAGCGAAACATTTCCCGCACTCTGAACATGAATAAGAATACTCTCCTGTGTGAATTCTTTGGTGTATAAGAAGAATTTTTTTCTCAGCGAAACATTTCCCACACTCTGAGCATGGAAAGGGACGTTCACCCGTGTGCTTTCTAAGATGTTGAAGTAGGTGATCTTTTTGAAAGAAACATTTCCCACACTCTGAACATGAATGGGGGCGCTCCCCTGTGTGAAGCTTCTTGTGTCTACTAAGATTGCTTTCATAAGTGAAACATTTTCCACACTCTGAGCATGGAAAGGGACATTCCCCCGTGTGCTTTCTAAGATGTTGAAGTAGGTGAGCTTTTTGAAAGAAACATTTCCCGCACTCTGAACATGAATACGGACGCTCACCTGTGTGAATCCTCTGGTGTTTATCAAGACTATTTTTCTCAGTGAAACCTTTCCCGCACTCTGAACATGAAAAGGGACTTACACCTGTGTGAATTGTCTGATGTTTAAGAAGGCTTCTTTTTTCAATGAAACCTTTCCCGCACTCTGAACATGAAAAGGGACGCTCACCCGTGTGAATCATCTGGTGTTTTTCAAGACTTTTTTTCTTAGTGAAACCTTTCCCGCACTCTGAACATGAAAAGGGACGTACACCTATGTGAATTTTCTGATGTGCAAGAAGGCCTTGTTTTCTAGTGAAACATTTCCCGCACTCTGAACAAGAAAAGGGGCGCTTACCAGTGTGAATTTTCTGATGTTCAAGAAGTTTTCCTTTTATGCTAAAACTTTTACCACATTCTGAACATGAATAGGGACGCTCCCCAGTGTGAATTTTCTGATGTGTAAGAAGGTAGTCTTTCTGAACAAAACATTTCCCGCACTCTGAACACGAATAGGGACGCTCACCCGTGTGAATTCTCTGATGTATAACAAGGGTTCTTTTCAAAGTGAAACCTTTCCCGCACTCTGAACATGAATAAGGACGCTCCCCCGTGTGACTTCTTTGATGTCTATGAAGGTTATTTTCCTGAGAGTAACATTTTCCACACTCTGAACATGAGAAGGGACGCTCCCCCGTGTGAGTGTACCAGTGTGCAAGAAGGTTTTGTTTTCTAGTGAAACACTTCCCGCACTCTGAACATGAATAGGGACGCCGAGCATTGTGATATTTCTTGTGTCTAAGAAGTGATATCATTTTTGTGAAAAGTTTCCCGCACACTGAACATGACAATGAAGTCTCTTCTGTGTGATCTCCTTCCTGCCCTGAAGAAGATTCCTCGGGAATAGACGGATCTATTAAAGTATTTCTACTGTGAGATCTTAGAGTCCTGGGATGTGATTTATCGGAAGGTTCCTCAGACGTATTCCGGACATTATGGTCATCTGCTGAGAAACAATTTTACAATAAATGTTAGAAGAATTGTTGAAACCTTCCAGGAGTCATAGATGTTGGGAACATGACATCATAGTGAGGAATGGAGATGGACCTTTCATATGGTGTACAGTATCTCCTCCTCATTTGTTGGGAACATGAAGTTATATTGAGGAATGGAGATGGACCTTTCATATGGTGTACAGTATCTCCTCCTCATTTGTTGGGAACATGACGTTATATTGAGGAATGGAGATGGACCTTTCATATGGTGTACAGTATCTCCTCCTCATTTGTTGGGAACATTGATTAACATGGTAAATAGAATTTCTTTCTTCTGGTGAGGACCAGAGTTGATGCTTTCAAATGGTTTTCAATACCCACAGCACATTGATGTTTTTACTATCAGCAGTTAAGGTTTCTCAGTCTTTCCAGTACAGAATGATGTGACATTCTCCATTTTGTATGTGAGCATCATAGATTGTGTGTAATCAAATAGAAAAATAAACTAACCTCTGTATACGGAAGGGGTGCTTTGTTTTTAGAGCTCTGTGGATGAGGAATAATCTGGTTCCAGGTGACTAATAAAAATGATTGGATGTTCTTCTTATTACAAATACTGTATATCAGTGGTGGCCCACCCATAGGGGGCTCCACTCATCCAAAGATACTGATCATAAAAAAAACCTGGCCCTTTAAGCGTGTGTGGGGTGTGTATTTGAAGAATGGCTTGCTGCAATCACCGCAAATAAATAAATAAAATAAAACAAAAATAATGTCCCTTTAGGTGTGTGAAGGGTGCCGGACACACAGCTGCTATAGGAAGCATGACGTGTTTGCAAATCACATGATTGCAAACAAGAAGCTCTATTGGCTTCCTTTAGAAAGTCCTCGGGGCGCTGAACTCTCCGCCCTGAACACTCCCTCTATAGCATTGTTCCCTGCTGTGATGTGTGATTGGTGGGTCTTGTGCCGTCACTTCCGTTTCTTGGACTCATCCTGGCCGTCCGAAGGTGGATGACAGGCGACTTTCTGTGAGTACGAGGGGGGAGAGGGGGGACATCTAATGTAAAGAGGGGCTCTGATGGGGACATCTAATGTAAAGGACTCTGATGGGGACATCTAATGTAAAGGAGGACTCTGATGGGGACATCTAATGTAAAGGAGGACTCTGATGGGGACATCTAATGTAAAGGAGGACTCTGATGGGGACATATAATGTAAAGTAGGACTCTGATGAAGACACCTGCTGTAATGGGGGACTCTGACTGGGACATCTAATGTAAAAAGGGGGCTCTGAGGATGACTCCTTATGTTTTATTTTCTTTTACTTGAAATGTGGACGTGATTGGACTACTGTGAGGGGCACAGTGAGGCTGCATATGATGGGCACAGTGAGGTTGCATATGATGGGCACAGCGAGGCTGCATATGACGGGCACAGTGAGGTTGCATATGACGGGCACAGTGAGGCTGCATATGACGGGCACAGTGAGGCTGCATATGATGGGCACAGTGTGGTTGCATACGATGGGCACAGTGTGGTTGCATACGATGGGCACAGTGAGGTTGCATACAATGGGCACAGTGAGGTTGCATACAATGGGCACAGTGAGGTTGCATATGACGGGCACAGTGAGGCTGCATATGACAGGCAGAGTGAGGCTGCATATGACGGGCACAGTGAGGTTGCATATGACGGGCACAGTGAGGCTGCATATGACGGGCACAGTGGGGCTGCATATGACGGGCACAGTGAGGCTGCATATGACGGGCACAGTGAGGCTGCATATGATGGGCACAGTGAGGCTGCATATGATGGGCACAGTGAGGCTGCATATGACGGGCACAGTGAGGCTGCATATGACGGGCACAGTGAGGCTGCATATGACGGGCACAGTGAGGCTGCATCTGATGGGCACAGTTGTTTCTAGCAGTAATGATAAATAATCACCTCATAAATGACTATTTCCAGTCCTGTATTACTAACATTTAATTTTTAAGTTTGTTTGCGCCCCCAAAAATGTTGATCACCAGCCCCCACTGCTGTATATGATTACTAATAATTGTTGGAAAAACATTTTAGAATGTTGATCTGGGAAGATATCTGATTGCCTTTTCGGATCAGAATATTTTAACGTAAAGAAAATGAGGCCGGGCTTTATATGGTTATTCTGTCTTCCTCCTGGGTGAATTCAGTAGGCTTATGCCGCGTACACACGTAGCGGACTATCCGGCGGACTTAGTCTGGCGGTCTTCCCGCCGGACTGTCCGCCGGACTTTCCGAACGGGCTACTTGCCCACACACGGCACTTTTTCAGTGGACTATCCGCCGTACTTTTGAAATGAAAGGACTCGCCCCCACACACGCGCGGAGGAAAGTCCGCTCATTTTGAGCGCGTCTTCAGGTAGCCTGGTCACCTGGTATGGCCTTAAAGGGGAACACCTACGCCGAGAAAAAAAATCGCCGTGGGGGTCCCCCCCAGGTCCACATCAGACCCTTATCCGAGCACGCTAACCGGCCGGCCAGGAAAGGGGGGGAACGAGTGAGTGCCCCCCCACCTGAGCCGTACCAGGCCACGTGCCCTCAACATGGGGGGTGCCTTGGGGAATGGGGGGCTGCGTGCCCGTCATTGTGAGCAGAGAGAGCGAAGAGGCAACATCTGAAGAGAAGAACAGAAGAACAGAAGACGGCGACAGAAGACCGAAGAGGGGGACAAGACCCCCGAAGTCGGAAGAAGGGGGTGGCGGCGGCGAAGAAGAAAGCCGGGCTCCTCCACTATCTTCTGCTAGCTCTTTTGCTAGCGGAGGAGCCCGGCTTTCTTCTTCGCCGCCGCCACCCCCTTCTTCCGACTTCGGGGGTCTTGTCCCCCTCTTTGGTCTTCTGTCGCCCCTGTCGCCGTCCGGCAGTCCGGCGAGAAGACCCCCGAAGACGGACAGAAGACCCCCGGAGCTGTGCAATAAACTATTTTAACCCTTGTGTGTTGTGTTTTTTTAAACTTTTTTTTTTTACAGGTGAATGGGTAGGGGTAAATTGTACCCCATACTCATTCACATAGGGTGGGGGGGGCCGGTATCTGGGGACCCCCTTATTAAAGGGCGCTCCCGGATTCCGATAAGCCCCCCGCCCGCAGACCCCGACAACCAACGGCCAGGGTTGTCGGGAAGAGGCCCTTGTCCTCATCAACATGGGGACAAGTTGCTTTGGCACCCCCCCATGTTGAGGGCACGCGGCCTGGTATGGCTCAGGATGGGGGGGGGGGCGCTCGCTCGTCCCCCCCTTTCCTGGCCGGCCGGGTAGCATGCTCGGCTAAGGGTCTGATGTGGGCCTGGGCGGGACCCCCACGCCGATTTTATTCGGCGTAGGGGTTCCCCTTTAAGTCCATACCAGGTGACGGGGCCAGCGACGCCTCCTTCGCTGGCCCCGGCTACCTGGAGACGCGCTCGAAATGAGCGGACTTTTCTCCGGGGTGGGAAAAGTCAGTTCATTTCAAAAGTACGGCGGACTGGTACACACACGGCCGGAATGCGAGTCCGGCGGGAAGATTGGAGTGCAAAACTACTTTCTAAGTCCGCCGGAGCCCACACACGGGGGGATTGTCCGGCGGACTCAACTTTTCCACCGGATTGTTTGATCGGGTGGACGCGGCCATAGACCTTTTCTCCTCTGATGTAACAATGTTAATACAAACTTTATATTCATAGATGTAAAATAATAATGGGAACTGGTTCTATATTTACTGGGGTTTTTTTTTTTACTTACTTGTGTCCATATGTAGAGAAGATTCCTCCTGTTTACTTTCCATAATCATCTCCCCCTCCTCCATAGACTGCTGATCTCCACTCACCAACCTCTCTTCTTCTTCTTCCTCTTTAATCTCAGCTTTGATGTCTTTCATTTCTTCACCCTGAACCCCAAAGACGATAGAATACGTTGGTAAAAAGAAACAAGAGATTACACAGAAGAATGTCCTCTCATAGATTAGAATACATTTTGAGTTCTAGTTGCTCGGTGCCACCTACCTGATGATGATGAGGGATGTTGTGACCTTCCTGTGTGGAATCCCGGGAATACAGAGGACGGGGAGATCTCTCTGGTGGGTTCCCATTAGTGGATCCATCTGTAGGAAACACACACACTGACTGAATACATTGTTTCTATGTGTTTATCAGATGATGGGGGATCTAGGTGGAGCCTCCGTACTGCTCTCTCCTTTACAATAAAGTCTCCTCTTACCCGGTGATGTGAGGGGCGGCTGATTCTCCATCATGGCGTCCTTGTAGAGATCCTTGTGTCCTTCTAAATACATCTGTTGTCAAGCAGCGAGGTGAAGGCACTGTGATGTGTGGGAGACCCGGTAGAGGGCACACAGGCGAAATGATACAGGAGCACAACAGTAGGTGAGTGGCGACCTTGCTCTGTGATAGTCTAGGCCGGACCGTGGTCATCGCTCACCTCCTGCTGTGTGGACCAGCCATCAACAGGCCACGGACTGGTACTGGTCCACAGCTTGGTGGTTTGGAACTCCTAGTCTATAGTTAGTTCCTGTTAAAGGATAGATTACTGGACGGCCGACCACCCTCTTTATCTTGGTAAATCCACAGCGACTGCCATCAGAATTCCGGAGACTCAAAGGACAACACACACACACACCGCAGGCAGCGTGCAAAGAAAGTCTGAGATCTTTATTAAGGGCTACAGCTTATAAAGTAGAAAACGAGGGGGGGGGGAGGGGTAGACCTACTCCTAGGTTTCAAAGGGTCAAGCAGGTTTCTACAGAGATTCATTATCTCACTAGTTTCGGCAGGTGCTTGGAATCTCAGGTAAGGCAACATTATTCACCCAGTCTCAGCGGGTGCACGAAACGAAGGAAAAACAACAAATTTGGTTTCAGCAGCTTGCTAGCAAGATACCTTGGAAAACCGACACTATCTACAAGGGCACAGCTGGCCTAAACACAAGGAGTCCTAATTATTAATATATATACATTGAGAACTGTATTTTAATGCCGCGTACTTTTTAATGCCGCGACTGGACTTTTCGACATCAAAGGTCCGACGGAACGATTCCGGCGGACCATTCGATCGTGTGTGGGCTGCAGCAGACTTTTGATTTGCAAAAATCCGACAGACTTTAGAAATGGAACATGTTTCAAATTTTTCCGCCGGAACTCCGCCGGACCCAGTTCCTACCGAGAAATCCGCTCGTGTGTATGCTAGTCCGTCGCGAGGGCAGCTATTGGCTACTGGCTATGAACTTCCTTATTCTAGTCCGGTCATACGTCATCACGTTCAAATCCGTCGGACTTTGGTGTGATTGTGTGTGGCCAAGTCCGTTCATTCGGAAAGTCCGTCAGAACTCTGTCAGAACTCCGTCAGAACTCCGCCGAAAATCCGTCGGACCTTGTCCCTCTAAAAGTCCGGTTGTGTGTATGCGGCATAACAGTTTTAATAAGGCACAAGCAGACCTCTGTTTGACCCTGTCAAACTTAATTCATATACTGCACATAATTTTCCTGTATTCTACATAATTATTTTAACCCCCCCCCCGTATCACTTATCTTTGACTCTCATCTTATCTCTGTGATTTATTGCATTTCAACTGTGGTTCAAAATGTTCCTTTTCTAATTGGTGACTAGAGATGGGCTGTCTGTTCGGGGTGGGCCATGACTTCGACTCGAACATTGGCTGTTCGCCCGTTCGCCGAATAGCGAACAATTTTGGGAAATTTCGAAAGCCGTGGAACACCCTTTAGGCCAGGTTCACACTATAGCGATGCGGGAACGCCGCGAATCCGCGGCGTTTTCCCGCATCGCATACCTCCCGCCGGCAGTTCACACTGCCCTATGCGGACGGCTGGGAGTGTCAATGAAATGTTAATGACACCCCCAGATCCGTCCGCATATCGCAGTGCGATCTGCACACTCGCACAGGAATCGGATCGCATGGTGTGAACCCCCATGCAATCCGATTCTGTTGCGGACCAAAAAAAGGGTCCCGTGCGAGTTTTCTGTGGGAGCGATGCGAATTCAGCCATACTATCTGTATGGCTGAACTCGCATCGCTACGGAGATCGGATGTGATTTTCACTGCAGTGCGGTGCAAATCACATCCGGATCTCCCCCCGCAGCAGTGTGAACCCAGCCTTAAAAGCCTAATGCCGCGTACACATGACCGGACTTTTTGACAGCAAAGGTCCGACGAAACAAGTCTGTCGGACAATTCGATCGTGTGTGGGCTCCATCGGACCTTTGCTTGCCAAAAATCCGGCGGACTTTATAAATAGAACATGTTTTAAATTTTTCCACCGGAACTCCGCCGGACCAAGAAATCCATTCGTGTGTATGCTAGTCCGACGGACAAAAACCAACGCTAGGGCAGCTATTGGCTACTGGCTATGAACTTCCTTATTCTAGTCCGGTCGTACGTCATCACGTTCAAATCCGTCGGACTTTGATGTGATTGTGTGTGGTCAAGTCCATTCATTCGGAAAGTCCATTGGAACGCCGCCAAAAGTCCGTCGGAAAGACCGTCGGACCTAGTCCCTCGAAAAGTCTGGTCGTGTGTACGCGGCATTAGGGAAAAATCAAAAGTGCTAATTTTAAAGGCTTATATGCTTGGAATTGTTATAAAAAGGGTTTGGGGACCCGGGTCCTGCCCCAGGGGACATGTATCAATGCATAAAAAAGTTTTAAAAAAAGGACGTTTTTTTTTTTCGGGAGCAGTGATTTTAATAATGCTTAAAGTGAAACAATAAAAGTGAAATATTCCTTTAAATTTAAATTACCGGGGGTGTCTATAGTATGCCTTGAAAGGGGCGCATGTTTCCCATGTTTACAACAGTCCAAGAGCAAAATGGCATTTCTAAAGGAAAAAAAAGTCATTTAAAAGTACTAGCTATAATGAATTGTCGGGTCTCTGCAATACACATAAAAGTCATTGAAAAAGATGGCCTGGGATTCCCCCACAGTGCATTTTATTAAGGGGAACCCCAAACCAAAATAAAAAAAATGTGTGGGGGTCTCCCCAAAATCCATGCCAGGCTCTTCAGGTCTGGTATGGATTTTAAGGGGAAGCCCGCGCCAATATGTAAATATGGTTGAGAGCGCCCCCTCTTGAACCATATCAGGCCACATGCCCTCAACATGGGGAGGGTGCTTTGTGGTCCCACAACCCTTGCTCGGTGGTTGTGGGGGTCGCAGGTGGGGAGCTTATCAGAATTTGGAAGCCCTCTTTAACAAGGGGGCCCCCAGATCCCGGACCCCCTATGTGAATGGGTATGGGGCTACATTGTACAAAAACTGGATTTTGGGGGGTTCCCCTTAACCACATTAAGTGGTTATATATACTACACTGCCTGCAGTGACTGAATATAGATTCTACTCTGAATATCTAGTCTACACTAAATGCAGAGTGTATATATATATATATATATATGTATATATATATATATATATATATATATATATATTAAATAAACTACCACTAACTAACCTGCCTAATCTAGCTCTGTCTATCTCCGTCCTCAGTTACTATACACGGCCGCTATGTAAGCAGCCTTATATAGTGTGGGGCATGGACTTAGTCCCCCTGAGCCATGATTGGCCAAAGGCACCCTACCTTTGGTCAATTGTGGCTCTTTCAGCAAAGCGTGCTGTGATTGGCCAAAGCTTCCAGGTCAGGTGCATGCTTTGACCAATCATCATACAGCACTGCGATATCGCATTGCATAATGGGGCATTCCGCAGCACTCAAATTTGCTGCAAATGCCCCATAAAATTTGCTGTTCGACTAACGGGCGAACACCTCGATGTTCGAGTCGAACTTACGTTTGACTCGAACATCAAGCTCATCCCTAATCACCAACACACCAGTTCCAATGTTGCCAGTCTAGTGTAAGCCAGCCACAGTGTTCCTGATCACTAGCCAAACCAGTTCCAATTTCTCCAGACCAATGTAGGTGGGCGGCCCGCCTAGCATCACCGCTCTTCTGCCCTCACAGCATGAGAAATGTCAGAGGTGCGGAGGGGAGCAGAGAGATGACATCATCTCTAACCGCCCGCCCCGCATCTCCACTCTCCTTCCGTTACTCAAGAACGACCATTGAACCAATGCCACCATTGCAGTGACAATACACATCAGGTGGTGTGGCAAGTGGCATTTCTCATCTGGCGGCACAGACAGGTGATGTGGCAAGTGACATTCCTCATCTGGTGGCACTGGCAGGTGACATGGCAAGTGGCATTCCTCATCTGGTGGCACTGGCAAGTGGCATGGCAAGTGGCATTTCTCATCTGGTGGCACAGGCAGGTGATGTGGCAGGTGGCTTTCCTCATCTGGTGGCACTGGCAGGTGATATGGCAAGTGGCATTCCTCATCTGGTGGCAGGCAGTGTGACAAGTGACATTCCTCATCTGGTGGCACTGGCAGATGACGTGGCAAGTGGCATTCCTGATCTGGTCACAGGCAACGTGGCAAGTGGCATTCCTCATCTGGTGGCACTGGCAGGTGGCATGGCAAGTGGCATTCCTCATCTGGTGGCAGGCAGCATGGCAAGTGGTATTCCACATCTGGCAGCAGGCAGCGTGACAAGTGACATTCCTCAGGCAGCATGGCAAGTGGTATTCCTCATCTGGTGGCACTGGCAGGTGGCATGGCAAGTGGCATTTTTCATCTGGTGACACAGGCAGGTGATGTGGCAAGTAGCTTTTCCCATCTGTGGGATTGGTAGGTGATGTGACAAGTGGCATTCCTCATCTGGTGGCAGGCAGTGTGGCAAGTGGCATTCCACACCTGGTGGCAGGCACCGTGACAAGTGACATTCCTCATCTGGTGGCACTGGCAGGTGACGTGACAAGTGGCATTCCTCATCTGGTGGCAGGTAGCGTGGCATTCCACATCTGGTGGCAGGCAGCGTGGCAAGTGACATTCCTCATCTGGTGGCACTGGCAGGTGGCATGGCAAGTGGCATTCCTCATCTGGTGGCAGGCAGTGTGACAAGTGGCATTCCTCATCTGGTGGCACTGACAGGTGGCATGGCAAGTGGCATTTCTCATCTGGTGGCACAGGCAGGTGATGTGGCAAGTGACTTTCCTCATATGGTGGCACTGGCAGGTGATGTGGCAAGTGGCATTCCTCATCTGGTGGCAGGCAGCATGGCAAGTGGCATTCCACATGTGGTGGCAGGCAGTGTGACAAGTGACATTCCCCATCTGGTGGCACTGGCAGGTGATGTGGAATGTGGCATTCCTCATCTGGTTGCACTGGCAGGTGGCATGGCAAGTGGCATTTCTCATCTAGTGGCACAGGCAGTCAATGTGGTAAGTGGCTTTCCTTATCTGGTGGCACTGGCAGGTGATGTGGCAAGTGGCATTCCTCATCTGGTGGCAGGCAGCGTGGCAAGTTGCATTCCATATCTGGTGGCAGGCAGCGTGACAAGTGGCATTCCACATCTGCTGGCAGGCAGCGTGACAAGTGACATTCCTCATCTGGTGGCACTGGCAGGTGATGTGGCAAGTGCCATTTCTCATCTGGTGGCAGGCATCGTGACAAGTGGCATTCCACATCTGGTGGCAGACAGCGTGGCAAGTGACATTTCTCATCTGGTGGCACTGGCAGGTGATGTGGCAAGTGCCATTTCTCATCTGGTGGCAGGCAGCGTGGCAAGTGCCATTTCTCATCTGGTGGCACTGGCAGGTGATGTGGCAAGTGGCATTCCTGATCTGGTGGCAGGCAGCGTGGTAAGTGGCGTTCATCATCTGGCGGGACTGGCAGGGGACGTGGCAAGTGACATGCTCATGGCTTCCACTGATTCTGCATTATGGTGAGTTGAACTATTTCATTTTATATTACAATGTTATATAAGAATTAATGCGCTTCAATCATCCTGACAGCCAGTGGCGGAATTACCAGGGTCGCACCAGTCGCATTGGCGACTGGGCCCTCTGGTTCCGCCACTGTAGGGGGGCCCGCCGCCGCCTGGGAGAAAGTACAGTACACTCACGGTGTACAGTCATTCACGGAGAGTCCGCTCCGCCCATCATCTCCTGCCGATCCGCCCATCCTTACCGAGCGCATTGACGGGCACACTGCAAGGCTCCGCCCATCCTCTCCACCCATACTCTCTGCCTGCACTCACGGGCACAGTCCCCGCCCACTCCGCCCATCTTCTTTGGCCCTGCCTGCACTCACAGGCCCCGCCCATCCCCTCTGTTCAGTGCTACTGCTCATCCAAGCAAGACCCAGCAAGGAAGGTGAACAGAGTGATCTGCAAGTGAGTGGCACCCATATCAACACTGCCACTGATCCCCACACCACCACTACTGCACTGATACCCCCACACCACCCCCACTACTGCACTGATACCCCCACACCACCCCCACTACTGCACTGATCCCCCACTACTGCACTGATCCCCTCACACCACCCCCACTACTGCACTGATCCCCCCACACCACCCCCACTACTGCACTGATCCCCCCACACCACCCCCACTACTGCACTGATCCCCACTACTGCACTGATCCCCCCACACCACCCCCACTACTGCACTGATCCCCCCACACTACCCCCACTACTGCACTGATCCCCCCACACCACCCTCACTACTGCACTGATCCCCCCCACACCACCCCCACTACTGCACTGATCACCCCCACACCACCACCACTACTGCACTGATACCCCCCCACAGCACCATCACCCCCACCACTACTGCCACTGATACCCCCCACAGCACCACCACCCCCGCCACTACTGCCACTGATACCCCCCCACAGCACCCCCACCCCCGCCACTGATACCCCCCACAGCACCACCACCCCCGCCACTGATACCCCGCACACCACCACCACCACTACCGCCACTGATCCACCATGACCACTACTGCCACTGACCCCATCCTTGCCATTGATACCATTCCCCTCCCCACCACTCAATCCCACCCACCGCCCCCAACCACCATCCTTGCCATGGATTCTATTGCACTGATCACATTCCCCCACCACCTCTGCCACTCATCCCATTCAATCCCCCCTACCACTGATCCCAACCCCCCACCACAACCCTTGCCACTGATCCCATTCCCCTCACCGCTGCCACTGATCCCATCCCTACCCAACCACCACTGCTGCCACTGATCCCATCCCCCCCACCGCTGCCACACATCCCATCTCTCCGTCGCCGCTGTCACGCATTCCTACCCCCCCACCACCGATGACACTGATCCTATCCCTCCCCAACCGCCACTGATCCCATCCCCCACCAACACCGCTGCCACCCACTCATCCCAGGGGTGTAACTACAGGGGTTACAATTGCAATAGCACACATGTTGCCCCTGACCACCTGGATGGGGGGGGGCATTTAGAGGAACAAATCCCCCTCCATTTTTCTCCTGCAACCACTAAAATTCTGCTTCTCCTCCTCTCTCTCTGATAGGCATTCAGTGGCTGCATAAGGAAAATGGAGGGGATTTGTTCCCCCTTCTATCCAGGTCCTGCTGCCCCTGAGATCAGTGGGAAGGGCCCTGGCCCGGAGGTCAGGGGGGCCCTCCATCATTTTTTGCACCGGGGCCCTGAAGGTTCTAGTTACGCCACTGCTGACACCATAACAACCATGGTGCTGTGATGATTGAAGCGCCAACAGCAGAAAACCAGCTATTGCCCCGATGAAATAAAAAAGCGCTTAACCCCCCCACCCTCCCCTGCATGTGCGTACATCCCCCCCCCCCCTTCACAATTGCCGCAATTTTCTTCCACGCAGCCGGTCCCCGATGCCAAAAAGGTTGGGGACCACTGCTATATAGGATTGTCATTTTGAGGACACCTTGTGGCTGCCTGTTGCATTTGAAATTCAGTTTCTCACAGGAAAAAAAACAGGAAGTCTTGACTTTGTTAATAAAGTTTCTTATTGATCAACATAAAGTTTTTACCTCAGTTACAGACGCCATTTTAGTTGTTATGCAGATAACTAGAAGGTCTTCAAATTTGCCTCTAGATACACAAATGCCTGCAAGTCTATTTATTATTTCCCAAAGGTCATTTTACACTTTGACTGCACTTGTTATGTCTTTGATATATGGTTTAAAGTGGTTGTAAACCCTTACAACACACTTTGACCTACAGGCAAGCCTAGATTAAGGCTTACCTGTAGGTCCAAGAAATATCTCCTAAACCTATACGGTTTAGGAGATATTTGCCCGAAGATAGGCACCGCTGTCTATGGCTCATGCGCACTGAGCGTGGCATTTCCAACGACGGAGCTGGCGCGCATGTCTGCTCCCGTGCGCATGCGCGGGAGTGACGTCATCGCGGCTTCGCCGAATGACAGTGGCGGAGCTGCGAGACCCCACCGAGAAGATGGATGCGCCGGACTACAGGGGACAGCGGTGACTTCACTGGCTCCTGTGTCAGGTAAGTGACACATAATGGACTACTATGCGATGCATAGTAGTCCATTATGCTTTGCCTTTGCAGGGAATGAAAGAGGAAGTAAACCCATCAGGGTTTACTTCCTCTTTAACTGGCTGTCATTTAAGGCTGCATTCACACCTCAGCGTAGCGTTTTTAAGCGTTTTTACCGGCGTTTTGTCGTGTGTATTCGCACGTTTGCATACAGCGTTTTCTGGCGTTTTTTAACTTCTGCGTTTTTTTTTCAGCCAATAGTAAAAATATTCATCTCTTTTTTTCATCTGCTTCCTGGGTACTGTACTTGGTTATTGTACTTCCGGTTCAGCATTGTGCTCCCTGCTCCATATCTAGAACTAGATATGGAGCTAGAACGCTTGCAAATCGCTGCTGCAGCGGTGCTTTGTGTGCGATTGCGGCCCTTTGCCAGCGTTCTAGCGGCCGATAGCAGGGCGGTTTTAACCCCCGCTAGCGGCCGTAAAAGGGTTAAAATTGCACACAAAGCACCGCTGCAGCGGCCGTTTGCCAGCGTTCTAGCGGCCGCTAGCAGGGCGCTTTTAACCCCCGCTAGCAGCCGAAAAAGGGTTAAAACCGCCCTGCTAGCGGTCGCTAGAACGCTGGCAAAGCGCCGCTGCAGCGGTGCTTTGTGTGCGATTTTAACCCTTTTTCGGCCGCTAGCATGGATCTCTAGTATCATACAGACAAGGGTACTCCTTCACCATTCTTATGAAGCTCTCCTGATCTAGGAGACATACTGTCTCATCCAGTTCTCCTTCCACATTGCTGGTCTCCATTTGAGCTAAAAATGGTGATCTGTGCACTTCCTGTGTATTTTTTACGTCATTTCCTTATGTAAATTATGTAAATTATATTTTCTCTTGAGCAGATACAGCGACAAAACGCCCATAGAAACGCTCGTTGTCGCGCTAAACGCTTGAATCGAGCGCTTCCATTCGTTTCTATGGGAATAAAAACGCCCAAATCAGCCCGATTCGCACGACAAAAAAGGGTCCGGAACTTGTTTGAGCTTCAGGCGACTTGGAGTGGAGATGTGAACCATCTCCATTGAGAATAATGGATTTTTTCCCCTCCAGCGTTTTGTAGCTTCAGGCGTCAAGCTACAAAACGCTCAGGTGTGAATGGGGTCTAAGGGATAGTAGGACAGCACAGGCAGGTTTGCTAACAAATTTAGTTTGCCAGGTGGTAGTTGTCCTGGCTTATTGTTAGAAGATCCACTGACTTCCCTCTAATTCTTTAATTGCTGCACCTTTACTCTTCTGTCACTAGGTGGCGCTGTCGACATTAGATCGATAAGGGCATAGCAAGGACAGGTCATGAATGGATGGGGTGTCCCAGCCAATAGCCAGGGGTTTCTTTAGTCCCTTGGCCTGCTGGGAGAGCCTATTTATTTGGGTGGGGTTGGGTGATCGGGGTTCTGTGCCACCTGGATGGCTGTCTAGGTGGACCTGTGTTATGTCATCCCTGGCTGCTAGGCCCGGAAGCCAGAGGCCTATCTCGGGGACACCTGGCTGCTAGGCTGCCTGAGGCCTATCCAAGAGCGGGAGAAGCAGTGTAGGCTTGGGACTGCAGGATTGGAGTCCAACCGAGTTGTGAAAGTTCAGCCGGACGGGGAAGGTAAAGGGGAAGCAGTCACCACTAAGGAACCATCTACCTTATTACCGGAGACTACAGTACCAGAGCAGTCTTCTCACCAGCCAGGGATGGCGAAGGGGGAAAGCTTCAGTGAGTGCCAAGCCACGGACCCAGCAGGTTAATGGGCATGACGCTTGAGGAGTATATAGTGGGATAGCTGTGGAAGAGCTCAGGAGATCCGGTGATGACTGGGATCTGGAAATCTAGCGATAGACTTGGAGCTCAGTGATTGAAGACCTACAGTGAGATACTGTGAGATAAGAAACAAACTGTTTTGTGTCACCAAAATCTATGTATAGATACCTTTAGTGACTGCTACAAGTTCAGTTGCCATAGGAGCAGAGGCGGCTCTAGGCTTTTTGAGGCCCTAGGCAAAACCTAGACATGAGGCCCCACTCCTGCCCATAATGGGAAAAATAATTCAAGCGATAAAAAAGTGAACCTTATAAATTACATATATTAAGAGCTTTAAAGTGCTGGTGTCAGTGCTCTTGGTGCTGGTGTCAGTGCTCTCTATCTCAGTGCTGGTGTCTGTGCTCTCTCTCTCACAGGCAATGTTAAACCGCTGCCGGTCTGAGCTTAATGTCGCAGCGGCATTGTTGTCAGCAGAGGCGGCTCTTCAATTAGGCTGTCGGGAGGCCCCTGTGAGTGTGAGGCCTTAGGTGACCCCCTTATTTGCCTAATTTGAGAGCCGCCTCTGCATAGGAGACAGCAGTCCTACCTATACAGACGTGGCATCCAGCTAGAGGCCTTTCCCTGTATAGCTGTCTACCTATAGTGTCTCTGAGTCCGCCAATTAACATTGTATCTACCTAAGGGTGTCCTGGCCCTAACCCGCTCTCCCACAGTTATTGTAAAGTGACAATAGATCTCTTGTTCACGTTCAAAAAGTGACTGGCGCCCATCATTTCATCTTGCATTACACCCACCATGCCTGCTAACCCACTTTACAAGGAAGGGTGTCAGCTCTCCCTAATGTCCGGTACACACGATAGGATTTTCCGACAACAAAATCCATGGGGTTTTTTTTTCCAATGGATGTTGGCTCAAACTTGTCTTGCATACACACAGCCACACAAAGTTGGTCGGAAATTCCAAATGTCAAGAACGCGGTGACATACAACACGTACGAGAAAAAGGAATTTCAATAGCCAGTGCGGCTCTTCTGCTTGATTTCGAGCATGCGTGGAACTTTGTGCGTCGGAATTGTGTACACATGATCAGAATTTACAACAACGGATTTTGTTGTTGGAAAATTTGAGAACCAGCTCTCAAATTGGAAAATGTCCGATGGAGCCTACACACGGTCGGAATTTCCGACAACAAGCCCCCATCGAACATTTCCCATCGGAAAATCCTATCGTGTGTACTGGGCATTACTCTTGAGGTCACCATTAGGCCTCTGGGGGGCCCGGGACTCTGCTGCACAACCATGACTCATCTGCTGTCAGCGGTATTCCCAGCAGAATGGAAACAAACTGGTGTCTGCTTTAAAAAAATAAATAAATAAATAAACAGTGTGGGGGTCCCCTCCCAATCCATACCCTTTTGGGTCTGGTATAGATTTTTAGGGGAACTCCTTGCCACAATTTTTTTTAAAGTGTGAGGTCACCCCCAAAATCCATAGCAGATCCTTATCCAAGCATGTAGCCTGGCAGGCCACAAAAGGGGGGTGAGAAAGGTCCCCCCTCCCTGAACCATACCAGGCCACATGCCGCCAACATTGGGGGAGGGTGCTTTGGGGCAGGGGGGCTCACCCCAAAGCACTTTGTCCCCATGCTGATGAAGACAAGGGCCTTTCTTCCCAATAACCCTTGCCCAGTGGTTCAAGAGGTTTGCAGGCAGGGGGCTTATTGAAATCTGGTGGACAAGGGGGTCCTCAGATCCCAGCCCCCCCCATGTGAATGATATGGAGTACATATTAGCCCTATTTACTCACCAAAAAAAGTGTAAAAAAATAAATAAGAACACAAATACAGTTTTTGACAAATCCTTTATTTAAAAAAAAAAGAAAATGTCCCACAAAGTAAATCCAGTGTCAATCACTATAAATGTGACCGCTGCCCCCCCCCCCCCCAAAAAAAAAAGTGGTGTGCACGCAATGCTTACCTTCCGCCAACTGACACCACCAACGGTAAATAAACAAAGAGGAGGGGGTCACCTGTTATCGGCGCTCCAGAATGTGATAATTTGTCAGAAAATGAAATGTGTAATTTACAGTATGCTCTTTTAAAGCCCGAATGTGCTCCTTGGATTTTGGGCCTCTCTATGTCATTAGACTTTGAAAAAGTCTCACATATGTGGTATCTCCATACTAGGGAGGAGTAGTAAAATGCATTTTGGGGGAAAATCCCAAGTGTGACCATACTGTGTGTTGGGAAATTTTATTTATTGACAGCTTTGTGTAAAAAATATAAAATAAATAAAATAAATTTTCTTTTTTAAAAGCCTGTGGCAGAAAAATAAAACCTTCAAAAGACTCACCGTGCCTATTTAAAAATACCTTGAGGTGTTTACTCTCCAAAATGTGGTGATTTTGTGGGCGCTTCTCCTATCCTGGCACTTTAGTGCCTCAAAAAAAATGTGATAGATAGTCAGGAAATCAGATGCACTATTCGCCTGAATGTGCTCCTTGGATTTTGAGCCTCTCTATGTCATTAGACTTTGAAAAAGTCTCACACGTGTGGTATCTCCATACTAGGGATGAGTAGTAAAATGCATTTTGGGGGAAAATTCCAAGTGTGACCATACTGTGTGTTGGGAAATTTTATTTATTGACAGCTTTGTGTAAAAAAAAAAAAATAATAATAATAATTTTCTTTTTTAAAAGCCTGTAGCAGAAAAATAAAACCTTCAAAAGACTCACCGTGCCTATTTAAAAATACCTTGAGGTGTTTACTCTCAAAAATATGGTGATTTTGTGGGTGCTTCTCCTATCCTGGCACTTTAGTGCCTCAAAAAAAAAAAGTGATAGTCAGGAAATCAGATGCACTATTCGCCTGAATGTGCTCCTTGGATTTTGGGCCTCTCTATGTCATTAGACTTTGAAAAAGTCTCACACATGTGGTATCTCCATACTAGGGAGGAGTAGTAAAATGCATTTTGGGGGAAAATTCCAAGTGTGACCATACTGCGTGTTGGGAAATTTTATTTATTGACAGCTTTGTGTAAAAAAATAAAAAAATTAAATAATCATTTTCTTTTTTAAAAGCCTGTAGCAGAAAAATAAAACCATCAAAAGACTCACCGTGCCTATTTAAAAATACCTTGAGGTGTTTACTCTCCAAAATATGGTGATTTTGTGGGTGCTTCTCCTATCCTGGCACTTTAGTGCCTCAAAAAAAAAAATGTGATAGTCAGGAAATCAGATTCACTATTCGCCTGAATGTGCTCCTTGGATTTTGGGCCTCTCTATGTCATTAGACTTTGAAAAAGTCTCACACATGTGGTATCTCCATACTAGGGATGAGTAGTAAAATGCATTTTGGGGGAAAATTCCAAGTGTGACCATACTGTGTGTTGGGAAATTTTATTTATTGACAGCTTTGTGTAAAAAAATTAAAATAAAATAATAATAATTTTCTTTTTTAAAAGCCTGTAGCAGAAAAATAAAACCTTCAAAAGACTCACCGTGCCTATTTAAAAATACCTTGAGGTGTTTACTCTCCAAAATATGGTGATTTTGTGGGTGCTTCTCCTATCCTGGCACTTTAGTGGCTCAAAAAAAAATGTGATAGTCAGGAAATCAGATGCACTATTCGCCTGAATGTGCTCCTTGGATTTTGGGCCTCTCTATGTCATTAGACTTTGAAAGTCTCACACATGTGGTATCTCCATACTAGGAAGGAGTAGTAAAATGCATTTTGGGGGGAAATTCCAAGTGTGACCATACTGTGTGTTGGGAAATTTTATTTATTGACAGCTTTGTGTAAAAAAATAATATAATAATAATTTTCTTTTTTAAAAGCCTGTGGCAGAAAATAAAATCGTCAAAAGACTCACCATGCCTATTTAAAATACCTTGAGGTGTTTACTCTCCAAAATGTGGTGATTTTGTGGGTGTTTCTCCAATCCTGGCACTTTAGTGCCTCAAAAAGAAAACTTTATAAATAGTCAGGAAATCAGATGCACTATTCGCCTGAAGGTGTTCCTGGGATTTTGGGCCCCTCTATGCATCCAGACAGAACAAAAAGTCTTACACATACGGTATCCCCATGCTTGGAACATGTGGAAGAATTGTGTTTTGTGGTGTAATTCTATGTATACGCATGTTGTGTGTGAGAAATAACTTGTTAAAATGACAACTTTGTGAAATAAAATCTGATTTTATTTAGTTTTTTTTATTTTCCATATTTTTAGAAACTCAAGAATTTAGAAATTCAGTCAGGATTGATTAATTTTCAATATATACACTATACATTGTAGACTTTATAACTTTCACACAGAGTAGATAATATACACAGATTTGCTTTGTATTTTAACCAAAGAAATGTAGAAAAATACATTTTGCCCTAAATTTACGAAGAAAGATTATTTACTTGCAATATTTTTATTAAACAACATTTTTTTTATTCATAATGTTTAGGTTTTTTTCCATTAAAAATCATCAAAAATTTAAAAAAAATCACAACTAAAAGAAAGCTTTACATGTCTCAAAAAATGATATAAAATAATTTTGTGTACAGTGTTGCATGACTGAGTAATTGTCAGTCAAATTATCACTGTGCTGGAAAGGAAAGAATGGCGTATACGGGAAGGGGGAATAACATGGCGGTCTTCAAGTGGTTAATAAACGATAAAAAACTAAGATAGAATCTAAATCAAAACCTTTATAATTGAACATAATAAACCATAAAGTGTATTTATTATTGGTTGGACCAATGAGAAGCCGGCTTCTTCAGTAAAACATAACAAGACCAATAATGTCCAGAAAACGATATCAGCCAATAAGAAGTGTTGTCCATGTATTGTCATATCTGGCCATGTATTAGCACAGTTTAGTTGTATGGTGCGTCTGTGTGAGTGCGGGACCGAGTCATCTCTGTATGTTTAGAGGATCGTATTACTAGAATTCAATCCCTGCAGACTCAGATCTATCAACCCGAACCTGAAAAACATTCAATATATTCCGCCCCACCCCCCAACACACCACCGTTATCATGAGAACGATCGTTATCTTGTGTGACTTCTCTGGTGATACACAAGGCTTCGATTGTGAACGAAAGATTTCTCGCACTCTGAGCATGAATAGGGGCGCTCACGCTTGTGAATTCTCTGGTGATACACAAGGCTTCCTTTCTGAGCGAAAGATTTCCCGCACTCTGAGCATGAATAGGGACGCACACCCGTGTGAATTCTCTGGTGTACTTTAAGTTTTTCTTTTGCAATGAAACCTTTCCCGCACTCTGAGCATGAATAGGGACGCTCCCCCGTGTGAATCTTCTGGTGTATAATAAGATTTGTTTTCGTAGAGAAACATTTCCCGCACTCTGAGCATGAATTGGGAAACTCACCCGTGTGACATGACTGGTGTGCAATAAGATTTATTTCGTCAGTGAAACATTTCCCGCACTCTGAACATGAATGGGGGCGCTCCCCTGTGTGAATCATCTGGTGTTTATCAAGACAATTTTTCTCAATGAAACCTTTCCCGCACTCTGAACATGAAAAGGGCCAATCACCTGTGTGAATTGCCTGATGTTTAAGAAGGCTTCTTTTTTCAATGAAACCTTTCCCGCACTCTGAACATGAATAAGGACGCTCACCTGTGTGGAGCTTCTGGTGTCTATTAAGATTGTTTTTCAGATTGAAGCATTTCCCGCACTCTGAACATGAATAGGGGCGCTCGCCTGTGTGAATCATCTGGTGATTATCAAGACTTTTTTTTTCAGTGAAACCTTTCCCGCACTCTGAACATGAAAAGGGCCTTACACCTGTGTGAATTGTCTGATGTTTAAGAAGGCTTATTTTTTCAATGAAACATTTCCCGCACTCTGAACATGAATAGGGACGCACACCCGTGTGAATCATCTGGTGATTATCAAGACTATTTTTTTCAGTGAAGCCTTTCCCGCACTCTGAACATGAAAAGGGCCTTACACCTGTGTGAATTGTCTGATGTTTAAGAAGGCTGCTTTTTTCAATGAAACATTTCCCACACTCTGAACATGAATAGGGACGCACACCCGTGTGAATCTTCTGGTGCTTATCAAGACATTTTTTCTGAGTGAAACCTTTCCCGCACTCTGAACATGAAAAGGGACGCTCACCCGTGTGAATCTTCTGGTGTTTATCAAGACTTTTTTTCTCAGTGAAACCTTTCCCGCACTCTGAACATGAAAAGGGCCTTACACCTGTGTGAACTGTCTGATGTTTAAGAAGGCAGCTTTTTTCAATGAAACATTTCCCACACTCTGAACATGAATAGGGACGCACACCCGTGTGAATCTTCTGGTGCTTATCAAGACATTTTTTCTGAGTGAAACCTTTCCCGCACTCTGAACATGAAAAGGGACGCTCACCCGTGTGAATCTTCTGGTGCTTATCAAGACTTTGTTTCTCAGTGAAACCTTTCCCGCACTCTGAACATAAAAAGGGCCAATCCCCTGTGTGAATTGCCTGATGTGTAAGAAATCTTTGTTTATTAGTGAAACCTATTCCACACTCTGAACATGAATAGGGGCGCTCACCAGTGTGAATTTTCCGGTGTCTACTAAGATTGTTTTTCAGAGTGAAACATTTCCCGCACTCAGAACATGAATAGGGAGGCTCAGCAGTGTGACATTTCTTGTGTTTAAGAAGTTCTCTCTTTTTTGTGAAAAGTTTCCCGCACACTGAACATGACAATGACCTCTCTTCCTGCCCTGAAGAAGATTCCTCGGGAATAGACGGATCTATTAAAGAATTTCTCCTGTGAGATCTTAGAGTCCTGGGATGTGATTTATCAGAAGGTTCCTCAGACGTATTCCGGACATTATGGTCATCTGCTGAGAAACAATTTTACAATAAAATGTTAGAAGAATTGTTGAAACCTTCCAGGAGTCATATATGTTGGGAACATGACGTTATATTGGGGAATGGAGATGGACCTTTCATATGGTGTACAGTATCTCCTCCTCATTTGTTGGGAACATGACGTTATATTGGGGAATGGAGATGGACCTTTCATATGGTGTACAGTGTCTCCTCCTCATTTGTTGGGAACATGACGTTATATTGAGGAATGGAGATGGACCTTTCATATGGTGTACAGTATCTCCTCCTCATTTGTTGGGAACATGACGTTATATTGAGGAATGGAGATGGACCTTTCATATGGTGTACAGTATCTCCTCCTCATTTGTTGGGAACATGACGTTATATTGGGGAATGGAGATGGACCTTTCATATGGTGTACAGTGTCTCCTCCTCATTTGTTGGGAACATGACGTTATATTGAGGAATGGAGATGGACCTTTCATATGGTGTACAGTATCTTCTCCTCATTTGTTGGGAACATGACATTATATTGAGGAATGGAGATGGACCTTTCATATGGTGTACAGTATCTCCTCCTCATTTGTTGGGAACATGACGTTATATTGAGGAATGGAGATGGACCTTTCATATGGTGTACAGTATCTCCTCCTCATTTGTTGGGAACATGACGTTATATTGAGGAACGGAGATGGACCTTTAAGTGTGTGCAAGGTGCTGGACACACAGGTGTATTTGAAGCATGACTTGCTGCAATAACCGGAAAAATAATAATAAAATAAAACAAAAATACTTGCCCTTTAGGTGTGTGCAGGGTGCCGGACACACAGCTGCTATGGGAAGCATGATGTGTTTGCAATCACATGACTGCAAACAAGAAGCTCTATTGGCTTCCCTTAGAAACTCCTCGGGGCACTGAACTCTCCGCCCTGAACACTCCCTCTATAGCATTGTTCCCTGCTGTTATGTGTGATTGGCGGGTCCTGTGCCATCAATTCGGTTTCTCTGACTCATTCCGGCCGTCCGAAGGTGGATGACAGGCAACTTGCTGTGAGTACGAGGGGGGAGAGGGGGGACATCTAATGTAAAGAGGGGCTCTGATGGGGACATCTAATGTAAAGGGGGCTCTGATGGGGACATCTAATATAAAGGGGGCTCTGATGGGGACATCTTATATAAAGGGGGCTCTGATGGGGACATCTAATGTAAAGGAGGAATCTGATGGGGACATCTACTGTAAAGGAGGACTCTGATGAAGACACCTGCTGTAAAGGGGGACTCTGACTGGGACATCTGATGTAAAAAGGGGGTTCTGAGGAGGACTCCTTATGTTAAGGGTTTTTTTTTATTTTACTTGAAATGTGGATGTAATTTGCCTACTGTGATGGGCACAGAGAGGTTGCATATAACAGACACAGTGAGGCTGCATATGACGGGCACAGTGAGGCTGCATATCACGGGCACAGTGAGGCTGCATATGACGGGCACAGTGAGGCTGCATATGACGGGCACAGTGAGGCTGCATATGACGGGCACAGTGAGGCTGCATATGACGGGCACAGTGAGGCTGCATATGACAGCCACAGTGAGGCTGCATATGACAGACACAGTGAGGCTGCATATGAAGGGCACAGTGAGGCTGCATATGAAGGGCACAGTGAGGCTGCATATGAAGGGCACAGTGAGGCTGCATATGAAGGGCACAGTGAGGCTGCATATGAAGGGCACAGTGAGGCTGCATATGACAGACACAGTGAGGCTGCATATGAAGGGCACAGTGAGGCTGCATATGACGGGCACAATGAGGCTGCATATGACGGGCACAGTGAGGCTGCATATGACAGACACAGTGAGGCTGCATATGAAGGGCACAGTGAGGCTGCATATGACGGGGACAGTGAGGCTGCATATGACGGGGACAGTGAGGCTGCATATGATGGGCACAGTGAGGTTGCATATGAAGGGCACAGTGAGGCTGCATATGACGGGGACAGTGAGGCTGCATATGACGGGGACAGTGAGGCTGCATATGACGGGCACAGTGAGGCTGCATATGACGGGCACAGTGAGGCTGCATATGACGGGCACAGTGAGGCTGCATATGATGGGCACAGTGAGGCTGCATATGAGGGGCACAGTGAGGCTGCATATGACGGGGACAGTGAGGCTGCATATGATGGGCACAGTGAGGCTGCATATGATGGGCACAGTGAGGCTGCATATGACGGGCACAGTGAGGCTGCATATGACGGGCACAGTTGTTTCTAGCAGTAATGATAAATAATCACCTCATAAATGACTATTTACAGTCCTGTATTACTAACATTTAATTTTTCAGTTTGTTTGCGCCCCCAAAAATGTTGATCACCAGCCCCCACTGCTGTATATGATTACTAATAATTGTAGGAAAAACATTTTAGAATGTTGATCTGGGAAGATATCTGATTGCCTTTTTGGCTCAGGAAAGAACATTTTTAAACTGAAGAAAATGAGGCCGAGCTTTATATGGTTATTCTGTCTTCCTCCTGGGTGTAGTCAGTAGACATAGACCTTTTCTCCTCTGATGTAACAATGTAAATACAAACTTTATACTCATAGAAGTAAAATAATAATGGAAACTGGTTCTATATTTAGTGTTTTTTTACTTACTTGTGTCCTCATGTAGAGAAGATTCCTCCTGTTTACTTCCCATAATCATCTCCCCCTCCTCCATAGACTGCTGATCTCCACTCACCAACCTCTCTTCTTCTTCTTCTTCTTCTTCTTCTTCAACTTCAGCTTTGATGTCTTTCAGTTCTTCACCCTGAACCCCAAAGATGATAGAATATGTTGGTAAAAAGAAACAAGAGATTACACAGAAGAATGTCCTCTCATAGATTAGAATACATTTTGAGTTCTAGTTGCTCAATCCCACCTACCTGATGATGGTGGGGGATGGTGTGACTTTCCTGTATGGAATCCCGGGAATACAGAGAACGGGGACATCTCTCTGGTGGGTTCCCATTACTGGATCCATCTGTAGGAAACACACACACTGACTGAATACATTGTTTCTATGTGTTTATCAGATGATGGGGGATCTAGGTGGAGCCTCCGTACTGCTCTCTCCTTTACAATAAAGTCTCCTCTTACCCGGTGATGTGAGGGGCGGCTGATTCTCCATCATGACGTCCTTGTAGAGATCCTTGTGTCCTTCTAAATACATCTGTTATCAAGCAATGAGGTGGAGGCACTGTGATGTGTGGGAGACCCGGTAGAGGGCACACAGGCGAAATGATACAGGAGCACAACAGTAGGTGAGTGGCGACCTTGGTCTGTGATAGTCTAGACCGGACCGTGGTCATCGCTTACCTCCTGCTGTGTGGACCAGCCATCAACAGGCCACAGACTGGTACTGGTCTGCAGCTTGGTGCTTGGGGACCCCTAGTCTATAGTGTCTACACCTCATTTGTTGGGAACATGATGTTATATTGAGGAATGGAGATGGACCTTTCATATGGTGTACAGTATCTTCTCCTCATTTGTTGGGAACATGACGTTATATTGAGGAATGGAGATGGACCTTTCATATGGTGTACAGTATCTCCTCCTCATTTGTTGGGAACATGACGTTATATTGAGGAATGGAGATGGACCTTTCATATGGTGTACAGTATCTCCTCCTCATTTGTTGGGAACATGACGTTATATTGAGGAATGGAGATGGACCTTTAAGTGTGTGGAAGGTGCCGGACACACAGGTGTATTTGAAGCATGACTGGCTGCAATAACCGGAAAATTAATAATAAAATAAAACAAAAATACTTGCCCTTTAGGTGTGTGCAGGGTGCCGGACACACAGCTGCTATGGGAAGCATGATGTGTTTGCAATCACATGACTGCAAACAAGAAGCTCTATTGGCTTCCCTTAGAAACTCCTCGGGGCGCTGAACTCTCCGCCCTGAGCACTCCCTCTATAGCATTGTTCCCTGCTGTGATGTGTGATTGGCGGGTCCTGTGCCATCAATTCGGTTTCTCTGACTCATCCCGGCCGTCCGAAGGTGGATGACAGGCAACTTGCTGTGAGTACGAGGGGGGAGAGGGGGGACATCTAATGTAAAGAGGGGCTCTGATGGGGACATCTAATATAAAGGGGGCTCTGATTCGGACATCTAATGTAAAGGAGGACTCTGATGGGGACAGCTAATGTAAAGGAGGACTCTGATGAAGACACCTGCTGTAAAGGGGGACTCTGACTGGGACATCTGTAAAAAGGGGGCTCTGAGGAGGACTCCTTATGTTAAGAGGTTTTATTTTCTTTTACTTGAAATGTGGATGTAATTTGCCTACTGTGATGGGCACAGTGAGGTTGCATATGAAGGGCACAGTGAGGCTGCATATGAAGGGCACAGTGAGGCTGCATATGACGGGCACAGTGAGGCTGCATATGATGGGCACAGTTGTTTCTAGCAGTAATGATAAATAATCACCTGATAAATGACTATTTACAGTCCTGTATTACTAACATTTAATTTTTCAGTTTGTTTGCACCCCAAAAATGTTGATCACCAGCCCCCACTGCTGTATATGATTACTAATAATTGTAGGAAAAACATTTTAGAATGTTGATCTGGGAAGATATCCGATTGCCTTTTTGGCTCAGGAAAGAACATTTTTAAACTGAAGAAAATGAGGCCGAGCTTTATATGGTTATTCTGTCTTCCTCCTGGATGAATTCAGTAGACATAGACCTTTTCTCCTCTGATGTAACAATGTAAATACAAACTTTATACTCATAGAAGCAAAAATAATAATGGAAACTGGTTCTATATTTAGTGTTTTTTTACTTACTTGTGTCCTCATGTAGAGAAGATTCCTCCTGTTTACTTCCCATAATCATCTCCCCCTCCTCCATAGACTGCTGATCTCCACTCACCAACCTCTCTTTTTCTTCTTCTTCTTCTTCCTTTTTAATCTCAGCTTTGATGTCTTTCAGTTCTTCACCCTGAACCCCAAAGATGACAGAATACATTGGTAAAAAGAAATAAGAAATTACACAGAAGAATGTCCTCTCATAGATTAGAATACATTTTGAGTTCTAGTTGCTCAGTCCCACCTACCTGATGATGGTGGGGGATGGTGTGATCTTCCTGTGTGGAATCCCGGGAATACAGAGGACGGGGACATCTCTCTGGTGGGTTCCCATTACTGGATCCATCTGTAGGAAACACACACACTGACTGAATACATTGTTTCTATGTGTTTATCAGATGATGGGGGATCTAGGTGGAGCCTCCGTACTGCTCTCTCCTTTACAATAAAGTCTCCTCTTACCCGGTGATGTGAGGGGCGGCTGATTCTCCATCATGACGTCCTTGTAGAGATCCTTGTGTCCTTCTAAATACATCTGTTATCAAGCAATGAGGTGGAGGCACTGTGATGTGTGGGAGACCCGGTAGAGGGCACACAGGCGAAATGATACAGGAGCACAACAGTAGGTGAGTGGCGACCTTGGTCTGTGATAGTCTAGACCGGACCATGGTCATCGCTTACCTCCTGCTGTGTGGACCAGCCATCAACAGGCCACAGACTGGTACTGGTCTGCAGCTTGGTGCTTGGGGACCCCTAGTCTATAGTGTCTACACCTCATTTGTTGGGAACATGATGTTATATTGAGGAATGGAGATGGACCTTTCATATGGTGTACAGTATCTTCTCCTCATTTGTTGGGAACATGACGTTATATTGAGGAATGGAGATGGACCTTTCATATGGTGTACAGTATCTCCTCCTCATTTGTTGGGAACATGACGTTATATTGAGGAATGGAGATGGACCTTTCATATGGTGTACAGTATCTCCTCCTCATTTGTTGGGAACATGACGTTATATTGAGGAATGGAGATGGACCTTTCATATGGTGTACAGTATCTCCTCCTCATTTGTTGGGAACATGACGTTATATTGAGGAATGGAGATGGACCTTTCATATGGTGTACAGTATCTCCTCCTCATTTGTTGGGAACATGACGTTATATTGAGGAATGGAGATGGACCTTTCATATGATGTACAGTATCTCCTCCTCATTTGTTGGGAACATGACGTTATATTGAGGAATGGAGATGGACCTTTCATATGGTGTACAGTATCTCCTCCTCATTTGTTGGGAACATGACATTATAGTGAGGAATGGAGATGGACCTTTCATATGGTGTACAGTATCTCCTCCTCATTTGTTGGGAACATGACGTTATATTGAGGAATGGAGATGGACCTTTCATATGGTGTACAGTATCTCCTCCTCATTTGTTGGGTACATGATGTTATATTGGGGAATGGAGATGGACCTTTCATATGGTGTACAGTATCTCCTCCTCATTTGTTGGGAACATGACGTTATATTGAGGAATGGAGATGGACCTTTCATATGGTGTACAGTATCTCCTCCTCATTTGTTGGGAACATGACATTATAGTGAGGAATGGAGATGGACCTTTCATATGGTGTACAGTATCTCCTCCTCATTTGTTGGGAACATGACGTTATATTGAGGAATGGAGATGGACCTTTCATATGGTGTACAGTATCTCCTCCTCATTTGTTGGGTACATGATGTTATATTGAGGAATGGAGATGGACCTTTCATATGGTGTACAGTATCTCCTCCTCATTTGTTGGGAACATGACGTTATATTGAGGAATGGAGATGGACCTTTCATATGGTGTACAGTATCTCCTCCTCATTTGTTGGGAACATGACGTTATATTGAGGAATGGAGATGGACCTTTCATATGGTGTACAGTATCTCCTCCTCATTTGTTGGGTACATGACGTTATATTGGGGAATGGAGATGGACCTTTCATATGGTGTACAGTATCTCCTCCTCATTTGTTGGGAACATGACGTTATATTGAGGAATGGAGATGGACCTTTCATATGGTGTACAGTATCTCCTCCTCATTTGTTGGGAACATGACATTATAGTGAGGAATGGAGATGGACCTTTCATATGGTGTACAGTATCTCCTCCTCATTTGTTGGGAACATGACGTTATATTGAGGAATGGAGATGGACCTTTCATATGGTGTACAGTATCTCCTCCTCATTTGTTGGGAACATGACATTATAGTGAGGAATGGAGATGGACCTTTCATATGGTGTACAGTATCTCCTCCTCATTTGTTGGGAACATGACGTTATATTGAGGAATGGAGATGGACCTTTCATATGGTGTACAGTATCTCCTCCTCATTTGTTGGGAACATTGGTTAATGTGGTAAATATAATTGCCTTCTTCTGGTGAGGACTAGAGTTGATTCTTTCAAATGGTTTTCAATACCCACAGCACATTGGGCAGTGAGTTAGGTACACCGATTATGTTTTTACTATCAGCAGTTAGGGTTTCTCAGTGTTTCCTGTACAGAATGATGTGACATTCTCCATGTTGTATGTGAGCAGAATAGATTGTGTGTAATTAAATAGAAAATAAACGAACCTCTGTATACGGAAGGGGTGCTTTGTTTTTAGAGCTCTGTGGATGAGGAATAATCTGGTTCCAGGTGACTAATAAGAATGACTGGATGTTCTCCTTATTACAAATACTGTATACTAATAATTGTACGAAAAACAATTTAGAATGTTGATCTGGGAAGATATCTGATTGCCTTTTTCGGATCAGGAAATAACATTTTAACCTAAAGAAAACAAGGCCGAGCTTTATATGGTTATTCTGTCTTCCTCCTGGGTGATTTCAGTGGACATAGACCTTTTCTCCTCTGATGTAACAATGTAAATACAAACTTTATACTCGTAGAAGTAAAATAATAATGGAAACTGGAGTCTAATAAAAGTTTTGATGACTTTCAGTCAGGATTTTGTCCTGGGAGAGGTTCGGAAACAGCCCTCATAAAAGTCCAGGATGATTTGCTCTGGGCCTTGGATGATAATGAAGCTTCGGCCTTGGTACTTCTGGATCTGTTGGCAGCTTTTGATACCATCGACCACTCTATACTTGTGGATAGGTTGAAGATGGTGGTGGGAATGGATGGTATAGCTCTGGCATGGGTAGCCTCGTTCCTGCGAGACAGGGTTCAGAGGGTAACGTTGGGACCATGTTATTCCTCCGATAGTCCCCTGTCTTGCAGGGTCCCACAAGGATCGGCTTTATCTCTGAGCCTATTTAACATCTATATGAGGCCGCTGCTGTACATCATTCGCCGTCACAATCTCCCGTTCCATGTCTATGCTGACGACACCCAGATCTACTTCAAACTATTCAGGAAAGGGGAGGATCAGGTGATGCTGGCCTCCTGTCTGGAGGAAATCCAGTCCTGGATGGGTGCCAATTATCTAAAGTTAAATGGCACCAAAACTGAATGTATCATCTTTAGTAACCAGGTGTATCCCAACTTGTTTCCGTTATGGCCGGAATTTTTTCAAACCTTTTCCGATTCCGGCCACTCAGGTCAGGGATCTGGGTGTCATCTTTGACTCTAGGTTGAACTTGCACCCTCAGGTAAATCGGGTGGTGAGTTCATGTCACTTCTACCTGAGACAGTGGCGTAACTAGAACCTTCAGGGCCCCGATGAAAGAAACCATGAAGGGCCCCCCTGAACCCAAGCCAGGGCCCTTCCCTCCGAGTCCGGCGGTGGAACTCCAGGGCGTGGTCACAGGTATGACCTTTGTGAGCCCTGTAGTTCTACCACTGGCATCAGTAGTTTTTTTTTATTATTTTTTTTTTTTTTTTTTTTTTTTAGGTGCCCCATTGGGGGAGTGTCCATAGGCAGGGTGGGGTCCCCATCCCCAGAAGAGATGAGGTCCTTTTCTCCAGGGCAGATGAAGTTACTGCCCCCAGGTGAGAAGGGGTCCCTGTCCCCAGGGGAGATGGGGGTCCCTGTCCCCACGTGAGAAGGGGCCCCTGTCCCCAGGGGGAGATGGAGCGGGTATGTAATGGTGTGTGGGGGATTGGGTCCTCTCACTCACCATGACCAAGCTTCAGGCCGAGCACTCATCCATGTTGGCCTGGGCTCCATCCAGTGTGCTGGACGGGTGATCAGCATATCTCCCAGAAAGACCTTTCATCATCTGTGTATGATGGGGGAGGAGGGGGGCTGGCAGACAATCCTGCAGTGTCCTCCGGGGAGCTCTCATAGGGCTACACTGCATCTGGGTGCTTAAAGTTTGTTTACCCAGGAGAAGTATGCAGTGCAGTGTGGGCCGGACTCGGGGGGGGGGGGGGGACTCTGGCTGGGGAGAACAGACATCGGACTGAGCGGCAATGCATGGAGCAGGAGAGGGGTACTCTGAGGAGCCGGCTGAGGACACAGGTCATGCGGAGAATGCACAACTAAAGAGCAGCCAGTGCGATAGTCGAGCATGGAGCTCTGCTAGTCACCCTCCACCTCCACCTACCCGTGTGCATGGTGTACTGGTAACCTTAGCTGCCTATGCTGCTGCCGGCCATATGTAGAGGGGGCTGCATGGGCCCCCTGCATCACAGGGCCCAGTTGCGGTCGCGACTGCTGCACCCCCTATAGTTACGCCCCTGACCTGAGACTCCCGAGGTCGACTATTCGTTATATCGTAGATTCTGATAAGATCGCCATGGTCAATGCCATTATCAGCAGTCAATTGGACTACTGTAATGCCCTGTATTTGGGTTTGCCTTCTTGTACCATTTACAAGCTCCAGTTGATTCAGAATGCTGCCGCAAGGTTACTGACAGGTGTTGGTCGCCGTGACCACATCACTCCATCCCTTAGAGCCCTGCATTGGCTGCCCATGAAAGAACGGGTTCTGTTTAAAACTAGATGTCTTGTCCATAAGGCACTGCATGGAACGTGGCCCCGAGTATTGTCCGGCACAGTGGTGTAGTGGTTAGCACTCTCACCTAGCAGTAAAAAGGGTCACTGGTTCAAATCCCAACCACGACACTACCTGCCTGGAGTTTGCATGTTCTCCCTGTGCCTGCGTGGGTTTCCTCTGGGTACTCTGGTTTCCTCCAACAATCCAAAGACATGCAGGTAGGTTAATTGGCTTCTGTCCAAAATTGGTATATGAATGGGGACCTTGGATTGTGAGCTCCTTGAGGGTAGGGACCAGCGTGAGTGTGCAATGTACAGGGATAAGACACTCTCACTCAGGTTGAACTGGATGGACTTGTGTCTTTATTCAACCTTACTAACTATGAAACTATCTGAAGGAAAAATTTGTCAAGTATGTGCCTACCCGATCCTTGAGATCCGCAAACATGGCCATACTGAAGATTCCAAAATTTAGAAAGAAAACATGTGGAGGGAGAACGAGTGAAGTACAAGGAGCTGTATTGTGGAACTCCTTGCCTCTGAAATTGACACTTGAGAATGACTTTTTGAACTTTTCGAAAGAAATTGAAGACCGTACTTTTTGTACAAGCTTTTGGAGTCACCTAACTTTTAATTGGGGTGTGATGGACAGACTCCCTGGCTTTTATTCTGTATCTTGCTATGCTGGTTGTGTTGGTTTTCTTACGGTCTTTTAATGTCACTGTTCTTTTTGTTTTTGCGCATCGAGGCCTTCGGGTAAGACTGCGTAGCTTAAGCATTTTAATAAATAAATAATAAACTGGTTGTATATTTAGTGTTTTTTTACTCACTTGTGTCCATATGTAGAGAAGATTCCTCCTGTTTACTTTCCATAGTCATCTCTTCCTCCTCCATAGACTGCTGATCTCCACTCACCAACCTCTCTTCTTCTTCTTCTTCTTCCTTTTTATACTCAACTTTGATGCCTTTCCGTTCTTCAACCTGAACCCCAAAGATGGTAGAATACATTGGTAAAAAGAAACAAGAGATTACACAGAAGAATGTCCTCTCATTGATTAGAATACATTTTGAGTTCTAGTTGCTCGGTGCCACCTACCTGATGATGGTGGGGGATGGTGAGATCTTCCTGTGTGGAATCCCGGGAATACAGAGGACGGGGACATCTCTCTGGTGGGTTCCCATTACTGGATCCATCTGTAGGAAACACACACACTGACTGAATACATTGTTTCTATGTGTTTATCAGATGATGGGGGATCTAGGTGGAGCCTCCGTACTGCTCTCTCCTTTACAATAAAGTCTCCTCTTACCCGGTGATGTGAGGGGCGGCTGATTCTCCATCATGGCGTCCTTGTAGAGATCCTTGTGTCCTTCTATATACCTCTGTTGTCAGGCGGTGAGGTGGAGGCACGGTGATGGATGATGTCCTGTGAAGACGGCTGCTGGGTGTTCATGGATCTCCAGATGTTTATTGCTCTATAATCCTGTGTGAAGACAGGAAGTCATAATGATCACTTCATACTTTCCGGAATTATCCCTACTTCTACCATTGTCAAAAAATAACCCCTGATAACAGTATGTTAGGTTTGTGTAGTAGTGGATGTTGGGGATAAAGACATCACAGTGACTATGGAGGAAGAGAACGGACATGACGGGGGGATTTATTGGTGTAAATAGAAAAATAATCTTATTACCCTCTTTGTGTGTTCCAGTGATGTGTGCTCTCTTTTCCCTCCTCCTTTCACCTTGGATATTGTACATTATACAATGTTCTTTGCTTATCTTTTATCAGTTCCCGTCAGAGCGATCCGCACACAATATGTGATATTGCTATCCTATATCTAGCCCATCCTCTGTCCATACTTCCTGCGCTACTTCTGCTACCTCATCTATGGTTTTCACGCACAAAATTCGTACGCATGTTCGGAAGCAATTCTACGCATTCTCGGAAGCATTGAACTTCATTTTCTCGGCTCGTCGTAGTGTTGTACGTCACCGCGTTCTTGACGGTTGAAAGTTCAGAGAACTTTTGTGTGACCGTGTGTATGTGTAGGCAAGCTTGAGCGGAAAACCGTCGGAAAAACAATCCAAGTTTTTTCCAATGGAAAATGCGCTCGTGTGTACGTGGCATTACACTCTTTCTGGATTGTGTTTACATCGTGATCAGCTGTGACTGGACACTGCTGATCACGTGGTAAAGGGCCACTGTGATTGGCTCTTTGCTCCGACCTGTGATCAACTGTTGAAAAAAAAAAAAAATTGTTGGGACTTTATATGAGACCTTGAACCTAACGTACCTAGGTCTCCATCCCTAGTAAGTTAAAACAAAAAGGGGAAACCTTTATGATACAACATCGTACATCACATTGCTGGAAGGGACATCTCGGTCGGGCACTTCTCCTATTCTTTTTCTCCCATTGGCTTATCCTGCTGCCGTTCTCGTCGGAACCTTAGCTCCCGGGTGGACGTCTGGTCTATTACCCCCCCGATATACCTGATCAAAAAATTAATTTGTTTCTCATTATGTACCTGATTCTACCAGTATATCATATAATCTTTAGGTAAGAGTGTTAGGAATATAGACGTTGTTCCCTCTCTCCCTTTATGAATTGTTTTATTATTAATTACCTGTATATAACCCATTACAGATATTCCCAACCAGCTGCTCCTGATGAGTGGATATAAAACGCGTCGAGATGTCATATTTGCTGCTATGTCACATTATCCATATATTATACCATGGGTTTTATTAAAAGGCCGAGATATTGATTTACTATTTTTTATTATAATATGTTCATTATGTTTGTGTCTATTATGGGCATACTGCTGACAGTTATCTTTATCATGTGAGATATTTTCCTATCATGGTATTAATTTTGACTATGAAATATTGTATGATATTTGTTGATCATGAGACAATGTACTAAATGTTTTATTTTATTCTATATTTTTGTACCATTGATCCAATTAATATACTGCATGTATTATGTTTTATCTATTGTGTACCATATTATCCATTTAATTAAATTTATTTTATTAAATACTGCCCTATGCCCATTTTTGCCACTACACAACATTACATGTACTATAACTAATATCTCAGCCTACCCTGAGTGGTGCATTTTATATAAAGTCCCCCCGCCCCTGTGATCAACTGTGTCCTAAGAATCAGAGCGAGCTGAAGCGGGTGCACGGTGGGAGCGATCATTGGAGGACGTCATCATATAACGCTCTGCCAGGACTGGATGACCTCGCTGTAGCCGTCATTCAGGTATGGCACGGTCGGGAATTGGAGCCAACTTGGCGACACGCTGTGGCTGGAGGAACATGCCTGCCAATTTGTTTATCAGTGTTCTCCCCTATAGGCACCTCAATCACATAACTAACATCAGAATCAAGTAATGTCTGTTCATCCTCAAGAAGCAAGTGGCTGACGCTGTGTTCAAATATTTCAGCTGACTCCTCCATGCATGATGATGCTGGGGCCATGGCAGGAGTAGCTGTGGACAAGGAGGCAGGATAAGCCGCTCTGGCAGCTACGGTGGACTGTGCACTAGTGCCAGATTGAAGAGCCATAGAGGATGAGGATGGTGTAGTAAACCAGTCCAACACCTCCTGTGGCTTGGATAAAACAGGCAACATCACTAAACAGAGACAAAGTTTCCCTGCCTGAGGATGGACCACGTCCACGTTTGCTTGTTGACACAGACACTGCTGGACCCCTCATAGTGGCATGGGAATGTCTTCCTCTCCTTGTTGGCACCCCAGACATTATAGGAGGGGGGCTTATTACTCACATTTTAACGATACTTGAAAATGTGTAATTGGATGCACTTTATTCAATGAAAAGTGGTGTTTTGTGAGCTTTAACCACTTAAGGACCGCCTCACGCCGATGTACGTCGGCCAAATGGCACGGCTGGGCACAATCACGTATCTGTACGTTGCTTTTTAAGTGCCCAGCCGTGGGTCGGGAGCACGCCGGCGGTGGTGCGCTCTCGACCCGGTCCTGAGCTCCGTGACCGTGGCCGCGGGATCAGCGGTGTACAGCGATCAGGTCACAGAGCTGAAGAACGAGGAGAAGTCTGTGTAAACAAACCTCTCCCTGTGCTTCCCTACTGTGGCTGTCACCGATCGCCTGTTCCCTGATATAGGGAAAGACGATCAGTGATGTCACATGCCAGGCCACGCCCCCCTACAATAAAAAAAAACATAACTCCAACACTGCCCCCTAGTGGTTAACTCCTTCACTGCCAGTGTCATTTACACAGGAATCAGTGCATTTAAATAGCACTGATTGCTGTATAAATGACAATGGTCCCAAAAATGTGTAAAAAATGTCCAATGTGTCCGCCATAATGTCGCAGTCACAATAAAAATCGATGATCGCCGTTATTACTAGTAAAAAAAAAATTAATATTAAAAAAATATTAATAAAAATGCTATAAAACATTGTAAACGTTATAACTTTTGCGTAAACCAATGAATAATCGCTAATTACGATTTTTTATTTTTTACCAAAAATATGTAGAAGAATACGTATCGGCCTAAAATGAGGGAAAAAATGTTTTTTTATATATTTTTAGGGGATATTTATTATAGCAAAAATTTCAAAATATGGCATTTTTTTTTTTTTCAAAATTGTCGCTCTATTTTTGTTTATAGAGCAAAAAATAAAAACCGCAGAGGTAATCAAATACCACCAAAAGAAAGTTCTATTTGTGGGGGAAAAAAAAAAAGACGCCAATTTTGTTTGGGGAGCCACGTCGCACGACCGCGCAATTGTCAGTTAAAGCGACGCAGCGCCGAAATCGCAAAAAGGGGCCTGGTCCTTTGGCTGCAAATTGGTCCGGGGCTTAAGTGGTTAAATTGAGGACCGACGCTGACAGAAATGTAAAAACGATTAAAAAAATAAACGAATAAAGCTCTGCATACCGAATCATTGGCATTCTAAAAACGCTCTGACGATCAGAGAATGGTTGGCGAGGGTCTCAAACATAAAAAAAAAAACATTAATTAATTCATATTTCTCAAGATAGAATACAAAAAATTCACATTCACTCGGGCATGTTGGAACCATTTTACAACATCCGAGCGATACCGCCAATACCTTCCATAGAATGGACCTGCAAAAGTAAACTCGGACCTCTTTAGTGGACTGGAGGAAACGGGGGGAGTTGTGAGGCGGAGCCACACGAGAATGACCTACTAGCACCCCCTCTTCTCCTACACCCCCCAATCACATTTATATCTGCCCCCCCCACCCCTTTTTTCGACCAAGCCCTTCCCTACTCTCTCCCCTTTTTTCGACCAAGCCCTTCCCTACTCTCTCCCCTTTTTTTCGACCAAGCCCTTCCCTACTCTCTCCCCTTTTTTCGACCAAGCCCTTCCCTACTCTCTCCCCTTTTTTTGACCAAGCCCTTCCCTACTCTCTCCCTCCCTTCTGATTCCTCTTCCCTTTCTCGCCCCTCTCACTTTTCTTCTTCTTCTCGTTCCTCGGAGTCCATTCACACAGGGGCAACTTTGGATCTGACTTGAAGTCGTCCTCACCCGCTCTTTCAAACATCTCATTCAACCTATTCCCCTCCCTCTCTTGCGGTCGAATAAACCCTTAATTTCGACCGGAACCTTTACAGTACCCCCCACCCCCTCCCTCCCTATGCTTATCCTGTTGTCACTAAGTACGCCGACTCAAGTTATACTACGTTCGCAATCCTGACCTGGAGCGAACCCTGATTGGGTTATGTGGGTTATGCCTCTTCAGCTCCCGGACAGATCAGTCTCCATGGTCTCCATTTGGGATCAGCTTTTTTGGATTAACCAACCATAATGTAAGTATGGGATACCTCTTTTGAGGTCACATGCTTCTTCTCCAATTTCTAGCAATCATTGAATCTTATACTTTACTGATTTCTACTATTTTTTAGATAATCATGTATACATATACTCCTGAGGAAGCGAGCAGAGCTCGCGAAACGCGTCGAGCGCAAAAGATGTTTATGTATATTAATGTACTTTTCAAATTGTATCAAGATGTATTATGACTGATGATGATTTTACGCTCCTTTACGATTATGTTTTTGGAATTGTAATAAATTCTAATTAAATTTACTCTACTCAATTGTCTTGACCTCAGTGATCTACTCATTTAAAGTCCCATGGGCTATTTCTCCTTTTTTTCTATATATAATTCGGCATGGAGTTGTATCACCTTAGGAGGCAGTATCCAGACCGCCCCTTTCTGTGGAGCGAACCCCTAAGCTACCTCCTTTCTTTGGTTTCTCCGGAGGGGGGAGGTGAAAATAAAAGAGAGACCCTCCACCGAACGATGCTCCGTTTTATGCACAAGTTTTGTTCCTGGTCGATTTCATCCCAGGCTGTTCTACTTATCCTAATGCCCCGTACACACGGTCGGAATTTCCAACAGAAAAAGTCAGACGGGAGCTTTTCATCATATATTCGGACCGTGTGTATGCCTCATCAGACTTTTTACGTTGAAAATTCTGACGGACCTAGAAAGAGAACATGTTCTATATTTTTAGCGACGGAACCAATTCCTATCGGGATAAAACCGTACGTCTGTATGCTGTTCCGAAGTTCCAAAAAGCAAGTACGAGATGGAAGCTATTGGCTACTGGCTATTGAACTTCCGTTTTCTAGTCCCGCCGTACGCGTTGTACGTCACCGCCTTCTTGACGGTCGGACTTTGGTGTGACCGTGTGTATGCAAGACAGCTTGAGCGGAATTCCGTCGGAGCTCCGTCAGAAAAACCTTCAGAGTTTATTCCTATGGGAAAACCGGTCATGTGTATAGGCCAGTGATGGAGAACCTTGGCACCCCAGATGTTTTGGAACTACATTTCCCATGATGCTCATCCACTCTGCAGTGTAGTGGAGCATCATGGGAAATGTAGTTCCAAAACATCTGGGGTGCCAAGGTTCGCCATCACCGGTATAGGGGATTAGACTGTAAACCCAATCTGATGTTAATGATGTGACTTTATGTACTGCCTTCTTTGTATACCCTTTCTTTACTAAATAAAATCAAAAAACTTTTATGGAAATAAATAAATAAATGAATAAATAAAAAAGGGGGAACACCCATGTCGCTGTCAGAAAAACTGTGGCTGACAATAAAAAAAAAGGGGGGGCAGGAAGGGGACATAAAAAAGACACAAAAAAGAAAAAAAACACACAGCAACCAAAAAAATAAAGAGTATGCAACACTAAATGTTATGTAATGCTGTGTTAAACACTGCACTACACTAAGTCCCTGTACACACGGTCGGAGATTTCCACAACCAAATCCGTCGGATTTTGTCCGTTGGATCTTGTCCGAAACTGTTGCATACACACGGTCGGACAAAGTTGTCGAAAAATCCGATCTTTCAGAACGTGATGACGTAATTTCGTTACGACGGGACTACATTCAGGCTAGCAACCAATAGCTTTGATGTAGGAATTTGATCTGAGCATGCGTGGCACTTTGTCCGATCGGAATTCTCTACACATGATCGGAGTATGTCCGATCGAACCAGTTGGTCGAGAAATATTTCCAACATGTTGGAAAATTGGGTCCGACGGATATTCCGACGGAATCAGTCCGATGCATACCACACACAGTCGGATTATCCGACTACACGGTCCGATAGGACACATTCCGACGGATTCTCCGACCGTGTGTACAAGGGCTAACACTCTACACTCAGAGTCACAATAAGTGGACACTCTACACTCGCTAGTAGCAAACTGAGCCCTGCACCACACTACAAGAGCTGGCTATGGGAAGTTTGGTATTATAGTGTGGGGTGGGACCATGAGTACTTGATTGGAGAAAGTAACCATCACTTTATCCAATCAGAGGGCCCTGACAGTGCTAAATGGCGAAGCAGACAGTTGGATAAATGGTTCTATATTGAGGATGAATCCAGTCTATATACCAGAGGCTCTGGATGGACAGTTGGATAAATGGTTCTATATTTAGGATGTATCCGTTCTATAAACCAGAGGCTCTGGATGGACAGTTGGATAAATGGCTCTATATTTAGGATGTATCCGGCCTATAAACCAGAGGCTCTGTGTACATATTATAATATTACATATTTATATACTGTAAAGTAGTATCTGCTGGCGGTAAAAGACATCACAGTGACTATGGAGGAAGAGGACGGACATGACGGGGGGGGGTTACTGGGTGTAAATATAAAAGAATTTGTATTACCTCCTCTGCTGCCGATGGTGAGGATATCTTCCTTTTCTTCCTGCAAACCTTCTTATCTCTAGGAACCGCCCGTCTGTAGTTGAAATCACTTCCTGTCTTCTATGGAATTCTGTCTCTGCAAATAAGTGAGATCAGCACCTTGTGGAGAAAAAAACAACTGCAGCCTGCGTTTTTAAATACTTTGAAAGCTGCTTCCTGGATTGTTCTTCAGTTTTGGTGCCTGACCACTTGCCATATACAACAGCCCTGTAAAAGCAACAAGACGGCGGGCTCCTGAAGGTCGGGGGCTGTATAAGAATGGCCTCCCCTTTGCACTGTTCATGTGCGCCCTCTAGAGTGTGCAGCAGCGGGCTCCGTGATCACTGAGTCCATCAGACACGGCAGATGAAAGAGCAGGGTACAAGACCAATAAAATGTGCCCTGTCCCATGTGATCACTGTGACCAATCACAGCCATCACAAATGTGAACAAAAGCTGCATGTTGATGCCACCATCAGCACAGTACGGTGTCACCAGAGCAGCCAACCAACGTCCCTGATCACTACCAACTCCAGTACAGTATCACCATACCAGTGCAACCAGCAACAGTGTCCCTTATTGCTAGCCACCCCAGTACAAAATCACCAGACAACAGTGTTCCTGATCACCAGCTTGTGTCCCATTGTCCCCAGACCAGTGTAAGTTAGAAACAGTGTTCTTGATCACCGCCACACCAGTCCCAGTCAGGCATGTACTGGCCATTGGGACTACCGGGAGTTTCCCGGTGGGCCGATGGCTCAGTGGGCCACTCTGATGTAAGGGGGCTGGTGATAGGACACTCTGATGAAAGGGAGTGCTGATGGGACACTCTGATGTTAGGGAGTGCTGATGGGACACTCTGATGTAAGGGGGCTGGTGATGGGACACTCTGATGTAAGGGAGTGCTGATGGGACACTCTGATGTTAGGGAGTGCTGATGGGACACTCTGATGTAAGGGGGCTGGTGATAGGACACTCTGATGTAAGGGGGCTGGTGATAGGACACTCTGATGTAAGGGGGCTGGTGATAGGACACTCTGATGTAAGGGAGTGCTGATGGGACACTCTGATGTTAGGGAGTGCTGATGGGACACTCTGATGTTAGGGAGTGCTGATGGGACACTCTGATGTAAGGGGGCTGGTGATAGGACACTCTGATGTAAGGGGGCTGGTGATAGGACACTCTGATGTAAGGGAGTGCTGATGGGACACTCTGATGTTAGGGAGTGCTGATGGGACACTCTGATGTTAGGGAGTGCTGATGGGACACTCTGATGTAAGGGGGCTGGTGATAGGACACTCTGATGTAAGGGGGCTGGTGATGGGACACTCTGATGTAAGGGGGCTGGTGATAGGACACCCTGATGTAAGGGGGCTGGTGATGGGACACTCTCTGATGTAAGGGGGCTGGTGATGGGACACTCTCTGATGTAAGGGGGCTGGTGATAGGACACTCTGATGTAAGGGGGCTGGTGATAGGACACTCTGATGTAAGGGAGTGCTGATGGGACACTCTGATGTAAGGGGGCTGGTGATGGGACACTCTGATGTAAGGGAGTGCTGATGGGACACTCTGATGTAAGGGGGCTGGTGATAGGACACTCTGATGTAAGGGGGCTGGTGATGGGACACTCTGATGTAAGGGGGCTGGTGATAGGACACCCTGATGTAAGGGGGCTGGTGATGGGACACTCTCTGATGTAAGGGGGCTGGTGATGGGACACTCTCTGATGTAAGGGGGCTGGTGATAGGACACTCTGATGTAAGGGGGCTGGTGATAGGACACTCTGATGTAAGGGAGTGCTGATGGGACACTCTGATGTAAGGGAGTGCTGATGGGACACTCTGATGTAAGGGGGCTGGTGATGGGACACTCTGATGGAAGGGGGCTGGTGATGGGACACTGATGTAAGGGGGCTGGTGATGGGACACTCTGATGTAAGGGGCTGGTGATGGGACACTCTGATGTAAGGGGGCTGGTGATGGGACACTCTGTTGTAAGGGGGCTGGTAATGGGACCCTCTGATGTAAGGGGTGCTGATCAGACACTCTGTTGTAAGGGGGCTGGTGATGGGACACTCTGTTGTAAGGGAGTTCTGATGGGACACTCAAAATGTAAGTGGGCCGGTCTGGATGAAGTCCAGGGCCAAATTTCTGTCCCAGTCCAGCCCTGGTCCCAGTACCTGATTGCCGACCACATTGCTGTCTGCTGTCCTACCGAACCCATCTGTGGATCCCACTGACTAAATTCCCGAGACACCAGTCCCAGCCATCCCCTGCAGACATCTGCACTCCTGGAACCACAGGAACTCTATTGTTCACCCTTTGTTCATCCTCCTACACTTCCTGGTCAGTGAGCATGGCATTCCTGGTAGGGATGAGCTCAGGCGTGTTCGCATGGTCCACGTGCAGAGCCCGCCAGGAAGTGGGCGCAGCGCTGCGCTAATCAGTGGCAGTAAGACATTCCCCGATCTCTGCAGCCACACATCGGGGCAATGCCTCACTGCCTGTGATTAGCGCAGCGCCGACTTCCTGGCGGGCTCTGCACGTGGACCATGCGAAAACACACCTGAGCTTATCCTTAATTCCTGGGAACAACCACATATCAATAGGTTAGGCTTGCTTGGCTTACAGGTACAAGGACTGCTATAGGTGCAGAGCTGTATTCCCTTACCACTTGTAGATAGGCAACTATTACCGTACACTGTTTTTATATGCAATGTTGGTTGATTTTTGGGATGCACAAGATACAATGTTTGGTACATAATCAATCCATAAACACAAATGAATACTTTAAGAATGTCAAAACACCTGAACTGGTAATCACCAAATGCTCACTAAATGAAGGGTGTGTAACCCTGCACACCAGAGGCCATTGGTGTTAGGACATAACTTTCAATCAAATTATATAAAACATATCTGGGCGGTATTTATAAAGGTAAAGTTTTATGTTTTTACCTTTTACCCCATTAAATGTCTATCAAGTAATGATCTCTTTTACATATGTCTATCTAATATATCATTTATCATTATGTATTTATATGTGTTACATGATTTACCAGTGTTTTTAATTCTTAAGTACATACTGTACCTTGCTCAGTTCTCTCCATGAGTTGGCAATAAACGTATTTGCTTGAGAAGGGAGTGCACATGCCTCTATGTGGTATGGCGCATGCTCCGAAGCGTGTTGCATTCTGGTCCCAAGCCCTGCCTGTGTTATCCTTCTCCTGGCTGCCCACCCGCCGCTGGAAGAACTTCGGCCAACTTCCTCCTCCACACAGGGACTTCTTCTGTTACATTCCATCTGGTGGTATCAGCAGCTGCCGTGGCACGCTCCAACTGGCGTCCTGGACCTACACTTATTCTTGTGCCCGTTGTTTACCCATCTATTGTAAGTAGCCCTGTTGGGGGGTCTTTTAAAATACAAAGTCTGTCTGCACTTAGAGGCGCTTCTCTGCTTTAGTTTTTGTCTGTGTATATTCAGAGTCTGCTAAACTCCACCAAGAAGCCTGCCCTAGTGCTTTGGACATTTTTTGACTTATACCTTATAATTGCACTGCTTGCATATTAGATATTGTGACCAGGCCTCGGCGCCTTTAACCTCCTTCCTCTTATTTAATACCAATGGCCTTTGTGCGCAGGGTTACGCACCCTTTCGTTTAGTGAGCACGTAATCAATCCAGACATTAAAAAAAGTCTCACACATGTGGCATTCCCGTACTTGGGAGGGGGAGAAGAATGTGTTTTTGAGTGTAAGCCCTTGTACACACGGTCGGAGATTCCGACAACCAAATCTGTCGGATTTTGTCCAAAACTGTTGTATACACACAGTCGGACGAAGTTGTTGTAATATCCGACGTGATGACGTTATTTCGTTACGATGGGACTACGTTCAGGCTAGTAGCCAATAGCTTTGATGTAGGAATTTGATCTGAGCATGCGTGGCACTTTGTCCGATCGGAATTCTCTACACATGATCGGAGTATGTCTGATCGGAGCATTTTGTCTGAAAATATTTCTGGCAAGTTGGAAAAGTTGGTCCGACGGATATTCCGATGGAAACAGTCCGATGCATACCACGAATATCTGACAAAACGGTCCGATCGGACACATTCCGATGGAATCTCCGACCGTGTGTACAAGGGCTAATTGTTAGTATGCCGTACTGTGTATTAGCATATTTTATTAACGGACAACTTTGTGTAAAAAAAGTAACATTTAATTATCTTTCTACATTTTCCTAAAACGTGTGCCCAAAAAATATGAAATACCTTGGGGTGTTACCTCTCCAAATTGTGGTAATTTTGTGAATGTTTCTGCTGTCCTCATGCTCCAGGGCCTCAAAATGTGATAGGTAGGTCAGATAATTAGATGTGTCATTTTTGACCCTAGAAAGCCTGAGGGTGCTCCTTGGATTTTGGATCTTTCTATGTGGTTAGGCTCTGTAAAGGTCTCACATATGTGGCAACCTCATACTGGGGAGGAGTAAAGGAGTGTGTTTTTTGGGTGTGATTGGAAGTATTCCCATACTGCATGTTAGAAATAACTTGTTACAATGACAAATTTGTTAAATAAGATTATGGCAAACATGTACAACTTCAAAAAAGCTCACCTCGTGTCTTACTATACATCTTAGAAAGTCTACTTTCCAATTTATGTGGGCGTTTCTACTGTCCTGGTGCTCCAAAATGTCATAGGTAATCTGGAAATTAAATGTGTTATTTATGCCCCTGTAGTGCCCACCCCGAAGGAGCCCATTTGCCCAAAGTTCATTACCCAGTTTAATGCACAGACAGCCAGGCACGCAGCAACAGTCACTCTTTGTGACTCAATAAAACAATCTAGAGGTTTCCTGGTCTGCAGTATGTACGCATAATGTTTCTGCATAACTGGATGCCCCCTTCCAATTTTAGTCCAACATTCACCACTGGGCTCTCCAGAACAGATCCCGATTGAAATCCCTTGATTAGAAAGGATCCTCAGAAGAAGTGCCCCCCAGCTCTGGACTGGCTGGGACCACAACACCTGAAGAACATCAGCTGGGCTGCTGATTTCCTTCATCCAGCCCACTACATTCTAGAATCCTTCATAAGGCAAGGGGAAATAATCCAACCTGCAGCCGGCAAAACCCAGAACAGACCAAAGCAGTCACAAACCGCTCCACAGCCAAAAAGAACAAAATTTTCCTAATCATTCTAGCAACATATCTAGGAGGGTGATACACTCCTTAAAAGTATGAAGGTACTCCTTGGATTTTGGGCTTCTCTATGTGGTTAAGCCCTTAAAAAGTAAATATATAATCGTTTCAAACATTGAAAATGTCTCACATATGTGTTATTCCCATACTTGGGAGGAGCAGTAGAATGTCTTTTTTTTGTAGTAGTTTTTTGTTGGAGCCATGAGGGAGCTATAATGCCAAACACATCACAAAACTCTATCTGCATATGAATCTACCTCTTTTGGATATACATAAGCAGGACCTGAAGTTACTTCCGAGTGACACAATAGATTAGTGGCCCCTTTCCTGGACTTTTTGTCCTCCCTATGGCCATCTATTCAGCTGCCTTGATCATCAGTACATGGGCTCCAGTTGTTGATGTAAATACTGATAATATCTCTTCCATCACTCTCATTTTTATGATTTAACAGATAGTCTCTCATACAATTCAAATTAATGCATTAACTCCTGAAGAAGTGGAAAACTTTTGGCGGCACATGTCGAGATTGGAACATGGAATATGTAAACAATGTTTGTTGATCAAAACACAGTGAGATTCATGGTTTTAATGAATATTTTTAACTGAAATAAAACAAAAAATGGTTAACAACATTTGTGTATTAGTCAGCAGAGTAGTAGAATGCATTTTGGGTGAAATTGTAAATATGCCCATACTGTGTTTGATATTTTATTAATTGACAGGTTTGTGTAAAAAAAATATAATTTTAATTTTCTTCCTGTATTTTCTAAAAACATGTGGCAGAAAAATGAAATCCTCAAAAGACTCATTATGCCTCTTAAAAGTTACCTTGGGGCGTTTACTTTGGAAAATGTGGTTATTTTGTGGGTGTTTCTCTTATCCTGGTGCTGCAGGGCCTCAAGAAACATGATAGGAAGTCATTTATGCACTTTGAAAGCCTGAAGGTGCTCCTCAGATTTTGGGCCCCTCTATGCATCCAGACATATAAAAAGTCATGTGTGGTATCCCCCATGCTTGAAAGGGGTAGAAGAAAGTGTTTTGAAGTGTAATTGTAAGTATACCCAGGTGGTGAGTGAGAAATAACTTGTTAAAATGACAACTTTGTGAAATAAAAATCAGATTTTATTTCATTTGTTCATTTTCCAAAAAGATTGTGGCAAAAACTCTGGAAAATGTGGTTATTTTGTGGGCGTTTCTCTTATCCTGGTGCTGCAGGGCCTCAAGAAACATGATAGGAAGTCATTTATGCACTTTGAAAGCCTGAAGGTGCTCCTTAGATTTTGGGCCCCTCTATGCATCCAGACATATAAAAAGTCACGTGTGGTATTCCCATGCTTGAAAGGGGTAGAAGAAAGTGTTTTGAAGTGTAATTGTAAGTAGGTTGTGTGTAAGAAATAACTTGTTAAAATGACAACTTTGTGAAATAAAAATCAGATTTTATTTCATTTGTTTATTTTCCAAAAAGTTTGTGGCAAAAACTCTGGAAAATGTGGTTATTTTATGGGTGTTTCTCTTATCCTGGTGCTGCAGGGCCTCAAGAAACATGATAGGAAGTCATTTATGCACTTTGAAAGCCTGAAAGTGCTCCTTAGATTTTGGGCCCCTCTATGCATCCAGACATATAAAAAGTCACGTGTGGTATCCCCCATGCTTGAAAGGGGTAGAAGAAAGTGTTTTGAAGTGTAATTGTAAGTATACCCAGGTTGTGTGTGAGAAATAACTTGTTAAAATGACAACTTTGTGAAATTAAAATCAGATTTTATTTCATTTGTTTATGTTCCAAAAACATTGTGGCAAAAACTTACAGCTTCAAAAAAACTCTGCATGCCTCTTACTAAATACCTTGGACTGTCTACTGTCCTGTCATTTTAGGGCCTCAATAATTGAGATAGGCCGCCAGAACATCGGGATTGATTTGTTTTCAAATGCAGTATATATCACATAGTTTGAAGACTTTATAACTTTCACACAAAAGTAAATAATATACACTTATCCGCTTTGTATTTTACTAAAGAAATGTAGAAAAATACATTTTTCCCTAAATTAACGAAGAAAGGATATTTATTTGCATTTTTTATGAGAAGCTAAGAAAAATGCTTTTTATTCAATTTTTTTTTTTTATCTCTTTGCCATTATACTGTATGGTAAAAGTGGTGGGAAAAAAACAACTAAAAGGAAAGCTTTACATATCTCAAAAAAAAAAAGATATAAAATTAATTTGGGTAGAGTGTTGCATGACTGAGTAATTGTCAGTCAAATATCACTCTGCTAAAAATGAAAGAATGTCGTATACAGGAAGGGGGATTAAAATGGCGGTCTTCAAGTGGTTAATAAACAATAAAAAACTAAGCTAGACTCTAAATCAAAACCTTTATAATTGAAGATAATAAACAAAAACAAAAAATTAATTATTGGTCGGACCAATGAGAAGCCGGCTTCTTCATTAAAACATAACAAGAGCCAATAATGTCCAGAAACCGATATCAGCCAATAAGAATTGTTGTCCATGTATTGTCATATCTGGCCATGTATTAGCACAGTTTAGTTGTATGGTGCGGTCTGTGTGAGTGCGGGACCGAGTCATCTCTATGTTTAGTGGATCGTATTACTAGAATTCAATCCCTGCAGACTCAGATCTATCAACCCGAATCTGAAAAACAATCAATATATTCCGCCCCACCCCCAACTCACCACCGTTATCATGGGAACGATCGTTATCTCGTGTGACTTCTCTGGTGATACGCAAGGCTTCCTTTGTGAAATAAAGATTTCCCGCACTCTGAGCATGAATAGGGACGCTCTCCTGTGTGATCTCTCTGGTGTACAATTAGTTTTTCTTTTGCATTGAAACCTTTCCCGCACTCTGAGCATAATTAGGAACGCTTCCCCTTGTGAAGCTTCTGGTGTCTATTAAGATTTCCTTTCGTAGGGAAACCTTTCCCGCACTCTGAGCATGAATAGGGAATCGCCCCCGTGTGACATGTCTGGTGTGCAATAAGATTTCTTTTGTGTCTGAAACATTTCTCACACTCTGAACATGAATAAGGATACTCTCCTGTGTGAGTTCTTTGGTGTATAAGAAGATTTTTTTTCTCAGCGAAACATTTCCCACACTCTGAACATGGAAAGGGACGTTCACCCGTGTGCGTTCTAAGATGTTGAAGTAGTTGATTTTTCTGAAAGAAACATTTCCCGCACTCTGAACATGAATGGGGGCGCTCCCCTGTGTGACGCTTCTTGTGTTTACTAAGATTGTTTTTCAGAGTGAAACGTTTCCCGCACTCTGAACATGAATAGGGACGCACACCCGTGTGAATCATCTGGTGTCTATCAAGACAACTTTTGTCAGTGAAACCTTTCCCGCACTCTGAACATGAATAGGGACATTTACCTGTGTGAATTGTCTGATGTTTAAGAAGGCTTCTTTTTTCAATGAAACCTTTCCCGCACTCAGAACATGAATAGGGACGCACACCCGTGTGAATCATCTGGTGTTTATCAAGATGTTTTTTCTCAGTGAAACCTTTCCCGCACTCTGAACATGAAAAGGGCCACTCACCTGTGTGAATTGTCTGATGTTTAAGAAGGCTTCTTTTTTCAGTGAAACATTTTCCACACTCTGAACATGAATATGGACGCGCACCTGTGTGAACCATCTGGTGTTTATCGAGAAATTTTTTCTCAGTGAAACCTTTCCCGCACTCTGAACATGAAAAGGGACAGTCACCTGTGTGAATTGTCTGATGTTTAAGAAGGCTTCTTTCTTCGATGAAAGATTTCCCACACTCTGAACATGTATAGAGACCATGTGAATCCATGTGAATCATCTGGTGTTTATCAAGACTTTTTTTCTCAGTGAAACCTTTCCCGCACTCTGAACATGAAAAGGGCCTTACACCTGTGTGAATTGTCTGATGTGTAAGAAGTCTTTGTTTTCTAGCGAAACATTTCCCACACTCTGAACAAGAAAAAGGGCGCTCACCAGTGTGAATTTTCTGATGTTCAAGAAGTTGTCCTTTCCTAATAAAACATTTCCCGCACTCTGAACATGAATGGGGACGCTCACCAGTGTGAATTCTCTGATGTTTAAGAAGGTGGTCTTTAAGAACAAAAGATTTCCCACACTCTGAACATGAATAAGGACGCTCCCCCGTGTGACTGTACCAGTGTGTAAGAAGGTTTTGTTTGCAAGTGAAACACTTCCCGCACTCTGAACATGAATAGGGACGCTGAGCATTGTGATATTTCTTGTGTCTAAGAAGTGATATCATTTTTGTGAAAAGTTTCCCGCACACTGAACATGACAATGAACTCTCTTCTGTGTGATCTCCTTCCTGCCCTGAAGAAGATTCCTCGGGAATAGACGGATCTATTAAAGTATTTCTCCTGTGAGATCTTAGAGTCCTGGGATGTGATTTATCAGAAGGTTCCTCAGACGTATTCCGGACATTATGGTCATCTGCTGAGAAACAATTTTACAAGAAATGTTAGAAGAATTGTTGGAATCTTTTATTCAGCAGTCATAGATGTTGGTCTAGTTCTAAATCTTTGAGCTCCGGAATGCAATTGGGTGCAACCAGAACAGAAATATAAATTCAAAGTAGATAAAGAACACAATTCACCCAAATCACACCGTGCAACTTTGTGCATCGATGACATCATAGTGAGGAATGGAGATGGACCTTTCATATGGTGTACAGTATCTCCTCCTCATTTGTTGGGAACATGACGTTATATTGAGGAATGGAGATGGACCTTTCATATGGTGTACAGTATCTCCTCCTCATTTGTCGGGAACATGACATTATATTGAGGAATGGAGATGGACCTTTCATATGATGTACAGTATCTCCTCCTCATTTGTTGGGAACATGACATCATAGTGAGGAATGGAGATGGACCTTTCATATGGTGTACAGTATCTCCTCCTCATTTGTTGGGAACATGACGTTATATTGAGGAATGGAGATGGACCTTTCATATGGTGTACAGTATCTCCTCCTCATTTGTTGGGAACATGACGTTATATTGAGGAATGGAGATGGACCTTTCATATGGTGTACAGTATCTCCTCCTCATTTGTTGGGAACATGACGTTCTATTGAGGAATGGAGATGGACCTTTCATATGGTGTACAGTATCTCCTCCTCATTTGTTGGGAACATGACATCATAGTGAGGAATGGAGATGGACCTTTCATAGGGTGTACAGTATCTCCTCCTCATTTGTTGGGAACATGACATCATAGTGAGGAATGGAGATGGACCTTTCATATGGTGTACAGTATCTCCTCCTCATTGGTTGGGAACATGACGTTATATTGAGGAATGGAGATGGACCTTTCATATGGTGTACAGCAGGCATCACTAAATGGCGGACCGCGGGCCGAATCCGGACCCAGTAGCAGCCATATCCGGCCCGCAGACTCGCAAATAGTTGCCTCTGTGTTTTTTATCCACTGCCGGATTGCCAGCCCGCCGCTGCGGCTAAAATCCTTGGTGAGGCTTGGCATCATTGCATCACTCCCCTTCCTTATTCACACAAGCCTGGAAGCGCTGCAGGTCCGGACAAAGGGCGGGACTTATCAAGTTACGAAGTGGGTGATTGGTTGCTAGGCAGTGGGGCGGTCCCAGCAACCAATCACACCCTTTTAACTTGAAAAGTCCCGCCCTTTGTCCGGACCTGCCATGCGTGCTTCCCGGCTTGTGTGAATAAGGTAGGGCAGTGTGGGGAGGGGGAGGAAGGGGGAATGCTGCGGGAATGCTGCGATGATGAAAGGGACAGTCTGACGCTGTAATGTTGAGGGAGGACTGTGATGGAGTGGGATCTGTAATGGGGGGTCTGTATTACGGGGGTCTGTGATGGAGTGGGGTCTGCATTGGGGGGGGATCTGTGATGGAATGGGGTCTGTATTAGAGGGGTCTGTGATGGAGTGAGGTCTGTGATGCAGGGGGATCTGTGATGGAATGGGGTCTGTAACGGGGGGGCCTGTGATGGAGTGGGGCCGTTAATGGGGGATCTGTGATGGAGGGGGGATCTGTATCGGGGGGGGGGGTCTGTGATGGAGGGGGGATCTGTATCGGGGGGGATATTTGTGATGGAATGGGGTCTGTAACGGGGGGGCCTGTGATGGAGTGGGGCCGTTAATGGGGGATCTGTGATGGTGGGGGATCTGTATCGGGGGGGGGGGGGGTCTGTGATGGAGGGGGGGATCTGTATCGGGGGGGATATTTGTGATTGAGTGGGGTCTGTATTAGGGGGGGATCTGTTATGGAGTTGGGTCTGTGATGGGGGGGATATGTGATGGAGTGAGGATCTGTGCTGAGTGGGGGGGGGGGGGTCTGTGGTGAAGAGGATCTGTAATGGGGGGGATCTGTGTTTGTGGGGGGGGGGGTCTGTGATGGGGGTCTTTAAAAGGACACATTGTGATGAGTCTGTAATGGGTTGCGGGGTTTCTGATGGTGGGACTGTGATGTAAAAGTGAGAAATGTGCTGTGAAGGGTGGACTGAGGGCACTGATGTAAGGGCTTGTCCACACTTGTGCAGAGATCTGTTTTTCTGCCCTAGAAAAACCCAGGTATCTACAAGGGCAATAGAAAACAATTGTGATGTGCACAGGAAGGTTGTAATGTGAAGGATCGGAGTCATGACCAATATGACATTCGGACCTCCGCGGGAAGAAAATTTTACTGACCGGACCCCCGTGAATTTTAATTCAGTACCCCTGGTGTACAGTATCTCCTCATTTGTTGGGAACATGACGTTATATTGAGGAATGGAGATGGACCTTTCATATGGTGTACAGTATCTCCTCCTCATTGGTTGGGAACATGACGTTATATTGAGGAATGGAGATGGACCTTTCATATGATGTACAGTATCTCCTCCTCATTTGTTGGGAACATGACGTTATATTGAGGAATGGAGATGGACCTTTCATATGGTGTACAGTATCTCCTCCTCATTTGTTGGGAACATGACGTTATATTGAGGAATGGAGATGGACCTTTCATATGGTGTACAGTATCTCCTCCTCATTGGTTGGGAACATGACATCATAGTGAGGAATGGAGATGGACCTTTCATATGGTGTACAGTATCTCCTCCTCCTTTGTTGGGAACATGACGTTATATTGAGGAATGGAGATGGACCTTTCATATGATGTACAGTATCTCCTCCTCATTTGTTGGGAACATGACGTTATATTGAGGAATGGAGATGGACCTTTCATATGGTGTACAGTATCTCCTCCTCATTTGTTGGGAACATGACGTTATATTGAGGAATGGAGATGGACCTTTCATATGGTGTACAGTATCTCCTCCTCATTGGTTGGGAACATGACATCATAGTGAGGAATGGAGATGGACCTTTCATATGATGTACAGTATCTCCTCCTCATTTGTTGGGAACATGACGTTATATTGAGGAATGGAGATGGACCTTTCATATGGTGTACAGTATCTCCTCCTCATTTGTTGGGAACATGACGTTATATTGAGGAATGGAGATGGACCTTTCATATGGTGTACAGTATCTCCTCCTCATTTGTTGGGTACATGACGTTATATTGAGGAATGGAGATGGACCTTTCATATGGTGTACAGTATCTCCTCCTCATTTGTTGGGAACATGATGTAATATTGAGGAATGGAGATGGACCTTTCATATGATGTACAGTATCTCCTCCTCATTTGTTGGGAACATGACGTTATATTGAGGAATGGAGATGGACCTTTCATATGGTGTACAGTATCTCCTCCTCATTTGTTGGGAACATGACGTTATATTGAGGAATTGTCCAATGTAGTAAATAGGATTGCCTTATTGAGGTGAAGACTAGAGTTGATTCATATGGCGTACAATATACACAGTACATTGGGGCGGTGGGGTAGGTACATCGATGATGTTCTTACTATCAGCAGTTAATGTTCCTCATTCTCATTACAAATCCTAAACATGGTTACTTATAATTGTAGGAATTTATTTATGTTGATATGAAGAGTTAACTGATTGCCTTTTGGGATCAGGAAGGAATCTTCTTAACCTAAAGAAAATGAGTCTGAGCTTGATATGGGTATCCTGCCTTCCTCTGTAAAAAAAAAAAAAAACTGCTTCATCAAAATTTTAAGTTTTTTCTTAGGTGAATTCAGAAGACATAGACCTTTTCTCCTCTGTTCTAACAAAGTAAATAAAAACTTTATACTCATAGAAGTGTAGCAATATGGACTACCAATGCAACAAACAGCTATTCCCTGCCCTATCTGAATAGCATGTTATCCCTCTAGTGCCCAGCGTTACTAGACTGACCTTATATTTGTGAGCCCAATCAAAAGGGATTGTGGGATTGGTAGTTCCATCAGATGGCTGTTCCCCTGCACGACTATACACTCGGACTACGTATCCCATGGATCTTTGATACCACCAGCGAGATTGCTGTGGAGAGATATAAAAGAAGCCAGAGACCCGCCCCGCGCTCTCTAGATCCTGGGCCTTCTCTGTGAAGGATCTATTTGTGCATGGAGAGTGAGATCGCGGCCTACCCACGCAGTCTACAGTTTTCCGACCTGACGGAGAAGGGGGTCCAGCGTTGCCCGCTGTTCATCGGACATCTGAGCAGCACCACCTCTATAGTGCAGCAACCCACGCTACGGGTGATCATCACAAGCGGGTCCGTAATCAGAACGTCCATCGGGGCTTTGCTAGCTTGGAGGCGTCAAATCGGCCTGGTCATTGGTGAGAGGGTCATTGCCCACCTTTGCTTCACTGGGACACTGTGCACAGACAGCTTTATCTTGGGAACACTTCACTGCACCTTTATTTGAACACTGTACATAAGCTACAGTTAGCTACATAGCTACAGTCGCCACAAGATATACTACCGATCTGTTACTACACCTTATTGAATATAGTTAATGAGCTCCGACTGCCGGTGAAGACCATCAGATCTGCAACGGGGACATTCTGTCTCTGCTACTTAAAGGGCTCTCATACCACTCTTGTTTAGCACCATCTCTCATTAGGATCAAAAGGTTAAACGTGCCGGCCTGGGTTCGCTTTCTAGAAGTATTGATGCTTGATGTTTGGTTATCCTTTCAGGTTATGTTCCAGTATGTATATATGTATATAATATTCTATTGTTGCCGTCTGTCCTAATTGACATTCCTAGATAAGTCATTCGGCTCAGTTTGTGTTGCTATCCTAAACTCAGTTGAACTATCACCTCTTTTGTACAACCACGTCTCAACTGAAGTATTCCAGTAAATGTTCATAGAATATAACCTTCTTGAGTGTTTTCTTATTACTTAAAGGTGTTGCAATGATGTCTGAACCCAAAGTGTCAGGTGGGTTGGCATGTTCACAGGGTCATGTCGATGCAGGTGAGCGGGTAAATCCAAGCCGTCCCCAAGGGGGGCCGTGCTAAAGAAGTAAAATAATAATGGGAACTGGTTCTATATTTGTGTTTTTTAACTTACTTGTGTCCTCATGTAGAGAAGATTCCTCCTGTTTACTTTCCATAGACATCTCCCCCTCCTCCATAGACTGCTGATCTCCACTCACCAACCTCTCTTCTTCCTCTTTAGTCTCAACTTTGATGTCTTTCAGTTCTTCACCCTGAACCCCAAAGATGATAAAATATAACATCTGGAAATATTACTGCAAATAACAAGAGATTACATAGAAGAATATCCTATCATAGTTTAGAATTATTTTGAGTTCTAGTTGCTCAGTCCCACCTACCTGATGATGGTGGGGGATGGAGTGATCTTCCTGTGTGGGATCCCGGGAATACAGAGGACCTCCCTCCTCCATAGACTGCTGATCTTCACTCATCAACCTCTCTTCTTCTTCTTCCTTTTTATCCTCAACTTTGATGTCTTTCTGTTCTTCACTCTAAACCCAAAGATGAGAGAAAACACTTAGAACAAAAAAAAAAAGATCACATAGAAGAATGTCTACTTATAGAATAATTCTCAAGTTCTTTTGGGCCAGTTCCATCTACCTGATCATTCTCTTTATAATTGTGATCTCCCTGGTTGGAATCCCGGGAATCCAGAGGACAACCCTCCTCCATAGACTGCTGATCTCCACTCACCAACCTCTCTTCTTCTTCCTCTTCTTCCTTTTTAATCTCAGCTTTGATGTCTTTCGATTCTTTGATCTAAAACCCAAAGATGATAGAACACATTTATAAAAAGAAAGACGAGATTACATAGAAGAATGTCCTCTCATAGCTTAGAATACATGTTGAGGTCTACATGCTCAGTCCCACCTACCTGATGATGGTGGGGGATGGTGAGATCTTCCTGTGTGGAATCCCGGGAATACAGAGGACGGGGACATCTCTCTGGTGGGTTCCCATTACTGGATCCATCTGTAGGAAACACACACACTGACTAAATACATTGTTTCTATGGGATTGATTTACTAAAACGAGAGTGTGCAATATCTGGTGCAGCTGTGCATGGTAGGTTCTAACTTCAGTTTGTTGAATTAAGCTTTGACAAAAAAAACTTGGAAGTTGATTGGTTTATCTGCAGAGCTGCACCAGATTTAGCACTCTCTGGTTTTAGTAAACCAACCTCTATGAGTTTATCAGATGATGGGGGATCTAGGTGGACCCTCCGTACTGCTCTCTCCTTTACAATAAAGTCTCCTCTTACCCGGTGATGTGAGGGGCGGCTGATTCTCCATCATGACGTCCTTGTAGAGATCCTTGTGTCCTTCTAAATACTCCCAACTTCTGGATGTTAAGGGATCACCAGATATTTTCTTCACCACTTTATAATCCTGTTGAAAGAGAGAAATTATCAATGGTCACTCCTGACCTCTTATATTCCTCCTCAGCTCTCCAGATAGGATATTATTTTAATTACAGAGATAAAAATGATGTCATATGACCTCCCAGAATCCTCCTCACCTCCTCCTGATCTATACAGGACTCTCCTCTCTGTAGACGGATAATAAACTAAGAATTATCTGGACTGGGATGAATATTGTCTGCCCAGAGTTCCTCCCGAGTTCTGACACCTCAGACTGCTATTAAAGAACAACTCTAACTAAAATCTTTTATTTTGGCTTGGAATGACTGAAGAAGAAATAATATTAATACATTTTTCTGTCTGTGTCCTGGATGGGGAGATATCCTTTCACTTCATGTCCAGCATATATCTGGTCTATAAACCAGAGGCTCTGGATGGACAGTTGGATAAATGGTTCTATATTTAGGATGTATCCGGTCTATAAACCAGAGGCTCTGGATGGACAGTTGGATAAATGGTTCTATATTTAGGATGTATCCGGTCTATAAACCAGAGGCTCTGGATGGACAGTTGGATAAATGGCTCTATATTTAGGATGTATCCGGTCTATAAACCAGAGGCTCTGGATGGACAGTTGGATAAATGGTTCTATATTTAGGATGTATCCGGTCTATAAACCAGAGGCTCTGGATGGACAGTTGGATAAATGGTTCTATATTTAGGATGTATCCAGGCTATATACCAGAGGCTCTGGATGGACAGTTGGATAAATGGTTCTATATTTAGGATGTATCCGGTCTATAAACCAGAGGCATTGGATGGACAGTTGGATAAATGGTTCTATATTTAGGATGTATCCGGTCTATAAACCAGAGGCTCTGGATGGACAGTTGGATAAATGGTTCTACATTTAGGATGTATCCGGTCTATAAACCAGAGGCTCTGGATGGACAGTTGTATAAATGGTTCTATATTTAGGATGTATCTGGTCTATAAACCAGAGGCTCTGGATGGACAGTTGGATAAATGGTTCTATATTTAGGATGTATCCGGTCTATAAACCAGAGGCTCTGGATGGACAGTTGGATAAATGGTTCTATATTTAGGATGTATCCGGTCTATAAACCAGAGGCTCTGGATGGACAGTTGGATAAATGGTTCTATATTTAGGATGTATCCGGTCTATAAACCAGAGGCTCTGGATGGACAGTTGGATAAATGGTTCTATATTTAGGATGTATCCGGTCTATAAACCAGAGGCTCTGGATGGACAGTTGGATAAATGCTTCTCTTTTGAGGATGTGTACATATTATAATACTCTATAAACACGTCTGTATAGTAGTATCTGGTGGAGGTAAAAGGCATCACAGTGGTGACTATGGAGGAAGAGGACGGACATGACGGGGGGTTTACTGGGTATAAATATAAAACAATTTGTATTACCTCCTCTGCTGCCGATGGTGAGGATATCCTTCTCTGCTTCCTGCAAACTGTCTCATCTCTAGGACCCGCCCATCTATAGAGGAAATCACTTCCTGTCTCTGCGTTCCACTGAAAAGAATTGAGATCGCCATCTTGTGGAGAAAAAAAACAACTGCAGCCTGCGATTTTTAAATACTTTGAAAGCTGCTTCTTGGATTGTTCCTCAGTTTTGGTGCCTGACCACTTGCCATATACAGTAGTCATTGTATAAAAACAACAAGACGGCGGGCTCCTGAAAGTTGGGGGGTGTATAAGAATGGCCTCCCCTTTGCACTGCTCATGTACGCCCTCTAGAGCATGCAGTGGTACGCTCGGTGATCACTGTGTCCATCAGACACGGCAGATCACAGAGCGGGGAAAGGACCAATGAAGTTAGTCATGTCCCATGTGATCACTGTGACCAATCACAGCCATCACAAATGTGAATAAAGGCTGCATGTTAGAACCACCACTCTGTTTCCTCTTATACTGATTGGCTGTGAGAGGAAACAGAGTGTTATCCCTGTGATCAGTACAGTACGGTGTCACCAGAGCAGCCAACCAATGGCCCTGGTCACTACCAACTCCAGTACAGTATCATCATACCAATGCAACCACCAACAGTGTCCCTGATCACTAACCACCCCAGTAAAAAGTCACCAGGCCACAGTGTTCCTGATTACAGTGCCAACAGACAAGTGTAAGCCAGCAAAAGTGTTTCTGATTGTGTCAACCTCATGTCACAAATCCAGTGTAGGCCAATACCGGTGTTCTTGATCACTGCTACACCAGTCCTACTGTCACCAGACCAGTGGACCCCACCAACATCGTTTCTGATCAATGCTATATTGATATAATATGATATATATGAGTCCCATTGTAAGCCAGTAACAGCGTTCCTGATCTCGGCTACACCAGTCCTACTATAACCAGACCAGCGTAGCCAGTAACAGTGTTCCTGATCACCAGTACGAGTCCCAATGTCCCCAGACCAGTGTAGCCAGTAACAGTGTTCCTGATCACCAGTACGAGTCCCATTATCCCCAGACCAGTGTAGCCAGTAACAGTGTTCCTGATCACCAGTACGAGTCCCAATGTCCCCAGACCAGTGTAGCCAGTAACAGTGTTCCTGATCACCAGTATGAGTCCCATTATGCCCAGACCAGTGTAGCCAGTAACAGTGTTCCTGATCACCAGTACGAGTCCCATGGTCCCCAGACCAGTGTAGCCAGTAACAGTGTTCCTGATCACCAGTACGAGTCCCAATGTCCCCAGACCAGTGTAGCCAGTAACAGTGTTCCTGATCACCAGTACGAGTCCCAATGTCCCCAGACCAGTGTAGCCAGTAACAGTGTTCCTGATCACCAGTACGAGTCCCATTATCCCCAGACCAGTGTAGCCAGTAACAGTGTTCCTGATCACCAGTACGAGTCCCATTGTCCCCAGACCAGTGTAGCCAGTAACAGTGTTCCTGATCACCAGTACGAGTCCCATTGTCCCCAGACCAGCGTAGCCAGTAACAGTGTTCCTGATCACCAGTACGAGTCCCATTGTCCCCAGACCAGTGTAGCCAGTAACAGTGTTCCTGATCACCAGTACAAGTCCCAATGTCCCCAGACCAGTGTAGCCAGTAACAGTGTTCCTGATCACCAGTACGAGTCCCAATGTCCCCAGACCAGTGTAGCCAGTAACAGTGTTCCTGATCACCAGTACGAGTCCCATTATCCCCAGACCAGTGTAGCCAGTAACAGTGTTCCTGATCACCAGTACGAGTCCCAATGTCCCCAGACCAGTGTAGCCAGTAACAGTGTTCCTGATCACCAGTACGAGTCCCATTATCCCCAGACCAGTGTAGCCAGTAACAGTGTTCCTGATCACCAGTACGAGTCCCAATGTCCCCAGACCAGTGTAGCCAGTAACAGTGTTCCTGATCACCAGTACGAGTCCCAATGTCCCCAGACCAGTGTAGCCAGTAACAGTGTTCCTGATCACCAGTGCGAGTCCCATTGTCCCCAGACCAGTGTAGCCAGTAACAGTGTTCCTGATCACCAGTACGAGTCCCATTGTCCCCAGACCAGCGTGAGAAACCATGTTCCTGATCACCACCACACCAATCCCAGTGCTACCAGAACTGAGTATGCAAACAACGGTGTTCCTGAAAACTGCGAAATCAGTCCTTGTGTCAACAGACCAGTGTCAGCCAGTAACAGTGTTCCTGATTGACGCCATACCAGTTCTCCAGTGTTGCTAGACCAGTGTATGCCTGCAAAAGTGTTGTTGATAACTAGCCTCACCAGTCCGAATGTCGACAGACCAGCCTAAGGCAGCAACTGTGTTCCTAACTGCAGCCACATCAATACCAGGGTCACCAGACAGATGCAGCAAGCAATAATGTTCCTGTTCGTTAGCCTCCCCAGGGGCCAGTGTCATAAGAACCAGTGTAGCCAGCAACAGTTTCCTGTGATTGCCACCATTCTAGTACAGTGTCACCAGAACCAGTGCAGTGTTCCTGATTGCTGCCACACCAGAGCAGTGTCATCTCAGCCTACTGCCTGGGCCAATGCTTTGCCTGATTGACGACCACATTACTGTCTGTTGTCTTACCTGACCCATCTGTGCATCCCACCGACTAAGATACCGAGACACCGGTCCCAGCCATCCCCTACAGACATCTGCACTCCCGGAACCACAGGAACTCTATTGTTCACCCTTTGTTCATCCTCCTATACTTCCTGGTCAGTGAGCATGGCATTCTTAGGGGCAGCCATGTTCCAGAAGGCCAGGCTTACTTGGCTTATACGTACGAGGACTGCTACAGGTGACAAAACACGGCTGTATTCCCGGACACAGGCGACCATTACAGTACACTTGCTAAATATTTGATTTTTGTAAGGGATAAATGCAAAAACATAATCAATCCATACACTGAAAAAGTTTCTCACATGTGGTATCTCCATACAGGGCCGGTGCTACCACTAGGCACCCGCCTAGGGCGCACTGCTGCCTAGGGGCGCCTGGCCACTGGTTTCCCTCCACGTCTGCATGCTCTGCAGGATGCAGCATGTAACTAACTCAGTCCGACCGGTAGTGTAACTAGAGGACTGGAGCCAGCGCTAAAGGAAGCAAAACCAATGCTTCCTGTATAGTGGCGCCTTCTGTCACATGTGCAGGGCAAAGGGGGTGGAGCCAAAGGGGCAGCAAAATTAGGTTTCGCCTAGGGTGTTAAAAATCCTTGCACCAGCCCTGTCTCCATACTTAGGAGGAGGAGCAGAATGTGTTTTGGAGTGTAATTCTAAGTATTCCCATATTGCGTGTTTTAATATTTTATTAATTGGGAACTTTGTGTAAAAAAGTATAGTTTTATTTACTTTCCACATTTTCCAAAAATTTGTGAAGAAAAAAATTGAAGCACCTCGGAGTGTTTACTCTCCAAATTTTAGAAATTTTGTGGGTGTTTCTTCTGTCCTTGTGCTCCACGGCCTCCAAAATGTGAATGGTAGTCAACAAATCACATGTGTAATGTTTGCACCTAGAAAGCCTGAAGGTGCTTCCATTGGGTTGTGTAATGGGGCAACTATGTGGCAGATGAGGTTTAATGTTTATAAATATAACATTCTGCACTTGAGGGCTAAGAATATACATCATATATACCAGGGGGGAGAACAACTGGGGGGTCCATAGTGGAGAAGGATCTTGTTAAAATGACAACTTTGTGAAATAAACTCAGATTTTATTTTATTTTAATATTTTGACACTTACACCCCACAACCGTCTACTTTCCAAAAATGGGTCATTTTGGGGGTGTTTGTCCTGTCCCGGCATTTCAGGGCTTCAAGACTTGAGGTAGGCAGTTAAAATATCAGAACTGATTAACCACTTGCCTACTGGGCACTTGTACCCCCTTCTTGTTCAGGCCAATTTTCAACTTTCAGCCCCCTCTGTCTCTCCCTCCAAGACCCCTCCTCTCTCTTTCCCTCGCCCCTCTGTCCCAGACCCCCCCCCCTCTCTTGCTCTCCCTGCCCCCCCTCTCTATCTCCCTGCCCTCCTCTTTACCTTCTCTCACTTCCTGCCCCCACTCTCCCTGCCCTGTCTCTCCCCCACTTTCTCTTCCTGCCCTCCACCCTCTCCCTGTCCTCTCTCCTGCTCCTTTCTCTCTCCCTGCCTTCTCTCTCTTCCTGCCCTCCCCTCTCTCTGTTCCTGCCCCCCTCTCTCCCTGCCCTCTCTTACTTCCTGCCCCTACTCTCCCCCCTTGCCCCTTTCGCTCTCCCCCTCCCTCTCTCCCCGTCCTCTCTCTCGCCCCTTTCTCTCTCCGCCTCTCTCCCTGTCCTCTATCTCTCCCCCTCTCTCTCCCTGTCCTCTCTCTCCCCCTGTCCTCTCTCTCACCCCTTTCTCCCCCTCCATCCAGTCCTCTCTCTCCCCCTCTCCCATTCCCTCCCTGTCCTCTCTCCCCCCCCGTCCTCTCTCTTGCCCCTTTCTCTCTCCCGCCCCTTTCTCTCTCCCCCTCTCCCTGTCCTCTCTCTCTCTCGCCCCTTTCTCTCTCCCCCTCTCCCTGTCCTCTCTCTCGCCCCTTTCTCTCTCCCCCTCTCGTCCCTTTCTCTCTCCCTGTCCTCTCTCTCGCCCCTTTCTCTCCCCCCTCCCTCCCTGTCCTCGCTCTCTTCCCTTTCTCTCTCCCCCTCTCTCACCCCTTTTCTCTCTCCCCCTCTCCCTGTCCTCTCTGTCACCCCTTTCTCTCTCCCCCTCTCCTTGTCCTCTCTCCCTGTCCTCTCTCTCGCCCCTTTCTCTCTCCGCCTCTCTCCCTGTCCTCTCTCTCTCCCTGTCCTCTCTCTCCCCCTGTCCTCTCTCTCACCCCTTTCTCCCCCTCCATCCAGTCCTCTCTCTCCCCCTCTCCCATTCCCTCCCTGTCCTCTCTCCCCCCCCGTCCTCTCTCTTGCCCCTTTCTCTCTCATCCTCTCCCGCCCCTTTCTCTCTCCCCCTCTCCCTGTCCTCTCTCTCGCCCCTTTCTCTCTCCCCCTCTCCCTGTCCTCTCTCCCCCTCTCCCTGTCCTCTCTCTCGCCCCTTTCTCTCTCCCCCTCTCCTCTCTCTCGTCCCTTTCTCTCGCCCCTTTCTCTCTCCCTGTCCTCTCTCTCGCCCCTTTCTCTCTCCCCCTCTCCCTCCCTGTCCTCTCTCACCCCTTTTTCTCTCCCCCTCTCCTCTATCTCGCCCCTTTCTCTCTCCCCCTCTCCTTCAAAATTTTCAGTCTCTTTTCCCCACCCCTTTCTCTCTCCCCCTCTCCCTGTCCTCTCTCTCGCCCCTTTCTCTCTCCCCCTGTCCTCTCTCTCGCCCCTTTCTCTCTCCCCCTGTCCTCTCTCTCGCCCCTTTCTCTCTCCCCCTCCCTGTCCTCTCTCCCGCCCCTTTCTCTCTCCTGTCCTCTCTCCCGCCCCTTTCTCTCTCCCCCTCCCTGTCCTCTCTCCTGCCCCTTTCTCTCTCCCCCTCCCTGTCCTCTCTCCCGCCCCTTTCTCTCTCCCCCTCCCTGTCCTCTCTCCCGCCCCTTTCTCTCTCCCCCTCCCTGTCCTCTCTCTCCCCCTCCCTCCCTGTCCTCTCTCTCGTCCCTTTCTCTCTCTCCCTCTCCTTGTTCTCTCTCTCCCCCTCTCCCTCCCTGTCCTCTCTCACCCCTTTCTCTCTCCCCCTCTCCCTCCCTGTCCTCTCTCACCCCTTTCTCTCTCCCCCTGTCCTCTCTCTCTCTCCCATTCTCTCCCTGTCCTCTCTCTCACCCCTTTCTCTCTCCCTCACTGTCCTCTCTCTCGCCCCTTTCTCTCTCCCCCTCTCCTTCAAAATTTTTTATTTATAAACTAAAAGTGATGGAGAAACACAACCAAAAGAAAGCTTTCCATGTCTCAAAAATTATATCAAATTCATTTGGGTGCGGTGTTGTATTGTTAGTCAAATTATCACTGTGCTGGAAAGGAAAGAATGGCGTATACAGGAAGGGGGAATAACACGGCGGTCTTTAAGTGGTTAACAAACAATAAAAACGAAGATAGAATCTAAATCAAAACCTTTATAATTGAAGATAATAAACCATAAAGTGTATTTATTATTGGTTGGACCAATGAGAAGCCGGCGTCTCCAGAAAAACATAAAAAGACCAATAATGTCCAGAAACCGATATCAACCAATAAGAAGTTTTGTCCATGTACTGTCATATCTGGCCATGTATTAGCACAGTTTAGTTGTCTGTGTGAGTGCGGGACCGAGTCATCTCTGTATGTTTAGAGGATCGTATTACTAGAATTCAATCCCTGCAGACTCAGATCTATCAGACGTTAGCCGAAAAAGCTTGTGTGCTTTTTCTGGTGTTGCGCAAGGCTTCCTTTCTGAGCGAAAGATTTCCCGCACTCTGAACACGAATAAGGACGCTCACCCGTGTGAATTCTCTGGTGTTCATCAAGGTTTCTTTTCTGATTGAAAGATTTCCCGCACGCTGAACATGAATAAGGACGCTCACCCGTATGAATCTTCTGGTGTTCATCAAAGGAATATTTCCAATTGAAACATTTTCCACACTCCGAACATGAATAAGGACGCTCGCCCGTGTGATCTCTCTGGTGTACAAGAAGTTTTTCTTTTGTAATGAAACCTTTCCCGCACTCTGAACACGAATAGGGACGCTCCCCCGTGTGAAGCTTCTGGTGCCTAATAAGACTTTTATTCTCACTGAAACCTTTCCCGCACTCTGAACATGAATAGGGAATCTCACCCGTGTGACATCTCTGGTGTGCAATAAGATTTTTTTTGTCGGCGAAACATTTCCCGCACTCAGAACATGAATAAGGACATTCACCTGTGTGACTTCTTTGGTGTATAAGAAGGATTCTTTTCTCAGTAAAACATTTCCCGCACTCTGAACACGGAAAGGGACGCACACCCATGTGCATTCTAAGATGTTTAAGTAGGTGGTTTTTCTGAAAGAAACACTTCCCGCACTCTGAACATGAATGGGGGCGCTCCCCAGTGTGAAGCTTCCGGTGTCTAATAAGATTGTTTTTCAGAGTGAAACACTTCCCGCACTCTGAACATGAATAGGGACGCTCAGCAGTGTGACATTTCTCGTGTTTAAGAAGTGCTCTCTTTTTTGTAAAAAGTTTCCCGCACACTGAACATGACAATGAAGTCTCTTCTGTGTGATCTCCTTCCTGCCCTGAAGAAGATTCCTCGGGAATAGACGGATCTATTAAAGTATTTCTCCTGTGAGATCTTAGAGTCCTGGGATGTGATTTATCAGAAGGTTCCTCAGACGTATTCCGGACATTATGGTCATCTGCTGAGAAACAATTTTACAATAAATGTTAGAAGAATTGTTGAAGTCACATATGTTAGACCAGCATTGAATCTGTGAGCTCTGACATGCAAGTGGGTGCAATCAAAACGGAAATATAAATTCAAAGTAGATAAACGATTCAAAACACCCAAATCACACCGTGCAACTCTGTGCATTCATAGCATTGTTGTTATTGAGGAATGGAGATGGACCTTTCATATGGTGTACAGTATCTCCTCCTCATTTGTTGGGAACATGACGTTATATTGAGGAATGGAGATGGACCTTTCATATGGTGTACAGTATCTCCTCCTCATTTGTTGGGAACATGACGTTATATTGAGGAATGGAGATGGACCTTTCATATGGTGTACAGTATCTCCTCCTCATTTGTTGGGAACATGACATCATAGTGAGGAATGGAGATGGACCTTTCATATGGTGTACAGTATCTCCTCCTCATTTGTTGGGAACATGACGTTATATTGAGGAGTGGAGATGGACCTTTCATATGGTGTACAGTATCTCCTCCTCATTTGTTGGAAACATGACGTTATATTGAGGAATGGAGATGGACCTTTCATATGGTGTACAGTATCTCCTCCTCATTTGTTGGGAGCATGACGTTATATTGAGGAATGGAGATGGACCTTTCATATGGTGTACAGTATCTCCTCCTCATTTGTTGGGAGCATGACATCATAGTGAGGAATGGAGATGGACCTTTCATATGGTGTACAGTATCTCCTCCTCATTTGTTGGGAGCATGACGTTATATTGAGGAATGGAGATGGACCTTTCATATGGTGTACAGTATCTCCTCCTCATTTGTTGGGAACATGACATTATAGTGAGGAATGGAGATGGACCTTTCATATGGTGTACAGTATCTCCTCCTCATTTGTTGGGAACATGACGTTATATTGAGGAGTGGAGATGGACCTTTCATATGGTGTACAGTATCTCCTCCTCATTTGTTGGGAGCATGACATCATAGTGAGGAATGGAGATGGACCTTTCATATGGTGTACAGTATCTCCTCCTCATTTGTTGGGAACATGACGTTATATTGAGGAATGGAGATGGACCTTTCATATGGTGTACAGTATCTCCTCCTCATTTGTTGGGAACATGACATCATAGTGAGGAATGGAGATGGACCTTTCATATGGTGTACAGTATCTCCTCCTCATTTGTTGGGAACATGACGTTATATTGAGGAATGGAGATGGACCTTTCATATGGTGTACAGTATCTCCTCCTCATTTGTTGGGAACATGACGTTATATTGAGGAATGGAGGTGGACCTTTCATATGGTGTACAGTATCTCCTCCTCATTTGTTGGGAACATGACGTTATATTGAGGAATGGAGATGGACCTTTCATATGGTGTACAGTATCTCCTCCTCATTTGTTGGGAACATGACGTTATATTGAGGAATGGAGATGGACCTTTCATATGGTGTACAGTATCTTCTCCACATTTGTTGGGAACATGACGTTATATTGAGGAATGAAGATGGACCTTTCATATGATGTACAGTATCTCCTCCTCATTTGTTGGGAACATGACGTTATATTGAGGAATGGAGATGGACCTTTCATATGGTGTACAGTATCTCCTCCTCATTTGTTGGGAACATGACATTATATTGAGGAATGGAGATGGACCTTTCATATGGTGTACAGTATCTCCCCCTCATTTGTTGGGAACATGATGTTATATTGAGGAATGGAGATGGACCTTTCATATGGTGTACAGTATCTCCTCCTCATTTGTTGGGAGCATGACATCATAGTGAGGAATGGAGATGGACCTTTCATATGGTGTACAGTATCTCCTCCTCATTTGTTGGGAACATGACGTTATATTGAGGAATGGAGATGGACCTTTCATATGGTGTACAGTATCTCCTCCTCATTTGTTGGGAACATGACGTTATATTGAGGAATGGAGGTGGACCTTTCATATGGTGTACAGTATCTCCTCCTCATTTGTTGGGAACATGACGTTATATTGAGGAATGGAGATGGACCTTTCATATGGTGTACAGTATCTCCTCCTCATTTGTTGGGAACATGACGTTATATTGAGGAATGGAGATGGACCTTTCATATGGTGTACAGTATCTTCTCCACATTTGTTGGGAACATGACGTTATATTGAGGAATGAAGATGGACCTTTCATATGATGTACAGTATCTCCTCCTCATTTGTTGGGAACATGACGTTATATTGAGGAATGGAGATGGACCTTTCATATGGTGTACAGTATCTCCTCCTCATTTGTTGGGGACATGACATTATATTGAGGAATGGAGATGGACCTTTCATATGGTGTACAGTATCTCCCCCTCATTTGTTGGGAACATGATGTTATATTGAGGAATGGATATGGACCTTTCATATGGTGTACAGTATCTCCTCCTCATTTGTTGGGAACATGACATTATATTGAGGAATGGAGATGGACCTTTCATATGGTGTACAGTATCTCCCCCTCATTTGTTGGGAACATGACATTATATTGAGGAATGGAGATGGTCCTTTCATATGGTGTACAGTATCTCCTCCTCATTTGTTGGGAACATGACGTTATATTGAGGAATGGAGATGGACCTTTCATATGGTGTCCAGTATCTCCTCCTCATTTGTTGGGAACATTGTTTGATGTAGTAAATATACATAATTGCCTTATTGTGCTGAGGACTAGAGTTGATTCATGTGCTTTACAATATACACAGTACATTGGGGCGGTGGGGTAGGTACATCGATGATGTTCCTACTATCAGCAGTTAAAGTTTTTTTCATTTTTATTACAAATACCAAATATGGTTACTAATAATTGTAGGAACTTTTGTTTACACCGTTGATCTGAAAAGTTGCATTTTGGGATCAGGATGGAATCTTTTTAACCTAAAGAAAATGAGGCTCGAGCTTTATATATCCTGCCTTCCTCTGTAACAACTACTGCTTCGAAATTTTACGTTTTCTCCTGGGTGTATTCAGTAGACATAGACTTTTTCTCCTCTGATGTAACAAAGTAAATACAAACTTTATAGTCATAGAAATAAAATAATAATGGGAACTGGTTCTATATTTGGTGTTTTTAAACTTACTTGTGTCTAGATGTAGAGAAGATTCCTCTTGTTCACATTTCATAATCATCTCCCCCTCCTCCATAGACGGCTGATCTCCACTCACCAACCTCTCTTCTTCTTCTTCTTTAATCTCAGCTTTGATGGGTTTGCGTTCTTCACACTAAAACTCAAATATGATAGAACATATTTATAAAAAGAAAGAAGAGATTAAAAAGAAGAATATCCACTCATAGCTTAGAATACATGTTGAGGTCTACATGCTCAGTCCCACCTACCTGATGATGGTGGGGGATGGTGTGATCTTCCTGTGTGGAATCCCGGGAATACAGAGGACGGGGACATCTCTCTCTGTCTATATGTAGAGAAGATTCCTCCTGTTTACTTTTCATAGTCATCTCCCCCTCCTCCATAGACTGCTGATCTCCACTCACCAACCTCTCTTCTTCTTCTTCTTCTTTATCCTCAACTTTGATGACTTTCAGTTCTTCGCCCTGAACCCCAAAGTTGATAGAATACATTTGTAAAATGAAACATAAGAATGTCCTCTCATAGCTTAGAATACATGTTGTGTTCTAATTGCTCAGTCCCACCTACCTGATGATGGTGGGGGATGGTGTGACCTTCCTGTGTGGAATCCCGGGAATACAGAGGACGGGGACATCTCTCTGGTGGGTTCCCATTACTGGATCCATCTGTAGGAAACACACACACTGACTGAATACATTGTTTCTATGTGTTTATCAGATGATGGGGGATCTAGGTGGAGCCTCCGTACTGCTCTCTCCTTTACAATAAAGTCTCCTCTTACCCGGTGATGTGAGGGGCGGCTGATTCTCCATCATGACGTCCTTGTAGAGATCCTTGTGTCCTTCTAAATACTCCCAAATCCTCCCAACTGCTGGATGTTAAGGGATCACCAGATATATTCTTCACCACAATCCTGTTGAAAAAGAGAAATTATCAATGGTCACTCCTCCTATTTTCCTCCTCACCTATCCAGATAGAATATTATTTTAATTACAGAGATAAAAATTATGTCATGTGACCTCCCAGAATCCTCCTCACCTCCTCCTGATCTACACACGACTCTCCTCTCTGTAGACGGTCATAAAATGAGAACTAACTGGACTGTACTGGGATGAAAAATGTCAGCACAAAGTTCTTCCTGAGTTCTGACACCTCAGATGGCTTTTTAAGAACATCTAACTAAAATCTTTTATGTTGGCTTGGAATGACTGGAGAAGAAATAATATTAATATATTTTTCTGTCTGTGTCCTGGATGGGGAGATATCCTTTAAGTTCATGATCAGCATGAATCCAGTCAATAGACCATAGACTCTGGATGGACAGTTGGATAAATGGTTCTATATTTAGGATGTATCTGGTCTATAAACCAGAGGCTCTGGATGGACAGTTGGATAAATGGCTCTATATTTGGGATGTATCCGATCTATAAACCAGAGGCTCTGGATGGACAGTTGGATTAATGGTTCTATATTTAGGATGTATCCGGTCTATAAACCAGAGGCTCTGGATGGACAGTTGGATAAATGGCTCTATATTTAGGATGTATCCGGTCTATAAACCAGAGGCTCTGGATGGACAGTTGGATAAATGGCTCTATATTTAGGATGTATCCGGTCTATAAACCAGAGGCTCTGGATGGACAGTTGGATAAATGGTTCTATATTTAGGACGTATCCGGTCTATAAACCAGAGGCTCTGGATGGATAGTTGGATAAATGGCTCTATATTTGGATGTATCCGGTCTATAAACCAGAGGCTCTGGATGGACAGTTGGATAAATGGCTCTATATTTAGGATGTATCCGGTCTATCAACCAGAGGCTCTGGATGGACAGTTGGATAAATGGCTCTATATTTGGATGTATCCGGTCTATAAACCAGAGGCTCTGGATGGACAGTTGGATAAATGGCTCTATATTTGGATGTATCCGGTCTATAAACCAGAGGCTCTGGATGGACAGTTGGATAAATGGTTCTATATTTAGGATGTATCCGGTCTATAAACCAGAGGCTCTGGATGGATAGTTGGATAAATGGCTCTATATTTGGATGTATCGGTCTATAAACCAGAGGCTCTGGATGGACAGTTGGATAAATGGTTCTATATTTAAGATGTGTACATATTATAATACTGTATATATTTGTCTGTATATGAAGTATCTGCTGGAGATAAAAAGACATCACAGTGACTATGGAGGAAGAGGACGGACATGACGGGGGGGATTACTGGGTATAAATATAAAATAATATCTTATTACCTCCTCTGCTGCCGATGGTGAGGATATCCTTCTCTGCTTCCTGCAAACTGTCTTATCTCTAGGTGTCTATAGAGGAAATCACTTCCTGTCTTTGCGTTCCACTGAAAAAAAGTGAGCTCACCATCTTGTGGAGAAAATAACAACTGCAGCCTGCAATTTTAAATACTTCTTGGATTGTTCTTAAGTTTTGGTGCCTAACCACTTGCCATATACAGTAACCGGTGTATATAAAAAACAAGAAGACTGTGGACTCCTGAAAGTTAGGGGCTGTATAAGAATGGCCTCTCTTTTGCACTGCTCGTTTACGCCCTCTAGACCGCGGAGTGGTGCGTTCCGCGATCCATCAGACGCAGCAGATCACAGAGAAGGGTACAAGACCAATGAAGTTAGTCCTGTCCCATGTGATCACTGTGACCAATCACAGCTATCACTAATGTGAACAAAGGTTGCATGTTAGAGCCACTCTGTTTCCTCTTACACCGATTGGCTGTGAGAGGAAACAATGTTATCCCAGTGATAAGCACAGTACGGTGTCACCAGAGCAGCCAACCAACGTCCCTGATCACTACCAACTCCACTACAGTATCACCATACCAGAGCAACCAGCAATAGAACCCCTTATAGCTAGTCATCCCAGTACAAAGTCATCACCAGACCAGTGTAGCCAGTCACAGTGTCCCTGATTGCTGTCACACCAGTACAGTGCCAACAGATAAGTGTAAGCCAGCAAAAGTGTTTCTGATTGTTTCCATCCTGTGACACTGTCACTTAACCATTGTAAGCCAATCAGTGCTCCCAATCACCGCTACACCAGTCCTACTGTCACCAGACCAGTGTTAGCCAGCAACAGTGTTCTTGATTATCACCACATGAGTTCCAAAGTCGCCAGACCAGTGTAAGCCAATCACACTGTTTCTGATCACTTGCCAAACCAGTCCCAGTGTCACCAGACCAGTGTAAGCCACCATCATTGTTCCTGATCACAGCTTCATAAATCCCAGTGCAGCCAGTAACAGTGTTCCCAATGTTCTCTAAACCAGTCCTACTGTCACCAGGCCGGTGTCTTGCCGAAAAAGGTCCCCCGGCGGATAATGTCCCCCCTGTACAGCGCAATGCGAACGACTACGGAGCCACCGAAAGGCTCCGAAGATGAACAGCTGATCATCGGCTCTACATGGCGCCTGCACACCACATTCTTCCCAGGTTCAAGCCCCACCATACAAGTGGACATAGAGTTTGAATATAAATATGCCGAGAGCAGCGAGGCCGCGCCCGAAGCGTGGCGAGCAAAGCGAGGCCACGCCCGAAGCGTGGTGAGCAAAGCGAGCCCGCAAGGGGCCCTGTTACAGGCGCCGTGCACAGCTGACTCACAGGTATTCAGCTTCGGCTATTTTTGGCGGCTCCGTTGTGGTTTCGTACTGCGCAAGCGCTGCGCCTGCGCAGTACAGGGGGGACATTATCCGCCGGGGGGGACCTTTCTCAGCAGAACACTGGTGCAGCCAGCAACAGTGTTCCTGATCACAAGTCCCATTGTCTCTAGCCAAGTAAGATTCAGTGTTCCTGATCACCGCTACACCAGTACCAGCCAGCAAAGACCAGTGTGTCATGGTTATGCAATAGTTTGTCTGCTTACCTGTTTCCATGTGTTCTTCTAGAGACCAGCCGACCCTCACCTGTCTGCTTTTGTAATCCATCCTCTGGCATGGCTCCACCCTAGCTCCTATCAGAGAGCTCTATATTAACCTGTGCACTGCAGGCCAGCAGTGCTGATCAACCTTTGTGTGTTAGCTTCCTGTTACCTGCCGTGTGCTCTTCTGTTGTTCCGTTACCGACTTTGGCGTGTCCTCGACTATCCCTGTTTGCCTGTGATCCTGACCTTTTGGCGTGTCCCTGACTATTCTCGTCTGCTTGTGGCCCCGACCTTGGCTTTGTCCCTCACTATCCCTATCCTCCTGTTGCCTACTGTGGGGGACCCAGGGGGTCGCGACCTGGAGCCAGTTGCAGCCAAGTCCATCCTCACCACTAGAGGCGCTGGTGAACACCTGCTGGCTCTTAGACTCCGCGCCCCAGGGAATCTTACGCTCTATCCCCGGTGGGACCTGTCTCCCGTCCGCAGCAGTCAGCCGTAGGGTCCACAACCTTGCGGTGCACTCCTGATCCCTACGGTGTGCATCTGTCACCTCACCTCAAGGTGACCTGACACAGTGGCAGGCAGCAACAGTGTTCTTGATTACCACCACATGAGTTCAAATTTCACTGGACCAGTGTAAGCCAGTCACACTGTCTCTGGTCGCTAGCCAAACCAGTCCCAGTGTTACCAGACCAGTGTATGCCACCATTATCATTCCTTTTTTTTTTTTTTTTTTTTTTTTTATTCTTTTTATTGGAAATTTTCACTGTGAAAGTACAAAACAGGGCCATTGGGGCATACCCCGGCCAATTGATGCACATAGCCATGTGCATAACATCATACAACTCACCGTGTATCTCACAACAAAAACATATATAGCTATAACTAAATAACCAAAACAACCACAAATTCGGTACCCAGGTTTCACATGGTAGGAGATATCTTTTCCTGTGGAACTACTCTTATCTCCCATCCGTTTGAGCTGGACGTTATGGGAATGGTTAGGATTAAGTGTGGTCACTGGACTAACCCCACTACTCACTTGTCTGGACCTCAGCACTCAACAGGGCCAGGTAATTATGGAGCCTATTTAGCCATGGCGATCCTCCATGGGCTCATCATCTGTCGTAGCCTCGGAGTCCGTCCACAAGTGCCAAACTTTTTCATATCTTTTGGGGCATCCTCGGGACAAATATGTTGCTTTTGTAGAGGGGTATCATTGTATTGGTTAATATTTTCCACGATGACAGGGTAGGGTGATTGGCTGACTTCCATTTTAGTACTATGGCTTTCCTCGTATAAAATAATAGGATACTTATTAGAGTACGGGTTGCTTTAGCTAATGTCAGATGTTCCACAAGGCCGAGGAGGCAGGCGCTGATTGTCAGAGGGATAGGTATGGTAGTTAACCCGTGAATAAATTGAGTTACCGTCTCCAATACTCTTGAACCAGTACGCAATTCCAGAATATATGTAGGAAGCCTGCAGGGGTGCCAGAGTATCTCCAGCAAGCAGCTGATGAGGTTGAGAAAATGCGGTGAAGGCGTTGGGGCATGTAGTATATTCTGCGCAGGATTTTGAATTGGATTAGCTTGTGTCTAGTAGTTGCAACTAGTGGCTGAAGCGGGTAAACCCACATGTCTTCCCAGTCCTCATTGTCAGGTTCCTGCACCACCGACCACAGATCACGCAACCCATCCAATCCAACATGAACTGATGGCAGCAGTACTCTGTATATTTCAGATAGTGCCTTTGAGAGTTTCGAGACCATCCTGCACCATCCGTAGCTGAACCGATTTAAATTGGGAATCAAAGGCGTGACGGAGCTGCAGAAACCTGAAGAAGAAAGAGTTCGGAAGTTGGAATTTGTTTTTCAGTCTGTCAAAAGTGAACAGACCCAGAACCATCTCAGATATCCTTCAAGTATTTGATGCCCCTTCTGGCCCATAATCCGGGGTCTGGTAGAGAGTGAAATTCGCTCAGCCTGGGATTACACCAGAGCGGTGTATTAGGGGACCATATGGCTTTCACCAGGTTAGGTGTTATTACCACCGTGTGCAAAGCCCTCATAGCCTGTCACCAACATCATTTCTGATCAATGCTTCATGTGTCCTAGTGTAAACCAATAACGGTGATCCTGATTTCGGCTACACCAGTCTTATAACCAGACCAGTGCAGCCAGCAACAGTGTTCCTGATCACCAACATGAGTCCTAATGTCCCACATAACAAAAGTATTAAGTGAATCTGGGATCGACAACGACAAGCATTCTTTTTTTATCTGAGAAATTTTGACAATTCAGGAGCGCATGAAGGCCATGGAGGAGAGGCAAGGTCAGAGCAGGCTATGAAGGGGGTGCAGGAGATGATCAGTGCCACAGTCAGGGCAGCGCAGTCCTGTGTCAGTGTCCCAACCTGTGCTTGAGCCCCTCCCTCTGCCCGGCCCTTACCCCCACCTATGCAGGGCTCCACTGCGGTGGTCTGGAGGTGCCAGTCCAGTGCTGATCCTCAGCCATGGTGCTGGCACTGCCTGCTGATTGGCTTCTCTGCTGCTATCTCCCTCACTGTCTGAAACCAGCACCGCGATAGAGACTGAGCACTGCCACCAGCACTGTGATAGAGAGCACTGACACCAACACCGTGATAGAGAGCACTGACACCAGCAACGAGATAGAGAGCACTGACACCAGCACCATGATAGAGAGCACTGACACCAGCACCGTGATAGAGAGCACTGACACCAGCACCGAGATAGAGAGCACTGACACCAGCACCGAGATAGAGAGCACTGACACCAGCACTGAGATAGAGAGCACTGACACCAGCACCGTGATAGAGAGCACTGACACCAGCACCGAGATAGAGAGCACTGACACCAGCATTGAGATAGAGAGCACTGACACCAGCACTGAGATAGAGAGCACTGACACCAGCACCGAGATAGAGAGCACTGACACCAGCACCGTGAAACCGACAGCTACATTAAAAAGAAGCCACTGACTGATCCAGTGAGCCCCCAGGACCATCAAAGTAAGTGAGAACTGACCAGACACTAACCCCTCCCCCTCTCTCCCTGCCCCCCTCCTCCTGAACTTCTCTCCCCCTGCCTCCTATCTCTCTCTGTTCCTTTTCTCTCTGCCCCTGCCCCTCTTCCTCCTCTCTCTCTTCCTGTCCCCTCCCCTCTTTTTCCATGCCTTCTCTCTACGCCCTTTCTCTCTCCCCTTCTCCCTGTCCCCTCTCCTGTCTCTCTCTGCCTTCAATCTCTCCCCCTGTTTCCTTTCTCTCTCCCGGCCCCCTCTCCTCTTTTTCATTGCCCCCTTCTCTCTCTCCCCCCCTCTTTCTCCCTGTCCCCTCTCTCCCCCCTCTTTCTCCCTGTCCCCTCTCCACCCCCTCTCTCTCCCTGTCCCCTCCCCCCTCTCTCCCTGTCCCCTCTCTCTCCCCGTTCCCTCTCCCCTCTCTCAGTCCCCTCTCTCTCCCGGTTCCCTCTTTCTCCCCTCTCTCTCTCCCAGTCCCCTCTCTCCTGGTTCCCTCTCTCCCAGTCCCCTCTCTCCTGGTTCCCTGTCTCCCCCCCTCTCTCTCCCAGTTCCCTCTCTCTCTCGGTCCCCTCTCTCTCGGTCCCCTTTCTCTCCCGGTTCCCTCTCTCCATCCTGGTCCCTTCTTTCTCCCAGTCCCCTCTTTCTCCTGGTTCCCTCTCTTCCGGTCCCCCCTCTCTCTATCCCTGTCCCCTCTCATGTCTCTCTCTCTCCCTGCCTCCATTCTCTCTCCCTCTTCCTCCTCTCTCTCTCCCTCCTCTCTCTCTCCCTCTTCCTCCTCTCTCTCTCCCTCCTCTCTCTCTCCCTCTTCCTCCTCTCTCTCTCCCGGTCCCCTCTCCTCTTTTTCATTGCCCCCTCTCTCTCTCGGTCCCTTCTGCCCCTCTCTCCCTGTCCCCTCTCCACCCCCCCTCTCTCCCTCTCCCCTCTCTCTCCCGGTTCCCTCTCCCCCGGTTCCCTCTCTCCCGGCCCCCTCTCTCTCTCCCGGTCCCCTCTCTCCTGGTTCCCTGTCTTCCCCCTCTCTCGCTCCCAGTTCCCTCTCTTCTTGTTCCCTGTCTCCCCCTCTCTCCCGGTCCCCTCTTTCTCCTGGTTCTCTCTCTCTCTCCTGGTCCCCCCTCTCTCCCGGTTCCCTCTCTCTCCCGGTTCTCTCTCTCTCCCCCTCTCTCTCTCCTGATTCCTTCTCTCTCTCCCGGTTCCCTCTCTCCCAGACCCCTCTTTCTCCTGGTTCTCTCTCTCCGGTCCCCCCTCTCTCTCTCTCTCCCAGTCTCTTCCTCCCTCTCCCAGTCCCCTCTTTCTCCTGGTTCCCTCTCTCCCGCCCCCCCTCTCTCCTGGTTCCTTCTCTCACTCCCAGTCCCCTCTTTCTCCTGGTTCTCTCTCCCGGTCCCCTCCCCCCTCTCTCTTCCCGAGCCCCCTCCCTTTTCTTCTCACATACAATTTTTTGCAGTGCGATTTGCACCAATTTTTTTTGTATTGACACAAATCGCACTGCAAAGCATTGGCACTCGTACTCAACCAATAATAATAAAAAAAAAAACAGTATCAGAGCAACCCTACTTTCCATGTCCCAAAAATGATATAAAATGATTTTGGGTACAGTGTTGCATGACTGAGTAATTGTCAGTCAAATTATCACTGTGCTGGAAAGGAAAGAATGGCGTATACAGGAAGGGGGAATAACACGGCGGCCTTTAAGTGGTTAACAAACAATAAAAACTAAGATAGAATCTAAATCAAAACCTTTATAATTGAAGATAATAAACCATAAAGTGTATTTATTATTGTTGGACCAATGAGAAGCCGGCTTCTTCAGTAAAACATAACAAGACCAATAATGTCCAGAAACCGATATCAACCAATAAGAAGTGTTGTCCATGTATTGTCATATCTGGCCATGTATTAGCACAGTTTAGTTGTATGTTGCGGTCTGTGTGAGTGCGGGACCGAGTCATCTCTGTATGTTTAGAGGATCGTATTACTAGAATTCAATCCCTGCAGACTCAGATCTATCAACCCGAACCTGAAAAACATTCAATATATTCCGCCCCACCCCCAACACACCACCGTTATCATGAGAACGATCGTTATATTATGTGACTTCTCTGGTGATACACAAGGTATTTTTTCTGAAAGAAAGATTTCCCGCACTCTGAGCATGAATAAGGACGCTCCCCTGTGTGAATTCTCTGGTGTTGCACAAGGTATCCTTTGGTAGTGAATGATTTCCCACACTCTGAACACGAATGACGTTCACCCACGTGCAATCTCTGGTGTTGCACAAGGTATCCTTTCGACTTGAAAGATTTCCCGCACTCTGAACATAAATAAGGACGCTCACCTGTGTGAGTTCTCTGGTGCTGATTAAGAAAGTTTATCCGAGTGAAAGATTTCCCGCACTCTGAACATGAATAAGGACGCTCACCTGTGTGAAACTTCTGGTGGTCATCAAGGGCGGTTTTATGAGTGAAAGATTTCCCGCACTCTGAACATGAATAGGGACGCTCACCTGTGTGAATCTTCTGGTGTGTATCATATGAAAACTTCCAATTGAAACATTTCCCACACTCTGAGCATGAATAAGGACGCTCACCCGTGTGATATCTCTGGTGTACAAGAAGTTTTGCTTTCTCAATGAAACCTTTCCCGCACTCTGAACATGAATAGGGACGCTCCCCCGTGTGAATCTTCTGGTGTCTAATAAGATTTATTTTCCGAGTGAAACTTTTCCCGCACTCTGAACACGAATAGGGACGCTGACCAGTGTGAACCTTCTGGTGTTGAATGAGATTTATTTCCTTGGTGAAACATTTCCCGCACTCTGAACACGAATGAGAAGAGTCACCTGTGTGACTTAATTGGTGTATAAGAAGATTTCTTTTCCCAGTGAAACATTTCCCGCACTCTGAACATGGAAAGGGACGAAAACCTGTGTGAATGGGCTGATGTGCAATAAGGTTTTGTTTGCTAGAGAAACCTTTCCCGCACTCTGAACATAGAAAGGGATATTCACCTGTGTGAATGATCTGGTGTGCAATAAGGTTTTGTTTCCTAGAGAAACCTTTCCCGCACTCTGAACATGAATGGGGACGCTCCCCAGTGTGAAGCTTCTGGTGTCTAATAAGATTGTGTTTCACAGTAAAACATTTCCCGCACTCTGAACATGAATAGGGACGCTCAGCTTTGTGACATTTCTCGTGTCTAAGAAGTTCTCTCTTATTTGTGAAAAGTTTCCCGCACCCTGAACATGACAATGAACTCTCTTCTGTGTGATCTCCTTCCTGCCCTGAAGAAGATTCCTCGGGAATAGACGGATCTATTAAAGTATTTCTCCTGTGAGATCTTAGAGTCCTGGGATGTGATTTATCAGAAGGTTCCTCAGACGTATTCCGGGCATTATGGTCATCTGCTGAGAAACAATTTTTACAATAAATGTTAGAAGAATTGTTGGAATCTTTTATTCAGGAGTCATAGATGTTACATAGTTAGTCAGGTTGAAAAAAGACACAAGTCCATCCAGTTCAACCTTAAAAACAAATAAATAAAATAAAAAATAATCGTACAATCCAAATACCCAATTTTATGCCCACAATTGATCCAGAGGAAGGCGAAAAAAAAACCCCAGCAGAGCATACTCCAATTTGCTAAAGCAGGGAAAAAATTCCTTCCTGATCCCCCCGAGAGGCAATCGGATTTTCTCCGGATCAACTTTACCTATAAATGTTAGTACCCAGATATATTCTGTACATTCAGGAAATAATCCAGGCGTTTCTTAACCACTTCCCAACCAGCGCACGACGATGTACGTCGACAGAATGGCACGGGCAGGCATATTGGCGTACATGTACGTCCAAAATTCGATGCCGCCCTGCCATCGGGAGCGTGCGACAGGCGGCGCGCTCCCGCGCTGGTCGGGACCCCCGTGAGTCCGGTCGCGGGACCCGCGGACTCGATTGCCGCGGGCATCCCCGCGATCGTCTCACGGAGCGGCCGAATGGAGGAAAATGCTGTATAAACAACATTTCTCCATTCTGCCTTGCAACTAGTGACGCTGATCTCTGCTCCATGTGATTGGAGCAGAGATCAGTGTTCACTAAATGAAAGCCCAACCCCCCCCCCCACAGTTAGTAACACACCCCTAGGAACACTTAACCCCTACACTGCCACCCACTGGTTAACCCCTTCACTGCCAGTGTCATTTACACAGGAATCACTGCATTTATATAGCAGTGACAATGGTCCCAAAAATGTGTCAAAAATGTCCGATGGGTCCCCCACAATGTCACAGTCACAATAAAAATCGCAGATCGCCGCCATTACTAGTAAAAAAAAAAAATAATAAAAAATTATTAATAAAAATGCTATAAAACTATCCCTATTTTGTAAACGCTATAACGTTTGCGCAAACCAATCAATAATCGCTTATTGCGATTTTTTTTACCAAAAATATGTAGAAGAATACGTATCGGCCTAAACTGAGGGAAAAAAATGTTTTTTTATATAATTTTGGGGGATATTTATTATAACAAAAAGTAAAAAATAATGCGTTTTTTTCAAAATTGTCGCTCTATTTTTGTTTATTGCGCAAAAAATAAAAACCGCAGGGGTGATCAAATACCACCAAAAGAAAGCTCTATTTGTGGGAAAAAAAGGACGTCAATTTTGTTTGGGAGCCAGGTCGCACGACCGCGCAATTGTCAGTTAAAGCGACGCAGTGCCGAATCGCAAAAAGTGGTCTGGTCTTTGACCAGCAAAATGGTCCGGTCTGAAAGTGGTTAAAGCAATCTACTGAGCTGGCCAGAACCACCTCTGCAGGGAGTCTATTCCACATTTTCACAGCTCTTACTGTGAAGAAACCTTTCCGTATTTGAAGATGAAATCTCTTTTCCTCTAGAGTGCCCCCTTGTCCTCTGGGTTGACCGTACAGAGAACAACTCAACACCAAGTTCCCTATATGGACCCCTTATATATTTGTACATGTTGATCATATCCCCCCTTATTCTCCTCTTCTCAAGAGTGAATAAATTCAGTTCCTCTAATCTTTCCTCATAGCTGAGCTCCTCCATGCCTCTTATCAGTTTGGTTGCCCTTCTCTGCACTTTCTCCAGTTCCCCGATATCCTTTTTGAGAACTGGTGGCCAAAACTGAACGGCATATTCCAGATGAGGTCTTACTAATGATTTGAACAGGGGGGCAAAATGATATCTCTCTCTCTGGAGTCCATACCTCTCTTAATACAGGAAAGGACTTTGCTCGCTTTGGAAACCGCAGCTTGGCATTGCATGCTATTATTGAGCTTATGATCTACCAAAACCCCCAGATCCTTCTCCACTATGGATTCCCCCAGTTGTACTCCCCCTAGTATGTATGATGAATATTCTTAGCCCCCAAGTGCATAACTTTACATTTCTCAACATTAAACCTCATCTGCCACATAGTCGCCCAATTAGACAGAGCATTGAGGTCGGCTTGTAAATTGGAGACATCCTGTAAGGACGTTATTGCACTGCATAGCTCGGTGTCATCTGCAAAGACGGAAATGTTACTTTTGATCCCAGACCCAATATCATTTATAAAGATATTAAAAAGTAAGGGTCCCAGCACTGAACCTTGGGGTACACCACTGATAACCTTACACCATTCAGAGTAAGAATCATTAACCACTACTCTCTGAATTCTGTCGTTTAGCCAATTTTCTATCCATTTACAAACTGATATTTCCAAACCTGTAGACTTTACTTTACACATGAGCAGTGTGTGGGGAACTGTATCGAACGCTTTTGCAAAATCCACGTATACCACATCCACCCCTCTGTCCAAGGTTTTATTTTACTTACCTCCTCAGATTTGTCTGACAACTTCTGTCTTTCATGAATCCATGCTGTCTGTTGCTTAAAGTGTTTTTGTTCAGCAAGAACTCGTCAATGTGGTCTTTTATTAATCCCTCCAGTATCTTCCCAACTATAGAAGTTAAACTAACAGGTCTATAATTACTTGGTAGAGACTTTGATCCCTTTTTAAATATAGGCACCACGTTCGCCCTGCGCCAATCCAGTGGGACTATTCCCGTCATTAAGGAGTCCCTAAAAATTAGATACAATGGCTCTGAAATTACAGAGCTCAATTCTTTTAGGATCCATGGGTGGATGCCATCAGGGCCAGGTGCTTTATCCACCTTTATTCTGTTGGTCTAGTTCTAAATCTTTGAGCTCCGGAATGCAAGTGGGTGCAACCAAAACAGAAATATAAATTCAAAGTAGATAAAGAACACAATTCACCCAAATCACACCGTGCAACTTTGTGCATCGATGACATCATAGTGAGGAATGGAGATGGACCTTTCATATGGTGTACAGTATCTCCTCCTCATTTGTTGGGAACATGACGTTATATTGAGGAATGGAGATGGACCTTTCATATGGTGTACAGTATCTCCTCCTCATTTGTTGGGAACATGACGTTATATTGAGGAATGGAGATGGGCCTTTCATATGGTGTACAGTATCTCCTCCTCATTTGATGGGAACATGACGTTATATTGAGGAATGGAGATGGACCTTTCATATGGTGTACAGTATCTCCTCCTCATTTGTTGGGAACATGACGTTATATTGAGGAATGGAGATGGGCCTTTCATATGGTGTACAGTATCTCCTCCTCATTTGATGGGAACATGACGTTATATTGAGGAATGGAGATGGACCTTTCATATGGTGTACAGTATCTCCTCCTCATTTGATGGGAACATGACGTTATATTGAGGAATGGTGATGGACCTTTCATATGGTGTACATTATCTCCAGCTCATTTGTTGGGAACATGACGTTATATTGAGGAATGGAGATGGACCTTTCATATGGTGTACAGTATCTCCTCCTCATTTGATGGGAACATGACGTTATATTGAGGAATGGTGATGGACCTTTCATGTGGTGTACATTATCTCCAGCTCATTTGTTGGGAACATGACGTTATATTGAGGAATGAAGATGGGCCTTTCATATGGTGTACAGTATCTCCTCCTCATTTGTTGGGTACATGACGTTATATTGAGGAATGGAGATGGACCTTTCATATGGTGTACAGTATCTCCTCCTCATTTGTTGGGAACATGACGTTATATTGAGGAATGGAGATGGACCTTTCATATGGTGTACAGTATCTCCTCCTCATTTGTTGGGAACATGACGTTATATTGAGGAATGGAGATGGACCTTTCATATGGTGTACAGTATCTCCTCCTCATTTGTTGGGAACATGATGTTGGGAACATGACATTATATTGAGGAATGGAGATGGACCTTTCATATGGTGTACAGTATCTCCTCCTCATTTGTTGGGAACATTGGTTAATGTGGTAAATATAATTGACTTCTTCTGATTAAGAGTAGAGATGATTCTTTCATATGGTGTACAATATACACAGTACATTGGGGTGGTGGGGTAGGTACATCGATGACGTTCTTACTTTCAGCATTTCAGGTTTCTCAGTCTTTCCCGGAAATAAGAATAGGATGTTCTCCATTTTATAGATGAACATCATAGATTGTGTGTAACTAAAATAAAATAAAACCTCCCTATACAGAAGGGGTGATTTGTATTTACAGCTCTGTGGATGAGGAATAGTCAGGTTCTAGATGACTCTAAAAAATGACTCAATGTTTTCTTATTACAAATAGTATATATGGTTACTAATAATTGTAGGGAAAACATTTTAGAATGTTGATTTTGGAAGTTATTTGATTGCCTTTTGGGATCAGGAAGGAATTTTTTTTCATCTAAAAGAAGATTAGGCCGAGTTTTTTTATGGACATTCTACTGTCCTGTGGGGTCAACTTCTGCTTTAAATTATTTTTCTCTTGTGTATTCAGTAGACATAGACCTTTTCTCCTCTGATGTAACAATGTAAATACAAACTTTATACTCCTAGAAGTAAAATAATAATGGGAACTGGATTTATGTTTAGTGTTTATTACTCACTTGTGTTGATATGTAGAGAAGATTCCTCCCATTTACTTTCCATAATCATCTCCCCCTCCTCCATAGACTGCTGATCTCCACTCACCAACCGCTCTTCTTCTTCTTCTTCCTCTTTAATCTCAGCTTTGATGTTTTTCAGTTCTTCACCCTAAACCCCGAAGATGACAGAATACATTTATAAAAAGAAACAAGAGATTACACAGAAGAATATTACCCCATAGTTTAGAATACATTTTGAGTTCTAGTTGCTCAGTCCCACCTACCTGATGATGGTGGGGGATGGTGTGATCCTCCTGTGTGAAATCCCGGGAATACAGAGGATCTCCCTCCTCCATAGACTGCGGATCCCCGGACTTCTCTTCTTTTTGTACTTTAACCTCAACTTTGATGTCTTTCAGTTGTTCACCCTAAACCCAAAATGTGATAAAACGGCTTTTGAAGCGTAGAATTCTACGTATTTGAGTTCTAATTGCTCAGTCCCACCTACCTGATGATGGTGGGGGATGGTGGGATCTTCCTGTGTGGAATCCCGGGAATACAGAGGATGGGGACATCTCTCTGGTGAGTTCCCATTACTAGGTTGCTTCATCATATCCTTGGAGTCTTCTGAAAATGTGTCCATCACACCGTACTCCTCATGCTCATCTTTATACTCTTCTTTGATACAAATATTATAATTCTCAAGGTTTCCACTCTAAAACGTATAATAAAAATAAATTAATTGAAGCAAAAAAGCCTGTGTATAAATCTCAACTACCAAAAATGTATATTCTTCGACCTGATGATGATGTTGGGGGATGGTGTGACCTTCCTGTGTGGAGTCCAGGGAATACAGAGGAGGGGGACATCTCTCTGGTGGGTTCCCATTACTGGATCCATCTGTAGGAAACACACACACTGACTGAATACATTGTTTCTATGTGTTTATCAGATGATGGGGGATCTAGGTGGAGCCTCCGTACTGCTCTCTCCTTTACAATAAAGTCTCCTCTTACCCGGTGATGTGAGGGGCGGCTGATTGTCCATCATGACGATCTTGTTGGTGACCTCAAGAACCTTCTTGTTTCTCTCAATTGTCAGGGAAAGTGGTGGAGGCACCTTATTGGTCACCTGGCCATTAGACTTTACAGGATGCAGTATCTATAGAAATAGATGAAGAATGATGTCATAACACTACCAGAATTGATTCAGCTCTCCAGGTTTTTTCTACTAATAGAGATAAGAGTGATGTCATGTGGCCTCCCAGAATCCTCCTCTCTTCCTCTTTCATTTCTGTACAGGACTCTCCTCTCTGTAGACGGATAATAAACTGGGAATTATCTGGACTGGGATGAATATTATCTGCACAGAGTTCCTCCAGAGTTCTCACACTTCAGTCTCCTTTTAAAGAACAACCCTAGCTAAAATCTTTTATTTTAGGCTTAGAATGACTGGAGAGGAAATAGAACTTCTATTAATATATTTTTCTGCCTATGTCCTGGATGGGGAAATCAGTGGTTTCCCAATTCTTCACCGGCGCTGGTGAATTGTCTCCGTTGGCTGCCTTTTTACAGAAGACCAGCTATCGTGAGGAAGAAACAAGAGGCGGAACCCAGGCTTTGCCTCTAATTATAAGACTGCCTACAGACAAAAAAAGTGTCCCTCTAAATTTTTGGACAATATTGGGAACTATGGCTCTGGATAGACAGTTGGGTAAATGGCTCTATATTTAGGACGTATCCGGTCTATAAACCAGAGGCTCTGGATGGACAGTTGGATAAATTATTATTATTATTATACAGGGTTTCTATAGCGCCAACAGTTTGCACAGTGCTTTTCAACATGAGGGCAGACAGTACAGTTACAATACAAATCGATACAGGAGGAATCAGAGGGCCCTGCTCATTAGATCTTACAATCTAGAAATGGCTCTATATTTAGGACATACCTCCCAATCATCCCAGATTCCGGACATGTCCCAGAATTGGCCAATCTGTTGCCCCCTAAAACAGCCCCAGCATCGCTGCTGTCTCTCACTGTCAGCCTGTGGTGGACCCATGGCTAGTGGAGACCCCTTTTACTTTGTTCACCACCGCGGTAGGCTCAGTGCCCAAAATGGTTGCCAGCTGACACCCGCCTGGCATCTAGCAACCAGTGATGGAGAGAGGCAGAGACCCAGCATTCACAGTGGAGGAGATTCAACTTCCTCCTTCTCCGCACCAACTGTTTAGCCCACCTCCTCCTTGCTCTTCTCTGGTCCCCCTATGCTCTTCTCCAGCCCCCCCCCATGCTCTTCTCTGGCCACCTCCCTGTGCTCTTCTCCGGTCCACCCCCTGTGCTCTTCTCCGGTCCACCCCCTGTGCTCTTTTCCGGTGCTCTTCTCCAGTCCCCCCCGGTGCTCTTCTCCAGTCTCCTCCCATGCTCTTCTCTGGTCTCCCCACCATGCTCTTCTCTGGTCTCCCCTCGTGCTCTTTTCTGGTCTCCCCTCGTGCTCTTCTCCAGTCTCCCCTCATGCTCTTCTCTGGTCTCCCCCGTGCTCTTCTCTGTTATCCCCCCTCGTGCTCTTCTCCACCTCCCCCCTCGTGCTCTTCTCCAGTTCCCTGCTGTTCTTCAGTCCCCCTGTACTGTCTCCCGGCCATCCTTCTGCCCCCGCAGATCTGCCAGGTTCCCCCCTCCCACCAGCTGCTGCAGGGGATATGTCAGGGTGGAGTGCAGGGAAGGGGCCAGTAAATATGTTATTTTCCCAGCCCTTCCCTTGCCTGAAATGACAAGGTACCGATCACTTACGTTGTCCATTCCTAACTGTAGCGTATTTAAAGTGGTTGTAAACCCTTACAACCAACTTTGACCTAAAGGTAAACCTAGATTAAGGCTTACCTGTTGGTCCAAGAAATATCTCCTAAACCTACACGGTTTAGGAGATATTTGCCGAAAGACAGGCACCGCTGTCTACTGAGTGCGCCGTGATATGCCGCGAGTGGCGGCTCCCGTGCACATGCGCGGGAGTGACGTCATTGCGGCTTCGCCGAATGACAGCGGCGGAGCAGCGAGACCCACCGAGAAGATGGATGCGCCGGACTACAGGGGACAGCGGTGACTTCACCGGCTCCTGTGTCAAGTAAGTGACGCATAATGGACTACTATGCGTTGCATAGTAGTCCATTATGCTTTACCTTTGCAGGGAATGAAAGAGGAAGTAAACCCATCAGGGTTTACTTCCTCTTTAACTATGTTTACTTTGCTTCAGTCTGTGAATGAACGGGAAGCCTCTGTACAGAGCTATTCCTGTCCATTCAATCTGTGCAGCCGAGGCTCAAAGATGGATGGACAGTTGGATAAATGGTTCTATATTTAGGATGTATCTGGTCTATAAACCAGAGGCTCTGGATGGACAGTTGGATAAATGGTTCTATATTTAGGATGTGTCAGTGTACATATTATAATATACGTCTGTATAGTAGTATCTGAGGTAGATGGTGACTATGGAGGAAAAGGATGGACATGACGGGGGATTACTGGGTGTAAATATAAAATAACATCTTATTACCTCCTCTGCAGTCGATTACAAGGCTATCCTCCTCTACATCCTGCAAACTTTCTTCTCTCTGGAAGTCTGTAGCTGAAATCACTTCCTGGGTGTATCTTCTATCACTTTCTGTCTGTAGATGACATCACTTACTGTCTGTAGATAAAATCACTACCTGTCTGTATCTTCTATCACTTCCTGTCTGTAGATGACATCACTTCCGGGGTGTATCTTCGATCACTTCCTGTCTGTAGATGACATCACTTCCGGGGTGTATCTTCTATCACTTCCTGTCTGTAGATGACATCACTTCTGGGGTGTATCTTCTATCACTTCCTGTCTGTAGATGACATCACTTCCGGGGTGTATCTTCTATCACTTCCTGTCTGTAGATGACATCACTTCCTGTGCACATCTTTTATCACTTCCTGTCTCTGAATTCTAATGACAATAAGTGAGGTCCCCATCTTGTGGAGAAAATACATAGCACTGTGTTCCTGATTGCAGCCATACTAGTCCCAGTGTCACCAGAACAACATAAGACAATGACAGTGTTCCTGAGTAGGGACGGGCGATCAGAACTTATGCTCGGGCCGAACTTTGGTTGCACGGATGTTTAGCGAACAACGAACATTATGCAAATTCGAAAGCTGCCGAAACACCGTTAAAGTCTATGGGACACTAACATGAAAAATCAAAAGTGCTAATTTTAAAGGCTTATATGCAAGTTATTGTCATAAAAAGTGTTTGGGGACCCCGGTCCTGCCCCAGGGGACATGGGTCAATGCAAAAACTTTTTTTTTAAACTGGCTTTTTTTGGGAGCAGTCATCTTTTTAATGCTTAAAGTGAAACAATAAAAGTAAAAATGTTCATTTAAATATCATGCCTGGGGGGTGTCTATAGTATGTCCGTAAAGTGGCGCATTTTTCCCGTGTTTAGAACAGTACCACAGCAAAATGACATTTCGAAAAGAAAAATTGTCATCTAAAACTGATCGCGGCTGTAATGAATTGTCAGGTCTCGGCAATATAGTTAAAACTCATTGAAAAAAAGAGCATGGGACCCCCTCAGTCCATTACCAGGCCCTTTGGGTCTGGTATTAATATTAAGAGGAACCCCGAACCAAAATAAAAAAATTGTGTGGGGGGTCCCCCCTAAAATCCATACCAGGCCCTTCGGGTCTGATATTGAATTTAAGGGGAACCCTGAGCCAAAAAAAAAAATGGCGTATGTGTCCCCCACAAAATCTTTACCAGACCCTTCATGTCTGGTATGGATTTAAAGGGAAACCCTGCGCCAAAATAAAAAAAATGGGTCAGGAGTCCCCCCAAAATCCATACCAGACCCTTATCCATGCACGCAACTGGGTGGCCCAGCCCCCTTCTGATGCCATGGTAAAGTCCCCCTGTTGTCAGAAGGGGTGGGGTCACCCAGGTACGTCACTGGGTGGCCCCGCCCTCAGTTATATAAGAACTGAAAAAGGCGATGAAGCGTCACACGGTGGGAGCCTCCCACTGATTTTTTATTCCTTTTTTGGTCCGTCGGCGGAGCGATAAAAGAAGATGAAGGGACATCGTGGACATTTTTATTTTTTCATTTTTAATAAAGGACTTGTCCCCAAGCTTTGTCTTGTCATTTTTAACTTTTTGACACTTTTTGTGAAATGGTAGGGGTACCGTTACCCAGGGGCGTAACTAGAAATCACAGGGCCCCATAGCAAAATGTTGTATGGGCCCCCCCACCCAGGGGCGGATCCAGATTCTAGTCTCGGGAGGGGCACTGATAGAAAATACTTTTATGGGGGGCAATTTATTGGGGCAATGGCTGATGTTGGCGCTTCAATTATCACGGCACCATTTCTGTTATGGTGTCAGGATGATTGAAACACATTATTTCTATTATTACATTGTTATAGAAAATTAAATAGTTCAACTCACCATAATGCAGAATCAGTGGGAGCCCCGAGTATGTCACCTGCCACCAGATGCAGATTGTCACTTGTCACAAGTTGCAGGTTGTCCACCTGCAACACATTGCGGATTGTCCACTTCTCACGTCACCTGCCACCCATTGCGGATTGTCCACTTGTCACGTCACCTGTCACACATTGCAAATCGTCCACTTTCCACGTCACCTGCCACCCATTGTGGATTGTCCACTTGACACGTCACCTGCCACACATTGCGGATTGTCCACTTGCCATGTGACCTGCCACACATTGCGGATTGTCCACTTGCCACGTGACCTGCCACCCATTGTGGATTGTCCACTTGCCACATCACCTGCCACTCATTTCAGATTGTCCACTTGCCACAAGTTGCAGATTGTCACTTGCCACACATTGCAAATTGTCCACTTGCCATGTCACCTGCCACACATTGTGGATTGTCCATTTGCCACGTCACCTGCCACTCTTTGCGGTTTGTCCATTTGCCATGTCACCTGCCACCCATTTTCGGTTTGTCCACTTGCCACGTGACCTGCCACACATTGCGGATCGTCCACTTGCCACGTGACCTGTCACACATTGCGGATTGTCCACTTGCCACGTCACCTGCCACCCATTGCGGATTGTCCATTTGCTACGTCACCTGCCACACATTGCGGATTGTCCACTTGCCACCCATTGCGGATTGTCCATTTGCCACGTCCCCTTGCCACATCACCTGCTACACATTGCGGATTGTCCATTGGCACATCACCTGCCACACATTGCAGATTGTCCACTTGCCACGTCACCTGCCACAAGTTTCAGATTGTCCCCTTGCCACGTTACCTGCCACACATTGCAGATTGTCCACTTGCCACGTCACCTGCCACAAGTTTCAGATTGTCGCCTTGCCACGTCACCTGCTACACATTGCGGATTGTCCACTTGCCACGTCACCTGCCACACATTGCAGATTGTCCACTTGCCACGTCACCTGCCACAAATTGTGGATTGTCACTTTCCTGCTAAGGTGGGGAATGGGATTGTCACTCTGTTTGCCTGTCTGAGTCAGGCAGCAGAGAGATGATGTAATTTCTCTGCTGCCTGCACAGTGAGTGAGGGCGGAGCTGGCAATTTGCAGGGCGGGCGCCGGGCGGTGAGAGATGATGTCATCTCTCTGCCCCGCCACCCGCTGATTGGCCACCCACTAAGCCTTCCCGCTGGCAGCTTCACCGACAACCCCCCGCCGCCGCCGAGTCACCTGGCTGTGTCCACTTGTACAGTCAGTGTGACTGTATGAGCACCGAGCAGACAGGCTGCTCGGCGGCTCACCCGCCGTCCGCTCACCGGGCCCTCCTCAGCTGTGGGCCCCATAGCGACCGCACGGGTCGCTATGGCGGTAGTTCCGCCACTGCCGTTACCATTTTACACAGGGGGGAGGCTGGGATCTGGGGGTCCTCTTGTTAAAGGGGACTTCCAGATTCTGATAAGCCCCCTGCCTGCAGACCCCCACAATGACTGGGCAAGGGTTGTGGGGATGAGGACCTTGTCCCCGTCAGCATAGGGACAAGTTGCTTTGGGGGGCTACCCCAAAGCACCCTCCCCATGTTGAGGGCATGTGGCATGGTACAATTCAGGAGGGGGCGCTCTCTTGTCCCCCCCTCTTTTCCCGCAGCCTGCCAGGTTGTGTGCTCGGATAAGGGTCTGGTATGGATTTTGGGGGGGCTCCTATGCCAAACTCAAAGGATCTAAAACAGTGCTTCTTCTCCTCAACGCAAACCGAAATACAAAAACTAAGACCCCATGGACACCACCCCCTCCTTGGACAGACCATCTCCCCAAGCACCAAAGCCAAAAGTCTCCGAGTCATCTTCGACTCTGAGTTGTCGTTGGATGCACAAATGGGATCAGTCAGTGGATCTTACCATCTTCTCCACCTGCTACATTCCAGAAAAGGAGAAAGCTGTAGTTGGAACAATCATCTATTCCCGACTCGACTACGCAGATTCCCTCTACATACCTACCGCAAATACCCGATTACACACCTTCAAATCGTCCAAAACACGGAAGCAAGACTAGTCACAGGAAAAAACCCATGGGAATCCATCTCCCATCCCTGATGACCCTACATTGGCTAACCGTAAAGGATCGGATCATATTCAAGACCCTCTGCCTCACCCAAAAATGCACACAAGGAAACGCTCCCCAATAACTATGCAAGAAAATAAAACACTACACACCCAATGGCAGCCTTTGATCAACTAACCAAAACCTCCTCCTCATCCCCAAGTCCCGCTACAAATCAAAGGGAGAACGAAGATTCGCAGTCCAAGGACCATGGCCATGGAACGTTCTACCCACTAACATCCGCATGGAAGAAAACCATCGGGTCTTCAGGAAAAAAAATGCAAAACCCACCTCTTCTAAGAAGCAGGACAACACAGGGCGGATCAAGCGCCTTGAGGTGATTCAGTTCACATTTGCAGCTCTATACAGTAATGAATTCTTTCGTTCACAGTGCTGTGCTTAACCCTTTTTCTTCCTTGTCCTTTGGAGCAAAAGCTGGGGGAAGTTCTACAGAGGAAAGGAGATACCACTGCATGACTAAGAGCTCCTAGTCCGCAAGGGACATTTGCTAACTGACCCTTAAAGCGGAGGTCCACCCTAAAGTGGACCTTCCGCTCATTGGAATCCTCCCCCTCTCCGGCGCCACAATTGGCACCTTTCAGGGGGGAGGGGGGTGCAGATACCTGTACAGTACAGGTATCTGCACCCACTTCCGGCGTAGATTCTGAAGAAGGTACGCCCCTTTCCGCAGAATCTACGCCCCTTTCCGAAAGTCCCCCGCTGCCTGCTGGGAAACACACGGATCCCAGAGACAGCGGGGACCATCCTTATTGCGCAGCGCGACTCGCGCATGCGCAGTAGGGAATCGGGAAATTAAGCCGAAAGGCTCCACTTCCTGATTCCCATACCCAAGATGGCGGTGGCAGCACCCAAGAGACGATCGAGAGATCGGCTTCGGGTGCCGACATCGTGGGGGCGTTGGGCGGGTAAGTGTCACTATTTTAAAAGTCAGCAGCTGCAGTATTTGTAGCTGCTGGCTTTAAAAAAAAAAAAAACGGCGCACTCCCGGTGGACTCCCGCTTTAACTACTTCAATACTGGGCACTTCCCCTCTTTCCTGTCCAAGCCGATTTTCAACTTTCAGCGCTATTGCTTTTTAAATGACAATTGCGCGGTCATGTAACTCTGTACCCAAACAACATTTTTATCATTTTTTTCACACCAAATAGGGATTTTTTCTGTGGTATTTGATCCCCTCTGGGGTTTTTATTTTTTGCTAAAAAAATTAGATAAGACCGAAAATTCGGAAAAAAATGTTTTTCTTTGTTTCCGTTATAAAATTTTATAAATACGTTTACTCCTTCACTGATGAGGGTGCACCGATGGACACTAATAGGGGGCACCAACGATGGGCACTAATATGCAGCACTGATGGACACTAATAGGGGCACTGATAGGCGGCACTAAAAGGATGCACTGATGGGCATCACTAATAAGGAGGCACTGGCAGGCATAATTTGTGGGCAGTGATTGACATCATTTGTGGCCACTGATTGGCATCCCTGGTGGTACTGGGTGGGCATTCATGGGGGGGGCTGCGCTGATAATCAATCAGCGCAGACCCCTCCTTCCCGAAAGAAGAGCAGCCAATCAGCTGTCCTCTACTCGTGTCTGTCAGATGCAAGTGAGGAAAAGTCGATACACTGCTGATCACGTGGTAACGAGCCTCAGTCAGATGCTCTTTACCGAGATCGGAGTTGCAGTGTGTCAGAGTGACACCACAACTTCGATCGCCATGCTGTGCACCCCTTACGGCCGCGTGTTTGTTGTCCTGAAAGACGTCATATGACGTCCAGTCAGGATATCTTAACCACTTTGCGCACGTCATATTGCTATACGGGGGGCAGGAAGTGGTTAAAGACTGATTGTGCCCAGGAAGGAGAACAGTCTATGATCTTGTCTTTGTTCATCGGAAGGAAGTTGTCCCCCATCCATTGTTTCAGTCAAGTTGGGCATCCCATAACCCCTCTACCCCACCCAGGTTGTAATCCCTAATAAAAAAACAACAAAAATAATTCAGCGACTGATTTCTTGTGCCCCGATGCAAGTGTATTGCCTGGCTGTGCAGGAATAGTGGAGCCATCTACTAGCAGCCCATGCTGGGGGGTAGTGCGGGGATAGCGCTACACCAATATAGAATCAGACCAAACATTAAAAATGTCTCCCATATGTGGTATCCCCGTACTTCGGAGTAGTAGTAGAATGTATTTTGGGGTGAAATTCTAAGTGTGACCATACTGTGTGTTAGGATATTTTATTCATTGACAGCTTTGTGTCAATATAAGAATTTTAAATATTCTTCCTGTATTTTCTAAAACCTTGTGACAGAAGAATAAAATCTTCAAAATACTCATCATTCCTCTTAAAAAATAAAAAATACTTTGGGTGTTTACGCTCCTAAATGTTGTCATTGTGTGGGTTTTTCTTCTCACCTGGCACTTTAATGCCTCAAAGAATGTGATAGGTAGTCAGGAAATCAGATGCAACATTTATGTTCTTTGAAAGCCTGAAGGTCCTCCTTGGATTTTTGGACCCCTCTGTGTCTAGGCAGCTAAAGAGTCTCACAAATGTGGTATCCCACTGCTTAGGAGTGGAAGAATGTATTTTGTGGTGTTGTAAGTATACTCATGCTACGCATGAGAAATAACGTGTTAAAATGCCAACTTTGTGAAATAAAATCAGATTTGATTTAATTTCTTTATTTACCAATAAGATTGTTGCAAATATTTACAAAATCCAAAAAAGTCCTTATGCTTCTTACTAAATACATTGGACTGTCTACTTTCAAAAATAGGGAATTTGGGGGTATTTGTACTGTTCTGGCATTTTAGGGCACCATGAAATGTGATAGGTAGTCAGGAAATCAGATGCAACATTCATGCCCTTTGAAAGCCTGAAGGTGCTCCTTGGTTTTTGGATCCCCTCTATGTGTCTAGGCAGGTAAAAAGTCTCACACATGTTGTATCCCCATGCTTTTAAGGAGTAGTAGAATGTGTTTGTGGTGTAGTTGTATACCCATGTTGAGTGTGAGAAATAATTTGTAAAAATGAAACAAAATCAAACTGTAAAAATTAAAAAAACTCCCCATGCCTCCTACTAAATACCTTGAACTGTCTACTTTCAAAAAGGGGTCATTTGGGGGGTATTTATACTGTGCTGGCATTTTAAAGCCTCAAGAATTAAGACAGGCGGTCAGGACATCGGGACTGATTACTTTTCAATATATACACACACACACTATACATTGTAGACTTCATAACTTTCACACAGATTACATAAAATATACACCGATTCACTTTTTATTTTACAAAAGAAATGTAGAAGAATACAAATAAATTTATGAAGAAAGATTTTTTTATTTGCAAAGTTTTATAAGAGAAAGCAATAAAAAAATACATATATACTTTTAAAATGTTCAGGCTTTTTCCTTTATATATTAAAAGCAGTGACAAAATACAACCAAAAAAAAATAAATAATAATTTACCGGTCTCAAAAAAGTATATAAAATTCACTTGGGTACAACAAGTTGTATTACTGAGTAATTGTCAAAGTGATGAAAACCAAACAAATGGCGTGGACAGGAAGGGCATTTAACATGGAGGTCTTGAAGCGATTAACAAACAATAAAAATTAAGCTAGAATCTAAAATCAAAACCTTTCTAATTGAAGACAATAAAATATATAATAGAAGAAGAAGATAATAAACTATAATAAAGCCTGGAAGCGATCGGATGCAGCCGTTTGCTCCGTTTGCTCCACTCTTCTCTATGTCCTTGGAGGACCAGATATGATGTCTGACATCCCTTCCAATTCTCTGGTCAAAACGATTTTATTTTTAAAGTCAAAAATGCATAAAATTTTTTTTTTTTTTTAGGTAAATGAGAGATTTGGGGTCTTTTTGACCCCAGATTTCTCAATAAAGAGGACCTGTCGTCCTTATATTTTATTGCAAGGAATGTTTATGTTCCTCGTAATAGGAATAAAAGTGATAAAAAAAGAAAAAATGAAGGGACAGTGTAAAAATAAAAAATAAAATAAATAAGAAAAAAAAAATTTGAAAAGCACCCTTCCATCCCTCCGTACTCACGCGCAGACGCAAACGCATATGTAAGCCGCGCACAAATGTGTATAAACAGTGTACGCACCGCACATGTGAGGCATCGCCGCGAACGTTTGAGCGAGAGCAATAATTCTAGTGCAGAATCTTCTCTGTAACTCTAAACGGATAATGCATTTACAACAATTTTAAAGCATCGCCTATGGAGATTTTTTAAGTACCGTAGTTTATCACCATTCCACGAGCGGGCGCAATTTTAAAGTGTGACATGTTGGGTATCTATTTGCTCGGCGTAACATTATCTTTCATACCAAAACATTTTATTAACTTAAAATACCTCTGCGCAAATACTGTGCAAAATATATACATATGTTTAAAAAATTTTTTAAAAAAAATTTATTTATTTTTATATATATATATATATATATATATATATATATATATATATATATATATATATATATATATATATATATATATATATATATATATATATATATATATATATATATATATATATATATATATATATATTTGTGGGTTCTAGGTAATTTTCTAGCAAAAAAATCCTTATTTAAACATAAAATTTTAGGGGGGGCCGGACTGTGGCCGTTGGATGTAGAAAATGTCCCGGCATCCGTGGGAGTTAACAATGGCCAATCCTTGGTGTCAGTGAGAGGAATTGAGCCCCACCCCATTGGTGTAATTGGGAGTAATTGTGCCCTATCAGTGTCATTGGAAAGAAGGTTGGACCAATGTTGGCGTGTTTGAGCCCCATTGTTGGTGTCACTGAGAGAAACTGTGCCCCGTTATTGGAGGAATCGTGCTCCATTGTTGGCATCATTAGGAGGAACTGTGCCCTATCAGTGTCATTGGAAAGAGTTGTGCCCCAGTGTTGGAGTCATTAGGCAGATTTGCGCCCCATCATTGGGAGGAATTGTGCCTCTTCGTTGGGTCACATTGTTGGTGTCACTGAATGAAATAGCACCCCGAGGGCCAGATAAAAGAAGCACACCTTGTCCATGGACCACAGGTTGAAGCCCCCTGGTTTAGAGGATCGTATTACTAGAATTCAATCCCTGCAGACTCAGATCTATCAAACCGAACCTGAAAAACATTCAATATATTCCGCCCCACCCCCAACACACCACTGTTATCAGGAGAACGATGATTAACTCGTATGAATTCTCTGGTGTGTCACAAGGCTTCCCTTCTGACTGAAACCTTTCCCGCACTCTGAGCATGAATAAGGGCACTCTCCTGTGTGAATTCTCTGGTGATACACAAGGCCATTTTTAGAAATGAAAGATTTCCCGCACTCTGAGCATGAATAAGGACGCTCACCCGTGTGAACTCTCTGGTGTTGCACAAGGTATCCTTTGGTAGTGAATGATTTCCAACACTCTGAACACGAATGACGTTCACCCACGTGCAATCTCTGGTGTTGCACAAGGTATCCTTTCGATTTGAAAGATTTCCCGCACTCTAAACATGAATAAGGACGCTCACCTGTGTGAATTCTCTGGTGTTCATCAAGGCTGTTTTTATGAGCGAAAGATTTCCCGCACTCTGAACATGAATAGGGACGCTCACCTATGTGAATCTTCTGGTGTGTATCAAATGAAAATTTCCATTTGAAACATTTCCCACACTTCGAGCATGAATAAGGACGCTCACCTGTGTGGTCTCTCTGATGTATAATAAGTTTTGCTTGCTCAATGAAACCTTTCCCACACTCTGAACATGAATAGGGACGCTCCCCCGTGTGAATCTTCTGGTGTCTAATAAGATTTCTTTTCCGAGTGAAACTTTTCCCACACTCTGAACATGAATAGAGATGCTCACCCGTGTGAATCTTCTGATGTTTAACGAGATTTTTTTCCTCGTTGAAACATTTCCCGCACTCTGAACACGAATGAGAAGACTCACCTGTGTGACTTCTTTGGTGTATAAGAAGATTTCTTTTGTCAGTGAAACATTTCCCACACTCTGAACATGAAATGGGACGCTCACCTGTGTGAATCCTTCCATGGCTAAGAAGTTTCCCTTTTACAGTGAAACCTTTCCCGCACTCTGAACATGAAAAGGGACGCTCACCTGTGTGACTGTACCAGTGTAAAAGAAGGTTTGGTTTGGTAGTGAAACACTTCCCGCACTCTGAACATGAATGGGGACGCTCCCCAGTGTGAAGCTTCTGGTGTCTAATAAGATTTTTTTTCAGAGTGAAACATTTTCCACACTCTGAACATGAATAGGGACGCTCAGCAGTGTGACATTTCTTGTGTTTAAGAAGTTCTCTCTTATTTATTAAAAGTTTCCCACACACTGTACATGACAATGAACTCTCTTCTGTGTGATCTCCTTCCTGCCCTGAAGAAGATTCCTCGGGAATAGACGGATCTATTAAAGTATTTCTACTGTGAGATCTTAGAGTCCTGGGATGTGATTTATCAGAAGGTTCCTCAGACGTATTCCGGACATTATGGTCATCTGCTGAGAAACAATTTTACAATAAATGTTAGAAGAATTGTTGGAATCTTTTATTCAGCAGTCATATATGTTGGTTTAGTTCTAAATCTTTGAGCTCCGGAATGCAAGTGGGTGCAACCAGAACAGAAATATAAATTCAAAGTAGATAAAGAACACAATTCACCCAAATCACACCGTGCAACTTTGTCCATCGATGACATCATAGTGAGGAATGGAGATGGACCTTTCATATGGTGTACAGTATCTCCTCCTCATTTGTTGGGAACATGACGTTATATTGAGGAATGGAGATGGACCTTTCATATGATGTACAGTATCTCCTCCTCATTTGTTGGGAACATGACGTTATATTGAGGAATGGAGATGGACCTTTCATATGGTGTACAGTATCTCCTCCTCATTTGTTGGGAACATGACGTTATATTGAGGAATGGAGATGGACCTTTCATATGGTGTACAGTATCTCCTCCTCATTTGTTGGGAACATGACGTTATATTGAGGAATGGAGATGGACCTTTCATATGGTGTAGAGTATCTCCTCCTCATTCATGGGAACATGACGTTATATTGAGGAATGGAGATGGACCTTTCATATGGTGTACAGTATCTCCTCCTCATTTGTTGGGAACATAGGTTAATGTGGTAAATATAATTGATTTCTTCTGATTAAGGGTAGAGATGATTCTTTCATATGGTGTACAATATACACAGTACATTGGGGCGATGGGATAGGTATATCGATGACGTTCTTACTTTCAGCATTTCAGGTTTCTCAGTCTTTCCCGGAAATAAGAATATGATGTTCTCCATTTTATAGATGAGCATCATAGATTGTGTGTAACTAAAATAAAAAACAACCTCCCTATACAGAAGGGGTGATTTGTATTTACAGCTCTGTGGATGAGGAATAGTCGGGTTCTAGATGACTCTAAAAAATGACTGGGTGTTCTTATTACAAATAGTATATATGGTTACTAGTAATTAGTAAAACATTTTAGAATGTTGATTTGGGAAGTTATTTGATTGCCTTTTGGGATCAGGGAGGAATCTTTTTCATCTAAAAGAAGATTAGGCCGAGTTTTTTATGGACATTCTACTGTCCTGTGAGTCAACTGCTGCTTTGAATTTTTTTTTATCTTGTGTATTCAGTAGACATAGACCTTTTCTCCTCTGATGTAACAATGTAAATACAAACTTTATACTCCTAGAAGTAAAATAATATAATTTATAATATAATAATAGGAACTGGTTCTGTGTTTAGTGATTATTACTTACCTATGTCCATATATAGAGAAGATTCCTCCTGTTTACTTTCCATATTCATCTCCCCCTCCTCCATAGACTGCTGATCTCCACTCACCAACATCTCTTCTTCTTCCTCCTCCTCCTCTTTATCCTCAACTTTGATGTCTTTCAGTTCTTCACCCTGAACCCCAAAGATGACAGAATATATTTATAAAAAGAAAAAGGAGATTACACAGAAGAATATTAATCCATAGTTTAGAATACATTTGAGTTCTAATTGATCAGTCCACCTACCTGATGATGGTGGGGGATGGTGTGATCTTCCTGTATGGAATCCCGGGAATACAGAGGACGGGGACATCTCTCTGGTGGGTTCCCATTACTGGATCCATCTGTAGGAAACACACACACTGACTGAATACATTGTTTCTATGTGTTTATCAGATGATGGGGGATCTAGGTGAACCCTCCGTACTGCTCTCTCCTTTACAATAAAGTCTCCTCTTACCCGGTGATGTGAGGGGCAGCTGATTCTCCATCATGACGATCTTATTGGTCACCTGGCTACTACTTTTATTTTAGGCTTAGAATGACTGGGGAGGAATTAGAACTTCTATTAATATATTTTTCTGATTGTGTCCTGGATGGGGAGCTATCCTTTCACTTCATGTCCAGCATGTATTGTGTCTATAAACCAGAGGCTCTGGATGGACAGTTGGATAAATGGCTCTATATTTAGGAAGTATCTGGTCTAAAAACAGAGGTTCTGGCATAGTTGCTAACTGTCCCGAATTTCCCGGGAAATTCACGGTATTTAGACCTTTGTCACGGTCTTACCGTTTCCCGGGAAATGTCCCGGGAAATCAGCGGTTTCCCAATTTGTTTGCCAGTACTTATGAATGGTCTACGCCGGCCGCCATTTTACAGAAGACCAGCCATTGTGAGGAAGAAACAAAAAGGTGGAACCCAGGCTCTGTCTCTTGGTTCTTCCCTTTGGCCTCCACAAGCTGGGTCTTTTGTAAATGGCATGGAGACCAAATCAGCAGTGGCGTTGCTACTGGGGTGCGGCCTGCACCCAGGTGAAGAGGGGTGAAAGTGTCTTCCCCAGCCAAAGTTCTGGGACCCACGAGTTACCTCCATTCCCTCTGTGCACAGAGCCCTCCAGGACAAACAAACTTTTAGCACACGTTTGCATCCCAGGCTGTGATAGAAGGAGGGACTCCGCTGGGGACACCTGTGATGAAAGGAGGGACTCTCCTGGGGACACCTGTGATGAAAGGAGGGACTCTCCTGGGGACACCTGATGGCATCTGGTGGCAGGCGACGTGGCAAGTGACACACTCAGGGCTCCCACTGATTCTGCATTATTGTGAGTTGAACTATTTAATTTTATATTACAATGTAATAAAATAAATAATGTGTTTTTATCATTATGACACCATACAAACCATGGTACCAGGATGATTGAACACCAGTTGTTTGGAGTATCTTTATCTGCTGATTGTTGAACTTTATGGAATACACATATTGCTATTGTGGTGTAGGATCTGGGCCTGCTGTCCCTCCATCCCTCTTTCTTGTCTTTTTTCTCTCTCTTTCCCTCCCCATTTCTTTCATTTTTGCTCCCTCCATCTGTCATTCATCTCAGACTCAAACCCCACCCGCTTTGAGCCATGCCCCCTTTAAGCAACTCCCAACATTTTGTTTAAACCACACCCATTTTTCTTTGTGCCCTGCATTTTTCTCCCCCCCCCCCCCCCACTACGGCACACCTAGAAATGAATTCTCCGCCCCCTAATTATTAGACTCCACCTACAGACAAAAAAGTGTCCCTATAAATTTTTGGACAATCTTGGCAACTATGGCTCTGGATGGACAGTTGGATAATTTGCTCTATATTTAGGATGCATCTGGTCTATAAACCAGAGGCTCTGGATGGACAGTTGGATAAAATTATCATTATTATTATACAGGATTTATATAGCGCCAACAGTTTACACAGTGCTTTTCAACATGGGGACAGACAGTACAGTTACAATACAAATCAATACAGGAGAAATCAGAGGGCTCTGCTCATTCGATCTTATAATCTAGAAATTGCTCTATATTTAGGACATACCTCCCAACCTTCCCGGATTCCATGGGACCTTCCCGCACTTGGAAGCTCTGTCCTGGGCACCCTCATTCCAGGACAATACAGTGTCCTGGAATTGCCCCCTGGCCCTATCTGATGCCCCCTAAAATAGCCCTTGCATCACTGCTGTCTCTCATTGTCAGCCTGTAGTGGACCCCTGGCTGGTGGAGTCCCCTTTTACTTTGTTCACCACCGCGGCTGGCTCAGTGCCCAAAATGGTTGCTAGCCACCGCATACCTGGCGTCTAGCAATCAGTGACATCACAAGTAGAGTGGCAGAGACCCAGCATTCACAGAGGAGGAGATTCAACTTCCTCCTTCTCCGCGCCTACTGTTTAGCTCCACCGCTCCACCCACCTCCTCCTTACTCTCCTCCGGTCCCCTCCTGTGCTCTTCTCCGGTCCCCCCGTGCTCTTTTTTGGTCCCCCTCGTGCTCTTCTCCGCCCCCCCTGCTCTTCTCCGATCCCCCCCGTGCTCTTCTACGGTCCCCCCCGTGCTCTTCTACGGTCCCTCCCTGCTCTTCACAAGTCCCCCCCCCCCCGTGCTCTTTTACGGTCCCCCCGTGCTCTTTTTTTTTTTTACCCTCCTTAAAACCTTCTATTTTATTTAACACTTTCTTTAAAAATTTGTCCGCATTCTCATTCGGAGCATAGACATTTACAATTGTACATTTGATATTAAACAGCGTACCTTTTAAGCACAGGTACCGTCCCTCCGGGTCCACTAGTCGCTCCTCTAAATCAAACCTCGTTGTTCTGCTAAAACCTATCGCTACCCCTCTAGAATAAGAGGATGGGGAATCCCTATAAATCCATACCGGGAAATTAACCGAATTCAATCCAACACCTGAGGTATATGTTATGTGCGTCTCTTGGAGGCACACTATATTTGCTTCCATATATTGCAGTTCATCATTTATCTTTTCCTTTTTGTGTTTAAACCCCTTACGTTGTAGGTTACTAAATTAATTACTACCATACCTCTCTTCTAGGAATAATTCCATCTCGTTTTGGAGTGTCCAGTGGACCCAGTGGCACCTGTCCTTACTAAACCTATGGGAGGATCGAGTGAGAGCCCAAAAATAAGAAACAAAAAACCCCAGGGAGAAAAACAAGAAAAAATTCCCCCCTCCCCCTCCCCTCCCCCTTTGTCCTATAACGGAACGTCTCGCAAGACTGGGTACTCCCTCATTCCCGTTAATTATATGGGTCCGGTTGACCAATATTTGTGGTCGCCTCTCCCCCATAGTGTCCCTGGGACTTACACCCTTAACCGTCTGAGATCTCCCCTCAGTCTTCCCTCCCCCCTGCCCCCCCTACCCCCCCCCCCCCATCCTCCTATGCTCCCAGCACATCTTCCTGTATCAAATTAGCTTCAAGTATTCGGGGTTCTTCCCTCTCCGAATACCCTGCCCTTCCTGCACCTCACTCCTTTGAGTTCTATTCCCCACTCCCCCTATCTCATCTTCGCTTTCCCATTCTATCTGTGGGGTGGGTTTTATTCCTAAGCGCTTACAGAATTCTTGAAGGTCTTCCGGGAAGAGCAGAACTGAAAAACGCCCCTCTTTCTTCCCTATGAGACATGCCGGGAATCCCCATTGATATGGGATATCGGCTGCCCTCATCAATTCCGTAAGCGGTTTTAATCGCCTCCTTCTTCCTAGTGTCTCCACCGCTAAGTCGGAATAAATCTGAAATTCTGCGCCCCCCGTAGACCACCCCTGGCACTGTTCTAACTCTTCTCATTACCTGCATTTTTTTCTTCTATGTAGTGAAATCTCACTATGACATCTCGCGGGGCTTCTGATCTTAATCCAAAGGATCGTGTCATTCTGTGTATTTATTTATTTGTATTCTATCTATTTTCAGTGGGGCTGTAGCTTCCTTGTCTAATAGGGGGTTGAATATCTGTTGGGCTATCTCTCTAAGAGCTGAACTGTTATGTGTCTCGGGGAGTCCTTTTACTTGTAGGTTATTTCTTCTACTTCTATTCTCCTGGTCTTCTAGCCTATACCTGATTGTTCTATTTCCCTTCCGGAGAGCTGTTACCTGCTCTAGTATTTCATCTATCCTTTGCTCATGGGCCTCTACTCTATTTTTTATCTCCTCCACTCTCCCCAGAACCAGGCCAATATCAGCCCTTATTGCCGCAATATCTGCTTTTAGAGAGGTTTCCATTCTCGAAAAACATCTCCGAAAGAATCTCTCTAATTTGTGGGGCTTGTTCTAGGTGTAGGGTTTCCACATGACCTTCCAGAGCCAATTCTCCTTTCTCCATGCTTACTCTCCCCCCCACCCCCTTTTCCTTGTGGTCCCTTCTGCCTTATATCACTGATTTGTGAATTTGCACCATTTTTTTTTTAACTCAGTTGACTTTGTGGCGGGGTTCTTCACCCCCTACTCTTCCCCCTTCTGTATACTTGGTCCAGAGCGGAGTGATTTTTCAACCCTAGGGCTCCCGGCCTCTTCTCTTAGCCCTTGTACACACGGTCGGAGAATCCGTTGGAATGTGTCCTATCGGACCGTGTTGTCGGATAATCCGACTGTGTGTGGTATGCATCGGACTGATTCCATCGGAATATCCGTCGGACCCAATTTTCCAACTTGTTGGAAATATTTCCCGACCAACTGGGCCTAATCGGACATACTCCGATCATGTGTAGAGAATTTTGATCGGACCAAGTGCCACGCATGCTCAGATCAAATTCCTACATCAAAGCTATTGGTTACTAGCCTGAATGTAGTCCCATCGTAACGAAATTATGTCATCACGTTCTGAAAGATCGGATTTTTCGACAACTTTGTCCGACCGTGTGTATGCAACAGTTTCGGACAAGATCCGACGGACAAAATCCGACGGATTTGGTTGTCGAAATCTCCGACCGTGTGTACAGGGGCTTATTCTAGAGTTTGCGGCCATGTACTTTTGAATTTCCGACCAGGCTTGCAGCTGGGGTGATTGGTCTATTTGTTTTGCCTGTTTTCCCTCTCATGTTGATGAGACAGGACACCCCTCACTCTACAAAAATGTCACCAGAGTGTTACCAAATCTTTATTCCAGGCGTAACGATTTCCCAACTTACACCCCCGCTAACCCTGCCCTGGTCTGTTTTGACATCCCTCCCATACCACTTAACCCCCTTACCCCTCGAGCACCCACCACAATGTTATTCAATTTAATAAACAATGCACGATACTCTACTAACGAAATTTCACTAATATTCGCTACTATTTCCTAGGGGTAACAAAGCAGGGAAAAAAAAAAAAAGAAAAGGAGAGAGGTTTATTGTTATTCCGTTACAGACAGTTCCTCTATATTGGCTCATCAGACGATGTTCACACTCATATATCCTCAGTTACTGTTGCTTAACACCGGAGTGTACTGGGCGGGGAATTTTTATAGAGGTCTCGCTAGTTCCGTCTTTCTACATTAATACACATTGCTGATATACAAGAATTGTGTCAATCATCTTTTAAGCAGTGAATGTCCTCAGATAGCATCAATCCTCCTTCCTCCAGCAGAAACGTTTGCGTCAACACCGGAAATTCCTCCAACAGCCACTATTCGGAGCAAAACACAACCCCCCCCCGCAGCTTTATTTGTATATATTACTGTCTCTTAACAATCAAGATGAGCCAAACTTCCAGCACCATTTTTTCCCCCAACAGCACTTATAGATATAGCAGCAGTTATAGATAACATTTGCCAGGAGTGATAATGTCCTTAAAATATCCCCATTCAGCTCCACGTACTTATTCCAGGAGTAGGAGGAAGGTGGGGGGGGGTACGATCTCCAAGTTACCTAAGGGCTTATCCCCCTATCTGAGATAGCGTCCATGCGACCCTCTAGTCAGCAATAACCCCCACAGCATCCCTGCCAGACTGCTTGCCTTACCGCCGCCTCGAGACCCTGGATCAGCTGGCTCACATCTGTGCTCAGATATACGTATGCTCAAGCCTTCTCAGCTGGCAGGAGCACAATAGTGGGCTCGTGTGATGGCGTATGGCAATGTCTTGAAAGAGGCTGCGAGTAGATCCAGGCGGCCGGCCAGCTATCATGTGCTGGGGCTGTGGCTGTGATGGTTGGCCGGCTAGCGTGCGATGGGGCTACAGCTCTTTTCCGGTCCCCCCGCTCTTCTCCGGTCCACCCCCCTGCTCTTCTCCGGTCCCCCCCTGTGCTCTGCTCCGGTCCCCCCCCCTGTGCTCTGCTCCGGTCCCCCCCCTGTGCTCTGCTCCGGTCCCCCCCCTGTGCTCTGCTCCGGTCCCCCCCCGTGCTCTGCTCCAGTTCCCCCCCCCCGTGCTCTGCTCCGGTCCCCCCCCTGTGCTCTGCTCCAGTTCCCCCCCCGTGCTCTGCTCCAGTTCCCCCCCCGTGCTCTGCTCCAGTCCCCCCCCCGTGCTCTGCTCCAGTCCCCCCCCCATGCTCTTCTCCAGTTTCCCCCCATGCTCTGCTCCAGTCCCCCCCCCCCATGCTCTTCTCCAGTTTCCCCCCATGCTCTTCTCCAGTTTCCCCCCCGTGCTCTTCTCCAGTTTCCCCCCCGTGCTCTTCTCCAGTTTCCCCCCCCCCCCGTGCTCTTCTCCAGTTTCCCCCCCCCCCGTGCTCTTCTCCAGTTTCCCCCCCCCCCGTGCTCTTCTCCAGTTCCCCCCCCCCGTGCTCTTCTCCAGTTCCCCCCCCCCCGTGCTCTTCTCCAGTTCCCCCCCCCCGTGCTCTTCTCCAGTTCCCCCCCCCCCGTGCTCTTCTCCAGTTCCCCCCCCCCCGTGCTCTTCTCCAGTTCCCCCCCCCCCGTGCTCTTCTCCAGTTCCCCCCCCCCCCCGTGCTCTTCTCCAGTTCCCCCCCCCCCCGTGCTCTTCTCCAGTTTCCCCCCCCCGTTCTCTTCTCCAGTTTCCCCCCGTGCTCTTCTCCAGTACCCCCCCGTGCTCTTCTCCAGTACCCCCCCGTGCTCTTCTCCAGTCCCCCCCCGTGCTCTTCTCCAGTCCCCCCCCGTGCTCTTCTCCAGTCCCCCCCCGTGCTCTTCTCCAGTCCCCCCCCGTGCTCTTCTCCAGTCCCCCCCCGTGCTCTTCTCCAGTACCCCCCCGTGCTCTTCTCCAGTACCCCCCCGTGCTCTTCTCCAGTACCCCCCCGTGCTCTTCTCCAGTACCCCCACGTGCTCTTCTCCAGTCCCCCCCCCGTGCTCTTCTCCAGTCCCCCCCCCCGTGCTCTTCTCCAGTCCCCCCCCTGTGCTCTTCTCCAGTCCCCCCCTGTGCTCTTCTCCAGCCCCCCCCCGTGCTCTTCTCCAGCCCCCCCCCCCGTGCTCTTCTCCAGCCCCCCCCCCCCCGTGCTCTTCTCCAGCCCCCCCCCCGTGCTTTTCTCCAGCCCCCCTTTCTATAGTGCCAATGCATTTCTCTGGTTCCCCTCCCCCTTGTGCTTTTCTCCAGTTCCCTGCACTGTCTCCTGGTCCCCCTTCTGCTCCCGCAGCTCTGCCAGGTTCCCCCCTCCCCATAGCTGCTGCAGGGGATATGTCAGGATGGAGAGCAACTATTTTCCTGGCCCTTCCCTTGCCTGAAATGACAAGGTACAGATCACTTACTCTGTCCATTCCTAACTATAGCGTAGTAAACTGTTTACTTTGCTTCAGTCTGTTAACGAACAGGAAGCCTCTGTACAGAGCTATTCTTGTCCATTCAATCTGTGCAGCTGAGGATGCAAAGAAGAAGATTGAGGGCTGTGTCCTCAATCTCCTTTCTCTGTCTCAAATGTGAGATGTCAGGCGTCTGCTATCCCTGATATCTCACCAACGCCCCCTAATGGGCTTCCTAAAATAATAATAAAACTACTGACACCAGTGAAGGAACTACCAGGGTCGCAAAGATTGCACTTACAATCAGGCCCTGGCGTTCTGCCACTGGGCTCAGAGGTAAGGGCCCCCAGCTAGGGATCAGGGGGCCCTCCATGGTTTCTTGCACCAGGGACATGAAGATTCTAATTACCTCTTTGCTCCAAGCTGGTGTTCTCACACTACCACTCAACGTCTCATCCCACTCTCTTCTCTCCCTGACACTGCTCCTCTCTGCACCCAATTTCCATCATCGCCTTCTATTTAGCGCAGTTCATGTAATAGTAATAATATACATTGATTTCCTAATTTCTCAGAGCTTTCTGTTCATTTACTGTCCAGTGCAGCTGAGGCTGCAGAGAAAAGGACCAGGGGAATCTGTCCCTTTCTCTGTCTCAATAGTGAGACAGTTTAGACCCCTAATATTTCACCATAGGCCAAAATGAATGCTGTTAAAAACAAAAAAAAAAAAAAAACAAAAAAAAAAAAAAAATATTATATATATATATATATATATATATATATATATATATATATATATATATATACACACACATACACACACACACACACACACACACACATAAAGGGTTTGTTTACGCTTCTGAAAAGCGATCGGCATTCGCATTGCTTTTCAGAGAGCATTTGGCAGGTGAGAAAAAGGTGTTGTATCGACTCTTCACCACCTGCTTTAACCACTTCCACCCTCACATTAGCATGCTGCAACTGTGTGCATTGCGGGGCACTTGCAGAGCAGCTCCATTCACTTGAATGGGTGACATTCAACAGAGGGCATAATTCATGACACATCTGTGAAGTAAAGCATTGTGGATACAGTATGTTTACACCCACAGGTGCTGCCTCCGTAGCTAAAGGGGGGTAGTGGTAGAGGCACACAGGAGAGGCCAGATCTTCTCCCTAAATGTCCCTCATTCTCAACTTCAAAAGTTGGGAGGCATGTTTAGGATGTATCCGGTCTAAAAACCAGAGGCTCTGGATGGACAGTTGGATAAATGGTTCTATATTTAGGATGTATCCGGTCTATAAACCAGAGGCTCTGGATGGACAGTTGGATAAATGGTTCTATATTTAGGATGTATCCGGTCTATAAACCAGAGGCTCTGGATGAACAGTTGGATAAATGGTTCTATATTTAGGATGTATCCGGTCTATAAACCAGAGGCTCTGGATGAACAGTTGGATAAATGGTTCTATATTTAGGATGTATCCGGTCTAAAAACCAGAGGCTCTGGATGGACAGTTGGATAAATGGTTCTATATTTAGGATGTAACCGGTCTATAAACCAGAGGCTTACAATCTAAGGTCCCTAACTCACATTCATACATACTAGGGACAATTTTAGACAGGATCCAATTCACCTACCAGCATGTCTTTGGATTGTGGGAGGAAACCAGAGTACCCACAGGAAACCCACACAGGCACAGGGAGAACATGCAAACTACAGGCAGGTAGTGTTGTGGTGTGGTTGGGATTTGAACCAGTGACCATTCTTACAGCTAGGTTAAAGTGCTACCCACTACGTGTGTGTGTGTGTGTGTGTGTGTGTGTGTGTGTGTGTGTGTGTGTGTGTGTGTGTGTGTGTGTGTGTGTGTGTGTGTGTGTGTGTGTGTGTGTGTGTGTGTGTGTGTGTGTGTGTGTGTGTGTGTGTGTGTGTGTGTGTGTGTGTGTGTGTGTGTGTGTGTGTGTGTGTGTGTGTGTGTGTGTGTGTGTGTGTGTGTGTGTGTGTGTGTGTGTGTGTGTGTGTGTGTGTGTGTGTGTGTGTGTGTGTGTGTGTGTGTGTGTGTGTGTGTGTGTGTGTGTGTGTGTGTGTGTGTGTGTGTGTGTGTGTGTGTGTGTGTGTGTGTGTGTGTGTGTGTGTGTGTGTGTGTGTGTGTGTGTGTGTGTGTGTGTGTGTGTGTGTGTGTGTGTGTGTGTGTGTGTGTGTGTGTGTGTGTGTGTGTGTGTGTGTGTGTGTGTGTGTGTGTGTGTGTGTGTGTGTGTGTGTATTTTAGAATCTGTTGCAGATATAAAACATCACAGTGACTATGGAAAAAGAGGACGGACATGACGGGGAGTTACTGGGTGTAAATATAAAATCACATCTTATTACCTCCTCTGCAGGATATCATCCTTTTTCCTCCAAACTTTCTTCTCTCTGAAAACCACCTGTCTGTAGATGAAATCACTTCCTGTCTTTATCTTCCATCACTTTCTGTCTGTAGATTACATCACTTCCTGTCTTTATCTTCTATTACTTCCTGTCTGTAGATTACATCACTTCCTGTCTTTATCTTCTATCACTTCCTGTCTGTATCTCCTATCACTTCCTGTCTCTGCATCCCAATGACAATAAGTGAGGTCCCCATTTTGTGGCGAAAATACATACTGCAGCCTGTGTCTTTATATACTTTGAAAGCTACTTCATGGATTGTTCTTCAGTTTTGGTGCCTGACCACCTGCCATATTGCTGTTATATTATATATATATAACAAGGCACCTGACTCCTGAAGGTTGGGGTTGTAGAGGAATGGTCTCCCCTTTGCACTGCTGATGGGAATCCTCTATCTAGAGCAGTGATGGAGAACCTCGGCACCCCCGATGTTTTGGAACTTAATTTCCCATGATGCTCCACTACACTGCAGAGTGCATGAGAATCATGGGAAATGTGCAGCAGAGTGCTCCGTGATCACACTGTGTTCATCAGACACGGCAGATCACAGAGCAAGGTACAAGACCCATGTGATCACTGTGACCAATCACAGCCATCACAAATGTGAACTAAAGCTGCATGTTGGAGCCACAACTTTGTTTTCTCTTATACCGATTGGCTCTGAGATACCAGTGATCAGCACAGTACGGTGTCACCAGAGCAGCCAACCAACGTCCCTGATCACTACCAACTCCAGTACAGGATCATCATACCAGTGCAACCGGCAACAGTGTCCCTTATTGCTAGCCACCCCAGTACCAAGTCACCAGACCAGTGCAGCCAATCACAGTGTTCTTGAGCACCGTCACAACTGTTCTTGATTGCCGCTACACCAGTCCCACTGTCACCAGACCAGTGTAAGCCAGCAACAGTGTTCCTGATCACCACAATGGATCTCGGGGCCACCAGACCAGTGTAAGCCAGCAACAGTGTTCCTGATCACCACAATGGATCTCGAGGCCACCAGACCAGTGTAAGCCAGCAACAGTGTTCCTGATCACCACAATGGATCTCGGGGCCACCAGACCAGTGTAAGACAGCAACAGTGTTCCTGATCACCACAATGGATCTCGGGGCCACCAAACCAGTGTAAGCCAGCAACAGTGTTCCTGATCACCACAATGGATCTCGGGGCCACCAGACCAGTGTAAGACAGCAACAGTGTTCCTGATCACCACAATGGATCTCGGGGCCACCAGACCAGTGTAAGCCAGCAACAGTGTTCCTGATCACCACAATGGATCTCGGGGCCACCAGACCAGTGTAAGACAGCAACAGTGTTCCTGATCATCACAATGGATCTCGGGGCCACCAGACCAGTGTAAGCCAGCAACAGTGTTCCTGATCACTGTTAGGTTGCTCGACTTCTGTAAGTAACCCCTGGTAGCCTAGGCTAGGATTGAAGAGCGGAGGTCCCTTTCACCGGTGGACAAAACATTACACATACACTGTTGTACGTGAATAATGAATGTGCCTATTGAAGCACACACAACAATTTTATTTAGTTTGAACAGAAGGACAGCCCTGTGGTTTAACCAATCAGGGACTGCCACATAAAATATGCAAGATAGTATATTTTACTACGTCATCATGGTTTTTTTGTACAAGCAATTTCTGCCTAGTAACAAAAAGCTAAATATATACATTTTTATACAGTTTAAAATGTTTCTTAAGTCTGGTGCAAGACAGGCCTGTGGTTTTAACACCATGGAGTTACTTCTGCTCTCAAAAAGGGAAGTAGCTTAACCGCATCCATCTGTTCTAAACAGATATCTAACCTTGTGATAAAATACCTTGTACAAGCAAAAAACACATATGACCTTAAGCAATAGGTTTCTATGTCATGCTAACAGTAATTTTCCAATACCCAAAATGGATGTCTTCTAACAAGATGGTTCCCTCATTTACCTTATAATCCTTCCTTTGATCATTCTGTGATTTACATAATGATCATTCCTTTTCTAATTTAATAGCACAGGCTTCATACTCCGAACCCTTGTGCTCTTGGTTTCTATACCATACCGTTGGATCCTTAACAATGGAAGTGAGTTTCAGATCCTTCGGAGCGACCGTGTTTCCCTTTTTACATAAACATTTGATTATCTTATAACAGGCATATAAAAATAGAATGAAGAGAATCACAGTGACAATTGTCATGGCAGCATTTCGGAGCCAAGATATTAATCCCCCAAAACTAAAACTGCTCGAGAAGGGATCCCAGTTTTTTCCTATGTTCCTTGCCTCTTTCTGTAGTTTATTTACCTCTTCCCTGTGTTGGGCAATAACGTCATAGTAGTCTGGGACTTCGATGCTGGTATTATGAATCCAGGTACAGCACTCATAATCCTCAGTAGTCTCACAGAGGCCAGTAAGGGCTGCACTCATACTTTCTATAGCCAACTCATGTAGTTCTAGTTGCTTCCTAATTGCCCTAGTTTCTAGATTTAGTTTGGTTATGTCATCAGAATTTTCCTCCAGAATCTCATCAATTATGCCAGTGTAATTATTTAATCTTTTCATTAGGTCAATTCCCCACCCTGTCCAGGAAGGGAACCATGCCCAGGCCATATCTTTTTCTAAAAACAATTCTCGTTTATTACGGTGTCTAAGGGGATATCTAGGATGCATGCTGGCTTCAAGGAGGTGACTTCCCTTGTTATCCCCTAATACCCCCATAATAGGAACCAGGGCTGCAAGGTAACACCACCCCTGGGGTTTGGTTGGGATCCAGGGGTGACAGAGTTTGCCGCAGCATATATATATGGTATTTCCTAGAGCTAGGGGTCGTTTATGGAACACGTTCCTAAGAGTATCAGAAAGGCCAGAGAGCACCAGAATTGACATTAATTGGTGTATTGTAGTCTTGGTACTGGAGCTAAGAAAGTCTAAAAAGGTGGCATTTAGGGTGGGATCTGAAGTATGGAAGAAAGAAGGACTGTTAAATGATGTCATTGAAATGTTAAGTTTTGCTTGTTTGCAAACCTCGGCTCCATCTGTGGTGTTTCCCAGTCGGAAACACCAGTCTGGGAAGTGGCTTCTACCTATAATTTGGAAAGTGAGGGTTTTATTTGGAAGGGTCCTAGTAACATTCGTTAGGACGATAGGGGGTGTTCCATTAAGGAGGGGGGTAAAATTCAAGGGGACTGCCATGAGAGGGATTCTAGCTGTACTGGGATGTAGCTTGCTGCAAATCCAGCATTTCTCAAAACCAGATTTTTGAGCATAGCTATATTTGAATTTTAGTAGTAACATCTTGTTAGTCAGTCCCTTAGGTGACTCATTAACGGGTACAATACTTCTACTATGTCTTTGGCCGGGGGTATTATTCATCTTAGGTGGTCCACATATCCCTTTTAATAGACCTAAATCTTCTGGATGATATATACAGTTGGCTATAAACCATGTGGGCAGGAATACAAATAGTACCAGACTACCCCAAAGGCATACAGCCTTCCCTGACACTGATGGAGAAAGCATCTTTGTTTTTTTAAAGTTCTGATTATTTGTTATCTAAGAGTTCTGTTCTTCTTCTTCGTTTCTCATCCCGGCAGTTGTTGGCTCTGTTTTGTCCTTTTGAGGGGGTGTGGGATCTTCCAGGGAAATTTGTTCTATGCCTCTCTGAACTTCTTGTAGATCTTGTTCTTGGGAGTTGCTGCTCTGTCACTGCCAGGGGCTCTGGAGTCGAGGGAAGCTGGGGACACTTTTTAAGACGGCTGGCGTGGATCCAGGTGTTTCCTAGGTCTGTTAACACTGCGGTCCTGGATACCTTTTCCACCTTCCATGGTCCTGAGAAAGCCGGTCCGATACTCTTTCTTTGTGCTAATTGTTTGATCAGCACTTTATCCCCAGGAATGAAGGGATGCGTTGGTTCTGTGGGAAGAGGGAAAAAAGGTGACAGAAACGTGTTCGTTCATTTCATGAAGCATACTTACCAGGTTTTTCACGTACATTTCCTGTTGGGAATAAATGTCAATATCAGTGTCTTGGTCTAATGGGGGTAATTCTATGTTTGCGGGGATTCCCATGAGGACCTCAAAGGGTGATAGTTTTGTTCTTGCATGTGGTGTGGTCCTAATTTGGAACAATACAGCAGGCAGATGGTCAAGCCATCCTTTCAACGTGCCTCCTGTGGCCTTTTTTAGTTTATCTTTGATATTCCTATTCATTCTTTCCACTACTCCTGCACTTTGTGGGTGATAAAGGATTTCATATATATATATTGATCAAAGGGGCAGCCCCTATATGTCCTGGACCATGGAGATATGAGAGTGCAGCCCCTATATGTCTCTTCCCCTCTTTTGACCAAAGACCTTCAGGGTCTTTGGTCAATCCTTCCTTTGTCCAAAAATGGACATCATCTTCTGTGGCCATTGATTGCATCTGTGCTATGACAGTTTTAAAGTTAGGTGCTGCGAAGTGTTCCTTGAAAAACATTGTTGTGGGGGCAGGTGGGTTAGGGGAAAAGGCAGCAGCTCTTTTAGCTTCTCTGTCAGCAAGAGCATTCCCTTTTGAAACACGACTGCTGTCAGAGGAGTGTGCCTTTACTTTAATTATGGCTACCTTTTTTGGAAGAAGAATGGCTTGGAGGAGAGCACTAATCTGTGTGGAGTTGGCAATTATTTTGTTGTCTGCTGTTTTAAAACCTCTATTGGCCCATATCACACCAAAATCATGCACCACTCCAAAAGCATATCTACTGTCTGTGTAGACGTTCACCTCTTTACCGGTGAATAGAATGCAGGCCCTAGTGAGGGCTTCTAACTCTGCTACCTGGGCTGAAGAAGGAGGTAATGATTTTGCCTCCAGTACGATGTCTGGTAGTTGAACAACTGCATAACCGGTTAAAAAGGTGGAGTCAGAGGGACGTGAGCAGCTACCGTCAACGAAAACATCCTCTGCACCTGAGATAGGGGTGTCAGTGAGATCCGGTCTGGGACTGGTAATAGCAGCAACCTTTTCCGAACAGTCATGTATGTCTGGGTCATGTGGTAAACGCAACATGGAATGCAAAAGGCGCACAGCGGGGTTGCTGGCAGGCACATATTTGAGTGTGAGGTTATCAGTGTTCATCAGTGTTATCTCATAACCACTAAGTCTTTGCGAGGTCATATGTTGGGTATTCATGTTCTGAATAAGATGCGTGACTGAATGAGTGGTATAGAGAGTCAATGGGTGACCTAGCACTAATTTGTTTGCATCTTGTACAGCCATTGCACAGGCAGCAAGATTTTGGAGACAGAATGGCATTCCCTGTACTTGGATGGGGAGTTTTTTTTTTTAGATAGGTAGGAGACAGGGCGGTAGCCTGTTCCATGCTGTTGTGTTAGCACGGCGGCAAAAGAGGTCCCCGAGACTACACAGTATAGTTGAAAAGCTTTACCATAGTCTACCAACCCTAGGGCGGGAGCATTTGACAGACTGTTTAATAGAGCTTGAAAAGCTTGTAGTCTGTCTTCAGTCCAATCTATTAATTTAGGGGCTGTCGAGCCAGTAGCCTCTCTTAGGATACTATCATAATGAGAACAGTCAGGGATCCATTGGCGGCAATATACAATTGCACCCAAAAATGAGAGTAGGGCGGCCTTGTCTTTTGGCGGACTGAGAGCTTGTAGGGCTGCGGCACGTTTAGGTGACACCAGCCTTGTTCCTTCTCTAAGGATACAACCTAAGTATTCAACCTGGGACTGGCACCATTGCACCTTCTTCCTGGAGGCGAGGTGTCCAGCTCGGGCTAAGTGTCCCAACAGTGATGTTGAATCGACCGCACAGTCTTCAGCAGTTCGACTGCACAGGAGCAAGTCGTCCACATACTGTATCAGTACCGACCCTCGCTCAGATGTCCAAGACTTGACAGTCTCGTTGAGTACCATAGAGAAGGCGGCTGGACTGTCTACATACCCTTGCCAGGTTAGTTGGCCCCCGGCCCAGGAGAAAGCAAACATAGGTTGGGCTTCCTCTGCAATGGGAATGCTAAAGAAAGCATTCGCTAAATCAATTACTGTGTAGCATAGAGAGTCTGCCGGTATGCATGAAAAAATAAGTGATGTCTGAGACTAGGGGTGGGAGGGGAATCACTTGTTTGTTTACTGCTCTGAGGTCTTGGACGAGTCTCCACTCGCCACTGGCCTTCTTTACAGGGTAAATGGGCGTGTTCCAGGGACTGATGATTGGTCTCAGGATACCTTTTGATATGTAATCATTAATTTGAGGGGAGATGCCTTTGACTTTCTCTGGGGGTAGGGGATACTGTTTTTGATATTGTATCCCTGCATCTGACCGCATTTGGGGTGCATATGGTGTGCAATTAATAAAGCCCACACTACCTTTGTTTTCTGCCCAAATTGAGTGATGGTCAAGGGAGGAAGGTATCATTAGAAAGAAACTCCTGTGTGCATGTCTTTTTGGGAACCCTCTGTGTGCATGTCGCTTAGGGCCATGTAAGTCACATAATGGTGAACTAGCGGTAAGGGAACCTTCTTTATTAAACTTAATGGTAATACACAGTTGTGCCAAGAGGTCCCGTCCCATAAGGGGCACAGGGCATGAGGACAAGACGGCAAAAGTTTGGGTACATAATTTCTGTCCTTCTGGAGTGGCTACAGTCAGTGGTGGAGTGATGGGATGGGTGACAGGTGTCCCATTAATACCAACAGAGTTTCCCTCGGTGCATTATTTGTGGCTGTGTAGGATATTGGGGTAGTGGTTGACGAGGGTTCTGGTATGGCAGATAACGGGGATACTGTGGGCGGGTCTGGGGGTTAAATCCCCTGCCTCTGCCTCTTGCTCTAATCTGTCCAGTCCTATAAGGGCACTGGGATTTCCAATGTCCTTGCTGTCCACAATTGCCTATATTTTCCAAGGCATTTGTTCCATGCACAGAAACAATCCTTCATGTATTGTGGGTCAGCCCCTTTGCAGGGAGGATAAGAATGCTTATGTACCTGACAAATTTTACTGACTTCTTGCCAGTCTTCCTCTGAACAAGGACCTTGGGGTCCTGGGTCATGTATCCCCAATTGCTGACACCTTTCTCGGACTTGTGTCCAAAATGGTTCTACCTGGGGGCCAGGGATCATATTACTGACAAATTCATAGGGTGATGGGGTGGCCATAGCTTGGGTTGCTGCAGTATTCCCCATCTAGTAGTCTGGGCAGTGTGTGTCTAGTGGCAGGACACAGGTGATAACACCCGGTTTGTCCAACAATCCGGTCTCTGGTCTGGGAGTAGGATCCCTGATCTTTTTTGGGGCAGATGGACTTATATAAAAACTATGAAGATTCACCCTTAATATATGATAAAGGGTAAATTTTTCCTGGTGGCGGGATATACCCCTCTTACACCAAGTCTGCAAGAGAACCCCCCTGGTCTGGTGGTCAGTAAAATCCACTTGTCATCTATTCTTAGGAAGAGTAGACCTAACGTGCAATGGGGGCAGGCGGATGCTATGTCACTACAAGAGGGCTCCTCATATTCTGCACTCATTTAAACAACAACAATTATTTTCCTTATACTCTATATTAAAACTTATACTCTATATACTTACACGTGTACCTAGAGAGAAACAGACATATTCTTAATATACTTTAAGACATGAAATAACCGTATTGCAATACATTTATCAATTTATAGTGCACTTTTTTTTAAAAAAAAAATTTTTTTTTTTTTTTCAAATGGGCGTCCACTCCACCAATCCCTTTGTCACGGGCGTAATCTACTACTTCCCGTGTTAAAAATACTATCACCAATAGTTTTAAGTCAGACCAACCTAGTCGGACTCCCCTAAACCTATAAATTCCTTGCGAGCCCTTTTAACCTCCCGAGGGACCAGCCTAGTTCCTCGCGAAGGCACAGTTACTTCTTTTAATTTTAAACTAAGTTCGTAGCGGCCGCCCGGACAGAGTAAGTGTTTACACCATTCACCAATCAGGTAAAAAAGAGTAAAGTGACTTACCTGTCGCAAGACGAGACGAACCCCACTTTGCTGGTACCAAAACTGTTAGGTTGCTCGACTTCTGTAAGTAACCCCTGGTAGCCTAGGCTAGGATTGAAGAGCGGAGGTCCCTTTCACCGGTGGACAAAACATTACACATACACTGTTGTACGTGAATAATGAATGTGCCTATTGAAGCACACACAACAATTTTATTTAGTTTGAACAGAAGGACAGCCCTGTGGTTTAACCAATCAGGGACTGCCACATAAAATATGCAAGATAGTATATTTTACTACGTCATCATGGTTTTTTTGTACAAGCAATTTCTGCCTAGTAACAAAAAGCTAAATATATACATTTTTATACAGTTTAAAATGTTTCTTAAGTCTGGTGCAAGACAGGCCTGTGGTTTTAACACCATGGAGTTACTTCTGCTCTCAAAAAGGGAAGTAGCTTAACCGCATCCATCTGTTCTAAACAGATATCTAACCTTGTGATAAAATACCTTGTACAAGCAAAAAACACATATGACCTTAAGCAATAGGTTTCTATGTCATGCTAACAGTAATTTTCCAATACCCAAAATGGATGTCTTCTAACAAGATGGTTCCCTCATTTACCTTATAATCACCACAATGGATCTCGGGGCCACCAGACCAGTGTAAGCCAGCAACAGTGTTCCTGATCACCACAATGGATCTCGGGGCCACCAGACCAGTGTAAGACCGCAACAGTGTTCCTGATCATCACAATGGATCTCAGGGCCACCAGACCAGTGTAAGCCAGCAACAGTGTTCCTGATCACCACAATGGATCTCGGGGCCACCAGACCAGTGTAAGCCAGCAACAGTGTTCCTGATTACCACAATGGATCTCGGGGCCACCAGACCAGTGTAAGCCAGCAACAGTGTTCCTGATCACAGTCAGAACAGTTCCTGATGGCTGCTACACCTCTGCCAGTGAATAAGATCAATTCAAGCCGCCACAGTGGGACTGGCCATTGCTGTCTCACCAGTTCAAGTGTCAACAGAATAGTGTAAGCCAGCACCAGTGTTCCTGATAACCACCACACCAGTCCCAGTATTTCCATAGCAATGTAAGCCATCAACAGTGTTCCCAGTTGCAAGCCACACCAGTCCCAGTGCCACTAGACCAGCATAAGCCACCAACTGTGTTCCCAGTCGCAAGCCATTTTAGTCCCAGTGCCACTAGACCAGCGTAAGCCACCAACTGTGTTCCCAGTCGCAAGCCATTTTAGTCCCAGTGCCACTAGACCAGCGTGAGCCACCAACTGTGTTCCCAGTCGCAAGCCACTCTAGTCCCAGTTCCACTAGACCAGCTTGAGCCACCAACTGTGTTCTCAGTCGCAAGCCACTCTAGTCCCAGTTCCACTAGACCAGCTTGAGCCACCAACTGTGTTCTCAGTCGCAAGCCACTCTAGTCCCAGTTCCACTAGACCAGCTTGAGCCACCAACTGTGTTCCCAGTCGCAAGCCACACCAGTCCCAGGGCCATCAGCTGTGTTCCTGATCATCACCACTCCAGTCCCAGTTTTCCCCGGCCAGTGTACACTAGTAAGTCTTCCTAAATGTCACCAAAGCAGCCCCAAATTCACCAGACCATTATAAACCAGCAAGAGTGTTCCTGATTACCCCCACTTCAGTCCCAGTGTCAACAGGCCAGTGTAAGCTAGAAACAGTGTTCCTGACTACCACCACACCAGTCCCAGTGTTACCAGACCCCAGTAAGGGGAGAGACAGCCACATGTAGCAAGCTTTCAAAGGACAGCGCTGTGCCTAACCCTTTTTCTCCCTTGTCCTAAGAGATCTTTGGAGCAGCCAGGTGGGCTGGTAGTACCTGCAGACAGTAAAGCTGGGGGCAGTTCTACAGAGGAGAGGAGACTCTCCTGCATGCGGTTTTGCAACATTTTGTGCTACTTTCCAAAGGAGACTAAGAGCTCCTAGTCCACAAGGGACTTTTGCTAACTGATCCTTGACCACTCCAATACCGGGCACTTTCCGCCCTTCCTGCTCAAGCCAATTTTCAGCTATATGTGCTGTCACTTTTCAAATGACAATTGTGCGGTTATGTGACACTGTACCCAGACAAAATTTTTATAACTTTTTCACACAAATAGCGCTTTCTTTTTGTGGTATTTTATCACCTCTGGGGTTTTTATTTTTTTGCTACACAATTAAAAGAAGGCCGAAAATTTTGAAAAAAAACTTTTTTCTTCGTTTCTGTTATAACATTTTGTAAATAAGTAAGTTTGCTCTTTCAGAGATGTACACTGATGAGGCTGCACTGACGGGCATTGGTGAGGTGGCACTGACAATGGGCACTAATATGCTGCACTGATGGGCAATGAAAGGCGGAACTGATGGGCACTGATGGATGCCACTGATATGCAGCACTGATAGGCATTGATAGGTGGCACTGATAGGCGACACTGATGGGCATTGAAAGGATGCACTGATGGGTACTTATGGGTGACATTGATAGGCGGCATGGATGGGCACTTATCGGTGGCACTGATGGACACTGATAGATGGCACTGATGGGCATTACTGATAAGGAGGCACTGGCAGGCATCATTTATTGGCACAATTTGTTGGCACTGATTGGCATCCCTGGTGGCCATGGGTGGCATCAGTGGTGGGTATCCCTGGTGGTCCTGGGTGGGCAGCCTCGGGGGGGGGGGCTGCGCTGATTCATTGTCGCCCCCCCGACAGGAGAGCAGCCACTCAGCTCTCCTCTCTGTCAGACGCGAGTGGGGAAAAGCCGATACACGGCTTTTCCTGCTTACATTGTGATCAGCTGTGATTGGACTCCGTCAGAGGCTCTTTATCGAGATCGGAGTTGCATAGTGACACCACAACACCAATCGACGTGATGCACGCCCCCATGGGCGCACCGGCTTGTTATTCTGAAAGACGGCGTATGACGTCCTGTCAGGATATCTTAACCACTTTGCGCACGTCATATTGCTAATTGGCGGGCGGGAAGTGGTTAAAGACCGATTGTGCCCAGGAAGGAGAACAGTCTATGATCTTGTCTTTGTACATCGGAAGGAAGTTGTCCCCATCCATTGTTTTAGTCAAGTTGGGCATCCCATATCCCCTCTACCCTATCCAGGTTGTTATCCCTAATAAAAACAACAAAAAGAATTCAGGGACTGATTTCTTGTGCCCATATGCAAGTGTATTGCCTGGCTGTGCAGGAATAGGGGAGCCAGTTACTAGCAGCCCCTGCGGGGGGGGGGGGGGGATTGCTTCATCAATATAGAATCAGAGCAAATGTTAAAAATGTCTCCCATATGTGGTATCCCCATACTTGGGAGGAGTAGTAGAATTTATTTTGCGGTTAAATTCTAGGTGAGACCATACTGTGAGTTGGGATATTTTATTCATTGACAGTTTTGTGTAAAGAAGAATTTTAATTTTCTTCAAGTACTTTCTAAAACCTTGTGACAGAAGAATGAAATCTTCCAAAGACTCATTGTGCTGCTTAAAAAAATACTTTGGGTGTTTACGCTCCTGAATTTGGTCATTGTGTGGGTGTTTCTTCTCACCTGCCACTTTAATGCCTCAAAGAATGTGATAGGTATTCAGGAAATCAGATGCAACAGAACATTTAGGTTCTTTGTAAGCCCGAAGGTGCTCCTTGGATTTTGGACCCATCTTTGTCTAGGCAGCTAAAGAGTCTCACAAATGTGGTACCCCATGATTAGAAGAATGTATTTTGTGGTGTTATTGTAAGTATACCCATGTTGTGTGTGAGAAATAACTTGTTAAAATTACAACTTTGTGAAATAAAATCAGATTTGATTTCATTTATTTAGCAAAAATATTGTTGCAAATATTTACAAAATTCAAAAAAACTCGCCATGCCTCTTACTAAATAACTTGGACTGTCTACTTTCCAAAATAGGGTAATTTGGGGGTATTTGTAATGTCCTGGGATTTTAGGGCAGGTAGTCAGGAAATCAGATGCAACATTTATGCCCTTTAAAAGCCTGAAGGTGCTCTTTGGATTTTGGATCACCTCTATGTGTCTAGGCAGGTAAAAAGTCTCACACATGTGGTATCCCCATGTTTGAAAGGAGCAGTAGAATGTGTTTTGTGGTGTAATTGTATACCCATGTTGAGTGTGAGAAATAATTTGGAAAAATTAAACTTTGTGAAACAAAATAAAATTATATTTAATTTATTTTTCCAAGAAGATTCTTGCAAAAATTTACAAATTAAAAAAACTCCCCATGCCTCGTACTAAATACCACAAACTGTCTACTTTCAAAAAGGGGTTATTTGGGGGGTGTTTATACTGTTCTGGCGTTTTAAAGCCTCAAGAATCAAGACAGGTGGCCGGGACCTCGGGACTGATTCATTTTCAATATATACACTATACACTGTAGACTTTATACCTTTCACACAAATTACATAATATACACCTGATTTCCTTTTTATTTTACCAAAGAAATGTAGAAGAATACATTTTAGGCAACATTTTTTGAAGAAAGATTATTTATTTGCAAAGTTTTAGAAGAGAATGTAATTAAAAAATATATATATTTTATATATATATATTACATTTTAGTCTTTATTATATAAAATAATAATAAAAGCGGTGATAAATACAACCAAAAAAAAAAAGCTTTACCGGTCCCAAAAAATCATATAAAATTAATTTGTGTACAGTGTTGCACTACTGAGTAATTGTCAAAGTATCACGGTAATAAAAACCCAAAAAAATGGCGTGGACAGGAAGGGCGTTTAACATGGCAGTCTTCAAGTGGTTAACAAACAATAAAAATTAAGCTATAATCTAAATCAAAACCTTTATAATTGAAGACAATAAATGATATAATAGAAGAAGAAGATGATAATAAACTATAATAAAGCCCGGAAGCGACCGGGCGCAGCTGTTTCCTAGGGTAGGGGCCCCTACTCATCTCTGTGCCCTTGGAGCAACTTCTGACGTCACTTCTGATTCTCTGGCCAAAGCTATTTTTTTTTTAACGTCAAAATGCAAAAAAAAAAAAAAATTTTTTTTCTTTTGCTTTCAAAGGTAAATGAGAGATCTGGTCTTTTTTTTTTACGCCAGATCTCTCAATAAAGAGAACCTGTCATTCTTATTTTTATTACAAGGAATGTTCCTTGTAATAGAAATACAAGTGCTAAAAAAAATTAAATAAATAAAAGGGACAGTGTAAAAATAGAAAAATTGAAAGTAAAATAAATAAGAAAAAAAGAAAATGAAAGTGCCCCATCCCTCCATGCTCGTGAGGCGAAAGCATATGTAAGCCGTGCCCACATATGTAAATGGTGTTCAAACCACACACGTGAGGTATCGCTGCGAACATTAGAGCGAGAGCAATAATTCTAGCCAAAGACCTGCTCTGTAACTCTAAACAGGTAATCTGTAAACATTTTAAAGCACAGTCGATAGAGATTAAGTACCATAGTTTATCGCCATTCCACGAATGTGCGCAATTTTACAGCATGACGTGTTGGGTATCTATTTCCTTGGTGTAACATCATCTTTCACATTACACAAAAAAATTGGGGTAAAAATTGTCTTTTTTTTTTTTAATTCATTAAAGAGTATTTTTTTCCCAAAAAATTGCATGCGAAAGACCGCTGCACAAATACTGCATAACATAAATAATTGCAACGATCACCATTTTATTTTCTAGGAGCTTCTGCTAATATATATATATATATACATGTGTATGTATGTATGTATATATATATATATATATATATATATATATATACACACACACACACAGTATGAGTACACCCCTCACATTTCTGTAAATCTTTTCTTCTATCTTTTCATGTGACAACACTGAAGAAATGACACTTGTCTACAATGTAAAGTAGTGAGTGTACAGCTTGTATAACAGTGTAAATTTGCTGTCCCCTCAAAATAACTCAACACACAGCCATTCATGTCTAAACCGCTGGCAACAAAAGTCAGTACACCCCTAAGTGAAAATGTCCAAATTGGGCCCAATTAGCCATTTTCCCCTCCCCTGTGTCATGTAACTCATTAGTGTTACAAGGTCTCAGGTGTGAATGGGGAGCAGGTGTGTTAAATTTGGCGTTATCGCTCTCACTCTCTCATACTGGTCACTGGAAGTTCAACATGGCACCTCATGGCAAAGAACTCTCTGAGGATCTGAAAAAAAGAATTGTTGCTCTACATAAAGATGGCCTAGGCCAGTGATGGCGAACCTTGGCACCCCAGATGTTTTGGAACTACATTTCCCATGATGCTTAACTACACTGCAGAGTGCATGGGCATCATGGGAAATGTAGTTCCAAAAAATCTGGGGTGCCAAGGTTCGCCATCACTGGCCTAGGCTATAAGAGGATTGCCAAGACCCTGAAACTGAGCTGCAGCACGGTGGCCGAGACCATACAGCGGTGTAACAGGACAGGTTCCACTCAGAACAGGCCTCACCATGGTCCACCAAAGAAGTTGAGGTCATGTGCTCAGCATCATATCCAGAGGTTGTCTTCTGGAAATAGACATATGAGTGCTGCCAGCATTGCTGCAGAGGTTGAAGGGGTGGGGGGGGGGGGGGGGTCAGCCTGTCAGTGCTCAGACCATACGCCGCACACTGCATCAAATTTGTCTGCATGGCTGTCATCCCAGAAGGAAACTTCTTCTAAAGATGATGCACAAGAAAGACCACAAACAGTTTGCTGAAGACAAGCAGACTAAGGACATGGATTACTGGAATCATGTCCTGTGGTCTGATGAGACCAAGATAAACGTATTTGGTGTCAGATGGTGTCACGTGTGTGTGGGGGCAACCAGATGAGGAGGACAAAGACAAGTGTGTCTTGCCTACAGTCAAGCATGGTGGTGGGAGTGTCATGGTCTGGGGCTGCATGAGTGCTGCCGGCACTGGGGAGCTCCAGATCATTGAGGGGACCATGAATGCCAACATGTACTGTGACATACTGAAGCAGAGCATGATCCCCTCTCTTCAGAGACTGGGCCGCAGGGCAGTATTCCAACATAATGACCCCAAACACACCTCCAAGATGACCACTGCCTTGCTAAAGAAGCTGAGGGTAAAGGTGATGGACTGGCCAAGCATGTCTCCAGACCTAAACCCTATTGATCATCTGTGGGGCATCCTCAAATGGAAGATGGAGGAGCACGACGTCTCTAACACCCACCAGCTCTGTGATGTCATAATGGGGGAGGGGAAGAGGACTCCAGTGGTGACCTGTGAAGCTCTGGTGAACTCCATGCCCAAGAGGGTTAAGGCAGTGCTGGAAAATAATGGCGGCCACACAAAATATTGACTATTTGGACATTTTCGCTTTATTGTTGGTGGGAGGATTGTGCCCCAATGGTGGTGTCATTGGGCCCCATCATTGGTATCATTGGGCCCCATTGTTGGTGTCATTGGGAGGAACTATGCCTTATCAGTGTCATTGTAAAGAATTGCGTCCCAATGTTGTTGTTATTGGGCCCCGTTATTGGTGTCATTGGGAGGAACTGTGCCATATCAATGTCATTGGAAAGAATAGTGTTCCAATGTTGGTGTCATCAGGCCACATCAGTGGTGTAATTGGGAGAAATTGTGCCCCATTGTTGGTATCATTGGGCCCCATCGTTGGTGCAATTGACAGGAACTTTGCTCTATCAGTGTCATTGGAAAGAATTGTGTCCCATTGTTGGTGTCATTGGGTCCCATTGTTGGTGTCATTGGTAGGAGTTGAGTTTCGGGAGCCCCTTCATTGGTGTCAGTGAATGAAATAGCGCCCAGAGGGCCAGATAAAAGAAGTACACCTTGTCCATGGGCCGCAGGTTGGATATCCCTGCTTTAGAGGATCGTATTACTAGAATTCAATCCCTGCAGACTCAGATCTATCAACCCGAACCTGAAAAACATTCAACATATTCCACCCCACCCCCAACACACCACCGTTATCATGGAAATGATTGTTAACTCGTGTGACTTCTCTGGTGATGCACAAGGCTTTCTTTGTGAGTGAAAGATTTCCCGCACTCTGAACATGAATAAAGACGCTCCCCTGTGTGAATTCTCTGGTGTTTACCAAGGTTTCCCTTCGACATGAAAGATTTCTCGCACTCTGAACATGGATAAGGACGCTGGCCTGTGTGATATCTCTGGTGTGCATCAAGGGCGCTTTTTTGAGTGAAAGATTTCTCGCACTCTGAACATGAATGACGCTCACCCACGTGCATTCTCTGGTGATACACAAGGCTTCCTTTTGTCATGAAAGATCTCTCGCACTCTGAACATGGAAAGGGACGCACACCCGTGTGAATCCTCTGGTGTTTAACAAGGTTTCCTTTTGACGTGAAAGATTTCCCGCACTCTGAACATGGATAAGGACGCTCACCCGTGTGATATCTCTGGTGTTCATCAAGGGCGTTTTTTTGAGTGAACGATTTCCCGCACTCTGAACATGCATAAGGGCGCACACCTGTGTGGGCTCTCTGGTGTACATGAAGTATTGCTTTCTCAAAGAAACCTTTCCCGCACTCTGAACATGAATAAGGACGCTCCCCTGTGTGAGCTCTCTGGTGTACAAGAAGTTTTGCTTTCTCAAGGAAACCTTTCCCACACTCTGAGCATGAATAGGGACGCTCACCCGTGTGAATCTTCTGGTGTCTAATAAGATAATTTTTTTTATTGAAACTTTTTCCGCACTCTGAACATGAATGAGAAGCCTCGCCTGTGTGACTTCTTTGGTGTATAAGAAAATCTCTTTTTTTAGTGAAACAATTCCCACACTTTAAACATGAAAAGAGACGCTCATCTGTGTGACTTTTTTCGTGTTTAAGAAGGTTTCCTTTCAAACTAAAACATTTCCCGCACTCTGAACATGAATAGGGACGCTCCCCTGTGTGAATTTTTTTGTGTCTAAGAAGGCTTCCTCTCACATTGAAACATTTCTCGCACTCTGAACATGAATAGGGACGCTCACCCGTGTGAACTCTCTGGTGTTCTTCAAGTGTGCTTTTCCGCGTAAAAGACTTCCCGCACTCTGAACATGAAAAGGGACGCTCATCTGTGTGACTTTTATTGTGTTTATGAAGGTTTGCTTTCAAAGTGAAACATTTCCCGCACTCTGAACATGAATAAGGACGCTCTCCTGTGTGACTTTTTTTGTGTCTAAGAACGCTTCCTTTCAAAGTGAAACATTTCCCGCACTCTGAACATGAATAGGGACGTTCAGCTGTGTGACGTTTCTTGTGTCTAAGAAGTTCTCTCTTTTTTGTGAAAAACTTTCCACACACTGAACATGACAATGAACTCTCTTCTGCGTGATCTCCTTCCTGCCCTGAAGAAGATTCCTCGAGAATAGACGGATCTATTAATGTATTTCTCCTGTGAGATCTTAGAGTCCTGGGATGTGATTTATCAGAAGGTTCCTCAGACGTATTCCGGACATTATGGTCATCTGCTGAGAAACAATTTTACAATAAATGTTAGAAGAATTTTTGAAACCTTTCAGGAGTCATAGATGTTGGGAACATGACATTATACTAAGGAATGGAGATGGACCTTTCATATGGTGTACAGTATCTCCTCCTCATTTGTTGGGAACATGACGTTATATTGAGGAATGGAGATGGACCTTTCATATGGTGTACAGTATCTCCTCCTCATTTGTTGGGTACATGACGTTATATTGAGGAATGGAGATGGACCTTTCATATGGCGTACAGTATCTCCTCCTCATTTGTTGGGAACATGACGTTATATTGAGGAATGGAGATGGACCTTTCATATGATGTACAGTATCTCCTCCTCATTTGTTGGGAACATGACGTTATATTGAGGAATGGAGATGGACCTTTCATATGATGTACAGTATCTCCTCCTCATTTGTTGGGAACATGACGTTATATTGAGGAATGGAGATGGACCTTTCATATGATGTACAGTATCTCCTCCTCATTTGTTGGGAACATGACATCATATTGAGGAATGGAGATGGACCTTTCATATGGTGTTATATACCCACAGTACATTGGGCAATGGGGTAGGTACATCGATGATGTTCTTACTATTAACATTTAAGATTTCTCAGTCTTTCCTTGAAATAAGAATATTATGTTCTCCATTTTATAGACGCACATCATATATTGTGTGTAATTTAAAGAAAAAGAAAAAACAACCTCTTTATTACGGAAGAGATGCTTTGTTTTTACAGCTCTGTGGATGAGGAATAGTTGGGTTTAGTAATAAATAATATCAATATTAATAATCCATGCCCACTTCTCACCGTTCTTTTTAGGGGGTAGGTCAACAATAAAAACACACAACACACACTGTAAGTGAAAAAGATTATATTGCACAAAGTATTAACCTGACCAGCTTTGTCACAGACAAGGAAATATTACTTAAAACAATACTTTAAAAAAGGGACAGGCCAAGAAAACATGCCACCGATACTACAGAACCAAAATGCTAAATAACACATAAATCCCAGATAAAGATCCACTGTGATATCCAGTAGCAACAATTCACCAAATAAGGTGCTATAAAACCCAAGACTAGAAGTTCAAACCCTAGCAAACTGGACAACTAGTCAAAAGTATATAAAATATTACCAATCCCAAGGGATGAGGCAAGGGTTGAAGTCTCTCGCAGGCCTTCTCCCTCAGGCCTAACCTATAAGTGTATAAGATCACTCTGTCCAAGCTTCAGGTCCACTACTCCCTCCGGCCACGTAAAAGTCCATAAAAATATCCCATAGTTTGCTGACGTGATAACTTTTGCGCAAACCAATCAATATACGCTCAGTGGGATTTTTATTATCAAAAATATGTAGCAGAATACATATTGGCCTAAATTGATGAAGAAATTTGATTTTTTTTATTGGATTTGTTTTATAGCAGAAAGTATAAAATATAGTTTATTTTATTTTTTTTCAAAATTGTCAGTCTTTTTGTGTTTATAGTGCAAAAAATGGTCAGCTAGATGGTCAGCCTTGGATAGGCATATATAACTTGGAGGGATGGACATGTAGATTGAAAGGGATGGTAGAAAATTGGTGGGGTGGCTTATATGAAATAAATCTCTAAATCTTTGTTCAAGCTACCCGGCGCGAGTGCGTCCAGGATGTAGATCCACAATGTTTCCCTCTCACAGAGACACGCTCAGCCAGAGGGAGTCTTGGGAATCGATTCTATGACCCAGACTCGAAGTCCAGCAGTGGAACCCTGGTGAAATTCCTTGAAGTGTTTTGGGATACTAACATCACTTCCTGTCTCGACTGATCGTCTGCGTTCTCTGAACCTTTTGCACAAGGTCCGGATGGTGCGGCCCATATACAATAGGCCACAGGGGATGCACGGTATGTTACAAATTTGGAGTAGCAATTAAAAAACTCATTGAGGGAGTACGTTTTTTCCTTTTGTGGTAAAGGATTTTTGGGCGTGGGTCATGAACATGCAAGTCAGGCATTTTAGTTTCCTGCACTGGCACATGCCTTTTTCATGGATAGGAAGGTGAGGGATGGTGTAGGTTTGGTTTTGGTGGGTTTGAGTTTGCTCGGCCTTTTATATTTCTGGCTGTTCTATATGTGATTTTGGGTACATTGGAGAAGGATGGCTGCAGGAAGGGAATCCTCCAACAGTATCCCCCAAAGGGAAACATTTTGGATCTACACCCTGGACACGCTCGCACCGGGTGGCCTAAATCAAGATTTCGAGATTCATTCCCGTATTATAAGCCACCCTACCATTATACTACCATCCCTTTCCATCTATATGTAAATCCCTCCAAGTTATATATACCTATCCAAGCTCCCCATATACCAGCACTCATGTGAGCCGACTACTTTTTAATTAATCCATTCTGTTATAATATCTTGTTGTTTTATTGCCCCATTGTTGATCTATCTACTATGACCTGCTTATTATGCATGACACTTGCTACCCTGCCCGGCTGCCCATGGCGTGTCTATTGCAGGGGGGTGGTCTGTTGATTCTATTGGCCCTTCCTGCCAGCTCTACTTAACCACATCCAAGATGGCCGACAGCACTGCCTGATGAAGCAGCATGCATGCGTGTGTGGTTCCAGCCTCCCACACAAAGATCTCCTCTGCACCCCCTCCATCCAGCCCGGGACACCGGAAACCACCGGCACCACCAGGTAAGATGAAACCACGCCTTCCAGCTGCAGCCATGGATCTCTGCCATGATCTGGATGATAACTACTGATGTGCCTAGAATCACCTACTGTCTAGTGTGTGTATTGCCTATAATAAACCTGTCTTTGTGATATTACTACACTCAGATCGCTGCTGCTCTCCTCTCTCTTTGTTACTTACCTGCCGAGTTTCTTCTACTGGCTGCCTTTCCAGTGTGCACAAAGACCTCAGTCTTTCTTTCATGTAGTTACCACTCAGGATACACAGACTTCCAATAACTTGGACTCTCCCACCTCCCCCTCCATCCCGTCCACCTTGTCTCCTGATTATTGTCCCAAATAGAGACTATATGTTATACCCCTCAGTAGAGGTGCCCTCACAATGGCCATATATTTCCAATCCCCCCTGTTCCAATTGCATGAAACAATGTAAATACATACTTTATACTCATAGAAGTAAAATAATAATGGGTATGAGAATAATGGGAATTGGTTTATATTTAGTGTTTATGACTTACTTGTGTCCGTATGTAGAGAAGATTCCTCCTGTTTACTTTTCATAATCATCTCCCCCTCCTTCATAGACTGCTGATCTCCGTTCACCAACCTCTCTTCTTCCTCTTTAATCTCATCTTTTATGTCTTTCAGTCCTTTACCCTAAACCCCAAAGATAGAAGAACACATTTTTAAAAAGAACAAGGAGTTACATGGAAGAATGCCCTCTTATGGATTAGAATTCATTTTTAGGTCTACAAGCTCAGTGCCACCTACCTGATGATGGTGGGGGATGGTGTGACCTTCCTGTGTGGAATCCCGGGAATACAGAGGATGGGGACATCTCTCTGGTGGGTTCCCATTACTGGATCCATCTGTAGGAAACAGGAAAGAGGGTCTGGGAATTTAAATGAGGTGAGAGATAACTTGATAAAATGTCATATTGATATATTTATTTCTGTAAGCAATTAAAATAACACATTGCATTGAATATATGTATTGGTATTGATTGGTATACACTATACACAATAAATAAACTGTAATTCATATATATATATACATAGGAATAGTGTGAGCCAATTGTACTCCCTATTACAGAATTAATAAAAGAGCATAGTTGATCTGATGAATACATGCATGGGCATTGATTATTTCATATATATTAGAGCTGCCACGATGAGTCTACGTAATCGATTACGTCGACTACAAAAATACGTCGACGTGCGTGCAGGGCATCGATGCGTCACAGTGCTCCGTATCCCCCTCTCTGTGCCGCCGTCCCTAGGGGTGCAACGGATCGTCACCGATCCATGATCCGAACGGGTCACCCCGCTCGGATCGGCACCTGCCACGATCCGCGGAGCGATCCGCGGTCTCGGCCTTAGGAGAGGCCGCGGCTTCGGTCTAGCTCCGAAGCGGCGGCCATCTTTCTACACCCAGGCATTTACAATGTGATCGCTCCGACGGAGCGATCACTTGTAAAAAAACCGGCGTCATGTCATGACGCTGGTTTCTCTCTCCCCCTCTCTGTATTGATCTGTGCAGTGGAGGGGAGAGGTTGGATGGAAGCAGCCATCCCTCCATACCCAGCCCATACTCTGCCAGCCCATACTATACTCTGCCAGCCCATACCATACTCTGCCATACCATACCATACTCTGCCATACCAGCCCATACACTGCCATACCAGCCCATACTCTGCCATGCCATACAATACTCTGCCATACAATACTCTGCCATACAATACTCTGCCATACAATACTCTGCCATACAATACTCTGACAGCCAATGCAATACAATACTCTGCAATACAATACTCTCAAGGTTATCCAAAGGATTAATTAGCTAATCAAAAAAAAACCACTAGATTCATAAAAAAATTAGAAAAAAAAAATAATCGGATAGTCGTTGACTAATCGAATAAATAATCGATAGATTAGTCGACAGACAAATTAATCGTTAGTTGCAGCTCTAATATATATTATATATATATATATATATATATATATATATATATATCTCTGTATATACACAAAGGGTGTGAGATGAAATGTACTCCATGTCATGGAATCAATAGGTATATAGATATGACAAAATTGGTCTACTCGACGGAGAAACCATAGGTTAACGGCATGACTGACTGCATCCAAAAATCTTGACGCATTTCGTGGATTCACTTCATTTCCTGAGGAGCAGATGCACAACCTCTATAATGGCTAAGATTCATGACATGCCATACTACGAACTGAAGGCCGCTGGAAGTTTCTACATTGTAAACCCCACAGAGAGACCAGGCACACACAAATCCCCAGGGAAATCATAAACTCTGTGTAGTTTATGGTGGTGGTATATATTAATAGGTCCAAAGTATCTTACATGCCCACATGGTCCGCAATATGGCATGCAATGTGCACAAGGTGTAAAGCTTATATAGGGATGGGGACGCATGATCCCATGCTCTCCATTTAAAGTCCAAAAAAAATACCTCATCTGTAGGAAACACACACACTGACTGAATACATTGTTTCTATGTGTTTATCAGATGATGGGGGATCTAGGTGGAGCCTCCATACTGCTCTCTCCTTTACAATAAAGTCTCCTCTTACCCGGTGATGTGAGGGGCGGCTGATTCTCCATCATGACGTCCTTTCTAGAGGTCATGTGACCTGATGTGACGGTCCATAGATCCTTAATCATCAGCTTATATTTGAAACATCAGCTTATACTGTAGTTAGTGTCCAGTACTCACCTGTGCTGGTATCTGGGGAAGGCTCCTCCTCTTTAGTTGTCATCCCCATCCCAACTTCCTCCGTAGACCCCAGATAACTCATCACAGTCATCACCTCTTTCTCCTCTTTAACCTCAACGTTCACAGACATCCCTTCTTCATGCTAAGCCAACAAAAAGAAGAAAAAAAAAACATTTACAACTTGTGGACCAATAGGCTAAGAGAAGAGTGTAATCACAAACAGTCTAGAGTCACGTTTATGTTTTTTCCTATCTACCTGATCATTGTAAGGGATGGTGTGATCTTCCTGGGTGGAATTCTGGGGATGTAGAGGACCACCCCCTCCTAAAGTCTGCTGAGCTCCACTCATTGACATCTCTTCTTCTTCCTCTTTAATTTCAACTTTGATGTCTTTCAGGTCTTCACCCTAAACCCCAAAGATGATAGAAGAAAAAAGAAGAAAAAAAGAGATTACATATAAGAATTTCAATTCATAGTTTAGAATTATTTTTTAAAGTTCTACATGTTCAGTACTACCTACCTGATGATGGTGGGGGATGGTGTGATCTTCCTGTGTGGAATCCCGGGAATACAGAGGACGGGGACATCTCTCTGGTGGGTTCCCATTACTGGATCCATCTGTAGGAAACACACACACTGACTGAATACATTGTTTCTATGTGTTTATCAGATGATGGGGGATCTAGGTGGAGCCTCCGTACTGCTCTCTCCTTTACAATAAAGTCTCCTCTTACCCGGTGATGTGAGGGGCGGCTGATTCTCCATCATGACGTCCTTGTAGAGATCCTTGTGTCCTTCTAAATACTCCCACTCCTCCCAACTGCTGGGTGTTAATGGATCACCAGATATTTTCTTCACTACTTGAGTAAAGTAATCCTGTGTAAAGAGAGAAATAAACAATGGTCACTCCTGACTAGGGATGAGCCGAACACCCCCCGGTTCGGTTCGTACCAGAACTTTCGAACGGACCCCATGTTCGTTACGAACGTTAGAACCCCATTGAAGTCTATGGGACTCGAACATTCGAAATTAAAAGTGCTAATTTTAACGGCTAATATGTAAGATACTGTCCTAAAAAGGGTTTGGGGACCTGGCTCCTGCCCCAGGGGACATGGGTCAATGCCTAAAATGTTTTAAAAAATGGCCGTTTTGGCGGGAGCACTGATTTTAATGACGATTAAAGTGAAAAAAAAAGTGAAATATTCCTGTAAATATGGTGCCTGGGGGGTGTCTGTAGTATGCCTGTGAAGTGCCAAGTGTTTCCCGTGTTTAGAACAGTCCCTGCACAAAATGACATTTAACGGAAATAACACCATTTAAAGCTGCTTGCGGTTTTAATGTTATATCTGGTTCCTGCAATATGGTTGAAAATCATTCAGAAAAATGGCATGGGTAGCCCTCCCTGCCCATTACCAGCCTATTTGGGTCTTGTACGCATATTAAGGCGAACCCTGTACCCATATTAAAAAAAGGAAATGCGTGTGGCCCCCAGGCCCTATATACTCAGAACAGCAGTATACAGGCGGTGCAAACAAGACAGGGACTGTGTAGGTTTGTTGTGTTAAGTTGAATCTGTTTGTAATTTTCAACTGGTACATTTTTAAAGTGTAGCTCCAGTCAAAAAAACTATTTTTAAGCTTTTTGGAAAACATAGGGAAGGGTTATCACCCCTGTATAATTTGTTTTGTCGTCCATCTTTTTTCATCTCACTTGCTGCTGTCTCCTTGCGTTTGCAAGTAGGAGATGTTTGTAAGTTGGATGTTTGAAAGTAGGGGCCTGCCCTATATGCTCTGCAGAAATGGCGGAACAAGGTGTTGGTTTTGCCACAACATTGTAAGCCCTCAAAGTGACTCTTGGTGGGCGCTGGAGCGCCCTGCTGTGAACGATTATATCAAGAATTGTAATTACATGCCATTGTTGAACAGTGCTAGAAAAATTGACCTTTGGTGGTTGTGGTGCTGGTGCCACAACACTATAAGTCCTCACCGTTACTCTGGGTGGGCACAGGAAGGGGCCCTCCTGTGAAATATTATATCAAGAATTGTAATTACATGTCCCTGTTAAACAGGGGCAGAAAAATTTGGCCTTAGGCACTGCTGCTGGTGCCACCACACTGCAACCTCTTCCATATACTCTAGTTTTATTGCAGGAATTAGCCCTGCTGCAAAGCATTGCATCAAAAATTGTACTTAATCGCCCCTGTTAAACAGGGGCAGAAAAATTGGGCCTTAGGCACTGGTGCTGGTGCCACCACACTGCAACCTCTGCCATATACTCTAGTTTTATTGCAGGAATTAGCCCTGCTGCAAAGCATTGCATCAAAAATTGTACTTAAACGCCCCTGTTAAACAGGGGCAGAAAAATTGGGCTGATGGCATCAACCAGAACCAGAAATGTTCTTCCAACATATCAGCGGAGGAGGAAGAGGATAGACAATCAACATAACAGGACAGTCACTCAGCATCAGCATAGGCAGTCTTGAAGGGATGTGGTATTTGAAAAAAATTATTCTGTTACATCAGCTTCAGGTGCTTGGTAGCTGTGGGTGATCCAAGACTGATTCATCTTGATGAAGGTCAGTCGATCAACTGATTCGGTGGACAGGCGCACCCTGTGATCGGTAACAAAGCCACCAGCAGCACTGAAGGTGCGTTCCGAAAGAACGCTGGATGCAGGACAGGCCAGTAGCTCAATTGCATACTGTGCAAGCTCTGGCCAGTGATCCATCCTCAAGACCCAGTAAGCCAGAGGATTTTCGGTGGGAAAGGTGTCCAAGTCTGACCTTGCCCCTAGGTATTCCTTCACCATGTAAATCAGACGCTGGCGATGGGTGCTGGAACCGATCATACCTTGGGGCTGCGGACTAAAAAATTGTCTGAAAGCATCAGTCAGACGGCCACCTTCTCCACCGCTCCTTCTGACCGATGCCTCAGCAACACGTTGTCCAGGACCAGGAGTTTGTAACCTCCCAGTCTCTGGGAACGCGTTGCACAGACCTTTCTGCAAGGCCTCCCGGAGATGTCTCATCCTCTGCTCCCTCTGCGATGGCAAGATAAGGTCGGCAACCTTACCCTTGTACCGTGGATCAAGGAGAGTGGCCAGCCAGTAATGGTCCCTCTCCTTGATCCGAAGAATACGAGGATCCTTCCGCAGGCTTTGCAGGATCAGGGAGGCTATGCAGCGTAGGTTAGCTGAGGCATTCGGTCCGGAGTCCTCTGGGTCACTAAGGGCAACATGATCCACAGCTACCTCCTCCCAGCCACGTACAAGTCCACGTGTTTCTTGGGACTGTAAATCATCCCTACAAGACTGCTGCTGCTGATGCTGAGTGCCAGCCTCCACCTCCATGCTGACACAATCATCCTCCTCCTCCTCTTCCTCCTCCTCATCCTCTTCCTGTGTGATGGGTGGCACGGCAGGAACACTGTCTGGATAAAGGGGGCCTTGAGAGGCAAGGAAGTCCTCCTCTTCCTGCCTCTGTTCTGCCTCAAGTGCCCTGTCCATTATTCCACGCAGCGTATGCTCCAAGAGGTGGACAAGAGGTACAGTGTCACTGATGCATGCACTGTCACTGCTCACCATCCTTGTGGCCTCCTCAAACGGTGACAGGACAGTGCATGCATCCCTGATCATGCCCCACTGGCGTGGTGAGAAAAAACCGAGCTCCCCTGACCCTGTCCTGGTGCCGTAGTCGCACAGGTACTCATTGATGGCCCTCTGCTGCGTGTGCAGCCGCTGCAGCATGGCCAATGTTGAGTTCCATCTGGTGGGCATGTCACATATAAGGCGGTTCTTGGGCAGGTTCAACTCCTTTTGGAGCTCAGCCAGCCGAGCACAGGCATTAAATGATCGGCGGAAATGCACACAGACTTTCCTGGCCTGCTTCAGGACATCCTGTAAGCCAGGGTACCTGCCCAAGAACCGCTGCACCACCAGGTTAAGGACGTGAGCTACACAGGGCACATGGGTCAGTTGTCCCTGTCGGAGGGCGGAGAGGAGGTTGCTGCCATTGTCGCAAACCACCATTCCTGGCTTAAGCTGGCGTGGCGTCAACCACCTCTCGGCCTGCCCCTGCAGAGCTGACAAAACATCCGCCCCAGTGTGGCTCCTGTCCCCCAAACAAACCAGCGCAAGCACGGCATGGCATCGTTTTGCCTGCGTACTTGCGTAGCCCCTGGAACGCCTACGAAGCACCGCTGGTTCTGAGGACAGAGCACTGGAAGAGGCCATGGAGGAAGAAGAAGAGGAGGGGGTGGAGGAGAGAGGTGTGTCACAACCAATAGTAGCATTTTGGAGGCGTGGTGGCGGAACAACCTCCAACACTACTGCACCTTGTCCTGCATCCTTCCCAGCAGCCAGAAGAGTGACCCAATGGGCCGTGAAAGACAGGTAACGTCCCTGTCCATGCCTGCTGGACCATGAGTCAGCGGTAATATGCACCTTACCGCTGACCGCCCTGTCCAGCGAGGCAAGGACATTGCCTTCCACATGCTGGTAGAGAGCCGGAATCGCCTTCCGTGAGAAAAAGTGGCGTTTGGGGACCTGCCACTGAGGAACCGCACATTGTACAAACTCACGGAAGGGGGCCGAGTCTATCAACTGAAAAGGCAGCAGTTGAAGTGCTAGCAATTTAGCATAGCTAGCATTCAACCGCTGGGCATGTGGATGGCTGGGAGTAAACTTCTTCCGCCGGTCCAGCAGCTGGGGCAGGGACATTTGCCTGCTATAATCGGATGTGGGTGTACCGCTAGCAGAGTTCCCGGAAGCACTTGGCTGTGACACACCTAATTCTACACCTTCATTCATCTCAGAGCAGGTTTCAGAGAGGACTGAAGGTCTAGTGGGGTTGGAGATGCCAGCTGATGAGGAGCAAGGAGAGGTCCGCTTTGTTCTTTGGTGTGGGTCTTTGAGGTACGCTTGCCAACGAGCTGCATGGCAGGTCAACATATGTCTGGTCAAGCATGTGGTGCCCAAGCGGCTGATGTTTTGGCCACGTGAGATACGCTTGAGACATATGTTGCAAATAGCAGCGGTGCGATCTGATGCACTCGTCTCAAAAAAGGCCCACACCAAAGAACTTTTAGAATAACGCGCAGAGGCAGCGCTCTGCACAGGCGGAGCTCTGCGGTGTGATTCAGTCGGTGTGCTGCCCCTAAGCTGGCCCCCGGAGGGCATCCTGCCTCGTTGGACATGTGCCTCCTCCTCCTCCTCCTCCTCCTCCCTCCTTCCAGGCACCCACGTGGAGTCAGTGCCCTCATCATCCCCTCCCTCTTCATCGCTGTAGCAAACCTGGCAGTATGCTGCAGCTTGTGGAACATGACTGCCAGATTGCTGTCCTTCTTGAGCATCCCCTCTCTCTACGCTCACGCTACTGCCTTCCTCTAGCTGAGTGTCATCATCAGAGCCCACAAAACACTGGGCATCCTCCTGGAGCATGTACCCAACACTGTGCTCAAAGAGTTCAGGAGACTCCTCAGGAGGACGTGGTGGGTCTAGGGAAGGAGTCACTGATGATGACATTGAGAGGAGGGAAGACGATGCGTTGGCAGCTGCTTTGCTACTACCCTGAGACTGGGTGAGAGAGGATGAGGAGGATGAAGAGGGCTTGGTCATCCACTCTAGCAAGTCGTTGGCATGTTGCGGTTCAACATGTCCAGCTGCCGAAAAGAAGGACAAACATGTCCCATGGCCACGTGCTGATGACAATGCACCGCGTCCACGACCAGCACTGTTGTCTCTAGACACAGAGCCTGCTTGCCCTCTTTTATCGGCTCGCGCCTGTCTGCCTCTCCTTGCTGGCCTTCCAGACATGGTAATGGCCTGAAGGGAGTTGGGTAAAACAACAGTTGGGTAGTTTATATTGTGCTGGAGGCACACAACACCCACTAACTCCTGCAGATGCCTTTTTTATAGAACACCAGAGATAAAGGGGTATATACAGATGTATACTGTGCTGTGCTGGAGGCACACACAACTTCCAATAACTCCTGCAGATGGCAAGTGGGCTCAAATAGAGAACAGCTATGTAGGTGGATTATAGCGGTATGTACTGGGTACAGAGCACGCAGACAGCACGCACTATCTCCTAACACTACTGACTGCAAGCTCTATTATTAAAGATATATAAATATAGTGAAGTGAATAGTGAATATAGTGGTGTATACTGCGGTCAGGGCACAGACAATAACCACTACACAACAGCAAGATAGGAAATCAGCCAAAAACGATCGGTGTGTACTGTGTTGAAGGTACACAGAACACCCACTGCTTCAGATGCTAACACACTACACGAGGCCGCCTCAATGGCGGCCTTATATAGTGTAGGGCGTGCACTACACAGCCTGAGCTATGATTGGCCACAGGCATCCTGCCTATGGCCAATCATGGCTCTCCTCGCTGCTGGCGCTGCAATTGGCCAAGCATGCGGGGTCACAGTGCATGCTTGGCCAATCATGAGCCAGCAATGCACTGCGTCATCGCAGTGCATTGTGGGCCGTGAGCGCCATGCGAATTTTGACGCGAACGGACCAAGTGTTCGGATTTCGCCGAACGGACGAACAGCCAATGTTCGAGTCGAACGTACGTTCGACTCGAACATGAAGCTCATCCCTACTCCTGACCTCCTATATTCCTCCTCAGCTCTCCAGATAGAATATTATGTCATGTGACCTCACAGATTCCTCCTGACTTCCTCCTGATCTATACAGGACTCTCCTCTCAGTAGATGGTTAATAAACTGAGAATTATCTGGACTGTACTGGGATGAATAATATCTGCACAAAGTCCCTCCAGAGTTCTGACACCCAAAGGCTGCTTTTAAAGAACATCTCTAACTAAAATATTTTATTTTAGGCTTGGAATGACTTGACTAGGGTAGCCAGATAACTTACTTCTTCACCAATACATGTAGACCTTAACTATTACCTTAAAATAAATACTCGGACACCCGCTTGGATGAAAATGGCCTCAACGGCCTTTATTAAATAACAATAAAAAACTAAACTTTATTTTAAATATTTTCAACAATACAAAAACTTGTAACATCTTCCAGTTACCCTAAGACACTAAGTGATTTTCGGCTGGTCCCTGACGACCCCTTATTTTGAGCATGTGATCCCCTCTTTGTCAGCATCTGTACCCAGCCGCCAACTCGCCTCGAGGACTCACTAACTGACCACAGACCCCCAACACATGTTAGCCATTAATCTGGACTGACACCAGCCCAAACATAATGACTCCATCTCTGGCATGGGTCCCAACCTTTTCAAATGACCCATGCATTTCTACATATATATTTCCATATATATATATATATATAGCAGTCGTCAAGGACCCAACGCCACACCCCTTAGCGACAGCACCACCAACAAAACCAATATCTATTTTTAGGGAGGGCGGGCGGGAACGTTCCTCCTCGCTTGCTGACCCCCAACTGCTGACTTGCCCCACCCTAGCACATGGAAGAAAGAACCACACTCATCCACCCTTGTGACCATCCACCAATGGGGTAAGTACGCCTGCATCCTAAACCACCCCCACGCTGCCTTTTTCTCTAGCACAGTAATTTCCCTGCACCCTGTCATGTATGTCCTGCGCTTCCTTTTTAATACAGCTCCGTACATGTCTGGACAAGAAATAGAATTTCCATTAATATATTTTTCCTGGTGTCCTGGGTGGAGGGCTATCCTTTCACTTCATAACCAACATGTATCAGGTCTCTGGATGGACAGTTGGATAAATGTCTCTTTAGAATGTATCTGTTCTATAAACCAGAGGCTCTGGATGGGCAGTTGGATAAATGGTCCTATATTTAGGATGTATCCGGTCTATAAACCAGAGGCTCTGGATGGGCAGTTGAATAAATGGTCCTATATTTAGGATGTATCCGGTCTATAAACCAGAGGCTCTGAATGGACAGTTGGATAAATGGTTCTATATTTAGGATGTATCTGGTCTATAAACTAGAGGTTCTGGATGGACAGTTGGATAAATGGTTCTATATTTAGGATGTGCACATATTATAATACTCTATATATTCATCTTTCTAGTACAATCTGTTGGAGATAAAAGACATCACAGTGACTATGGAGGAAGAGGACGGACATGACGGGGGGTTACTGGGTGTTAATATAAAATAATTCATATTACCTCCTCTGCTGCCGATTGCAAGGATATCCTTCTCTTCCTGCAAACTATCCCCTCTCTAGGAAGGAACTTCCTGTCTGTAGATGACATCACTTCCTGTCTGTCTCTTCCGTCCCTTCCTGTCTGTAGATGACATCACTTCCTGTCTGTATCTGCTATCACTTCCTGTCGCTGCATTCCACTGCCGATTAGTAAGATCGTCAACTTGTGGGGGGGGGGGGGGGGGGATGTAGCTGGTGTTTTTAAATACTTTGAATACTACTTCCTGGATTGTTTTTCGGGAAAAAATCTCAAATATTTGCTATAGGAACCAGGCACAGCTATTAGCAAAAGTTTTTAGACATAGGACACACCCTGCTCACACCCACTTAAAGGAGAATTATAAAAAAAAAGTTAAACCCACAAGTATTTTTTTTTTTAAATCACTACTATTCCTTTATACTGGATTTCGAAATGTAACAATGCAGCAATTTAGAAATTGGATTAAAGGTTTAGCATTTTTTGAAAGAAAAAAGGTGCATTTTATATACATCTATATAGATCAGACCAAAATGAGGGACAAACGAGGAGGAAATCGGAACAGAGGGACTTTGTTTCAAATCCGGGACAGTCCCTCGAAATCAGGGACAGTTGGGAGCTATGCTTCAGTTCTGGTGCCTAACCACTTTCCATATTGCCGTTGTATAAAAACAAGAAGACAGCTGATTATTGGAGGCGGAAATGGACAAGATGGCTTCCACTCAACTCTATGCCCTTGGAGGACCAGAGAGGCGTAAAATGGAAAATGCTTTTTTTTTTTTAACCCAGATCTCGCAATAAAGAGGACCTGTCATGCTTATTTCTTTTATATTCCTTATTCCTTGTAATAGGAATAAGAGTAATAAAATAAATAAATTAAAGGGACAGTGTAAAAATGTAAATTAAAATAAATAAGAAAAAAAAATTAAAGAGCCCTAAACCCTTCGAGCTCACAAGCAGAAGCGAACGCCTACGTAATTCACATAGTTACATATAAACGGTGTTCAAACCACACATGTGAGGTGTTGTCGTGATCTTAGATTGAGAGCAATAATTCTAGCACTAGACATCCTTTGTAACTCTAAAGAGGTAACCTGTAAAAATGTTTAAAGTATTGCCTATGGAGATTTTTATGTACCCTAGTTTGTCGCCATTCCACGAGTGTATGAAATTTTGAAGTATGACATGTTAGATATCTATTTACGCTGCGCAACATCATCTTTCACATTATACAAACAAATTGGGCTAACTTTACTGTTTTTTTTTTTTTTGTAATTCATGAAAGTGTATTTGTTTCCAAAAAGAAAATGAGCTGTGCCATTTATGCTCCTAGAAAGCCTGAAGGTGCTCCTTTGATTTTGGGCCTCTCTGTGTGGTTAGGCTCTCTAAAAGTCTCACATATGTGGCAACCTCATACTGAGGAGGAGTAAAGGAGTGTGCCTGTTAGAAATAACTTGTTAAAATGACAAATTTGTGAATTAAAATCACATTTGATTTACTTTTTTCTTTTTTCAAAATATTATAGCAAACAGGCACAATGTAAAAAAACCTCTATACCTGTATATCTTGGGGAGTCTATTTTCCAAATTTTGGGTCTGTTTATACTGCCCTGGTGCTCCGGGGCCTCCTGACTTTTGTAGATGTATTGTTTAACATACTTGGTGCAGGGAAATATCGGATATTCCAGTAACACCATCCACTAACAGGAGGGCACTCCTCAGTATTCGTATGCAGCCCAGAACAATCCTTTCAGCAGGAACTAAGAGAATGTCCAGCACTGAGATTTCTGGACTAGCTCGATGAACACCCGTAGAACATCAACTGGGCAGCCCAGGATGGCAGCAGCCCTTCAGGCTTGGAACATCTCCTGCCCGACAAGAGAAGGACTGCCCCAATCCCAAAGTTCATTACATAGTTTATTGCACAGACAGCCAGGCACGCAGCAACAGTCACCATTTCTGACTCAATAATACAGTCTAGAGGTTTCCTGGCTGTGGTCTTGAGGTCTGAACTCAGAATGTTTCTGCATGACTGGATGCCCTCTTCCAATATCAGTCCAACATTCACCACTGAACTCTCCAGACCAAATCACAAGTGAAATCTCTAATTTTCGCTTTGAAAACAGAAATTAAAGGATCCTCAGAAGTAGCCCCCAGCTCTGGACTAGCTGGGACCTCGATGAACACCTGCAGAACATGAGTTGGGCTGCCCTGAAGAGCAGCAGCCCCTCAGGTTGGGAACTTCTGATGGACATAAACAGAGCTGCCCCAGGCCCCATATTATGTATGTTCACTCCCAGCCCTATCCTGGGAAAACTTTCCTAGGGATTGATTGAAATAGCAAAAATATTCAGGTTTCACCCAGCCCTCTACATTCTAGAATCCTCCAGAAGGCAAGGGGAAATGATCAAACCTGCAGCCAGTGAAACCCAGAACAGCCCGAAGCAATCACAAACTGAGCCAAAAAGAACTACATTTTCCTAATCATTCTGGCAACCTATATAGCAGATTGACACACCTCTTAAAAGTCTGAAGGTGCTCCTAGGATTTTGGGTCGCTCTATGTTGTTAGGCTCTGCAAAAGTCAATATAATCAGTCCAAACATTAAAAATGTCTCACATATGTGGTATCCTCATACTAGGGAGGAGTAGTAGAATGCATATTGGGAGGGATATTTGGGAGGGATATTTGTGTAAAAAAAAAGAATTTAAATTTTCTTTCTGTATTTTCTAAAAACTTGTGGCAGAAGAATGAAACCTTTAAAACACTCATAGTGACTTTTAAAAATACCTTTGGGTGTTTACTGCAAAATGTGATAATTTTGTGGGTGTTTCTTCTATCCTGGCACTTCAGGGCCTCAAGAAACGAGATAGGTAAACAGGAAATCAGATGCAATATTTATGACCCTTGAAAGCCTGAAGGTGCTCCTTAGATTTTGGACCCCTTTATGCGTCTGGGCAGCTTAAAAGTCTCACACATGTGGTAACTCCATACTCAGGAGGAGTAGAAGAATGTGTTTTGTGGTGTAATTGTAGGTACCCCATGCCTGGAAGGAGCAGTAGAATGTTTTTTTGTGGTGTAATTGTAAACCCATGTTGAGCGTGAGAAATAATTTGTTAAAATGAACATTTATGAAGCAAAATCAAATTTTATTTAATTTCTTATTTTTCCAAAAAGATTCTTGCAAAAATTTACAATTTCAGAAAACTGTCTACTTTCCAAAAGAGGTCATTTGGGAGGTGTTTATACTGTTCTGGCATTTTAGGGCCTCAAGAATCAAGACAGGTGGTTAGGACATTGGCACTAATTAATTTTCAATATATACACACTATACATTGTAGACTTTATAACTTCCACACAGATTACATAAAATATACACTGATTTGCTTTTTATTTTACCAAAGAACTGTAGAAGAATACATTTTGGTCTAAATTTATGAAAAATTATGATTTATTTGCAAAGTTTTATAAGAGAAAGTAATAAAAAAAAAAATATATATATATATATATTTAATTTTCAGTCTTTTTCCTTTATATATTAAAAGTAGTGACAAAAAACAAAAAAATTAAAAAAAGCTTCACCGGTCTCAAAAATGTATATAAAATGTATTTGTGTGCAGTGTCGCATTACCGAGTAATTGTCATTCAAAGTATCACAGAGATGAAAACCAAACAAATGGAGTGGACAGGAAGGGAGCGTTTAACATGGCAGTCTTCAAGTGGTTAACAAACAATAAAAATTAAGCTAGAATCTAAATCAAAACCTTCATAATTGAAGACAATAAGCGACATAATAAAAAAACGAAGATAATAAACTATAATAAAGCCCAGAAGCGATCCGATGTGGCCGTTTGCTGGGCAGGAAGTCAAGTGAGGCCTCAGCTCATCTCTATGCCCTTGGAGGACTGGAGTGATGTCTGATGTCACTTCCGGTTCTCGGGGCAAAATAATTTAAAACATTTTTTTCTTCTTTTGCTTTTAAAGGTAAATGAGAGATCTGGGATCTTTTTGACCCCAGATCTCTCAATAAAGAGGACCTGTTAGCCTTATTTCTATTACAAGGGATGTTTACATTCTTTGTAATCGCAATAAAAGTGAAAAAAAAAAGAGACAATGTAAAAATAAAAAGTAAAATAAAAAATATATATATTTTTTTTAAAGTGCCCCAAGCAAATGTATACATAAGTCGCGCCAAATGACCACTGCACAACTATGTGCCCTAATATTGCAATTACCGCCATTTTATTCCCTAGTGGTCTCTGCTATAAAAAAAAAAAAAAAAAAAATATATATATATATATATATATATATATATATATATATGAATATATATATATATATATATATATATGAATATATATATATATATATATATATATATATATATATATATATATATATATATATATATATATATATATATATACTGTGTAATTGTCTAGCAAAAAGTACTGATTTAAACTTGTAAACAAAAAGTGCCAGGAAAGGCCTGGTCGACCAGTTTACTGTCCTTCAAACTTTAGGGGGGGGGGGCAGACTGTGGCCATCCGGTGTAAAAAATGTCCCGGCATCAGTGGGAGTTTACAATGCCCCATCTTTGGTGTCAGTGAGAAGAATTGAGCCCCATTGTTGGTGTAATTGTGAGGCATTGTGCCCTATCAGTGTCATTGGAAAGAATGTTGACCCAGTGTTGGTGTCATTGGGCCCCATTGTTGGTGTCATTGGGGGGAACTATGCCCCATTATTGGTGTCATTGGGAGGAATTGCGCCCCATCATTGGTGTCATTGAGAGGAATTGTGCCCCATCATTGGTGTCATTGGGAGGAACTGTGCCCCGTCATTGGGAGGAATTGTGCCCCATTGTTGAAGTCATTGGCAGGAATTGTGGCCCTTTGTTGGCGATTAAAGACGCTCACCCGTGTGATCTCTCTGGTGCACAAGAAGTTTTTCTTTTGTAATGAAACCTTTCCCGCACTTTGAACATGACTAGGGACGCTTCCCCGTGTGATGCTTCTGGTGTCTAATAAGACTTTTTTTCTCACTGAAACCTTTCCCGCACTCTGAGCACGAATAAGGACGCTCTCCCGTGTGAATTCTCTGGTGTTGCACAAGGTTTCCTTTGGTAGTGAATGATTTCCCACACTCTGAACACGAATAACGTTCACCCACGTGCAATCTCTGGTGTACCACAAGAAGTCCTTTCGAAATGAAAGATTTCCCACACTCTGAACATGAATAAGGACGCTCACCCGTGTGAATTCTCTGGTGTTCATCAAGGCCATTCTTCCGAGGGAAAGATTTCCCGCACTCTGAACATGAATAGGGACGCTCACCTATGTGAATCTTCTGGTGTGTATCAAATGAAAATTTCCAATTGAAACATTTCCCACACTCCAAGCATGAATAAGGACGCTCACCCGTGTGATCTCTCTGGTGTACAAGAAGTTTTGCTTTCTCAATGAAACCTTTCCCGCACTCTGAACATGAATAGGGACGCTCCCCCGTGTGAATCTTCTGGTGTCTAATAAGATTTATTTTCCGAGTGAAACTTTTCCCGCACTCTGAACATGAATAGAGATGCTCACCCGTGTAACTCTTCTGGTGTTTAATGAGATTTATTTCCTGAGAAAAACATTTCCCGCACTGCAAACATGAATGAGAAGATTCACCTGTGTGAGTTCTTTGGTGTATAAGAAGAATACTTTTCTGCATGAAACGTTTCCCGCACTCTGAACATGGAAAGGGACGAACACCCGTGTGAATGGTCTGATGTGCAATAAGGTTTCGTTTCCTAGAGAAACGTTTCCCGCATTCTGAACATGGAATAGAATTTTCACCTGTGTGAATTCTTTGATGTTGAAGAAGGGAATCTTTTTGAAAGAAGCATTTCCCGCACTCTGAACATGAAAAAGGACGCTCGCCTGTGTGAATCTTTTGGTGTCTAATAAGATTTTTTTTCTCAGTGAAGCATTTCTCACACTCTGAACATGGGAAGGGACGTTCACCCGTGTGACTGTACTGGTGTGCAATAAGGCTTTCTTTCTTAAAGAAACATTTCCCGCACTCTGAACATGAATAAGGACGCTCGCCCGTGTGTCTCTTTTGGTGTCTAATAAGATTTTTTTTAACAGCAAAGTATTTCCCGCACTCTGAACATGAGAAGGGATGCTCAGCCGTGTGATTTCTCTGGTGTGTAAGAAGGTGTTGTTTGCTAGTGTAACATTTCCCGCACTCTGAACATGAATAGGGATGCTCAGCAATGTGATATTTCCCATGTCTAAGAAGTGATATCTTTTTTGTGAAAAGTTTCCCGCACACTGAACATGACAGTGAACTCTCTTCTGTGTGATCTCCTTCCAGCCCTGAAGAAGATTCCTCGGGAATAGACGGATCTATTAAAGTATTTCTCCTGTGAGATCTTAGAGTCCTGGGATGTGATTTATCAGAAGGTTCCTCAGACGTATTCCGGACATTATGGTCATCTGCTAAGAAACAATTTTACAATAAAATTTTAGAAGAATTTTAGGAATCTTGTATTCAGGAGTCATAGATGTTGGTCTAGTTCTAGATATTTCAGTGGCATCACTAGGGTTGGTGTCACCTGGCACAGTACAAATTGGTGCCCCCCCCGACACTAAGCAGGCTAGTGCATCGGTGCGGCTCTCCCCCCTTAACCTGCCACAATGGGTGGAGCCTGGAAGTGATGGATCGGGGGATGGATGGAGCAAGGATGGGATTGTGGGAATGGATGGAGCCAGGATGGGATCAGGGGGATGGATGGAGCCAGGATGGGATTGGAGAGGGTGGATGGAACCAGGATGGTATTGGAGGGGGTGGATGGAGACGGGATCAGAGGCGGTGGATGGAGCCGGGATGGGATTGGAGGGGGTGGATGGAGACAGGATGGGATTGGTGGTGTGAATGGAGCTGGGATGGGATCGGGGGTGGATGGAGCCAGGATGGGATTGAGGGATGAAGCTGGGATGGGATCAGAGGGGTTAAATGGAGCTGGGATGGGATTGGAGGGGTAGATGCTGCCAGGATTGGATCGGGGTGGATGGGGTTTTTGATGGGGGGGTGGATGAAGCTGGGATGGGATTGGGTGGATGGAGCTGGGATAGGATTGGAGGGGGTGGATGGAGCCGCGATGGGATTGGTGGAGTTGTATGGAGCCGGGATGGGATTGTAGGGGTGGATGGAGCCAGGATGGGATCGGAGGGTGGAGCCGGGATGGGATCAGAGGGGTTGGATGGAGCTGGGATGGGATTGGAGGGGGTAGATGTAGCCAGGATGGGATTGGGGATGTGGATGGGTCTAGAATGGGATTGGGTGGATGGAGCTGGGATGGGATTGGAGGGGGTGGATGGAGCCGCGATGGGATTGGTGGGGTTGGATGGAGCCGGGATGGGATTGTAGGGGTGGATGGAGCCAGGATGGGATCAGGGGTGGAAACGGAATGGGATCAGAGGGGGTGGATGAAGCCGGAATGGGATCAGAGGGGCTGGATGGAGCTGGGATGGGATTGGAGGGGGTAGATGTAGCCAGGATGGGATCGGGGGGGGGGGGGGGGTGGATGGAGATGGGATGGGATCGGAGGGGGTGGATGGAGCCGTGATGGGATTGGTGGGGTTGTATGGAGCCGGGATGGGATTTTAGGGGTGGATGGAACCAGGATAGGATCAGGGGGTGGATGGAGCCAGGATGGGATTGGAGGGGGTGGATGGACCCAGGAGAAGACACACAACTGGATTAGCTTGTGTTCCAGCTCCCAGCACAAAAGGGATCTTTAATCTAGCAGCTTCCTAGCACAACACTGTGTAACCACCAGCCGCTCGCCTGCCTGGTATTAATGGGGTTAAATAGTCCTATATGTTGGTGTTTCTCAGGGCTCTGGAATAAAACTGGGTATCTAGGTGGTCTAAGTTTATCTAGGTGGAGCCTCCGTACTGCTCTCTCCTTTACAATAAAGTCTCCTCTTACCCAGTGATGTGAGGGGCGGCTGATTGTCCATCATGACGTCCTTGTAGAGATCCTTGTGTCCTTCTAAATACTCCCACTCCTCCATGGAGAAATAGACAGTGACATCCTGACACCTTATAGGAACCTGACACACACAATGATACAGTCACCATCCAGACACATCCCTTGGATAATGGGTTCCATTCACTAAAACAGATCTAAATAAATAAATGTATGTGGTAGATAAGTAGTGGTCCAGGCATGCGAAGAGAAGTGTTTGATTTTAGCTGATTGTTAAGGTGGTAGTAAACTTCGTACTTGTACTTACAGGTAAGCATATAATAAGGCTTACCTGTAGGTACTGTGAATATCTTCTAAACGTTTAGAAGATGTTCAGAGTGCATGCAGCTGGAGACATCATCGGCGCATGCGCTCTGAAGGTCCGGCTTACTGGCTTACTGTGCCGGACCATCAGAGCCTGTGTCGGAAACGGTGGCTCCAGCGCGCATGCGTGGGAGTGACGTCATCACAGCTCCAGGCCAATCATAAAGCCAGATCTCGTGAACCGGGAAGACAGACAGGGGGAACATGTCAGCCCTCTCACCGGTGACTTTACAGTGCTGGAGGGCTTTGTTCTAAGGTAAGTATTTCACGCTATTGCCTTACATTTTTCTTTTTTTTTTTTTAACCTCCTGGTTCACAACTGCTTTAAGAAGCTGGCGGCCGCCGGCGTCCTTATCAGTCAGTAAATATCTTGGTTGTTAAGGAGCGGGTGGTTGCTGCATCCTTAACCAGTTGCCGACCCCTTTCACACACGGGCGTTTTTCAGGCGTTTTTCATGCGCTTTAGCGTTAAAAAAAGTGCCTGAAAGAAGCCACAACTGCAATCCCAATGTAAAAGCCCTAGTGCTTTCACACTGAGATCCCTTTCACACTGGGGCGTTTTTCAGGCACTTTAGCGTTAAAAAAAGTGCCTGAAAGAAGCCGCAACTGCAATCCCAATGTAAAAGCCCGAGTACTTTCACACCGAGGCGCTGCGCTGGCAGGGCGTTTTTAAAAAAAGTCCTGCAAGCAGCTTCTTTGCAGCGCTTTTGGAGCGGTGAATACAATGCTCCTAAAGCGCCCCTTCCCATTGAAATCAATGGGAAGCGCCTGTAAAACGCCTGAAAAACGCTATTGGCAGCAGCGTTTTGTGGGTGCTTTTAACCCTCTATTTGGTCACTAGCAGGGCTTAAAAGCGCCCCAATAACGCTCGAAAAACGCTGGTAAAGCGCTGCTAGTTTAAGCTGACATTGTGAAAGGGCTCTTAAAGCACTCGGGCTTTCACATTGGAGATGAGGCTTCTTTCAAGCGCTTTACAGGCGCTTTTTTTAACGCTAAAGCGCCTGAAAAACGCCTGAGAAACGCCCCAGTGTGAAAGGGGTCTTAAGCTTTACTGCTACAGTGCAGGCCAGTTGCACAGAATGACATATACAATATATATAGATATATCTATTTATATATCTATATATGTGCGTCAGCACGCTCGCTGACCTGGCTGTGCTGTGACTGGCTCCAGCACATGCCAATCACTGGGTCCTGGCTGGGACCCGCCCATCGACGGAGTGAGTGTCAGGACAGAGCTCTCTACTGACAGTGGGGACGTGATGGTTTTTGTCTTCTTGCAAAGCAGGGAATAAAAGCCAGCACATCCCTTAGTAAAAACAGCACACTGTACACATTTTACACTTGTTAGGCACACAGTTGACCCTTTGATTGCCCCCTAGATGTTAACCCCATACCAACTATTTGAAATGGGAGGGACATCTATTAGCAAAAGTATGTAGGCAAAGAACATTGCCGAACTTGCCGGCAATAGAAAATTTTGAACAAAAACGGCTTAGGGGTCTCCCCCCAATCCATACCAGGACCTTTGGTACCCTTTTGACCTAAAACTGGGGTCGGATGGGGCATCTCATATACCCTATTGAACAGCCCACTGATTTATACCCAGAATAAAGCATTATAAAATCCAGAGTTCTGACTGGTGTCATGTACTTGCATGGGGGATTAGAAGCAGAGCCATCTGACAAAAGGTAATGAACAAACTCAGCAGCCCCCACAGGGGTACCGCTACATAGGGTTCCTTTCAGAATCAATACCAGACCCCGAAGGGCCTGGTATGGATTGAGCAGAACTCCATGCTGTTTTTTGAAAAAAAAAAAAATGAAAATGTAATGATGGTGTTCTGGCAGATAGTGTCCTGCCATCATATAGTATCCGCCCCGTACTGCGCATGCGCAGTACGGGGCAGAAGAAGCTTCAGAAAATCTCCGAAGATGAATGGTGCCTGCGCCGTGAGTGGAGGTGGTAGCCCCACCATCCAAGTGGACACAGGGTTGCGAAAATTTGAGGGCCCCTTGCGGGCGAGCTTCCCTCGCCACGCTTCGGGCTCGGCCTCGCTGCGCTCAGCTCTTTTCTTATTCCTACTCCACTTGGATGGTGGGGCTAGAACCTGGACTCACGGCGCAGGCGCCGTTCATCCTCGGCTATTTTCGGAATCTGTGTGTGCTGTGTACAGTACACAGTGGACACTATCCAATGGGGGACTGTATGTGATAGGACACCGGCAAGTCTTTTGTTTACATTCTGCTGCCAGTGGGAAATCCAGCTGACAGCAGATGAGTCATGGTAAGCCATAGCGAGCGCCTGATCCTTAACAACCATGATTTTTTTCTGGTTGTTAAGGACACCATAGGCAGCTGGCTCCTTAACAATCAATTATTCACTGGTTGTTATTCACGCCAGCTCACACCGGCGTTAAAATACCGCTAGCTTTCATTACTAAAATACTTAGTAGCATTTTTTAGTGAATTGCAAAAAATATTTTTGAAAAACATTATAAAGGCATTTTACCGCTGCTCCTAAAGTGGTAGATACCACTTTGTGAATTGAACCCAATGTCCCAGAATTCCCGGCACTGCTCACCTCTTCTGACAACAGTTCAGTGATCTTGTTGGTGACTTCTAGAATCTTTTTTTTGTTATTTCTCTCAAGAATCATGAAGATAGGTGGAGATACAGTGATGAGGTTTTGTCTTTCTCTCGTTCTTGTAGACAAGCAGGGACCTTTCTTTTTTGAAATATCCTTAAGAGATGCCTTCATAACTACAGCACAGTCCTGTAATATACATCAATACATATAATATTAGAACCCTCCTGGGGGCGTGGCTTGGCGCTGTTCCGAGATGGCCACTTGAATCCGGAGCTCCCGTCCAAGAGACCCAGCTACAAACAACCAGGCAAGTTTGCGGTGGTCATACTCACTCATTTTGAGCCCCTCGCCACTATAACATGTCAGCGACACGCTCCCGGTCGCCACCGGAGCCCGACGCTCCCCCCGCCAGACAAATCCCGGAGATATTCCGATCCCGGCCTACTGGCGGTACCCGAGCCGCGGCCTCGAGTAGGCCGCGATCCCACAGCAGGAGCCCGATCCGCGCTAGGCCCGAACCGGACGCCAGAGATCAGCCACCGATCAGCCTAGAGGATCTGCGCAGTGTCGCAGCTGATATTAAACATACCCTTTCTGCAGCCATATCAGACCTTCGGACTGATATCCAGTCTATGACGCTGCGAGTAGAGGATATTGAAGCGACACAGGCCCGCCATGATTCCTCCCTCTGCCAATTACAACAGCTCACTGAGTCTCATGCCATCCACCTCAGAGACATTAACAGGCACATGGAGGACCTTGACAACCGGGGGAGACGTCGGAACCTACGAGTGCGAGGTATTCCTGAATCCCTGGACCCTACCCTTCTAACCCAGCGGGTAGTTAATATATTTAATGACCTACTCGAAAGACCCCCGGACAATCCCATTGTATTTGAGCGCATTCACAGGGCCCTACGCCCCAGGGGCCGCGACACTGACCCCCCGAGAGATGTTGTCTGTTGCCTGACAGACTTCCCCTTGAAAGAGGAAATCCTTCGCAAGGCCAGAGATAGGAACCAAATCGTACACAGAGGAGTGAATATTAAAATATTCCAGGACCTGTCTAACATCACGCTCCAACGTAGACGGGAACTCCGACCGTTACTGGAAATTTTGAGGAACAGGGCCATCCCTTATCGCTGGAAGTATCCCTTTTGCCTTTCTGTTTCCCATCAAGGTCACACAGAAAATTTGAGAGTTCCGGAAGATCTCAACCATTTCTGTGCTGCCCTAGACCTGCCCCACGTGGACCTGCCAGACTGGTACAGTGACTTCAGATTTCCTACACTTCACAGGGCGACTTCAATGGAGGGTGTAGATGAAGCAGGCAACTACGCCCTTGGCAGACGTCGCAGGCCCATGCACCAACCCCCTCTCCACCGCCCTCCACAGAGGAACGCCACCCCACCGAGAAATGGCAGTCCCACGGCTTCACCTGCTCATCGCAGGCCCCGCCATAACTAAGGTACATTTCTCTAGCTCTGTACACTGCTTGGCACCTGTTGTTACGAATGCGGGCCGTCATTTTGCGGCCTCTTAGCTGAAACAGAACTTGCCCCTTCCTGGAGACAACGGTACTTGCCGATTCTACCCACCCAGCACGAACACCAGCCGGAGCCGCCCCTACACCGTGCAGTCCCCTTGAGACTCTCCTTTGCTGCCCTTGTTTAAGCACCGGGAAGATCGCCATACCCATTTCCTCCCTGCGAAAGCTTCTCTCCTCACAGACTAGGAAAGCCTACTTGTACGTACTCTAAGAACCCGATATTGCTAACTTATGACTTTTTAGCTCGTGGCTCTTCACATCTACCCTTGTCAGGAACTTCCTAAAGTGTCCCGTATAACTGAGGTGTACACCGGGCCGCCTTGGACGTTGGTCCTCTCCCCCTTACTTTCTTGCCCTTTGTAGTCCTGGTGTGGCTCTCATAGCACGTCCTGATTTACCTCAGACATTCCATGCTTGACCCAGGTTGCAGCCTTCTCGTCCAGCTCCCCCCCTCCCTCGCCCTACTCCCCCCCCTCCCTCGCCCTTTTCCCCCCCTCCCTCGCCCCTCTCCCCTCAACCCCCCCCACCTCCTCTTCCTCTCCCCCCCTTGGTTACCTCTCTAGTTTTTCCTTTTTTGTTTATATGCACAGAGACTCTGCAGCTCGCCCACGACCTGATTCATGCCGCATTATTGTCTACTACGGAGTCGGGAGTGTGGTGTCGGGTAAGAACAACCTTTCGCCCCACGGGGCATTTACACATATTTGATTACTACTTATTTTGCACCTGGTACCCAGCGTTACACACTGGGGCATGAGACGCCTGTATCGCACTTTACGCGATAGAGGGACAGCGCTAGTATCACTCCCAAATACTGTGATCAGGGACAGGTAATATGCATAGGTATTAGGGGGTGGGGGGAGGAGGAGGAACACACTTCCACGGCCCCATCCTCACGTTTTTCGTGAGGGGGGGCCGTGGCGAGGGGGCGGTGACTGAGGAAGGGTTACACCTTCTCATCTGGGAAGAATTCCCTTACGGCGGCAACGCCGTAGCTTGACTAGATAACCTAACTCCCCTAACGTCTTGAGTAGGGACTGCTCCCATACATGGGACCCTCCCTCCAAATTGCACCTGTTGCTTAGTTAGTTTTCGATTGGCTACCCTGCCACTCCCGGCTCCGGTTGTGGCAAGTACCTACTGATGTTGTTGTATGATTTTATTATGTCTCCCAGATATGGCATTTACTGTTATTTACTGTTATTTACTGTTACCTTTTGTGCCTAGTCTCATCTCTGTTTCACATGTTAAAGCATTCTATTGTGCCATCTTGTATTTCTGCTTTGGATCATTTCTTGTCTAACGGTTTAAGATTAAGTTTGCTTTTCGCCTATATACTATGTTCTGAAGCACTCCCTCCACGGACTCTACCCTGTTTCGCTGCCCCTGACCTTTTCGACCTGTACCAGACCTATGCCTACACCTGACTCCGCATGCTTTGTCCACATGCTTACCCTCCTGACGTATCCAGCCCTCCTCTCTCTCTAGCCAGACCTAGGGACCTAGATATCCCCGAGACACCCTACCCGGACTACTTCCATCCTTTCACCTAAAGGTCATGACCGCTACCCTCTCCGTAACCCTCCCTAGGCCTGCAACATATCCGACGACGAACCCCCTAAGCCATTGTCATTACCCGGAATGTGCCTTGTGCCACCCTGACTAGACACTCGCCATTCCCATTTTAACCCCCGGACTCTAGGACTACACCAATGATCTCCGACCCGTACCACACCAGATTTCCATTATGATCTCTTCAAGCTATTGCTGTTGGCTCACCTAACTCCGTCCGCCACCCCCGAACAACAGACGCTGGTAGTCAGTGTTGACCCAACCGGTGCCCTTATCGGTACTCCGAGGGTTGACTGGTTCAACCCACCCACCGGTCTCATTCCCTATCCCCTCTACCTACCTCTCCACATACCTGACCCTCTCTTCCGTATACCAGTCTCTACCCGCCTTCCTTCCCCCCCTCTTCTCTTTCCTCTTTTTCCTTCTCTTGCTGCCTCTCCCCCTTCCCAGGGCCTCCTCTTTCCAAGCATTGTACACAACTTTTGCCTCCGACCTCCGACGAAATGTCCCCTTCTTCGCAACGCATAGCAAACTTGTCCTTGAAGCTTGTCTCCCTAAACGCAAAGGGATTAAACACTCCGGAGAAACGTCATCAGACACGATTGATGATGCAGAAACTGAAAGCTGATGTTGTTTTCCTGCAGGAAACCCATTTTTGCTCTAAATCTACCCCTAAATTGTCCAATCACACCTTCCCAGTGGAATTTCACGCAACATGTCCCACTTCTAAAAGCAAAGGAGTCTCTACACTTCTCTCCAAACACTTCGACTTCCAGATTCTAGACACTCTAGCAGATGCGAATGGCAGATTCCTATTTCTCAAGGGTACATTTAAAAAGAGGAAGATTACGCTAGCGAACATATACAGCCCTAACACCTCCCAAGTAACCTTTTTCCGGAATATATTGCATCAACTTAGCTCTTTCTCTGAAGGGATGCTGATTCTTGGAGGCGACTTTAACGCCCCCTTAGACCCCCTGTTGGACACGTCCTCCGGGACCTCCAGCTTACCGTTCCGTGCACTCAAACAGATCAGGAAAAGCCTTCATCAACTGTTACTACATGACGCGTGGCGAACGCTTCATCCTAGAGATAAAGATTTCACCTTCTACTCTGCCCCTCACAACAGGTACTCACGTATCGATTACCTCATGGTCTCCCAGCAGGATTTACACCATTTATCCAAAGCCTCTATAGAACCCATGACGATCTCTGACCATCATCCGATCACGGCTCTATTTACTTTTCCTGAAAGGCTTGAACGAACCTCTATATGGAGACTAGATGCGAATATCCTAACAGACGAACTTAGAGTTAAGGAAATTAGAGACTGTCTATCCCACTATTTCTTAGACAATGACACCCCAGACGTTTCCCCCCTCACGCAATGGGAGGCACATAAATGCGTGGTTAGGGGCAAACTTATCTCCCTTGCCTCTGCCCGCAAGAAAGAGAGAGCGGCCACACTGACAACCCTATTTGCGAAACTCAGATCCCTTGAAACGAAACACAAAAGAACCCTAGCAGAGGACGCCCATTCCGAACTAATAGATACCCGCACCCAGATCCAAGACATATTAGGCTACCAGACGAGGAAATCCTTTGCCCTCTCACAGAAGTTCTTTTATGAACATGGCAACAAATCAGGCCGCTTACTGGCGCGCATGCTTAAATCAAAAAAGGCCAAACAGACGATACACCGTATCCACTCTCCTACCGGCTCCACCCTTGAAACGAACGCAGAAATAGCACGGGAATTCGAACGCTATTATACCTCCCTATATAACCTTAACTCCGACTGCCCGCGCCCTCCAGACCCCCAAAAACGTCTACACGACTTTCATACGTACCTTTCTAGACTTCCTCTTCAAAAACTTCCATCTGACGCCCTCCAGTCGTTGGAAGCACCAATTTCGGCGGCGGAATGGCTTCAAGCAGTCAAACAAATGAAACCGGGCAAGAGCCCTGGACCCGACGGCCTGACTTCAGCGTATTACAAATTATTTGCCGAGACACTTCAGTCCCCCTTTCTTAAGGCCTTCAACTCTGTCCCAACATCCAAATCCCTCCCCCGAGGAATCTTAGAAGCCCATATCACCGTTATACCCAAACCAGATAAGGACCCAACAACCACGAGCAGTTATAGACCAATTTCCCTACTCAATGTAGACGTCAAACTTTTTGCCAAAATATTAGCCAACAGACTCCTTCCATTCATCCCAACCCTCATCTCCCCAGACCAGGTAGGCTTTGTTCCCGGACGCGAAGCCAGGGACAACACCCTGAAATCCATTAATATCCACCACATGATAACACAAACTGAACAGCAGGCCTTCTTCCTGTCTCTTGATGCGGAGAAGGCGTTTGACAGAGTGGCATGGGACTACATGGAAGCAGTGCTCCATAATCTGGGCCTTGGTCCTCACATGATGTCCATGATCATGTCTTTATACTCTACCCCTTCTGCAAGGGTCCGGGTCAATGGTACTCTGTCAGACGCCTTCCCCATCGGAAACGGTACGAGGCAAGGGTGTCCCCTTTCCCCGATCCTATTCATTCTAACCCTAGAACCCCTCCTCCAAACCCTTTCACTAAACAATGATATTAAGGGCATTCTTACCCCACTTAAAGAATGTAAATATGCGGCATTCGCAGACGACATATTGATGTTCCTCACGAACCCTATTACTACGCTCCCAATTGTTCTATCAGAGTTTAAGAAATTTCAAGCCATTTCTAACCTTAAAATCAATTTTTCCAAGTCTTACGCCCTGAACATCTCTCTACCTGAGGAGATCCAAGCACAATGTGAAGCGAACTTCCCCTTCTGCTGGAAGAGTGACTCCATTACCTACCTGGGCACACAAATTACTAGAAAGTTAACTGACCTATATGCTAAAAACCATCTCCCCATCCTCCAAACTATTACGGACGATCTTAAAGGTTGGAACAAACATTCTCTCTCTTGGTTCGGCAGAATCGCGGTCCTCAAGATGAATGTCCTGCCTCGCCTACTATATATTCTCCAAACAGTCCCTATACAAGTCCCCCAAACGTTCTTTAAAACGTACAACTCCATCTGTTCGAAGTTCTTGTGGGGAGGCCGAAAGCCTAGAATTTCCCTCCGGACCATATCACGCCCTAAACTCCTTGGGGGTCTGGGCTTCCCAAACATACTCAACTATTATAGGGCAGTCCATTTAACTAGAATAGTTGACTGGAATGTTCGCGACCCTCACAAAGAATGGGTCTCTCTAGAGGCCTCCTTCTCCTCTCGCCCACTCGCCTCTTTGCCTTGGATGAAACCGTCTCATGTACCCATCACGGCCACCCTCCACCCCCTTATACGCCCGACACTGAAATGCTTCCAACACATCTGTACTCACACGAAAGTCTCGTCAATTCCGGGACCCCTAACCCCGATTAAATGCAACCCAGACTTTCCGCCTGGCATATCCCCAGATTTCCTGACAGACAACTGGCCAAGAGACACGTTGAACGCTTGCCACTTTTTTGAGAAAGGGTCACTCATCCCAGCCTCGACCATCGCTAATAACATGGATAAACCACCCATCCCTCCTTGGACCTACCTATTGATCGCTCATTACCTACGATCGCTAGACACAAATTCGCAATGCTCTAGGGCACTTACTCCGTTCGAAATCCTGTGCACCCAATCCACCCCCCAAAGGCATCTCATTGCGCTTACCCATAACTTGCTTTTTGATGGGGAGCGTCCCGGCTCCACCTTAGCATGCAAACGTTGGGAGGAAGACCTTGCCTTATCAATAAGTGATGAACAGTGGGACGCCATTTTTCAAACCATTCATAAAGGATCATTGAATGTTAGCACCCAAGAAAACGGCTATAAAATACAATCCCGTTGGTACCGTACCCCCTCTCTACTATACAAATTTGCCCCCAATGCCACTGACACCTGCTGGAGGTGCAACCAAGACAGGGGTACACCACTTCACATTTGGTGGTCCTGTCCCTCAATACATAATTTCTGGAGAGAAGTGTGCAGTCTCGTTTCCCAAATTACCACCTATAACATTGACCCAACCCCAGCCCAATGCCTTCTCCACCTTTCGCCTCTACCGAGACGAACTTACCATGGCTCTCTAGCTATGCACATGCTCAACGCAGCCAAACAGTGCATACCTATTCACTGGGGCACCTCCGAAATTCCCTCCCTGAAAGAGTGGTTCTCCAGAATCAACAAAATAGCTGAAATGGAAGAATTGATTCATATATCCAGAGACACCCCTTCCAAATTTAGCACAAAATGGGCCTGTTGGAAACACTTCCAGACCACTGCCGATTACTTGAATGTGTGATGAGGGGGACATTTTACATTTTACATTTTTTTTTTACATTTTTTACATTCCGCACTTTACATTTGGCACTTTCCATCACAGGCTTTCTACTCAGACTTCTTTACCCTAGTACTTGCTAACCTTGAGGTCGCCGAAATACAAAAGCAAACAAAAAGTTGTTCTACATGTTATTCTATATGCTTCGGGGGGCCTTGGGAAAGGGGACTCCAGACAGCTCCAACCCACCCTGTACCTTTGCTCCCCCCCATCTGCCTCTACTCCCCATTGCCCTCCTTCTCCTCCCCTCTCCTTTCTACCACTTTCTCTCTCTTCTCTTCTACATCCCCTCCCCCCTGTCCCCCCCTCCCCTGTAAGACTCCTAATCCCAGATGCTTCGACCTAGGCACACACACCTTCCGCTATATCTCACGGACACGAACCCCCAACACTCTACCAATGCAGACCCTACCCAGGCCGCTCTATCTAGCTACCGCACGATACTACCTAAGAAACTCATTACCTGACTTGTCCTACCAGTTACCCCTAGACTCTTTTTGGAAAGGAACCACCTCCTCGCTCCTTGGGCCCAGCCTGTATCCCCCAGATGGATTCCCTTACCTGACCAAGGCAGCTATCTTCCTAGCTTCAAGTTGCGGACAATTCCAAACCCCTCTTATGCCCTTCTTAATGCCTACTCACCCCCCCCCAATTAGGGTCTTTCTATATGCATTGCCTTATCAAACTCATTGCTTGTTTCATTTGATATGTTATCTGTACGTCTGTTGATATCTTAACTCTCCAATTGTTGGGGATCTCTCTTTGTACGTTTCCGCATTTATACTTTTGTGCCTACTATTTCTCTTCAATAAAATTGTCGTTAAAAAAAAAAAAAAAAAAAAAGAACCCTCCTCACCTTTTTGGACTGGTTTCAGTCTTATTAATAGAGATAAGAGTGATGTCATGTGACCTCCCAGAATCCTCCTCACCTCTCCGGTAAGGATGTAGATGATCTCCAGGGTGAGGTCCAATATTGCTTCATCTTTTCTAAATTTTCCATCATTCCAGGACTGCGGATTCTCCATCATGACGTCCTTGTAGAGATCCTTGTGTCCTTCTAAATACTCCCACTCCTCCATGGAGAAATAGACAGTGACATCCTGACACCTTATAGGAACCTGACACACACAATGATACCGTCACCATCCAGACACATCCCTGGTCTGTTACTGGATAATGTCCCAGAATTCCCGGCACCGCTCACCTCTCCTGTCAGCAGCTCCATCATCTTCTTGATGACCTCTAGAATCTTCTTCTTGTCACATAAAGGAGTCAGGGAGACAGATGAAGGGACATTGAGGTGTCTCGGGGTTCCTCTCTGTTCTTCTGACACATGATGGTGTCTACTGGAGGTCACATACTCACCAGATGTCTTCTTCACTACTGTGTAACCCTAGTGGGGGACATCATGAGAAATATGAATGATTACTAAATTCAGTGACATTCCCAGAACCTCTCCCTTATCAGATCACATCATCTTCACCTCATATAGTCAGCTCTCTTTAAGGGCCGGTTCACACTGCGGCGCGAGGCGAGGCGACACGGCTCGCCTCGCCTCGCTCCCGCAAGTCGTCCCCATTGAGTACAATGAAACCGTTCTGAGAGGAGCGACTCGAGTCGCTCCGACTCAGAAAAAAGGTTCCTGTACTACTTCGGGGCGACTTCGGGGGCGACTTGCATTGACTTCTATGCAGAAGTCCTCTGCAAGTCGCCGCTGACCCCCCCTGCAAGTCGCGGCGAGGAAGTCGGAGACGCCTCGCCGCGGCTCGCAGTGTGAACCGGCCCTTACTGAATAGTAAGATGATTGTATAATATTCCCAGAATCCTCCTCACCTCTTCGGTCAGGTCTGTGTTAGCCCTTGTACACACGGTCGGAGAATCCGTCGGAATGTGTCCTATCGGACTGTGTCGTCGGATAATCCGACTGTGTGTGGTATGCATCGGACTGATTCCGTCGGAATATCCGTCGGACCCAATTTTCCAACTTGTTGGAAATATTTTCCGACAAACTGGTCCGATCGGACATGCTCCAATCATGTGTAGAGAATTTTGATCGGACCAAGTGCCACGCATGCTCAGATCAAATTCCTACACCAAAGCTATTGACTACTAGCGTGAATGTAGTCCCATCGTAATGAAATTACGTCATCACGTTCTGAAAGATCGGATTTTTCGACAACTTTGTCCGACCGTGTGTATGCAACAGTTTCGGACAAGATCCGACGGACAAAAACCGACGGGGCTTATATTAATAGAGATAAGAGTGATGTCATGTGACCTCCCAGAATCCTCCTCACCTCTCCGGTCAGATACTCACCAGATGTCTTCTTCACTATTGTGTAATCCTAACGGGGGACATCATGAGAAATGTGAATGATTACTAAATACATTCAGTGACATTCGCTGAATCTCCCAGTTAGGTCTGTGTTTTATTAATAAAGATAAGAGTGATGTCATGTGACCTCCCAGAATCCTCCTCACCTCTCCGGTCAGGTCTGTGTTTTATTAATAGAGATAAGAGTGATGTCATGTGACCTCCCAGAATCCTCCTCACCTCTCTGGTCAGGTCTGTTTTATTAATAGAGATAAGAGTGATGTCATGTGACCTCCCAGAATCCTCCTCACCTCTCCGGTCAGGTCTGTGTTTTATTAATAGAGATAAGAGTGATGTCATGTGACCTCCCAGAATCCTCCTCACCTCTCTGGTCAGGTCTGTGTTTTATTATTAGAGATAAGAGTGATGTCATGTGACCTCCCAGAATCCTCCTCACCTCTCCGGTCAGGTCTGTGTTTTATTATTAGAGATAAGAGTGATGTCATGTGACCTCCCGGAATCCTCCTCACCTCTCCGGTCAGGTGTGTGTTTTATTAATAGAGATAAAAGTGATGTCATGTGACTTCCCAGAATCCTCCTCACCTCTCCGGTCAGGTCTGTGTTTTATTAATAGAGATAAGAGTGATGTCATGTGACCTCCCAGAATCCTCCTCACCTCTCCGGTCATGTCTGTGTTTTATTAATAGAGACAAAAGTGATGTCATGTGACCTCCCAGAATCCTCCTCACCTCTCCGGTCATCAGGTAGATGATCTCCAAGGTAAGGTCCAATATCCTCTCCATCAGGTGACTTTGGTCTTTGCCAGCCGCCATAATTGATGAGGTCATGTGAACTATACAGGAAACTCCTCCCTGTAAACAGATAATAAACTGAGAATTACCTGCATTATACCGGGGGGAATAATGAGCCCCTCCATAGTTCATGTTGCTTGGTTTACCAGAGTAGATGTCTTATTTATTAGTGTAACTGAGAAAAAATTATATTTAAAGTTGAATTCCAGGAATGGGTATTTTATATATACTGTAGGTACATACAGTAGGTCCAGCTTGGAGTCATTTATTTGTATATACATTACTAGGAAACTGAAAAGCAGGGATGAAAATGGAGAGATCATTAGTAACATTTAGCACACATTACACATAGTGAACCCCTTGATTGCCCCCAGATGTTAACCCCTACCCAGCCAGCGTCATTAGTACAGTGACAGTGTATCATTTTAGCACTAATCACTGTATTAGTGTCACTGGTGATGTCAGCGGCAGTTAGTCAGTCCCCCCCCCCCCCGTGTAAGTTAGTGTCAGATTGTCCCCTGCCTATAGCAGTCCCATTATAAGTCGTGGATCACCCTGTCTTCCCAGATCTCTGCCCTGTTCTGCATTTAATCCTGCCTGCCTGGATCTTCGCCCTGTTCTAGACCTAGCCCTGTCTGCCCAGATCTCTGCCCTGTTGTAGACATAGCCCTGTCTGCCCAGATCTCTGCCCTGTTGTGGACATAGCCCTGTCTGCCTGGATCTTTGCCCTGTTCTGGACAAAGCCCTGTCTGCCCAGATCTCTGCCCTGTTCTGGACCTAGCCCTGTCTGCCCAGATCTCTGCCCTGTTGTGGACCTAGCCCTGTCTGCCCAGATCTCTGCCCTGTTGTGGACATAGCCCTGTCTGCCCAGATCTCTGCCCTGTTGTGGACATAGCCCTGTCTGCCCAGATCTCTGCCCTGTTGTGGACATAGCCCTGTCTGCCTGGATCTTTGCCCTGTTCTGGACAAAGCCCTGTCTGCCCAGATCTCTGCCCTGTTCTGGACCTAGCCCTGTCTGCCCAGATCTCTGCCCTGTTGTGGACCTAGCCCTGTCTGCCCAGATCTCTGCCCTGTTGTGGACATAGCCCTGTCTGCCCAGATCTCTGCCCTGTTGTGGACATAGCCATGTCTGGCCGGAGCTCTGCCCTGTTCTAGACATAGCACTGTCCACCTGGATCTCTGCCCTGTTCTGGACTTAGGCCTGTCTGCCCGGATCTCTGCCCTGTTCTAGACATAGCACTGTCCACCTGGATCTCTGCCCTGTTCTGGACTTAGGCCTGTCTGCCCGGATCTGTGCCCTGTTCTGGACTTAGCCCTGTCTGGCCGGATCTTTGCCCTGTTCTGGTCAAAGCCCTGTCCGCCCAGATCTCTGCCCTGTTCTGGTCAAAGCCCTGTCTGCCCGGATCTCTGCCCTGTTCTAGACATAGCCCTGTCCACCTGGATCTCTGCCCTGTTCTGGACTTAGCCCTGTCTGCCCAGATCTGTGCCCTGTTCTGGACTTAGCCCTGTCCGCCAGGATCTCTGCCCTATTCTGGACTTAGCCCTGTTTGCCCAGATTTGTGCCCTGCTCTGGACTTAGCCCTGTCTGCCCAGATCTGTGCCCTGCTCTGGACTTAGCCCTGTCCACCAGGATCTCTGCCCTATTCTGGACTTAGCCCTGTCTGCCCAGATCTCTGCCCTGTTCTGGACTTAGCCCTGTCTGCCCAGATCTCTGCCCTGTTCTAGACTTAGCCCTGTCTGCCCAGATCTGTGCCCTGTTCTGGACTTAGCCCTGTCTTCCAGGATCTCTGCCCTGTTCTGGACTTAGCCATGCCTGCCCAGATCTCGGCCCTGTTCTTGACTTAGGCCTGTCTGCCTGGGTCTCTGTCCCTGAGTACGGGTTCCTAATTTCTGCTGGACCATCCTATGTGGACTATCTGTGCGACGTTACATTGCTATCTGGATGACTGTTTTGTTGTAATTGTTGTGTCTTGTAAAAATTATTCATTATTCATTATTACCACGGGTGTCAGTGACACTGAAGATCTACCTGTTTTGCACTTAAAGGCACAGTATCACCAAAATGTCAAGATAGCAGCACACAGTGTTCCAGTGAAACACTTGCACACCTGCACTATTATTGCACATTGGACCAAGGAATAACGTCCAATATTGCACTAAAAACTTGTTACATTTAGTTTGTAAAAAATTATTTTTTATTTAATTATCGATTAAATTTTTTCTTTGCTAAAACCAGTCACCTTATGAACTATTCACTCTTTGTGTATGTTGCACAGTTTTAGAATCACTTGCAGTTACACTTTATATCATATTTTATTTTTTTGCAGTATTGCACATGCTTGATATATATTGTATATTTGTTTTTTTTGCACAGTAGAAAAATTACTATGTCAATTTAGGTTATTATTTCATTTGCACTTTTGCACTTCATTGACGACCCTGATAAATGTCTGCTAGTTTGAAGCATAGTTAAATATTTTATTAATTTACTATAAGAAAAATATATATATTTTTTAAGGAGCGCAACACCACTCCCCTCTTTTTACAACTATACACAATTTGGACACGAGTTTGGTCCTTGCGGTGGATGCAGCACCTATTGTTTGAATATACTATAAATTCCTTTTAGCGCAGGAGTACTTATCTTACAATTGTTGTGTCTTGCTACTCTGCTGTAAACAAACCACCTACGTGCCAAGGACTTTAACCACTGCTGTACCAAACACTGCTCTGCCCATTTTCCAAGGACTTTAACCACTGCTGTACCAACCACTGCGCTGCCCATGTGCCAAGGACTTTAACCATTGCTGTACCAACCACTACTCTGCCCATGTGCCAAGGACTTTAACCACTGCTGTACCAAACACTGCTCTGCCCGTGGGCCGAGGACTTTAATCATTGCTGTACCAAACACTGCTCTGCCCGTGTGCCGAGGACTTTAACCACTGCTGTACCAAACACTGCTCTGCCCGTGTGCCGAGGACTTTAATCATTGCTGTACCAACCACTACTCTGCCCATGTGCCAAGGACTTTAACCACTGCTGTACCAAACACTGCTCTGCCCGTGTGGCGAGGACTTTAATTATTGCTGTACCAAACACTGCTCTGCCCGTGTGCCGAGGACTTTAATCATTGCTGTACCAAACACTGCTCTGCCCGTGTGCCGAGGACTTTAACCACTGCTGTACCAAAACACTGCTCTGCCCATTTTCCAAGAACTTTAACCACTGCTGTACCAACCACTGCGCTGCCCATGTACCAAGGACTTTAACCATTGCTGTACCAACCACTACTCTGCCCATGTGCCAAGGACTTTAACCACTGCTGTACCAAACACTGCTCTTCCTGTGTGCCGATGACTTTAACCACTGCTGTACCAAAACACTGCTCTGCCCATGAGCCCTGTGGATTATCACCCCTTTTCTGTCTCAAATTGCTGTTCTGAGGAACACTCTTCATTGCTGTGCCTTCTGTTTGCCCTGGGGACTAACTCCCCTTTGCTGTCCCATATTGCCATCCCAAGGATCACTCTTCATTGCTGTGTCTAGTGTTTATTTCTATGGACTAATTCTTCTCCTGCCTGTACCCCGAGCACCCCAATAAACCCAGTGGGTTCCTCTGTGTGCTCCCTTGCTCACTGTGCTCTTAGCACATCACAACTATGCATGCAGTGAGTGCGGTGGAGCCCCGTGCATGTGCGGGTGAGTCCTGAGTGACTATAACTTACATCCAGATAGTTGTTAGCCTGGATGCAGCAGATGGTTGTGGAATGGCGCTCGGTAGTACAAAGTTTGTTTGCAGCTGATAGGATCTCTGGCAGTCTGGGACTCGGCCGGCCCAGTGTTTGTCTGTGTGAGTCTGGCCGGGTTATATGTCTCCTATGACAGCCAGTCCAGCCTACATGACCTGCCAATAAGCAGCACAATAAGGATATATACTTACAGGGGTCTCACCACTCCTCGGCGGTCCGCGTGAATTGTAAGAACCAGAGATAAAGGGACGCTTGTCCTATCCACCCCCGAAAAGCCATGGGGGAGGGAATAGACTCACCACCACTGTGTAAGAAGCTGGAGGCCAAGGGGGAGTACGGGACGGAGAAAAAAAAACAGGGGAGGAGACAACTACCCAGATGTACCATTGGACAGATTTGTTTAGAAATTGTTATACTATTAACCGTCTATGAGGAGGTGAGTTGCCATCTAGATAAAGGAAGGCCTGTAGACGTTGTGTATCTGGATAAAGGAAGGCCCGTAGATGTGGTGTATCTGGATAAAGGAAGGTTCATAGACGTGGTGTATCTAGATAAAGGATGGCCTGTAGACATGGTGTATCTAGATAAAGGAAGGCATAGATGTGTTGTATCTGGATGAAGGAAGGCCCGTAGACGTGGTGTATCTGGATAAAGGAAGGCCCGTAGACATGGTGTATCTAGATAAAGAAAGGCCCGTAGACGTGGTGTATCTGGATAAAGGAAGGCCCGTAGACGTGGTGTATTTTCTTCAGTAATGTCACATGAAAAGATAATAAAATATTTACAAAAATGTGAGAGGTGTACTCACTTTTGTGAGATACTGTATCTGGTCTATAAACCGAGGCTCTGAATGAACAGTTGGGTAAATGGCTCTATATTTAGGATGTATTGTTCTATAAACAAGAGGTTCTGGATGGACAGTTGGATAATCGGTTCTATATTTAGGATGTACCCAGTCTATAAACCAGAGGCTCTGGATGGACAGTTGGATAAATGGCTCTATATTTGGGATGTATCCAGTCTATAAACCAGAGGCTCTGGATTGACAGTTGGATAAATGGTTCTATATTTAGGATGTATCCGGTCTATAAACCAGAGGCTCTGGATGGACAGTTGGATAAATGGCTCTATATTTAGGATGTATCCGGCCTATAAACCAGAGGCTCTGGATGGACAGTTGGATAAATGGCTCTATATTTAGGATGTATCCGGTCTATAAACCAGAGGTTCTGGATGGACAGTTGGATAAATGGTTCTATATTTAGGATGTATCCAGTCTATAAACCAGAGGCTCTGGGTGGACAGTTGGATAAATGGCTCTATATTTAGGATGTATTGTTCTATAAACCAGAGGCTCTGGATGGACAGTTGGATAAATGGCTCTATATTTAGGATGTATCCGGTCTATAAACCAAAGGCTCTGGATGGACAGTTGGATAAATGGCTCTATATTTAGGATGTATTGTTCTATAAACCAGAGGCTCTGGATGGACAGTTGGATGAATGGCTCTATATTTAGGATGTATTGTTCTATAACCCAGAGGCTCTGGATGGACAGTTGGATAAATGGCTCTATATTTAGGATGTATTGTTCTATAAACCAGAGGCTCTGGATGGACAGTTAAATAAATGGCTCTATATTTAGGATGTATCCGGTCTATAAACCAGAGGCTCTGGATGGACATTTGGATAAATGGTTCTATATTTAGGATGTATTGTTTTATAAACCAGAGGCTCTGGATGGACAGTTGGATAAATGGCTCTATATTTAGGATGTATTGTTCTATAAACAAGAGGTTCTGGATGGACAGTTGGATAAATTGCTCTATATTTAGGATGTGTCTGGTTTATAAACCAGAGGCTCTGGATGGACAGCTGGATAAATGGTTCTATATTTAGGCTGTATCCGGTCACCAGAACAGCCAATGTCTTTGATCACTACCAGCTCCAGTACATCATCACCAACCAGCACCAGTGCCTCCAAGTTGCGATAGGTAGTCAGGAAATAAGATCTGTAATTATTGCCCCTTAATAGTCTGAAGGTGCTTCTTGGAATTTGGGTCTCTCTACGTGGTTAGGTTTTGAAAAAGGCAATACATAATTAGTCCAAATATTGAAAAAGTCTAACATATGCGGTATCCCCATACTTTACTTAGAATGTATTTTGGCAGGTTAGAATATTTTATTAATTGACAACTTTGTGTTAAAAAATAAATACGGTACATTTTCTTTCTGTATTTTATAAAAGCTTGTGGCAGAAAAATAAAGTCTTCAAAAGACTCATCGTGCCTCTTAAAAAAATTAGCTTGGGGTGTTTACTCTCCAAAATTTGGTCATTTTGTGGATGTTTCTTCTATCCTGGTACTTTAGAGCCTCAAGAAATGCGATAGTAGTCAGGAAATCAGGTGCAACTTTTTTGGCCCTAGAAAGCCTGAAGGTGCTCCTTGGATTTTGGACCATTCTATGTGTCTTGGCAGCAAAAAAAAAAAAGTCTCACACATGTGGTATCCCCATACTCAGGAGGAGTAAAAGCCATAACCATGTTTGTGTAAAATATTTTGTTAAAATTACAACTTTTTGAAACACAATCTAATTTTATTTAATGTCTTTATTTTCCAAAAAGATTGTGGCAAAAATTGACAGCTTCAAAAAACTCACCATACTTCTTACTAAATACTATCTACATTCTGAGTCATTTGGGGGTATTTAACCGGTTCCCATATATGCACATATACGTCGGCAGAATGTAATGGCTGGGCAAAGTAACGTACCCATACATTACATTGAATTCCCGCCGTGTGCGTACGCATGCCGAGATCTCCGTGACCGTGGTCCCATGGACTCGATCGCTGCGGGGATACCCGCAATCATGTCACGGAGCTCAAGAATGGGGAGATGCCGATGTAAACAGCATCTCCCCGTTCTGCCTAGTAACAGCACACTGATCGTCTGCTCCCTGTCATCGGGAGAAGCGATCAGTGTGGTGTCACACACAGCCACGCCCCCATACAGTTCGAAACACACCCCTAGGAACACTTAACCCCTATACTGCCACCTAGTGGTTAACCCCTTCACTGCCAGTGACATTTTTACAGTAATCAATGCAATTTTATAGCATCTATTGCTGTATTAATGCCAATGGTCCCAAAAATGTGTCAAAATTGTCCGATGTGTCCGCCATAATGTCGCAGTCACAATAAAAATCGCTAATCGCCGCCATTACTAGTAAAAAAAAAAAATGAATAAAAATGCCATAAAACTATCCCCCATTTTTTAGATGCTATAACTTTTGTGCAAACCAATCAATAAACGCTTATTGCGATTTTTTTTTTACGAAAAATATATAGAAGAATACGTATCGGCCTAAAGGGAAGAAAATGTTTTTTTATATATATTTTTGGGGTAGATTTATTATAGCAAAAAGTAAAAAATAATACGTTTTTTTTCAAATTTTTTTTTTGTTTATAGCGCAAAAAATAAAAATCTCAGAGGTGATCAAATACCACCAAAAGAAAGCTCTATTTGTGGGGAAAAAAAAGGACATGACCGCGCAATTGTCAGTTAAAGCGACGCAGTGACGAACGGCAAAAAACGCTCTGGTCAGGAAGGGGGTAAATCGGGGCTGAAGTGCTTAAACTGTCCTGGTATTTTGGGACCTCAAGAATTTTTTTCAATGAAACCTTCAAAGACTCATCATTCCTTTTAAAAATACCTTGGGGTGCTTACTCTCCAAAATGTGGCTATTCTGTAGGTGTTTCTCTTATCCTTGCACTTCAGCGCTTCAAGAAATGTGATAGGTAGTCAGGAAATCAGATGCTACATTTATGTCCCTTGAAAGCCTGAAGGTGCTCCTTGTATTTTTGGCTCCTCTATACAATTCAGCCATGAAAAAGTCACACCTGTGATATTCCCATGCTCAGAATGAGTAAAAGAACGTTCTTTGGGGTGTAATTCTAAGTATGGCCATGCTGTGTGTGATAAATAACTTGACAACTCAAATTTGAATTTCTTAATTTTCCAAAAAGATTGTGAAAAAAATGTACAGCTAAACAACAACAACAACTTACCATGCTTCTTACAAAATATTGTGAACTGTTTACCTTCCAAAAAGGGGTTGTGTGGGGGGTGTTTGTACTGTCCCGGCATTTGTGTTAGCTTGTGTGAATTCTCTGGTGTTTATTAAGTGATTTTCTGTAGCTGAAACATTTCCTGCACAATGAACATGAATATGGAGGAACGTGCGTGTGACTCTTCAGGTGTCTAACAAGGGTTCCTTTTAGAGGGAAACAATTCCCGCACTCTGAACAAGAATAAGGACGCTCATCCGTGTGAATTCTCTGGTGTTCATCAAGGTGTCCTTTCTGAATGAAAGATTTCCCGCACTCTGTACATGAATAAGGACGCTCACCCGTGTGAATTCTCTGGTGCAGCACAAGATTTCCTTTCACTGTGAAAGATTTCCCACACTCTGAACATGAATAGGGACGCACGCCTGTGTGGATTCTCTGGTGTTTATCAAGGTATCCTTTCCGAATGAAGCATTTCCCGCACTCTGAATATGAATAAGGACCCTCACCTGTGTGATTTTTCTGATGATACATAAGGCTTCCTTTCTGAGTAAAAGATTTTCCGCACTCTGAACATAAATAAGGACGCTCACCTGTGTGAATTCTCTGGTGCTCATCAAGGGTTACTTTGTGAGTGAAAGATTTTTTCGCACTCTGAACATGAATAGGGACGCTCTCTCTTGTGAATCTTCTGGTGTTGCACAAGGTCTCCTTTGTGAATGAAAGATTTCCCGCACTCTAAACATAAATAGGGGCGCTCACCTGAGTGAATCTTCTGGTGTTGCACAAGGTCTCCTTCGTGAATAAAAGATTTTCCGCACTCTAAACATGAATAGGGACGTTCACCCGTGTAAATCTTCAGGTTTGTATTGAATGAATATTTCCGTTTGAAACATTTCCCACACTCCAAACACGAATAGGGACGCTCACCCGTGTGATATCTCAGGTGTATGAGAAGTTTGGCTTTCTCAATGAAACCTTTCCCGCACTCTGAACATGAATAGGGATGCTCACCTGTGTGAATTCTATGATGGTTAAGAAGGTTATCTTTCTGAAAGAAAGATTTCCCGCACTCTGAACATGAATAGGGACGCTCACCCGTGTGAAGCTTCTAGTGTCTAATAAGATTTTTTTTCTCAGTAAAACATTTCCCACACTCTGAACATGAATAGGGACACTCACCTTTATGAAGCTTCTGGTGTCCGATGAGAGAAATTGTTACAGTAAAACATTTCCCACACTCTGAACATGAATAGGGGCGCTCATCCGTGTGAATCTTCTGGTGTTTATTAAGCCTTCTTTTCTCCGCAAAACATTTCCCACATTCTGAACATGAAAACGGACGCTCACCTGTGTGAATTTTCTGATGCTTAAGAAGGATTCCTTTCCTTAGAAAACATTTCCCGCACTCTGAACATGAATAGGGTCGCTCAGCAGTGTGACATTTCTCGTGTCTAAGAAGTTCCCTCTTTTTTGTGAAAAGTTTCCCACACACTGAACATGACAATGAACTCTCTTCTGTGTGATCTCCTTCCTGCCCTGAAGAAGATTCCTCGGGAATAGACGGATCTTTTAAAGAATTTCTACTGTGAGATCTTAGAGTCCTGGGATGTGATTTATCAGAAGGTTCCTCAGACGTATTCCGGACATTATGGTCATCTGCTGAGAAACAATTTTACAAGAAATGTTAGAAGAATTTTTGATATCTTTTATTCAGGAGTCATAGATGTTGGTCTAGTTCTAAATCTTTGCGCTCCGGAACGTGAGTGGGTGCAACCAGAACAGAAATATAAATTCAAAGTAGATAAAGAACACAATTCACCCAAATCACACCGTGCAACTATGTGCATCGATGACATCATAGTGAGGAATGGAGATGGACCTTTCATATGGTGTACAGTATCTCCTCCTCATTTGTTGGGAACATGACGTTATATTGAGGAATGGAGATGGACCTTTCATATGGTGTACAGTATCTCCTCCTCCTTTGTTGGGAACATGACGTTATATTGAGGAGTGGAGATGGACCTTTCATATGGTGTACAGTATCTCCTCCTCATTTGTTGGGAACATGACGTTATATTGAGGAATGGAGATGGACCTTTCATATGGTGTACAGTATCTCCTCCTCATTTGTTGGGAACATGACGTTATATTGAGGAATGGAGATGGACCTTTCATATGGTGTACAGTATCTCCTCCTCATTTGTTGGGAACATGACATTATATTGAGGAATGGAGATGGACCTTTCATATGGTGTACAGTATCTCCTCCTCATTTGTTGGGAACATGACGTTATATTGAGGAATGGAGATGGACCTTTCATATGGTGTACAGTATCTCCTCCTCATTTGTTGGGAACATGACGTCATATTGAGGAATGGAGATGGACCTTTCATATGGTGTACAGTATCTCCTCCTCATTTGTTTCTTTTAACCTGAAGAAAATTAGGCCAAGCTTTATATGGCTATTCTGCCTTCCTCTGGATTAACTACCACATTTAGATTTTTTTGTTTTTCTCTTGGGTGAATTCAAAGGACATATACATTTCCTCAACTTATCTAACAATTTAACTACTACTTCATACTCATAGAAGTAAAACATAAATGTGAATTGTTTCTATAATCGGTGTTTATGACTTACTTGTGTCCTCATGTAGAGAAGATTCCTCCTGTTTACTTCCCATAATCATCTCCTCCTCCTCCATAGACTGCTGATCTCCACTCACCAACCTCTCTTCTTCTTCATCTTCCTCTTCCCGTTTAATCTCAGCTTTGATGTCTTTCCGTTCTTCATTCTGAATTACCAGAGATAATAAAATATAACACCTGGAAACACAGCTGCCAATAATAAGAGATTACATAGAAGAATGTTCTCTCATATAATTATTTTTTAGTTCTTTGTGCCCAGTCCCACCTACCTGATCTCCCGATCGACCATTCTCTGTATAGTGGTGATCTTCCTGTGTAGAATTGTGGGAATCCAGAGGACAACCCTCCTCCATAGACTGCTGATCTCCACTCACCAACCTCTCTTCTTCTTCCTTTTTAATCTCAACTTTCATGTCTTTCAGTTCTTCACCCTAAACCCCAAAGATAAGAGAGTACATTTGTAAAAAAATGAACAATAAGTTACACAGAATAGAGGCATCTTATAGCTTTCAGTCTATTTTCAGGTCTGCATGCTCAGTCCCATCTACCTGATGATGTTGAGGGATGTTCTGATGTTCCTGTGTGGAATTCCAGGAAGACAGAGGACCGTCTTCCTCCATAGACTGCTGATCTTCACTCATCGCCATCTCTTCTTTTTCCTCTTTAATGTCAGCTTTGATATTTTCCAGCTCCTTATGTTAAACCCCAAGGATGACAGAATACAAATGTAAAATTTGAAAAAGAGATTGCATAAAAGAATGTTCTCTCATAGCTTATAATTATTTTTGAGCTCTACATGCTCAGTCCACCTACCTGATGATGGTGGGGGATGGTGTGATCTTCCTGTGTGTAATCCCAGGAATACAGAGGATGGGGACATCTCTCTGGTGGGTTCCCATTACTGGATCCATCTGTAGGAAACACACACACTGACTGAATACATTGTTTCTATGTGTTTATCAGGTGATGAGGGATCTAGGTGGAGCCTCCGTACTGCTCTCTCCTTTACAATAAAGTCTCCTCTTACCCGGTGATATGAGTGGCGGCTGATTCTCCATCATGACGTCCTTGTAGAGATCCTTGTGTCCTTCTAAATACTCCCACTCCTCCATGGAGAAATAGACAGTAATATCCTGACACCTTCTAAGAACATAAGACGTCACAGTGACTATGGAGGAAGAGGACAGACATGATGGGGGATTACTGGGTGTAAGTATAAAATAATATCGTATTACCTCCTCTGCTGCCAGTCACAGGAATATCTCCCTCTACTTCCTCTAAGTTTTCCTTTCACCCGAAACTTCCTGTCTGTAGATGACATCACTTCCTGTCTGCATCTGTTTTCACTTCCTGTCGGTAGAGGGCATCACTTCCTGTCTGTATCTGCTTTCACTTCCTGTGTGTAGAGAACACCACTTCCTGTCTCTTTGTTCCACTGAGAAGAAGCGAGATCACCATCTTGTAGAGAAAATACAAACTGCAGCCTGTGTGTTTAAATACTTTGACAGCTGCTTCTTGGCATCGTGCAAATAAAAGAGATTAAACGCACTGACATAAACCAACTAAAATGGTACGAAAAAGGCTGCTTGCAAAAACAGTCAGATATCCTGTATGGTAAATAAAACAAAAAATATTGTAACGCTTGTGGATTAGCAAAATAAGTCTGTGAAATGGTGAACAACGATAAACAAAATGTATCAAACAAAATAGTCCGAAGAAATAAATATCCCCAAAAATTTGTAGTTCATAAAACCGTGCAAAGTAATATGTCTGAAGATATGAGTAATCAAATTCCACCACGTGATCCACCACCCAGTGTAAGATGGACTCTTTCCAATGTTGCAGGACTCTACTACGGAGTCAAATGCGCTCAGTATGGTAAATCATCATCAATCAGACATCACAACATAAAGTGTCCAGTGCTTCAAGTATATCTCAGTGGGTGTAGGGTCGAAGATATACTCTGTGGATATAAAATGCAAGAAACATCCACATAGCGTAAAACCGCAAACACACTTTAATATAACAAGAAGGGATAAAAGACACTCACATTTCATAAATTAAAACAAGCGTAAAACAGTCAATCCAAGGAAGATAGACTATGCATAGTAGTATATCCGTTTGTGCACACATTAAAGACCAGCGTGGCAACAGCACGTACGTATGCTGCACCCTACATTTTTCATCACAACTGACATCATCAGGGGCATGGTCACAATTGACATCATCAGGGGCATGTCACAACTGACGTCATCAGGGGCATGGTCACAACTGACGTCATCAGGGGCATGGTCACAACTGACGTCATCAGGGGCATGGTCACAACTGATGTCATCAGGGGCATGGTTATAACTGACGTCATCGGGGGCATGGCCACAACTAATGTCATCGGGGGCATGGTCACAACTGACGTCATCAGGGGCATGGTCAAAACTGACATCATCAGGGGCAGTCACAACTGATGTAATCAGGGGCATGGTTATAATTGACTTCATCGGGGGCATGGTCACAAGTGACGTCATCAGGGGCATGGTTATAACTGAAGTCTTCGGGGCATGGTCACAACTGACGTCATCGGGGGATAAAAGACACTCACATTTCATAAATTAAAACAAGCGTAAAACAGTCAATCCAAGGAAGATAGACTATGCATAGTAGTAGATCCGTTTGTGCACACATCAAAGACCAGCGTGGCAACAGCACGTACGTATGCTGCACCCTACATTTTTCATCACAACTGACATCATCAGGGGCATGGTCACAATTGACATCATCAGGGGCATGGTCACAACTGAAGTCATCAGGGGCATGGTCACAACTGACGTCATCAGGGGCATGGTTATAACTGACGTCATTGGGGGCATGGCCACAACTAATGTCATCGGGGGCATGGTCACAACTGACATCATCAGGGGCATGGTTATAACTGAAGTCATCGGGGGCAAGGTCACAACTGACGTTATGCCCCCGATGCTTATTAGTAACATATGCAAATAAACAGTCAATGAAAAACATAATTTAAAAAAAAATATTGTTTGACTCTACAGTGAATAAGTTAATGAAAAAAAACAAAACAAAATGTTTTTATTATTTCTTATGGCTATGTTAATTGGCACTCCCGTCAAATGCATTTTATGTTGAGTTTGCTCTTTCTTATCCAAAGATTCTATGTTTATGATTATTTGAAAGAGTAGCACCACCCTCGATTTCCACTTCTGTTTTTGTCACTTGTGCTTTATACAACATTGTTACTTCAATAAACATATTGAAATATAAAAAAAATGTATTGTGTCCTAAAATTCATGATACATGAAGCATGAAGAACACAACATTGTTTTGCAAAAACTATATCCCAAAATGAAGCCAGTTACTTAGTTTGGGGGAAAAGTCTTTGGCACTAAGGCTGCATTCACACCTGAGCGTAGTGTTTTCAAGCGTTTTTTGCTGCGTTTTTTACCGCGATTTGCGGTGTTTTTTACCGCGATTCGCTGTGTTTTTTACCGCGTTTTTTACCGCGATTTGCCGTGAATTTGTGCAGGGCAAAAGGTCACCAATGTTAAAAGAAGAAAAACGCCCAAATCAGCCCGATTAGCGCGACAAAAAAGGGTCTGGAACTTGTTTGAGCTTCAGGCGTAGGGCTTCAGGCTCTGGATGGACAGTTGGATAAATGGTTCTATATTTAGGATGTATCCGGTCTATAAACCAGAGACTCTGAATGGACAGTTGGATAAATGGTTCTATATTTAGGATGTATCTGGTCTATAAACCAGAGGCTCTGGATGGACAGTTGGATAAATGGCTCTATATTTAAGATGTATCCAGTCTATAAACCAGAGACTCTGAATGGACAGTTGGATAAATGGTTCTATATTTAGGATGTATCCGGTCTATAAACCAGAGGCTCTGAATGGACAGTTGGATAAATGGTTCTATATTTAGGATGTATCTGGTCTATAAACCAGAGGCTCTGGATGGACAGTTGGATAAATGGTTCTATATTTAAGATGTATCCAGTCTATAAACCAGAGACTCTGAATGGACAGTTGGATAAATGGTTCTATATTTAGGATGTATCCGGTCTATAAACCAGAGACTCTGAATGGACAGTTGGATAAATGGTTCTATATTTAGGATGTATCCGGTCTATAAACCAGAGGCTCTGGATGGACAGTTGGATAAATTGTTCTATATTTAAGATGTATCCGGTCTATAAACCAGAGACTCTGAATGGACAGTTGGATAAATGGTTCTATATTTAGGATGTATCCGGTCTATAAACCAGAGGCCCTGGATGGACAGTTGGCTAAATGGTTCTATATTTAGGATGTATCTGGTCTATAAACCAGAGGTTCTGGATGGAGAGTTGGATAAATGGTTCTATATTTAGGATGTATCCGGTCTATAAACCAGAGACTCTGAATGGACAGTTGGATAAATGGTTCTATATTTAGGATGTATCCGGTCTATAAACCAGAGGCTCTGGATGGACAGTTGGATAAATGGTTCTATATTTAGGATGTATCCGGTCTATAAACCAGAGGTTCTGGATGGAGAGTTGGATAAATGGTTCTATATTTAGGATGTATCCGGTCTATAAGCCAGAGGTTCTGGATGGACAGTTGGGTAAATGGTTCTATATTTAGGATGTATCCGGTCTATAAACCAGAGGCTCTGGATGGACAGTTGGATAAATGGTTCTAAATTTAGGATGTATCCGGTCTATAAACCAGAGGCTCTGTATGGACAGTTGGATAAATGGTTCTATATTTAGGATGTATCCGGCCTATAAACCAGAGGCTCTGGATGGGCAGTTGGATAAATGGTTCTATATTTAGGATGTATCTGGTCTATAAACCAGAGGTTCTGGATGGACAGTTGGATAAATGAATGATAAAAAATTATTCCAGAGAACTGCTGCGCCCACCGAAATGGATCAAACCGTATCCACTTGGTATAAAAGTAAGGGGTATATTGGTGTCGCGCTGCTCTAACATTAAAGGGGTTGTAAAGGTTTGTTTTTTATTTTCTAAATAGGTTCCTTTAAGCTTGTGCATTGTTGTTTCACTTACCTTTTCCTTCAATTTCCCTTCTAAATGTTTTTTTTTCTTTGTGTGAATTTCTCACTTCCTGTTTCTCCTCAGTAAACTTCACACCATCATCAGAGCGGTGTTTAGTCAGCCAGAACAGCTTACTGAGGAGGAACAGGAAGTGAGAAATTCAGACAAAGAAAACTAAGAAAAAAAACATTTAGAAGGGAAATGATAGGAAAAGGTAAGTGAACCAACAATGCACTAGCTTAAAGGAACCTATTTAGAAAATAAAAAACAAACCTTTACAACCCCTTTAAATTATTGGTCCAGGGAGTTTATCTTTCTCCCTCCGCTGCCTATCTATGTGAGAAGATTATCTCAGATAATAATAAAACAATGTACTGGTTATTAAAAAATTCCAAAATAATCAATCAGTTAGTGGCCATTTGTCAAAGGTAGATAGGTAAACATAAATATACTAAAAACACCATTTAAAGTGCAAATTCATTCAATATGGTTCCAAATCAAACACAAATAAACTGACCATAAAGTGCTGAGTGCTTGCTTAACAAAAATGTGCAAATAAATAAACACACTACAGAGGTAGCCCAAAAAATATAACATTAAAAGTGAATAATAATAGTAAATATCGGAAGATCTGCACGTGAAAAATTACAACCTCAGAACAGTGTGTTAATAAAGTGCAAAAAAAGGAAAAATAGTAAACGCACTACAGAGACAGCTGAAACATGTGTGAAACAAATCACTGCAACCTCTGTGAGTTAAATGTCCATACTTATTTAAGATCTTTCTGACTAAAAATATAAATATATAAATGTTCAATTCATAACTGATGTGAAGAGACAATCTCCTTTAAGTGCAAGTGGTTTTCTGTGCAAACTTGTGCAAATTCAAATAAGGTGACAGCTTCCCGGTGTTCTATCCCTCTGTGACCACACACTTTGGTAGGCAATGGCCCCTTACTTTATGGTAAGGAGAGAATCGCATGTAAACATAGGTCCCTTTAAGACTCTTCTCCCCAGGTCCACAAAATTGACTTCTCCTTTAAATTCTTTGTAGCTCCGTGGGACCCATCAAATCAATAAAAAGGGGTACCATAGTGTAGTGATTTGTAAAATATATAAATTTTATTAAATGTTATCACACAGGGTACTCACAAAATGTTAGGTTAAAAACAGCCCTTATCCAAACGAGCAGCGAGCTCATGCTTGTGTACATCAAAGTTGAGCGTCTTTCCCGTCCCTACGCGTGACGTCACACCACGTGACTTCATCAGGGGATTCCCTGATATACTCTCTTTACAAATCTCATACTGTCCCAATATGGTGAATAGTCAAGCACACATAATTCTGCCACTGTGCATTTCCTCTACTCTTAGTTTGGTAGGGGCCTTATTCCGAGACACAGACAGATGTAGCAGTGTGTCTTCTTTCCACAGCAGGCTCACATTGGAGAACTTCACCCTTTAGAAGACTCAGAAACATGGAACATCGAATGTAGATGAACATGCTCCTCCTCCGTACCGTTCCCCTTCGGCTCCTCACTAATATCCAGGGATGTTTCTCCTCTCTCAGTTAAACAGAATAAAGATACCATACCCTAAAATACAAAGTTTATTCTGACTGTGCAAAACTGGTTTGTGTTTCCTTTGCGTGAGTTTTCTAGATTCGACTGGTCACCCATATTTTGATAAATGTGCCCCTATCTGCTGGAGATAAAAGACATCACAGTGACTATGGAGGAAGAGGACGGACATGACAGGGGCGGGGGGGGGGGTTACTGGGTGTAAATATAAAATAATATCTTATTACTTCTTCTGCTGCCACTTCTACCAACATCTCCTGTCTACTTCCTCCCGACTCACCTTTCACTCAGAACTTCCTGTTAATATGTGACATCACTTCCTGCCTTGGCTTGGTTTCACTTTCGTTTTCGGTGTTGCTCTGACAATAAGTGAGATCACCACATTTGCAAAGAAAATACAAACCGCAGTCTACAGTTTGGATGATTTCCACAGCTGCTTCTTGGTGCATTCCTCGATTTTGGTAAATATATTGCACACAAATTAGAAAGCCAAGCAATACAAAATATAATAAAAACATACCTGCCAACTTTCTCAGGTGGGAATGAGGGACACCTATTAGCAAAAAGTATAGGAAAGACGGACAGAGGGACAGTCCCTCAAAATCGGGGACATCCGGGAGCTATGTAAAAATGATTGGTAATAAAAAATCCTGGACAGCCGCACTCCAAGAAATAGCCTTTATTTGTCAAAAGGAATACAAAAATACATGCCACAGCAGAATGGACAGAAGAGCTGACGCGTTTCAAACAGTGCTTAATCATAGCTCATAGTTAAGCTATGATTAACCATTTCCCGACCAGCGCACGCCGATGTACGTCGGCAGAATGGCACTGGCAGGCATATTGGCGTACAGGTACGTCCAATCTTTAATGCCGTCTGCCATCGTGTGCTGGCCGGGACCCCCGTGAGTCCGGTCACGGGTCCCGCGGACTCGATTACCACGGGCATCCTCTGGGACTGTGACATCATAATGGGCGGGGACATCATCCGGCGATGTCCCTATATAAGTGTCAGGGCTGGCTTAGCACTTCCTCCTCTGGGCTGGCCGCTTAGCTGTCGGCTAATTGCCAGCTCTCTTCTCTCTCCACTGTTACCAGCTGTTTCCGATGATGCTCGTCTGGCCAGCCTATTTAAAGTCTCCAGCTCATTTCTCCATTGCCTTCACGTTTGGTCACATCACTAGGAACCATCTCCTGCTGTTGTTTCAAGACTTGCTTGCTGACATCCCACCTGGCTTCCATCCTGCTTGCAGTTGCTCACCTTGGATCCCTGACGTCTGGACTGGCTGATTACCCGATCTGGTTTATGAACTTTGGACTGGCTGACTACCCGATCTGGCTACTGGACTCTGGCTTGCTTGATTACGCTTTTTCCTATTTACCTTTTTATTTTTATTAATAAACAAGTGTGATTTGAATGTACTTCTGTCTCTGTCTGTTTCATGGTTCCTGTCAGTACGTGAAGGCCATGAATTCAGAAGATACAGTTAATCCACTTGTTGGTAATATTTTTTCCACATTGGATGAGCAAGATCACCGCATGGATCAGTTTGCCATGGCGTTACAAACGCTCCTGAATCGCATGGCTCACTTGGAATCCCCCACGGTGGCTGCTCCGGTACAACCTGAGTCACAGGCCGCCCCTGCTGCTGCGCCAGTCTCTGTGCAGGCACCCGCCTCAAGTATTACCTCTATAAGAGGTATGTCTGGTTCTGCTCCGCTTCCCCAGAGATTTGGGGGCGATCCAGTTCAATGCAGAGGGTTTCTCAATCAGGTTGAGATATACTTCGAGATGCTGCCCCAGGCATTTCCTATGGACAGAAGCAAAGTAGGTTTTGTGATATCTTTGCTTTCTGAGAGAGCCTTGGCCTGGGCTAACCCTCTTTCTTGGGCTGAGTCGTCTATCGAGATACAGGCTCTAATCGACTCTGGGGCTGCAGGCCTGTTCATTGATGCTGCTTTTGTTTCGCAGCACTCGATTCCGCTGCAGCTGCGTGACACTCCACTTGCCATTTAGGCTCTTGATGGGAGACCTTTACAGCCTGCCCACGTGACTCATGAGACGGGTCTGTTGTCCATGGCCGTAGGGGCTCTTCACCATGAGATAATCCAATTCCAAGTTATTTCCTCACCCAGATTTCCGCTGGTTATTGGTTATCCTTGGTTACAGAGGCACAAACCCTCTTTTGATTGGCTCCGTGCTGAGGTTCTCTCCTGGTCACCACAATGCAGTGAGACATGCTTCCTGAAGGTATCCAAGGTCCTGTGCACCGCTTCACTCCTCTCCCTGCCCGAGGAGTACCGTAATTTTGGTGATCTCTTTGATAAAGGTCAAGCTGGTAGTTTGCCTCCACACCGCCCTTATGATTGTGCAATTGACTTTCAACCTGGTACCATACCTCCTCGTGGCCGGGTTTACCTTTTGTCGGTCTTGGAGGATAAGGCCATGGAGGAGTATGTTGCTGACGCACTTTCTCGAGGTTTCATCCGCAAATCTTCGTCTCCTGCTGGTGCTGGTTTCTTCTTTGTGAAAAAGAAGAGCGGTGAACTGAAAACTTGTATAGATTATAGGGGTCTCAATTGTGTCACGATTAAGAATGCCTACCCGATTCCATTGATTACTGAGTTATTTGACCGCCTCAAGGGAGCAACGGTTTTCACGAAGCTTGACCTGAGAGGGGCATACAATCTCGTGCGCATTAAGGAGGGCGACGAGTGGAAGACTGCGTTTAATACCAGAACAGGCCATTATGAATACCTGATAATGCCTTTTGGCTTTTGTAATGCCCCGGTAGTTTTCCAGGAATTTATTAACAATGTCCTCCGAGATTTGTTGCAATTGTGTGTGGTGGTTTATCTCAATAATATCCTCATATTTTCCAAGTCCCTGGAGAGCCACCACACAGATGTCTGTCGTGTACTTCAGAAACTAAGAGAGAACAATCTCTATTATAAACTGGAGAAGTGCGAGTTCCATCGTGAACAGGTTACATTCTTGGGCTATGTCATTTCCACTGCTGGTTTTTCAATGGACCCAGAGAAACTTTCGGCAGTCCTACAGTGGCCTCGACCCGTGTGTTTACGGCCTCTGCAGCGTTTCCTGGGCTTTGCCAATTACTATTTGTAACTTCTTGTCTCTGGTCCAGCCTCTGACTGATATGACCAGAAAGGACGGTAACCCACAGAGTTGGTCTCTGGAGTCCATTAAGGCCTTTGATACTCTCAAGGCTGCCTTTGTTTCTGCTCCTGTGTTGGCACATCCTGATCCTACGTTGCATTTTATCCTAGAAGTTGATGCTTCTGAGACTGGAGTTGGCGCCCTTCTGTCTCAACGTCCTAACTCTGAGAGCGCTATGCATCCGTGTGGCTACTTTTCCAAGAAATTGTCACCTGCTGAGTGCAATTATGAGATTGGTGACAGAGAGCTGTTGGCGATCATTTTAGCCCTGAAAGAATGGAGAAATCTCCTTGAAGGTACCACTGTGCCCGTTCTTATTCTTACTGACCATAAGAATCTTACATTCTTGTCTGAGGCTAAGCAACTCTCTCCCAGAAGGGCGCGATGGGCTCTTTTCTTGTCGAGCTTTAACTACATTGTCTCATTCTTACCCGGTACTAAGAATGTAATGGCTGATGCCTTGTCATGACAATTTTCCTCCACTTTCAAGTCAGAGTCGGTTTCGGTTCCTATGATTCCTCCTGATCGTATCTTAGCTATGGTTCGCACCAGTCTTACTTCTCCTTTGGGTGACAAAATTCTTGCTGCTCAGGTCCATGCTCCTCCTGATAAACCTTGTGACCGCTGCTTTGTCCCAGAGAGTCTCCGTACGTCAGTGCTCCAGACTTATCATTCTCCCAAGGCAGCTGGCCATCCTGGGAAGAATCAACTCATTTGGGCCATCTCCCAACAATTCTGGTGGCCTAGTCTACGGGCTGATGTTACTGCTTTCGTAGCTGCCTGTGCCATGTGTGCTCAGAGGAAGACTCCACGACACCTTCCAGTGGGCCTCCTACAACCCATACCCAATAGAGAGAGGTCCTGGACTCACCTGTCTATGGATTTCATTGTGGATTTGCCCAACTCCCAAGGCAACACTGTTATCCTTATGGTGGTTGACCAGTTCTCAAAGATGTGTCATTGTATTCCACTTAAGAAGTTGCCCACCTCTAAAGAACTGGCTTCCATTTTTGCTCGGGAGATCTTTTGCTTACATTGGCTACCCAAGGTGATTGTCTCAGATAGGGGCAGTCAGTTTGTCTCCCGGTTCTGGCGAGCCTTTTGTGCACAGTTGGGAATCCAGCTTGCATTCTCTTCTGTGTATCACCCGCAGTCTAATGGGGCCGCAGAACGAGCCAATCAGTCCTACGTTGCTATATTTCTGACCATCATGACAACTGGTCTGACCTATTACCTTGGGCAGAGTTTGCTCACAACAGTGCCTTGAATTCTGCCTCCCGATTGTCTCCATTTATGGCGAATTATGGTTTCCAACCTTCCATGTTGCCTGACTCATTTGTTCCGCAGAGTATTCCTGCGTTAGAGGAGCATCTCCATGGTCTTCATTACACTTGGGTACAGGTCCAGGAGGCTTTGCGTCATGCTAATGATAGGTACAGACTCCATGCTGACCGCAGATGCCTGCTAGCACCTTCCTACCAGGTTGGGGACAGGGTCTGGCTGTCATCTCGCAACCTCCGGCTTCGTGTTCTCTCACTGAAGTTTGCACCTCGGTTTATTGGGCCGTTCCGTATCCTTCGCAGGATTAACCCAGTAGCTTACACGTTGGAACATCCTCCTAGTATGCGCATTTCAAATGTGTTTTATGTCTCCTTATTGAAACCGTTGGTCTGTAACCGATTTACCACCTCTGTGCCACGTCCTCACCCTATTCAGGGTGAGAACCATGAGGTACGATCCATTGTTGACTCCCGTAGGTTCCGTGGGCGCATACAGTACCTGGTGCATTGGAAGGGGTACGGTCTGGAGGAACGCTCCTGGATTTCATCCTCGGATGTACATGCCCCTGTCCTCCTCCGCGAGTTCCATAGACGGTTTCCCCTCAAGCCCGGTGGCCCTCCGAGGGAGAGGGGTCATTGAGGGGGGTTACTGTCAGGGCTGGCTTAGCCCTTCGTCCTCTGGGCTGGCCGCTTAGCTGTCGGCTAATTGCCAGCTCTCTTCTCTCTCCACTGTTACCAGCTGTTTCCGATGATGCTCGTCTGGCCAGCCTATTTAAAGTCTCCAGCTCATTTCTCCATTGCCTTCACGTTGGTCACATCACTAGGAACCATCTCCTGCTGTTGTTTCAAGACTTGCTTGCTGACATCACACCTGGCTTCCATCCTGCTTGCAGTTGCTCACCTTGGATCCCTGACGTCTGGACTGGCTGATTACCCGATCTGGTTTATGAACTTTGGACTGGCTGACTACCCGATCTGGCTACTGGACTCTGGCTTGCTTGACTACGCTTTTTCCTATTTACATTTTTATTTTTATTAATAAACATGTGTGATTTGATTGTACTTCTGTCTCTGTCTGTTTCATGGTTCCTGACAATAAGTCGCCGCACGCCACGTGCCTGTCATTGTGACCAGAGACAGCGACGAGGCAACAGCTCAAGAAAAGAAGAACAGAAGAACAGAAGAAAAGAAGGCGGCGACGACAGAAGACCAGGCCACCACTTGTAAAAGAGCTAGAAGAAGGCGCGGTGGTCCGGCAAGAAGAACCGAAGAAGGGGACAAGACCGAAATGCGAGTCCGGTGGTCATATTGATGTGCAAAACTACTTTCTTAGTCCGCCGGACTTTTGGGTAAAAAAAAGTCAGCCGGAGCCCACACACAGACTTTTCTACCGGATTGTTTGATCGCGTGTACGCGGCTTCAGTGTCGGAGCAAACATTCTTTAATCAACTCTACAACGGGACCCCTAAGACGGACACAGTGAGCAGGTGAGGTAACGGTAAGTCCAACAAAAACCAGCATCTCCTTCGGGGGTCAGTGCTACATGAAATAATGACTGAGATACCGCATTGTCTTCAACATCTTGTTTAGAAAAGAATTGTTCGTGGCTGTTTTTGGCCATCAATAGAAACACAGGCTTTTGAATTCCAAATATTTATTTTATTAATACTGTATTAGCAGAGAGAAACTGGTCATGGGACTTTGAATGAGGCGTGTCACAAATGAAAAAGTAACAATGTAAATCGCATAGAAGGGTACATAAGTAAAAATATTTATTTTACAAGCTGAAACATTTCATGTCATGTCTCTCCCTCCAGCAGCTGAAAGCCGGTTCCTTCTCCTCTCCCTCCCACTGGCTTTTAGCTGCTGGAGAGAGAGACACATACACAGTACACTGATCTGTAATTGTCCTCCTGTCCAGCCACACCGATTCCCCTTCCTGTGATCCACACCGATCCCCCTTCCCTGTGTGCCACACCGATCCCCCTTGCTGTGATCCGCACAAATCCCCCTCCCTGTGCGCCACACCGATCCCCCTTCCTGTGAGTCACACCGATCCCCCTCCCTGTGCGACACACCGATCCCCCTTCCTGTGATCCACACCGATCCCCCTCCCTGTGATCCACACCGATCCCCCTTCCTGTGATCCACACCGATCTCCCTCCCTGTGATCCACACCGATCCCCCTCCCTGTGCGCCACACTGATTCCCCTTCCTGTGAGCCACACAAATCCCCCTCCCTGTGCGACACACTGATCCCCCTCTCTGTGCGACATTCCGATCCCCCTCCCTGTGCGACACACTGATCCCCCTCTCTGTGTGCCACACCGATCCCCCTTCCTGTGTGCCACACCAATCCCCCTTCCTGTAAGCCACACCGATCTCCCTCCCTGTGCGCCACAACAATCCTCCTGCTTGTGTGCCACACCGATCTCCCTCCCTGTGCGCCACACCAATCCCACTCCCTGTGCGACACACCAATCCCCCTTCCTGTGATCCACACAGATCCCCTCCCTGTGCGCCACACCGATCCCCCTTCCTGTGAGCCACACCGATCCCCCTCCCTGTGCGACACACCGATCCCCCTTCCTGTGCGACACACCGATCTCCCTTCCTGTGATCCACACCAATCCCCCTTCCTGTGCGCAACACCGATCCCCCTTCCTGTGAGCCACACCAATCCCCCTTCCTGTAAGCCACATCGATCTCCCTCCCTGTGCGCCACACCAATCCTCCTGCTTGTGTGCCACACCGATCTCCCTCCCTGTGCGACACACCGATCCCCCTTCCTGTGCGACACACCGATCCCCCTTCCTGTGCGACACACCGATCCCCCTTCCTGTGCGACACACCGATCCCCCTTCCTGTGCGACACACCGACCCCCCTCTCTGTGCGCCACACCGATCCCCCTTCCTGTGCGCCACACCAATCCCCCTTCCTGTGCGCCACACCAATCCCCCTTCCTGTAAGCCACACCGATCTCCCTCCCTGTGCGCCACACCAATCCTCCTGCTTGTGTGCCACACCGATCTCCCTCCCTGTGCGACACACCGATCCCCCTTCCTGTGATCCACACAGGTCCCCCTCCCTGTGCGCCACACCGATCCCCCTCCCTGTGCGACACACCGATCCCCCTTCCTGTGCGACACACCGATCCCCCTTCCTGTGCGACACACCGATCCCCCTTCCTGTGCGACACACCGATCCCCCTTCCTGTCCGACACACCGATCCCCCTTCCTGTGATCCACACCGATCCCCCTCCCTGTGCGCCACACCGATCCCCCTTCCTGTGAGCCACACCAATCCCCCTCCCTGTGCGACACACTGATCCCCCTCTCTGTGCGACATACCGATCCCCCTCCCTGTGCGACACACTGACCCCCCTCTCTGTGCGCCACACCGATCCCCCTTCCTGTGCGCCACACCAATCCCCCTTCCTGTAAGCCACACGATCTCCCTCCCTGTGCGCCACACCAATCCTCCTGCTTGTGTGCCACACCGATCTCCCTCCCTGTGCGCCACACCAATCCCACTCCCTGTGCGACACACCGATCCCCCTCTCTGTGCGCCACACCGATCCCCCTTCCTGTGCGCCACACCGATCCCCCTTCCTGTAAGCCACACGATCTCCCTCCCTGTGCGCCACACCAATCCTCCTGCTTGTGTGCCACACCGATCTCCCTCCCTGTGCGCCACACCAATCCTCCTGCTTGTGTGCCACACTGATCCCCCTCCCAGTGTGCCAAACCGATCCCCCTCCCTGTGCGCCAGACCGATCCCCATCCCTGTGCGCCACACCAATCCTCCTGCTTGTGTGCCACACTGATCCCCCTCCCAGTGCACCAGACCGATCCCCCTCCCTGTGCGCCACACCAATCTCCCTTCCTGTGCGCCACGCCGATCTCCCTTCCTGTTTCCCACACCGATCCCCTCCCTGTGATGCCCACACCTGACTCCCCATGTGCCGCCCCCCCCCCTTCCCCGCACCGCCCCCAGCTTCCCTCTCCCACCAGCTGTAGCGGGCACACAGGCAGATGTAGAATCTGTACGGATCACTCCTGTGTCCATTGATATAGTAAACTGTTTACTATGCTTCAGTTTATGAATGAACAGGAGCCTCTGTGTCCTATACATTCATCTTCAATGAACGAATACATTTTTTTTCCTCCAAAATGTCTTTTTTTTTTTCATTTTTGTAATCCGGGGGGTGAGGGGGCTTGTCAGGCAGGCTGTATGGGGCCCATGATTTCTAAAAGTATCCCATTTCTCACACCATAAATGCTGAATAGGGGTGCTAAACTGTGTGAGTTCTCTGGTGCTTTTTTAGGTCTCCTTTCTGAATAAAACATTTCCCGCACTCTGAGCATGAATAAGGATGCTCGCCTGTGTGAGTTCTCTGGTGTACAATAAAGTGTCCTTTCTGAATGAAACGATTTCCGCACTCTGGACATACATAGGGACGCTCACCAGTGTGAATTCTTTGGTGTGTGAGAAGTACTTTTTCTTGAGTGAAACATTTCCCGCACTCTGAGCAAGAGAAGGGACGTTCGCCCGTGTGAATTCTCAGGTGTTTAAGAAGGTTTCCTTTGTCATTGAAATATTTCCCGCACTCTGAGCATGAATATGGATGCTCACCCGTGTGAATTCTCTGGTGTATATGAAGGTCTCCTTTCTGAATGAAGCATTTCCCACACTCTGAACACGGATAGGGGCGCTCACCCGTGTGAATTCTCTGGTGTGCAATAAAATGACCTTTTTGAATGAAACATTTCCCGCACTCAGAACATGAATAAGGATGCTCACCCTTGTGAATCCTCTGATGTGTCTGAAGGTCTCCTTTCTGAATGAAAGATTTTCCGCACTCTGAACATGAATAAGGGCGCTCACCCGTGTGACTTCTCTGGTGTGTAAGAAGTGCTTTTTGCTGAGTGAAACTTTTCCCGCACTCTGAACATTCATAGGGACGCTCCCCAGTGTGAATTCTTTGATGTTTAAGAAGGTCTCCTTTCTGGATGAAACTTTTCCCACACTCTGAACATGAATAAGGACGCTCACCTGTGTGAATTCTCTGGTGTTTAAGAAGGTCTCCTTTCTGAATGAAACTTTTCCCGCATTCTGAACATGAATGAGGACGCTCACCTGTGTGAATTCTCTGATGTTTAATGAGGTGTCCTTTTTGTATGAAACATTTTCCGCACTCTGAACATGAATAGGGACGCTCACCTGTGTGACTTCTCTGGTGTGTAAGAAGTGCTCTTTTTTTGGTGAAAGATTTCCCACACACTGTACATGACAACGAAATCTTTTTTGTGTGAACATCTTCATTGCCTAAAGAAGATTCCTTGGGAATAGAAGGATCTATTGAAGTATCTGTAGTGTGAGATCCTATAGTCTTGGTGTGTGATCCATCAGAAGATTCCTCAGGATTAGAGGGATCCATTGATCCCCCCAATTGGGAAGGTCTGGGATGTATATTTGGAGTAACGGGATTTCCTCCTGGAGAATATTGTACAATGTTATTATCTTCTGCTTTATAATCTGGAGATACAATGAGATGTTCCTCAGAGGTATTCCGGACATTGTGTCCACCTGTTGGGAAACAATATTAAATAAAATATCACAAGATTGGAGATGGACCTTTCATATGGTGTACAGTATCTTCTCCTCATTTGTTGGGAACATGACGTTATATTGAGGAATGGAGATGGACCTTTCATATGGTGTACAGTATCTCCTCCTCATTTGTTGGGAACATGACGTTATATTGAGGAATGGAGATGGACCTTTCATATGGTGTACAGTATCTCCTCCTCATTTGTTGGGAACATGACGTTATAATGAGGAATGGAGATGGACCTTTCATATGGTGTACAGTATCTCCTCCTCATTTGTTGGGAACATGACATTATATTGAGGAATGGAGATGGACCTTTCATATGGTGTACAGTATCTCCTCCTCATTTGTTGGGAACATGACGTTATATTGAGGAATGGAGATGGACCTTTCATATGGTGTACAGTATCTCCTCCTCATTTGTTGGGAACATGACGTTATATTGAGGAATGGAGATGGACCTTTCATATGGTGTACAGTATCTTCTCCTCATTTGTTGGGAACATGACGGTATATTGAGGAATGGAGATGGACCTTTCATATGGTGTACAGTATCTCCACCTCATTTGTTGGGAACATGACGTTATATTGAGGAATGGAGATGGACCTTTCATATGGTGTACAGTATCTCCTCCTCATTTGTTGGGAACATGACGTTATATTGAGGAATGGAGATGGACCTTTCATGTGGTGTACAGTATCTCCTCCTCATTTGTTGGGAACATGACGTTATATTGAGGAATGGAGATGGACCTTTCATATGGTGTACAGTATCTCCTCCTCATTTGTTGGGAACATGACGTTATATTGAGGAATGGAGATGGACCTTTCATGTGGTGTACAGTATCTCCTCCTCATTTGTTGGGAACATGACGTTATATTGAGGAATGGAGATGGACCTTTCATATGGTGTACAGTATCTCCTCCTCATTTGTTGGGAACATGACGTTATATTGAGGAATGGAGATGGACCTTTCATATGGTGTACAGTATCTCCTCCTCATTTGTTGGGAACATGACATTATATTGAGGAATGGAGATGGACCTTTCATATGGTGTACAGCAGGGGTAATGAATTAAAATTCAAGGAGGTCCGGTCGCCAAAATTTTCTTTGGGCCGAGGTCCGAATCTCAAGTCTGTGCTATGACTCAGAAAGATTGTAGTCACTGTATATCTATCAAAAACATGAGAAATGTACAATTTCCTTAGCATTTCAACAATATTTAGGCCTCATGCACACGGACGTTTTTACAGCCACTTTTTTGAGCTTTTTTTGCAGCTTAAAAACGGCTGTCCATGTTAGTCTATGGCTTCATGCCCACCTAGGCGTTTTTGAGCTGCAAATGGCATAGGCGTTTTTAAGCTGTAAAAAAAACCCAGGACCAGTGCGTTCCGTGGCGTGGAGCTAGAGCTGTAAAAACGCGAATCGCGGGAAAACGCGCAAAAACGCGCATAAACGCGCAACATATTTTCTTTGTTTTCTGAGTGCTATAGCCAAGAGATGTGTTTCTTAAAAAACGCTACTTAACGCTAACGCTAAAAAACGCGCAAAAACGCCAATGCAAAACGCGGTAAAAATCACGTTTTTAACAACAATTTTTCCAGGCATCGGAGCTAGCTTTGCAGCCAGTTTTTTAAAACGTCCGTGTGCATGAGCACTTATTGTCAAGTTTCAGTTACAATATTAAACATGTGGACAGTTGGAACTAGGATAGCTTTACAATAAAATATGCCCATCAGCGTGCCCCCATCACAGTGCGCCTTTAAATCGGGTGTCCCCATCACATCAGGTGTCCCCATCACAGTGCTCCTTTACATCAGTTGTCCCCATCACAGTGCCCCTTTACATCAGGTGTCCCCATCACAGTGCCCCTTTACATCAGGTGTCCCCATCACAGTGCCCCTTTAAATTAGGTGCCCCCATCACAGCGCGTCTTTAAATCAGGTGCCCCATCACAGTGCCCCTTTACATCAGGTGCCCCCATCACAGTGCCTCTTTACATCAGGTGCCCCCATCACAGTGCCCCTTTACATCAGGTGTCCCCATCACAGTGCCCCTTTACATCAGGTGTCCCCATCACAGTGCCCCTTTACATCAGGTGTCCCCATCACAGTGCCCCTTTACATCAGGTGCCCCATCACAGTGCATCTTTAAATCGAGTGCCCCATCACAGTGCCCCTTTACATCAGGCATTCCTGTCAGAGTGTCCCCTTACATCAGATGTCCCCATCAGAGTCCCCCTTAACATAAACTGTGCACATGACGTTATATTGAGGAATGGAGATGGACCTTTCATATGGTGTACAGTATCTCCTCCTCATTTGTTGGGAACATGACGTTATATTGAGGAATGGAGATGGACCTTTCATATGGTGTACAGTATCTCCTCCTCATTTGTTGGGAACATGACCTTATATTGAGGAATGGAGATGGACCTTTCATATGGTGTACAGTATCTCCTCCTCATTTGTAGGGAACATGACGTTATATTGAGGAATGGAGATGGACCTTTCATATGGTGTACAGTATCTCCTCCTCATTTGTAGGGAACATGATGTTATATTGAGGAATGGAGATGGACCTTTCATATGGTGTACAGTATCTCCTCCTCATTTGTAGGGAACATGACCTTATATTGAGGAATGGAGATGGACCTTTCATATGGTGTACAGTATCTCCTCCTCATTTGTTGGGAACATGACGTTATATTGAGGAATGGAGATGGACCTTTCATGTGGTATCTAAAGGGTGCTTTGTTTTTGTATCTCTGTAAATGCATATTTTATCCTTATAGAAGTAAAATAATAATGTGAACTGCTTCTGCATTTAGTGTTTATGACTTACTTGTGTCCATATGTAGAGAAGATTCCTCTTCTTTACTTTTATTAATCATCTCTCTCTCCTCCATAGACTTCTGATCTCCACTCACCAACATCTCTTCTTCTTCTTCCTCTTTATGCTCAACTTTAATGTCTTTCTGTTCTTCATTCTAGATTTCAGAGATGATAAAATATAACATCTAAAACACTGCTGCCAATAGAAGAATTTCTTCTCAGAATAATTTTGAATTCTTTTTTTCCCATCTACCTGATCATTCTCAGTATAGTTGTGATCCTCCTGTGTATCCTGGGAATACAGAGGACTTCCCTTCTCCACAGACTGCTGATCTCCCCTCACTAAAGTCTCTTCTTTTTCCTCTTTATTCTCAAATTTGATGTCTTTCAGTTCTTCACTCTAAAGCCAAACGATGATAGAATGGATATATAAAAAAAAGGAAGAAGAATGGACATAGAATGTCATCTCATAGCTTATACTCTTCTACCTGATGATGGTGGGGGATGGTGTGACCTTCCTGTGTGGAATCCCGGGAATACAGAGGACGGGGACATCTCTCTGGTGGGTTCCCATTACTGGATCCATCTGTAGGAAACACACACACTGACTGAATACATTGTTTCTATGTGTTTATCAGATGATGGGGGATCTAGGTGGACCCTCCATACTGCTCTCTCCTTTACAATGAAGTCTCCTCTTACTTTCTATGTGTTTGGGGTAATGGTGCAGCACTGTACTAAATAATGTCCATAATAAATAATAAGATCATAAGCATTCAAAGTGATGTTCCTGAACTGTTGTGATGATAGATGGAGGCCATCATGCTGACTCTTTGTCAGGGCTGGCTTAGCCCTTCCTCCTCTGGGCTGGCCGCTCAGCTGTCGGCTAATTGCCAGCTCTCTTCTCTTTCCACAGTTACCAGCTGTTTCCCGATGATGCTCGTCTGACCTGTCTATTTAAAGCCTTCCATCTCACTTTTGCTTTGTCTTCACGTTGGTCGCATCACAAGGAACCATCTCCTGCTGTTTGTTTCAAGACTGGCTTGCTGACATCCCACCTGGCTTCTTATCCTGCTTGCAGTTGCTCTCCTTGGATCCCTGACTTCTGGACTGGCTGATTTCCTGATCTGGTTAATGAACTTTGGACTGGCTGACTACCCGATCTGGCTACTGGACTCTGGCTATGCTTGACTACGCTTTTTTCTATTTACCTTTTTATTTTTATTAATAAACAAGTGTGATTTAATTGTACATCTGTCTCAGTCTGTTTCATGGTTCCTGACACTCTTACCCTTAGGGCTGGTTCACACAGGGGGCAATGCGAGGCGACACCGACTTGCCTCGCCGCGACCTCAGCGGCGACTTGCAAATGACTTCTGTATAGAAGTCAATGCAAGTCGCCCCGAGGTCGCCCAAAAGTAGTACAGGAACCTTTTTTCTGAGTCGGAGCGACTCGAGTCGCTCCTCTTAGAACGGTTCCATTGTACAGAACGGGGGCGACTTGTCAGGTCGCGGCACGGAAAGTCGTGTCGCCTCGTGTCGCCCCCTGTGTGAACTGGCCCTAAGGTAAAGACATTGAAGCAGTAGATAACATCTCAAAGTAGTCTCAGCAGTCCTCAGCTCCAAGAATATCACCTCCTCCTGAGCGAGATTAGACTTGCACCAATAGACAGGTAATGGATGCCGATTCAAACATGTAATGCACCAACAGCCCACACGAATGCCAATAGGAACTTCCACCACAATGCTACTCTCTTACTAAATACCTTGAACTGTCTACTTTTCCAAAAAGGGGTCATTTGGGGGATATTTCTACTGTCCTGGCATTTTCAGACCTTTATATTGTTGGGGCAATTCCAAATGGCTCTAAAGTCACTTAAGCCCTTCACGCCTATGCAGCAGGGTCTACAGATTTCCCATGCATGCCAGAAACTAAAGATAGTTGGTTGCAGGTTGTCATTTTCTGAAACAAACCGGGATGATGGATAAAGTCTGCCAGTTCACAGACCCTCAACTGCTAGAAAATTGGAGGATAGCACAGAGCGTGGGTCATGTAAACAGATCCAGGTGGTGGAAGGGGAGCTTCTCACCAAATTCTCTTAGTTATAGTAAACCCATCAGTTATACATTCCACTCCTACTCCACACTATACAGATGGACGTAGAATATATACAGTGGTGTGAAAAAGTGTTTGCCCCCTTCCTCATTTCCTGTTCCTTTGCATGTTTGTCACACTTAAGTGTTTCGGAACATCAAACCAATTTAAACAATAGTCAAGGACAACACAAGTAAACACAAAATGCAATTTGTAAATGAAGGTGTTTATTATTAAAGGTGAAAAAAAATCCAAACCATCATGGCCCTGTGTGAAAAAGTGATTGCCCCCTAAACCTAATAACTGGTTGGGCCACCCTTAGCAGCAACAACTGCAACCAAGCGTTTGCGATAACGTGCAATGAGGCTTTTACAGCGTCCTGGAGGAATTTTGGCCCACTCATCTTTGCAGAATTGTCCTAATTCAGTTTCATTAGAGGGTTTTCGAGCATGAACGGCCTTTTTAAGGTCATACCACAACATCTCAATAGGATTCAGGTCAGGACTTTGGCTAGGCCACTCCAAAGTCTTCATTTTGTTTTTCTTCAGCCATTCGGTGGTGGACTTGCTGGTGTGTTTAGGATCATTGTCCTGCTGCAGAACCCAAGTTCATTTCAGCTTGAGTACACGAACAGATGGTCGGACATTCTCCTTCAGGATCTTTTGGTAGACAGCAGAATTCATAGTTCCTTTTATCATGGCAAGTCTTCCAGGTCCTGAAGCAGCAAAACAGCCCCAGACCATCACACTACCACCACCATATTTTACTGTTGGTATAATGTTCTTTTTATGAAAATGCAGTGTTCCTTCTACGCCAGATATACTTGGACACACACCTTCCAAAGAGTTCCACTTTTGTCTCATCGGTCCACAGAATGTTGTCCCAAAAGTCTTGGGGATCATCAAGATGTGTTGTGGAGAAATTGAGACGAGCTTTGATGTTCTTTTTGCTCAGCAGTGATTTTCTCCTTGGAACTCTGCCATGCAGGCCATTTTTGCCCAGTCTTTTCCTGATGGTGGAGGCATGAACGCTGACCTTAACTGAGGCAAGTGAGGCCTGCAGTTCCTTGGACGTTGTTGTGGGGTCTTTTGTGACCTCTTGGATGAGTCGTCGCTGCGCTCTTGGGGTAATTTTGGGCGGCCGGCCACTCCTGGGAAGGTTCACCACTGTTCCATGTCTTCGCCATTTGTGGATAATGGCTCTCACTGTGGTTCGCTGGATTCCCAAAGCTTTGGAAATGGCTTTATAACCCTTTCCAGACTGATAGATCTCAATTACTTTCTTTCTCAATTGTTCCTGAATTTCTTTGGATCTCGGCATGATGTGTAGCTTTTAAAGATCTTCTGGTGGACCTTACTGTGTCAAGCAGCTCCTATTTAAGTGATGCCTTGATTGTGAACAGGTGTGGCAATAATCAGGCCTAGGTGTGGCTAGAGAAATTGAACTCAGGTGTGGACAACCACAGTTATAGTATGTTTTAACAAGGGGGGCAATCACTTTTTCACACAGGGCCATGATGGTTTGGATTTTTTTTCACCTTTAATAATAAACACCTTCATTTACAAATTGCATTTTGTGTTTACTTGTGTTGTCCTTGACTATTGTTTAAATTGGTTTGATGTTCCGAAACACTTAAGTGTGACAAACATGCAAAGGAACAGGAAATGAGGAAGGGGGCAAACACTTTTTCACACCACTGTACAGCTGGTTTCAGCGGTGACTTACCGAAGTGTACAGGTTGGTTAGTGATTACTGGACTCTGGTTCTCAAAACCCCTACAGTCCTTGTGTTTTAGATCTCTTCACAGACTATATGTTTATCAGATGATGGAGGATCTAGGTGGACCCTTTGTACTGCTCTTTCCTTTCCAATGCAAAGGAGATAATTATTATTATTATTATTATTATTCAGGATTTATATAGCGCCAGCAATTTACGCAGCACTTTACAATATAAAAGGGAGACAATACAGTTACAATACAATTAAATACAAGAGGATTAAGAGGGCCCTGCTCAGAAGAGCTTACAATCTAAAAGGGTGGGGCAGGTGGTACAGAAGGTTATAACTGTTGGGAATGAGTTGATGGAAGTGGTAGGAGATTAGTTTGAGACGTGATAGGCTTCCCTGAATAGATGAGTTTTCAGGGATCGTCTGAAGGTAGCAAGAGTAGGGGATAGCCGGACCGGTGGAGGTAGCGAGTTCCAGAGGATTGGAGAGGCTCTGGAGAAATCCTGGAGACGAGTGTGGGAGGAGGAGACAAGAGAGCTTGAGAGTAGGAGGTCTTGAGAAGAACGGAGGTGACGGTTTGGGTGATATTTGGAGACAAGATTGGTGATGTAGCTCGGGGCAGAGTTGTGAATGGCTTTGCATGCTGTGGTTAGTATTTTGAATTTAATTCGCTGGGTGATTGGGAGCCAGTGTAGGGATTGGAGGAGAGGGTTGGCAGACACTGAGCGGTTGGTAAGGTGGATAAGTCTGGCAGCAGCATTCATGATAGACTGAAGAGGAGATGGAGAGGCAGGCCAATGAGAAGGGAGTTGCAATAGTCAAGGCGAGATATAACAAGGGAGTGAATGAGGATCTTGGTAGTTTCATTTGTTAAAAAGGGGCGAATTATAGAGATGTTACGGAGGTGAAATCTACAAACTTTTGACAACGATTGGACTTGGGGCTGAAATGACAAGTCAGAGTCTAGGGTTACACTGAGTACCCTGGCGTGAGGGGAGGGCCCGATGGTTGCATTGTTGATTTTGATGGAAAAGTCATGGAGGAGGGTATGTGCAGGGGGGATTATTAATAGCTCAGTTTTAGAGAGGTTTAGTTTAAGGAAATGGTGTGACATCCATGCTGATATGTCAGTTAGCAGGTTAGTAATGCGAGAGGAGACTGAAGGAGTGAGGTGAGGAGTAGACAGATAGATTTGGGTGTCATCGGCGTATAATTGGTATTGGAAGCCATGGGCGGTTATCAGGTGACCAAGGGAGGAGGTATAAATAGAGAAGAGAAGGGGTCCAAGAACAGAGCCTTGGGGGACCCCCACAGAAAGGGGCAATGGAGAGGAGGATACAGAGTTGTAGGTGACACTGAAGGAGCGCTGTGATAGATAGGCAGAGAACCAGGAAAGCACAGAATCTCGGAGGCCAAGGGAATGGAGTTTATTGAGAAGGAGCGGGTGGTCAACAGTATCAAAGGCAGCAGAGAGGTCAAGTAGTAGGAGTATGGAGTACTGGCTGTTGGTTTTAGCAGTTAGTAGATCGTTAGTGAGTTTTAGTAAGGCAGTTTCCGTGGAGTGCTGAGAGCGAAAGCCAGACTGTAATGGGTCGAGAAGGTTATTTTCACTGAGGTATGAGCTAAGGCGGTTCTAGAAGTTTAGAGGTGAATGGGAGCAATGAGATAGGTCTTAAGTTGTTCAGGTTGGTGGGGTCCAGAGAGGGTTTTTTAAGTATGGGGGTGATCAGCGCATGTTTTAGAGGGGAGGGGAAGGTGCCACTTGAGAGGGAGAGATTGTAGATGTGAGTGAGGGAGCATAGGATAGAATTAGAGGGTGACCTTAATAGTTGTGAGGGAACAGGGTCCAAGGGACAATTGGTTAGGTGAGCATCTGCGAAAAGTTTTGCAACCTCTTCAGTAGTAGCCAATTCAAAAGGGGAGAGTGTTGAATGTGCTATTGGGCCAGGCATGTTGGATGGGGAAGATGTACGCACAGCGGAGTTGTCCTCGCGAATTGCATCAATCTTGTCTTTGAAGTGATTGGCAATCTCTTGGGCAGTGAGTGAGTTGGTGGGTAGAGGGGGTGGGGGACGAAGCAGAGAGTTAAAAGTTGAGAAGAGCCGACGAGGATTGGATGACAAAGTATTAATAAGAGATACAAAGTAGGCTTGTTTGGCAGCATGGAGGCAGGAATTGTATTTTAGAAGGGCAGATTTATATATGGTGAAGTCTTGGAGGCATTTGGTTTTATGCCACAGCCGTTCAAGAGCACGGCAACGTCTCTTGAGATTTCTAGTGTTGTCATTTTGCCAGGGTTGTAATGGTCGGGGGGCCTGATTCTGCGTGTGGTTAGAGGAGCAAGTGCATCTAGTGATGATGAGAGTGAACTGTTGTAGACAGAGATGGCAAGGTCAGGACAGGACAGGGGAGAGATTATATCATATAGGTGATCAGTAGCAGAATAGAGAAGAGAAGGCTTAAGGTGGCGAAGGTTTCTACAAGTGATAGTTTGCTGTTTGGAGGGATGGGTGGTTGGAGACAAAGATACAGTGAAACTAATGAGGTTGTGATCAGAGAGAGGAAAGGAGGTGTTTGTGAGGTTGCCAGGGTTGCAGAGATGGGAGAATACAAGGTCAAGGGTATTACCATTGGAGTGAGTGGAAGTATGTGTCCATTGGGTTAGGTCAAAAGATGAAGTTAAGTCAAGAAGTTTAGCTGTAGTTGGGTTGTTAATGTTGATAGGAATGTTAAAGTCACCAAGAATGATGGTGAGTATTTCAGAGGAGAGAAAGTAGGGTAGCCAGGCAGCAAAGTCATCAAGAAAGCGCGACACCGGTCCAGGAGGCCGATAAATTGCTGCAATCCTCAGAGAAATAGGAGAAAACAGGCGAATACAGTGCATCTCGAAAGAAGAGAGGGAAAGAGAGGGAGGGATGGGAAGGACTTGGAAGGTGTATTGTGGAGATAGAAGGAATCCAACTCCACCTCCTTTCTCTCCGTTGGGTCTGGGGGAGTGAGTCCAATGGAGACCACCATGGGAGAGGGCAGCAGGAGAAGCTGAGTCCAAATTTTGAAGCCAGGTTTCAGTTATGGCAAGTATGTTGAAGCTATGAGAGATGAAGAGGTCATGTACAGATGTTAGCTTGTTACAGATGGAGCGGGCATTCCAAAGGGCGCATGAGATAGGGGGGCTGCTTTGAGGAAGCAGGGGGATAGAAACTAAACTGAGTGGATTGCGGTGGTTGCCAGAGGGGGAGGTGTTTTGAAGATGTGGCTTGCAGTTTGAGAGTGGCGGCCCAGGATTAGGAGAAATGTCACCTGAGACTAGGAGAAGGAGGAGGGTGAGGAACGCAAGATGGGAGTGAGATGAGCATGAGTGCATGTGTCTAGTGGCCTTGGAGTTTATGCCAGCATATGGATGCAGCAAATGCAGGAGATGATGGGTGCGGTAGTAGGGAGAGGGTAGGAGTGAGGGTGATATGTGTATGCTGCAGGGTAGAGGGGAGGGATAGAGTAAGGAGAATTTGAGGATAGAATACACTGATGTGAGAAGGAAGAGAATGAGGAGCATCGTACTAGATAGAGTGGGAATCTGACTTGATACTAAATAAATGAGAATTGCTGGTTTGCTTGTTGTCTTGCAGAGTGGAGCAGAGTTCTTGTTGTGTCTTCATCCAGCTTTAGTTATCCTGCTTTCGTTAAACTGCGTCGCTGAAACTGCGCATCACTCGTGACAGAGCCACTCAGGAAAGAGCCATGATGTCTGAGCCTTGCCCGGTCTGCGCCACCCCATAGAATGATTTCAATTTATAGGGAGAGTAAGAAGGCATGCATTTCTCTATTGGTCATCATAGGGTCTGATTTAAGACACCTGAATATGGGAGAGAAGATGTCCAATACCAGACACAGGCTAGGGTCGTAAAGCTAATTACTTCAATGATCAAGAGAAGTAAATGGGGTTTAGAATCAGTCACCAGTAATGTTGCTATTGTAGTGTAATTGTTATATAGCTAGCATTAAATATGGAAGTTTAAAGATATGACAGTAGAAGACATTTACCAAATATGTTACAGCAATGTCAGTTCAGCAGAGTAGAGTGTACAGATGGATAAGTCATTTACCAAATAAGAGATAATAAGAGATAAGAGATACGCCACAATAAACTTGGGTAACATTGCTTGTGCATTGATTACATTGTTACTGTGAGAATGGAGATGAAACTTTCTCATGCTCATTTCTTGAAATCCTGACAACATATTAAAGAAGAGATATGGACCTTTCATATGGTGTACAGTATCTCCTCCTCATTTGTTGGAGACATGACTTTATATTGAGGAATGGAGATGGACCTTTCATATGGTGTACAGTGTCTTCTCCTCATTTGTTGGGAACATGACATTATATTGAGGAACGGAGATGGACCTTTCATATGGTGTACAGTATCTCCTCCTCATTTGTTGGGAACATGACGTTATATTGAGGAATGGAGATGGACCTTTCATATGGTGTACAGTATCTCCTCCTCATTTGTTGGGAACATGACGTTATATTGAGGAATGGAGATGGACCTTTCATATGGTGTACAGTATCTCCTCCTCATTTGTTGGGAACATGACATTATATTGAGGAATGGAGATGGACCTTTCATATGGTGTACAGTATCTTCTCCTCATTTGTTGGGAACATGACGTTATATTGAGGAATGGAAGTGGACCTTTCATATGGTGTACAGTATCTCCTCCTCATTTGTTGGGAGCATGATGTTATATTGAGGAATGGAGATGGACCTTTCATATGATGTACAGTATCTCCTCCTCATTTGTTGGGAACATGACATTATATTGAGGAATGGAGATGGACCTTTCATATGGTGTACAGTATCTCCTCCTCATTTGTTGGGAACATGACGTTATATTGAGGAATGGAGATGGACCTTTCATATGGAGTACAGTATCTCCTCCTCATTTGTTGGGAACGTGACGTTATATTGAGGAATGGAGATGGACCTTTCATATGGTGTACAGTATCTCCTCCTCATTTGTTGGGAACATGACGTTATATTGAGGAGTGGAGATGGACCTTTCATATGGTGTACAGTATCTCAAACTAATTTGGTGAGACAATTGGTTAGTGTATTGAATATAATTGCCTTCTTATGATGACTGGGGATGTTGTTTTCATATGGTGTACAATACTCACAATACATTGGGTGGTGGGTAGGTACATTGATGGCTACAGTCAGCAGTTAAGCTTACCACATTGGGTAGTGTTGTAAATACCAAAAAACTACAAACAGCTACTAATATTTGTAGAAAAAACATAGCAAAATGTTGATCTGGCGAGTTATCGGATTGTTTGTTAGGATCAGGAAGGAATTATTTTATTTTGAAGAAAATTATGCCGAGCTTTATATGGGCATTCTGCCTTATTCTGGGTCAATGCCCACTTTGAATTTTTTATTTTCCTTTTAGGTAAATTAAATAGACATATATATCTTTTTTCAACTGATGTAACAATGTAAATATGTATTTTATAAAAGTAAATGAAAATGTGAACTGTTTCTAAATGTAATGTTTATCACTTACTTGTGTCCATATGTAGAGAAGATTCCTCCTGTTTACTTCTCTTAATCATCTCCCCTTCCTTCATAGACTTCTGATCTCCACTCACCAACCTCTCTTCTTCTTCTTCATCCTTCTTAATTTCAGCTTTGATATCTTCACCCTAAAACCCAAAGGTAATAGAATACATTGATAAAGGGAACAAAAAGTTAGAAAGAAGAATTTTAGTTCTAGTTACTCAGTCCCATCTACCTGATGATGGTGGGGGATGGTGTGATCTTCCTGTGTGGAATCCCAGGAATACAGAGGACGGGGACATCTCTCTGGTGGGTTCCCATTACTGGATCCATCTGTAGGAAACACACACACTGACTGAATACATTGTTTCTATGTGTTTATCAGATGATGGGGGATCTAGGTGGACCCTCCTTACTGCTCTCTCCTTTACAATAAAGTCTCCTCTTACCCGGTGATGTGAGGGGCGGCTGATTGTCCATCATGACGTCCTTGTAGAGATCCTTGTGTCCTTCTAAATACTCCCACTCCTCCATGGAGAAATAGACAGTGACATCCTGACACCTTAGAGGAACCTGACACACACAATGATACAGTCACCATCCAGACGCATCCCTTGTCTGTTACTGGATAATGTCCCAGAATTCCCGACACAGCTTGGAGTTAGGGTTAAGGTTACATTGTTGGATAAATGTCTCTATATTCAGGATAGATCCGGTCTATAAACCAGAGGCTCTGGATGGACAGTTGGATAAATGGCTCTATATTTAGGATGTATCCGGTCTATAAACCAGAGGCTCTGGATGGACAGTTGGATAAATGGTTCTATATTTAGGATGTATCCGGTCTATAAACCAGAGGCTCAGAATGGACAGTTGGATAAATGGCTCTATATTTAGGATGTATCCGGTCTATAAACCAGAGGCTCTGGATGGACAGTTGGATAAATGGCTCTATATTTAGGATGTATCTGGTCTATAAACCAGAGGCTCTGGATGGACAGTTGGATAAATGGCTCTATATTTAGGATGTATCCGGTCTATAAACCAGAGGCTCTGGATGGACAGTTGGATAAATGGTTCTTTATTTAGGATGTATCCGGTCTATAAACCAGAGGCTCTGGAAGGACAGTTTGCTAAAATGGAAGAGGACGGACATGAAGGGGGGTTACTGGGTGTAATTATAAAATAATTTCTTATTACCTCCTCCGTTGCTGGAATACAGTATCTCCCTCTGCCTCCTTCAAGCTTTCCTCTCTCTTGTCTTCGGCTTATATCACTTCCCATCTCTGCGTTCCAGCGACAAGAAGTGAGATCACCACCTTGTGGAGAAAATACAAACTGCAGCCTACATTTTATATCACCTCGGCTTCTTGGAGTATTCTTCAATTTTACAATTACACCCAAAAAAAAAAAAAAACCCAATGAAAGTATATAATACAAATACTGTAATTTGATATGCATATTAATCATTTGTGTCAGTGGGATAAATTAAGCCCCATTGTCAGCAAAATTAAAAGAAAACCCATTGTTGGGGGTCAATGGAATAAAATAAGCCCTGTTTCGTTGCAGTGGGATAAAGTAAGACTTCTGTCAATACCTGTTGCACTTACAGCCCCCATTTTTTTCACCACCCCACGTGCCTGTAACCCACCTTTTTGCACCACCTACTGTGCTTTCATCTGCTCAATGCTCTGCTCATTACTACATCTATCCTGCTTGCAGTACCCCTTCTCTATGCTCGAAGCCCCTATTTTCTCTGCACCCCACATGCCTGAAGTTCCCTTCTCTCGCCACCTCTCTTGCTTGTAGTTCCCCAACTCTCAGCACTTAATGTGCCGGCAACTCTCTTTCTATCAGCACCCAAGGTTCCTGCAGACCCACCATGCCTTCCGCAAACGTATCTGCAGGCCCTCTTGTGCAACCACCTAGTATGCCTGCAGATTCTTCTCTCACAACCCACTGCGCCTGCAGGCACCCTTCTCTCAGCTTCTAAATGTGCCGGCAGCCACCGTTCTCCCACCACCAACCATCATCTAACATGCCTACAGCCCCCCCTTCTATTGGCACCCAATGTTCCCGAAGCCACCCTTCTATTAGCTACCCACCATAACTACAGAAAATGTATCTGCAGCCCCTCTTCTCTGACCACCTTTTGTGCCTGCAGACTCTTCTCTCAAAACCCATTGTGTCTGCAGGCATCCTTCTCTCATTTTCCAAATGTGCCTGCAGCCCCCATTCTTCCACCACCACCAACCATCTTGCTTGCAGTCCTCCATATCTCAACATCCAACATGCCTACAGTCCCCCTTCTATCGGCACCCAATCTCTGACCACCTTTTGTGCCTGCAGATTCTTCTCTCAAAACCCATTGTGTCTGCTGGCATCCTTCTCTCAGTTATCACCATGCCTGCAGCCCCCCTTCTATCAGCCATCCACCATGTCTTCAGCAAATATATCTGAAGCCTCCCTTCTCTAACCACACACTGTGCTTATAGATTCTTCTCTCACAACCCAATGCTCCTGCAGCCCCCCTTCTATCAGCACCCAATGCTCCTGCAGCCCCCCTTCTATCAGCACCCAATGCTCCTGCAGCCCCCTTCTATCAGCACCCAATGCTCCTGCTGCCCCCCTTCTATCAGCACCCAATGCTCCTGCAGCCCCCCTTCTATCAGCACCCAATGCTTCTGCAGCCCCCCTTCTATCAGCACCCAATGCTCCTGCTGCCCCCCTTCTATCAGCACCCAATGCTCCTGCTGCCCCCCTTCTATCAGCACCCAATGCTCCTGCTGTCCCCCTTCTATCAGCACCCAATGCTCCTGCAGCCCCCCTTCTATCAGCACCCAATGCTCCTGCTGCCCCCCTTCTATCAGCACCCAATGCTCCTGCTGCCCCCTTCTATCAGCACCCAATGCTCCTGCAGCCCCCTTCTATCAGCACCCAATGCTCCTGCAGCCCCCCTTCTATCAGCACCCAATGCTCCTGCTGCCCCCCTTCTATCAGCACCCAATGCTCCTGCAGCCCCCCTTCTATCAGCACCCAATGCTCCTGCTGCCCCCCTTCTATCAGCACCCAATGCTCCTGCAGCCCCCCTTCTATCAGCACCCAATGCTCCTGCAGCCCCCCTTCTATCAGCACCCAATGCTCCTGCAGCCCCCCTTCTATCAGCACCCAATGCTCCTGCTGCCCCCTTCTATCAGCACCCAATGCTCCTGCAGCCCCCCTTCTATCAGCACCCAATGCTCCTGCTGCCCCCCTTCTATCAGCACCCAATGCTCCCGCAGCCCCCTTTCTATCAGCACCCAATGCTCCTGCAGCCCCCCTTCTATCAGCACCCAATGCTCCTGCTGCCCCCCTTCTATCAGCACCCAATGCTCCTGCAGCCCCCCTTCTATCAGCACCCAATGCTCCTGCAGCCCCCCTTCTATCAGCACCCAATGCTCCTGCAGCCCCACTTCTATCATCCATCCACCATGCCTTCAGCAAGTATATTGGAAGTGTCCCTTCTCTGACCACCCACCAGATTCTTCTCTCACAACCCATTGTGCCTGCAGGCATCCTTCCCTCAGCTTCCAAATGTGCCTGTAGCCCCCCTTCTCCCACCACCAAACACCACCACCCATCTTGCTTGCAGTCCTCCAATTTCTCAGCACCCAACGTGCCTACAGTCCCCCTTTTATCGGCACCCAATTTTCCTAAAGTCCCCCTTCTATTAGCAACCCGCCATACCTACAGAAAATGTATCTGCAGCCCCTCTTCTCTAACCACCCATCATGCCTGCAGATTCTTCTCTCTCAACCCATTGTGCCTGCAGCCCCCCTTGTATCAGCACCCAATGTGCCCCCTTCTATCAGCACCCAATGCAGCCCCCCTTCCATCAGCACCCAATGTTCATGCAGCCCCCCTTCCATCAGCACCCAATGTTCATGCAGCCCCCCTTCCATCAGCACCCAATGTTCATGCAGCCCCCCTTCCATCAGCACTCAATGTTCATGCAGCCCCCCTTCTATCAGCACCCAATGTTCATGCAGCCCCCCTTCTATCAGCACCCAATGTTTATGCAGCCCCCCTTCCATCAGCACCCAATGGTCATGCTACCCCTTCCATCAGCCATCCAATGTGCCTTCAGAAAATATATCTGCAGTCTTTCTTCTCTTACCACCCACTGTGCCTGCAGGCATTCTTCTCTCAGCTACAAACATGTTTTCAGCTCTACTTCTCCCACCAAACAACAGGTCTGCAGCCGCTAACAGAATCCCAGCCTTTATTCCCAACACCCATCATTCCTGTAGGCCCCTTCTCTCAGGACCCAATGTGCCAGCACCCTCATTTCTCTCAAGGTCCAACAGGCTTGCAGCCCCACTTCCTTCAGAACCCAAGGTGCTCTGCAGTCCTACGTCTCTCAGCAACTAATGTGCTGTGCAGCCTCGCCTTTCTCAGCATCCAAAAAAAGCCTGCAGCTCCCTTTCCCTCAACAACCAGTGTGTCTGAGGAGGGCCCAAGGGGTGTGGAATGCTTCATTGTAGCCAGCAGACACTCCTTCGGATGCAGTTTTCCGAAGTGTATCAATAGTTCCTTATGATGACATACAAATAGCTTTTGAACAAGACCACCATGATATATGTATGTAAGTGACTTCCTGTAGAAGTAATGGATCCCATTAGCCTTCTGCACCTTGCAATATATGGGTGCTTAGTCTTAAAAGGATTGTAAATCTCTTCTACAATGTGGTGATCATTATTAATGTCATTTACTCATATCAGGAGTTATAAATGATGTTTCGATGTTGACTCTACAGTAAGAGATAGACAGGAATGTGGCTGGTAGTCCACAGCTTGCTAAAATATTTACAACATACCAAAAGGAGGTTTACAATGCTATCAGTAAGGCTGTTGGCTTTGGAGATGTCTACCTAGTGGGTTTAATTACCTGCACCTGGATTGTGTTAGAGGGGCTGTAAAAAAAAAAAAAAGGTTTTACTTACTTTTTTTCCCCCAATATGCAATTTATAAATCTTTGGACTTCAGTGTGATTATCTAAGTGCTGATGACGACTGTCTAGATCACTGATAAAAGCCTTAGTGGTACTGTTATAAGGCTTAATGGAAGGTCTCTGTCTGTGTACTCCTTTGATTGTTGAAATGCATTCCATCTCTAATGTACTGCACAGGCATGGAGGGAACCCCTCATAATGGGCACAGCAGGTGTGCAGACGCGGGAACCCAGCACAGGCATGGAGGGAACCCCTCATAATGGGCACGGCAGGTGTGCAGATTCGGGAACCCAGCACAGGGAGGGAGGGAACCCCTCATAATGGGCACAGCAGGTGTTCCGGCCCCCGGAACCCAGCACAGGGATAATGAGCACAGAAGGTGTACAGACCTGGTAACTCAGCACTAGGGATGAGCTGAACACCCCCCGGTTCGGTTCGCACCAGAACTTTCGAACGGACCCAAAATTCGTACGAACTTTAGAACCAAATTGAAGTCTATGGGACTCGAACGTTCGAAATTAAAAGTGCTAATTTTAACGGCTAATATGCAAGATACTGTCCTAAAAAGGGTTTGGGGACCTAGCTCCTGCCCCAGGGGACATGGGTCAATGCAAAAAAAAGTTTTAAAAACGGCCGTTTTGGCGGGAGCACTGATTTTAATGACGATTAAAGTGAAAAAAAAAGTGAAATATTCCTTTAAATATGGTGCCTGGGGGTGTCTGTAGTATGCCTGTGAAGTGCCACGTGTTTCCCGTGTTTAGAACAGTCCCTGCACAAAATGACATTTAACGTAAATAACGTCATTTAAAACTGCTTGCGGTTTTAATGTTATATCTGGTTCCTGCAATATGGTTGAAAATCATTGAGAAAAATGGCATGGGTAGCCCTCCCTGCCCATTACCAGCCCCTTTGAGTCTTGTACGCATATTAAGGGGAACCCCGTACCCATATAAAAAAAAGGAAATACCTGTGGCCCCCAGGCCCTATATACTCAGAACAGCAGTATACAGGCGGTGCAAACAAGACAGGGACTGTGTAGGTTTGTTGTGTTAAGTTGAATCTGTTTGTAATTTTCAACTGGTACATTTTTAAAGTGTAGCTCCAGTCAAAAAAACTATTTTTAAGCTTTTTGGAAAACATAGGGAAGGGTTATCACCCCTGTATAATTTGTTTTGCCGTCCGTCTTTTTTCATCTCACTTGCTGTTGTCTCCTTCCGTTTGCAAGTAGGAGATGTTTGTAAGTTGGATGTTTGAAAGTAGGGGCCTGCCCTATATGCTCTGCAGAAATGGCGGAACAAGGTGTTGGTTTTGCCACAACATTGTAAGCCCCCAAAGTGACTCTTGGTGGGCGCTGGAGCGCCCTGCTGTGAACGATTATATATGTAATTACATGCCATTGTTGAACAGTGGTAGAAAAATTTACCTTTGGTGGTTGTGGTGCTGGTGCCACAACACTATAAGTCCTCACAGTTACTCTGGGTGGGCACAGGAATGGGCCCTCCTGTGAAATATTATATCAAGAATTGTAATTACATGTCCCTGTTAAACAGGGGCAGAAAAATTGGGCCTTAGGCACTGGTGCTGGTGCCACGACACTGAAACCTCTCCCATATACTCTAGTTTTATTGCAGGAATTAGCCCTGCTGCAAAGCATTGCATCAAAAATTGTAATTAAACGCCCCTGTTAAAGTGGAGGTCCACTCTAAAGTGGACCTTCCGCTCATTGGAACCCTCCCCCCCTCCGGTGCCACAATTGGCACCTTTCAGGGGGGAGGGGGGGTGCAGGTACCTGTACAGTACAGGTATCTGCACCCACTTCCGGCGTAGATTCTGCAGAAGGTACGCCCCTTTCCGCAGAATCTACGCCCCTTTCCGAAAGTCCCCCGCTGCCTGCTGGGAAACACACGGATCCCAGAGACAGGGGGGGCCATCCTTATTACACAGCGCGACTCGCGCATGCGCAGTAGGGAACCGGGAAATGAAGCCGAAAGGCTCCACTTCCTGATTCCCATACCCAAGATGGCGGCGGCAGCACCCGAGAGACGATCGAGAGATCGGCTTCGGGTGCCGACATCGCGGGAGCGCTGGGCGGGTAAGTGTCACTATTTTAAAAGTCAGCAGCTGCAGTATTTGTAGCTGCTGGCTTTAAAAAAAAAAAAAAAAAAACGGTGGATCTCCAGGCAGACTCCCGCTTTAAACAGGGGCAGAAAAATTGGGCTGATGGCATCACCCAGAACCAGAAATGTTCTTCCAACATATCAGCGGAGGAGGAAGAGGATAGACAATCAACATAACAGGACAGTCACTCAGCATCAGCATAGGCAGTCTTGAAGGGATGTGATATTTCAAAAAAAATTATTTGGTTACATCAGCTTCAGGTGCTTGGTAGCTGTGGGTGATCCAAGACTGATTCATCTTGATGAAGGTCAGTCGATCAACTGATTTGGTGGACAGGCGCACCCTGTGATCGGTAACAAAGCCACCAGCAGCACTGAAGGTGCGTTCCGAAAGAACACTGGATGCAGGACAGGCCAGTAGCTCAATTGCATACTGTGCAAGCTCTGGCCAGTGATCCATCCTCAAGACCCAGTAAGCCAGAGGATTTTCAGTGGGAAAGGTGTCCAAGTCTGACCTTGCCCCTAGGTATTCCTGCACCATGTAAATCAGACGCTGGTGATGGTTGCTGGAACCGATCATACCTTGGGGCTGCGGACTAAAAAATTGTCTGAAAGCATCGGTCAGATGGCCACCTTCTCCACCGCTCCTTCTGACCGATGCCTCAGCAACACGTTGTCCAGGACCAGGAGTATGTAACCTCCCAGTCTCTGGGAACGCGTTGCACAGACCTTTCTGCAAGGCCTCCCGGAGATGTCTCATCCTCTGCTCCCTCTGCGATGGCAAGATAAGGTCGGCAACCTTACCCTTGTACCGTGGATCAAGGAGAGTGGCCAGCCAGTAATGGTCCCTCTCTTTGATCCGAAGAATACGAGGATCCTTCCGCAGGCTTTGCAGGATCAGGGAGGCCATGCAGCGTAGGTTAGCTGAGGAATTAAGTCCAGAGTCCTCTGGGTCACTAAGGACAACATGATCCGCAGCTACCTCCTCCCAGCCACGTACAAGTCCACGGGTTTCTTGGGACTGTAAATCATCCCTACAAGACTGCTGCTGCTGCTGATGCGGAGTGCCAGCCTCCACCTCCATGCTGACACAATCATCCTCCTCCTCCTCATCCTCTTCCTGTGTGATGGGTGGCACAGCAGGAACACTGTCTGGATAAAGGGGGCCTTGAGAGGCAAGGAAGTCCTCCTCTTCCTGCCTCTGTTCTGCCTCAAGTGCCCTGTCCATTATTCCACGCAGCATATGCTCCAAGAGGTGGACAAGAGGTACAGTGTCACTGATGCATGCACTGTCGCTGCTCACCATCCTTGTGGCCTCCTCAAACGGTGACAGGACAGTGCATGCCCTGATCATGCCCCACTGGCGTGGGGAGAAAAAACTCAGCTGCCCTGACCCTGTCCTGGTGCCGTAGTCGCACAGGTACTCATTGATGGCCCTCTGCTGTGTGTGCAGCCGCTGCAGCATGGCCAACGTTGAGTTCCACCTGGTGGGCATGTCACATATAAGACGGTTCTTGGGCAGGTTCAACTCCTTTTGGAGCTCAGCCAGCCGAGCACAGGCATTAAATGATCAGCGAAAAAGCACACAGACTTTCCTGGCCTGCTTCAGGACATCCTGTAAGCCCGGGTACCTGCCCAAGAACCGCTGCACCACCAGGTTAAGGACGTGAGCTACACAGGGCACATGGGTCAGTTGTCCCTGTCGGAGGGCGGAGAGGAGGTTGGTGCCATTGTCGCAAACCACCATTCCTGGCTTAAGCTGGCATGGCGTCAACCACCTCTCGGCCTGCCCCTGCAGAGCTGACAAAACATCCGCCCCAGTGTGGCTCCTGTCCCCCAAACAAACCAGCGCAAGCATGGCATGGCATCGTTTTGCCTGCGTACTTGCGTAGCCCCGGGAACGCCTAAGGAGCACCGCTGGTTCTGAGGACAGAACACTGGAAGAGGCCATGGAGGAAGAAGAGGAAGGGGTGGAGGAGAGAGGTGTGTCACAACCAATAGTAGCATTTTGGAGGCGTGGTGGCGGAACAACCTCCAACACTACTGCACCTTGTCTTGCATCCTTCCCAGCTGCCAGAAGAGTGACCCACTGGGCCGTGAAAGACAGGTAATGTCCCTGTCCATGCCTGCTGGACCATGAGTCAGCGGTAATATGCACCTTACCGCTGACCGCCCTGTCCAGCGAGGCAAGGACATTGCCTACCACATGCCGGTAGAGAGCCGGAATCGCCTTCCGTGAGAAAAAGTGGCGTTTGGGGACCTGCCACTGAGGAACCACTGTACAAACTCACGGAAGGGGGCCAAGTCTACCAACTGAAAAGGCAGCAGTTGAAGTGCTAGCAATTTAGCCAAGCTAGCATTCAACCGCTGGGCATGTGGATGGTTGGGAGTGAACTTCTTTCGCCGGTCCAGCAGCTGGGGCAGGGACATTTGCCTGCTATAATCGGACGTGGGTGTACTGCTAGCAGAGTGCCCGGAAGCACTTGGCTGTGACACACCTAATTCTACACCTTCATTCCTCTCAGAGCAGGTTTCAGAGAGGACTGAAGGTCTAGTGGGGTTGGAGATCCCAGCTGATGAGGAGCAAGGAGAGGTCCGCTTTGTTCTTTGGTGTGGGTCTTTGAGGTACGCTTGCCAACGAGCTGCATGGCAGGTCAACATGTCTGGTCAAGCATGTGGTGCCCAAGTGGCTGATGTTTTGGCCACGCGAGACACGCTTGAGACATATGTTGCAAATAGCAGCAGTGCGATCTGATGCACTCGTCTCAAAAAAGGCCCACACCAAAGAACTTAATAACGAATAACGCGCAGAGGCAGCGCCCTGCACAGGCGGAGCTCTGCGGTGTGATTCAGTCGGTGTGCTGCCCCTAAGCTGGCCCCCGGAGGGCATCCTGCCTCGTTGGACATGTGCCTCCTCCTCCTCCTCTCTCCTACCAGGCACCCATGTGGAGTCAGTGCCCTCATCATCCCTTCCCTCTTCATCGCTGGAGCGAACCTGGCAGTATGCTGCAGCTTGTGGAACATGACTGCCAGATTGCTGTCCTTCTTGAGCATCCCCTCTCTCTGCATTCAGGCTACTGCCTTCCTCTAGCTGAGTATCATCATCAGAGCCTACAAAACACTGGGCATCCTCCTGGAGCATGTACCCAACACTGTGCTCAAAGAGTTCAGGAGACTCCTCAGGAGGACGTGGTGGGTCTAGGGAAGGAGTCACTGATGATGACATTGAGAGGAGGGAAGACGATGCGTTGGCAGCTGCTTTGCTAGTACCCTGAGCCTGGGTGAGAGAGGATGAGGAGGATGAAGAGGGCTTGGTCATCCACTCTACCAAGTCATTGGCATGTTGCGGCTCAACATGTCCAGCTGCCGAAAAGGACAAGCTTGTCCCATGGCCACGTGCTGATGATGACGATGCACCGCGTCCATGACCAGCACTGTTGTCTCTAGACACAGAGCCTGCTTGCCCTCTTTTATCAGCTCGCGCCTGTCTGCCTCTCCTTGCTGGCCTTCCAGACATGGTAATGGCCTGAAGGGAGTTGGGAAAACCAGCAATTGGGTAGTGTATATTGTGCTGGAGGCACACACAACTTCCACTAACTCCTGCAGATGGCAGATGGCTCAAATAGAGAAGAGCTATGTAGGTGGATATAGCGGTGTATACTGGGTTCAGAGCACGCAGAATCTCCTACCACTGACTGCAAGCTCTATTTAAAATGAGCAAGATAGTTTGCTATATAGGTGGATATAGCAGTGTATACTGGGTTCAGAGCACGCAGACAGCACGCACAAGCTCCTACCGCTGACTGCAAGCTCTATTTAAAACAAGCAAGATAGTTAGCTATATAGGTGGATATAGCAGTGTATACTGGGTTCAGAGCACGCAGACAGCACGCACAAGCTCCTAACACTGACTGCAAGCTCTATTATAAAAGATAGATATATCGCTAGCTATATAGGTGAATATAGCGGTGTATACTGCGGTCAGGGCATGCAGACAACAACCACTACAGAAGAGCAAGAACGAAAAATCGGCCGATAACGATCGGTGTGTACTGTGTTGAAGGTACACAGAACACCCACTAACTGCTTCAGACGCCAACACACTACACAAGGCCGCCGCGCTGGCGGCCTTATATAGTGTGGGGCGTGTACTACACAGCCTGAGCTATGATTGGCCACAGGCATCCTGCCTGTGGCCAATCATGGCTCTCCTCACTGACGGCGCTGTGATTGGCCAAGCATGCGGGGTCACAGTGCATGCTTGGCCAATTATGAGCCAGCAATGCACTGCGCCATCGCAGTGCATTGTGGGCCGTGAGCGCCACACGAATTTGGAGCGAATGGCCCATAACGTTCGGAATTCGCCGAACGGGCGAACAGCAGATGTTCGAGTCTAACGTATGTTCGACTCAAACACGAAGCTCATCCCTACTCAGCACAGGCTTAGTGGAGTAACTTTGAAGCTTAATGGAAGATCTCTGTTTGTGTACTCCTTTGATTGTTGAAATGCATTCCATCTCTAATGTACTTCACAGGCATGAAGGGAACCCCTCATAATGGGCACAGCAGGTTTGCAGACCCGGGAACCCAGCACAGGGATGGTAGGAACCCCTCATAATGGGCACAGAAGGTGTACAGACCTGGTAACTCAGCACAGGCTTTTAGTGGAGTAACTTTGAAGCTTAATGGAAGATCTCTGTTTGTGTACTCCTTTGATTGTTGAAACGCGTTCCATTTCTAATGTACTGCAGCTGTGTTCTAGTATGGAAGGTCAAAGAGTGTCTGTTAAAAATATGTCAGCATAGGGATGGTGAGAACACCTCAAAATTGGCACAGTAGGCTTGCAAACCCAGGAACTAAGCACAGGCATGGGGGGAACCCCTCATAATGGCACAGCAGGTGTGTAGACCTATGAATTCAGCTCAGGGATGGTGGGAACCCCTCATAATGGGCACAGCAGGTGTACAGACCCGGGAACTCAGCACCGGGATGGTGGGAACCCCTCATAATGGGCACAGCAGGTATACAGACCCGGGAACTCAGCACAGAGATGGTGGGAACTCCTTATAATGGGCACAGCAGGTGTACAGACCCGGGAACTCAGTGCAGGGATGGTGGGAACCCCTCATAATGGGCACAGCAGGTATACAGACCCGGGAACTCAGTGCAGGGATGGTGGGAACCCCTTATAATGGGCACAGCAGGTATACAGACCTGGGAACTCAGTACAGGGTTGGTGGGAACCCCTCATAGTGGGCACATCAGGTGTACAGTCCTGGGAACTCAGCACAGGGTTGGTGGGAACCCCTCATAGTGGGCACAGTGGGCGTGGGACCTCTTTTTAAATCTCAGCAATATAGTCAAAGAGATGGAAGAAACTGTTGATGAATTAACTCTCCATCATCCAGTAAAATCATTTACTGACCTTTAAAAACCAGTTCGCTAAATAATACATTTTATTTACCAATCAGGATTATTGTGATTCAAGAAAAAAAAAAAACTCAGAACACAAAAATATAAATTGTGGAGCATTCTTGTTTATTTTTGAAAATCGGAACGAGTGCTTAAACAACAAATTCTAAGCTAGAATCAAAATGATAAATTAGAAAACACACTGTATCGACCAATGAAAAGCCACCTTCTTCAGAAAAACTGTAACAGTAAAACAATAGTTTTGCTACATCATCAACAAACTAGTCTGAGCGTGAAAAAAAAGGTTGTTAGCTCACATGAATTCTCTGGTGTACAAGCAGTCTCAGTCTAGACTCTGTCTAGGCCATGTACGACGCATTTCGCCCCACCCAGTCAGTCATGACTGAGAGCCATGGAGGGGTGCAATGCGTCGGCGGGTGTGGCCTGGATGGAGTCTAGGCTGAGGCTGCTTCTACTCTTCATATGGGGGTTTCGTGTGATGTGCGGCTCTCTCAGAATTTATTTTCCTTCCTTAGTGAAATCCCCTGGTGTGTAATACATGGTTTTTCTCTAACTGAAACATTTCTCCCAATCTGGACACGGAATAGAATGCTCGTTCTTGTGAACCCTCAGATGTTTCTTAAGATCTCCTTTCTGAATGAAACGTTTCCCGCACTCCGAACACGAAAAGGGGCGTTCGCCTGTGTGGATTCTCTGATGCTGAATAAGGTTTCCCTTGTCATAGAAACCTTTCCCGCACTCTGAACATGAAAAAGGACGCTCGCCTGTGTGAATTCTCTGGTGTTTAACAAGGTTGCATTTATGAATGAAGCTTTTCCCGCACTCTGAACACGTAAAGAGACGCTCACCCGTGTGACTTCTCTGGTGTATAAGAAAGTCTCGCTTCTGAATGAAGTATTTCCCGCACTCTGAACACAAAAAGGGACAGCCATCAGTGTGACTTTTCTGGTGTGTGAGAAGTATATTTTTCTGAGTGAACGATTTCCCGCAGTCTGAACAGGAAAAGGGACGTTCGCCCGAGTGACTTTTCTGGTGCCTAATAAGGTTTCCTTGGTCATTGAAACATTTCCCGCACTCTGGGCACGAATAAGGACACTCACCTGTGTGAATCCTCTGATGTTTAACCAGGTTACTTTTATTAAGGAAACACTTTCCGCACTCTGAACATGGATAAGGACGCTCGTCCGTGTGAATTCTCTGGTGTTTAAGAAGGTTTCCTTTGTCGCCGAAAAATTTCCCGCACTTGGAACATGGAAAGGGACGCTCACCCGTGTGAATTCTCTGGTGTTTGAGAAGGTCTGCTTTCTGAATGAAACATTTCCCGCACTCGAAGCATGAATAAGGACGCTCATCGGTGTGGCGTTTCTCATGCCTGAGGAGCGCTCGGTTTTCTTTGAAACATTTCCCACACACTGTACAGGACAATGAACCTTCTCCGGTATGATCTCCTTCATGGACGAAAGAAGAGTCATTGAGAAAATATTGATTGATTATGTCTGTATTGTGAGATATTAGAGTCCTGGTGTGTGATCCATCAGGAGAGTCCTCGGCATTAGAGGGCCCCATTGATCCCTCCAGTTGGTAAGGTGTGTCATATATACTTGGAGTAATGGCGTTTACTTCTGGAGAATATTGGGCAATGTCATTAGCTTCCCCATGATAATCGGGAGATAAAATATGTTCCTCAGGGGTATTGTGGAAACACTGTCCATCTGTTGAAAAGCAATTTTAAAGTAAACGTTACAGGCATTTTTTTTTTTTTCAAACTTGCATTCAGGAGTCATATCAGAAAATATTCCTTGTAGCCCAACCCGTCCTCCATGTTCCCTAATCTCCCCCCTAGTGTGACCCTGGCTAAAGCAGAAGCCCTGGTTCTAAGTTCTGGCACAAAGCAAGCAGATCAAAGCTCCGCCCATGAGGATCAAGCAAACAGATTAACACCTCCCCTTCGCTTCACACTGAGCAGTCAGGATTGTAAAACAGACCCCCTACAGTCCTCTCCCTCACTGGAACCCTTTCCTCTACCATGCCAGCAGATTACAGGAGCTGTGCTGCTATAATCTGGGTTCCTGAACCAGAGTCACCAAGAAGCCCTTGCCCAAGTGGGTAGCTCCTGTTCATGCCACTGTAGACTTCCCAGGCATGACCATGAAGGATCATGTACCCATCAGAAAGCTAGTTCATTTGTTGGGAACATGACGTTCTATTCAGGAACGGAGATGGACCTTTCATATGGTGTACAGTATCTCCTCCTCATTTGTTGGGAACATGACGTTATATTGAGGAATGGAGATGGACCTTTCATATGGTGTACAGTATCTCCTCCTCATTTGTTGGGAACATGACGTTATATTGAGGAATGGAGATGGACCTTTCATATGGTGTACAGTATCTCCTCCTCATTTGTTGGGAACATGACGTTATATTGAGGAATGGAGATGGACCTTTCATATGGTGTACAGTTTCTCCTCCTCATTTGTTGGGATTATGACGTTATATTGAGGAATGGAGATGGACCTTTCATAGGGTGTACAGTATCTCCTCCTCATTTGTTGGGAACATGACGTTATATTGAGGAATGGAGATGGACCTTTCATATGGTGTACAGTATCTCCTCCTCATTTGTAGGGAACATGACGTTATATTGAGGAATGGAGATGGACCTTTCATATGGTGTACAGTATCTCCTCCTCATTTGTAGGGAACATGACGTTATATTGAGGAATGGAGATGGACCTTTCATATGATGTACAGTATCTCCTCCTCATTTGTTGGGAACATGACGTTATATTGAGGAATGGAGATGGACCTTTCATATGGTGTACAGTATCTCCTCCTCATTTGTTGGGATCATGATGTTATATTGAGGAATGGAGATGGACCTTTCATATGGTGTACAGTATCTCCTCCTCATTTGTAGGGAACATGACGTTATATTGAGGAATGGAGATGGACCTTTCATATGATGTACAGTATCTCCTCCTCATTTGTTGGGAACATGACGTTATATTGAGGAATGGAGATGGACCTTTCATATGGTGTACAGTATCTCCTCCTCATTTGTTGGGAACATGACATTATATTGAGGAATGGAGGTGGACCTTTCATATGATGTACAGTATCTCCTCCTCATTTGTTGGGAATATGACGTTATATTAGAGAACAAGGATAGACATCTACATGCCTAGCTTTATTCTCCAATACACCAATGTCATTTGTTGGTGACATTGGGTACTGTGGTAATGTTTTTTTTAATTTCTATGCTTTTCTTCCTGGGGACCCAAAGCACTCTACTGTTGGGGAAGATAGTGAGGCAGCAATCTTGGGCGCACACAGTAAGGCCTATTTGTACAAGAGCAAAATGACCTACCAGCATGGAGTTTGGGAAACTTTGGAGTTTGGGAAAACGGAGTACCTGGAAGAAACCCACGGAAGCACAGGAGGAACATGCAACTACTGCCCATACCAAGCTTCAAACCTAGGACCCCAGTGCTACAAGGTAGAGCGGCTAACCACTATAGTTGTCTTTTTCTGATCAGGACTATAGATGATTTTTTAATATGATGTACAATACTTTGGGCAGTGGTGAAGGTACATTGACGCTGTTCTGTCAACTAGGTGTGACTTTTTATATTTTGTATTTTATGTCAATTTTATATTATAACCTCATAAAAGTAAAACAAAAAAATGTGAAAGTTTTTTATATGTAATGTTTATTACTTGCCTGTGTTGATAAATAGATAAGGTTCCTCCTGTTCACATTTCATAATCATCTCCCCCTCCTCCGTAGACTGCTGACCTCCACTCACCAACCTCTCTTCTTCTTCTTCTTTGATCTCAACTTTCGGTTCTGTACCCTAAACCCCAACAATGATAGAACATATTTGTAAAAAGCAATAAAATGTTACAGAATTTTATATCATAGCTTAGATTTCTTTTTGAGGTCTAGTTTCTCAGTCCCACCTACCTGATGATGGTGGGGGATGGTGTGACCTTCCTGTGTGGAATCCCGGGAATACAGAGGACGGGGACATCTCTCTGGTGGGTTCCTATTACTGGATCCATCTGTAGGAAACACACACACTGACTGAATACATTGTTTCTATGTGTTTATCAGATGATGGGGGATCTAGGTGGAGCCTCCGTACTACTCTCTCCTTTACAATAAAGTCTCCTCTTACCCGGTGATGTGAGGGGCGGCTGATTTTCCATCTTGATGTCCTCTTGGAGATCCTCGTGTCCTTCTAAATACTCCCACTCCTCCATGGAGTAAAGACCACAATATCCTGAAACCTTAGAGGAACCTGAAACACACAATGATACAGTCACCTAGTGTCCTGATGCCCCTGTGTCCCTCTGTAGATAGGGAGTGAGGTGGAGGCACTGTGATGGGTGATGTCCAATTGAGACATCTGTTGGGTGTTAAAGGCTCACCAGATTTTATTTTTATTTTTATTATTCAATACCCTATAATCCCTGTGTAAAGAGAGAAAGTGACAATTGCAACCACTGACCTCCCACATTCCGCCTCATCTCTCCTGTTAGGTATGTGATCTATACAGGACTCTCCTCTCTGTAGACGGATAATAAACTGAGAATTATCTGGACTGTACTGGGATGAATAATGTCTGTACAGAGTTCTGACGCTATGACGTTATGTCTATAGTGTGAGCCCCGTCCTATTACACTTCATGTACTGTGCTCATTGTTAGGTTTTAATTGTTGAAGTTAGATTCAAGTTTTGTTCTTCAGGATCAGCAGAGGGTTGGCACAATCCATAAACCCCCCCACCAGCACACACCCCTGGCCTACAGACAGCCTGAAATCCATTGTAACTGATAATGTCTGAAAGTTAGTAAGCATTTATCAAAAGAACGGGAAATATAAAGGATTCGATCCAGCCTTGGGGAACTGCCATTACCAATGTTACAATAACATTATTTAGCAGAACACTGATGACCAGAGATCTGCTAATGAGACCCTATGGATGGACAGTTGAATAAATGGCTCTAGATTTAGGATGTATCTGGTCTATAAACCAGAGGCTCTGGATGAACAGTTGGATAAATGGTTCTATATATAGGATGTATCCGGTCTATAAACCAGAGGCTCTGGATGGACAGTGGGATAAATGGTTCTATATTTAGGATGTATCTGGTCTATAAACCAGAGGCTCTGGATGAACAGTTGGATAAATGGCTCTATATTTAGGATGTATCCGGTCTATAAACCAGAGGCTCTGGATGAACAGTTGGATAAATGGCTCTATATTTAGGATGTATCCGGTCTATAAACCAGAGGCTCTGGATGGACAGTTGGATAAATGGCTCTATATTTAGGATGTATCCGGACTATAAACCAGAGGCTCTGGATGGACAGTTGGATAAATGGCTCTATATTTAGGATGTATCTGGTCTATAAACCAGAGGCTCTGGATGGACAGTTGGATAAATGGCTCTATATTTAGGATGTATCTGATCTATAAACCAGAGGCTCTGGATGGACAGTTGGATAAATGGTTCTATATTTAGGATGTATCCGGTCTATAAACCAGAGGCTCTGGATGGACAGTTGGATAAATGGCTCTATATTTAGGATGTATCTGGTCTATAAACCAGAGGCTCTGGATGGACAGTTGGAAAAATGGCTCTATATTTAGGATGTATCTGGTCTATAAACCAGAGGCTCTGGATGGACAGTTGGATAAATGGCTCTATGTTTAGGATGTATCCGGTCTATAAACCAGAGGCTCTGGATGGACAGTTGGATAAATGGTTCTATATTTAGGATGTATCCGGTCTATAAACCAGAGTCTCTGGATGGACAGTTGGATAAATGGCTCTATATTTAGGATGCATAGGTGCACATATGACAAATCTATTTGTAGTATCTGTTGGAGATAAAAGACGTCACAGTGACTATGGAGGAAGAGGACGGACATGACGGGGGGGGGGGGGGGGGGGTTACTGGGTGTAAATATAAAATAATATCTTATTACCTCCTCAGCTGCCGGTTGCAGGAATTCCTCCCTCTGCTGCCCCCCAGCTCTCCTCTCTCCAGGATCTTCCTGTCTTTGTTTGGTATCACTTCCTGTCTCTGCGTTCCACCAGCAATTAGTGAGATCACCATCTTGTGGAGAAAATGCAAACTACAGCTAACGTTTTTAATACTTTGATGGTAAGTTCTTCAATTATGTTGCACGTATTACGTAGAAACTACAAAAAAAAAAAAAAAAATGAAAAATAAAAATAATTTGTGCATTAACGTTCATAATTACATAAAAAGATGAATTAAAAAATGTCCCTGAATCCACGGGGAAGGATTTTTCCTTGTAAGGTCATGCTTGCGGAGGACATGGAGTCCATCCCTAGCCCTGCCTTCCTTTACCTGGATTTGTCCAAGGGGGCTTTTGGCATGTATGTGGACTGCGCCAACTATTAAATAAATATATTTATCACCACTCGTTTTTATAATCATAAACCTTAATGATCTAAGTCCCATTGTGCTTATCGTACAAACTAATGCTCAATAATTTAATGTGCCTATTAAACTCCCCAAAAAAATTCTCTCTCTCTCTTATATATATATATATATTATAAAAATGTGTGTCCTGGTGGGTCTAAGATTCAAACCATCCATCCAATGCCAAAATCAAAACAGATACAAAACAAACAGTTATGATTGCTACAAAAAAAGATTAAAAAATCATAATAGTAATTTAACAGTGATATAAATAAACTATATCACTCACTGAGGATATTCATTTGGGACTCATTCGTTATTGGAACTGTCTAATTACAGGATTTTTTAAAGGGGTTGTAAAGCTTTGTTTTTTATTTTCTAAATAGGTTCCTTTAAGCTAGTGCAATGTTGGTTCACTTACCTTTTCCTTCGATTTCCCTTCTAAATGTTAAAAAAGTAAAAAAAAAAAAAAATCAATCTCTCTCTCTATATATATATCTATATCTATTATAAAAATGTGTGCCCTGGTGGGTCCAATATTCAAACCATCCATCGAATGCCAAAATCAAAACATCAAAATAGATAGAAAACAAACAGTTATGATTGCTACAAAAAAAATAATTAAAAAAATCATAATAGCAATTTAAAAGTGATATAAATAAACTGATAATATTAAAGGGGTTGTAAAGGTTCATTTTTTATTTTCTAAATAGGTTCCTTTAAGCTAGTGCATTGTTGGTTCACTTACCTTTTCCTTTGATTTCCCTTCTAAATGTTTTTTTTTCTTTGTCTGAATTTCTCACTTCCTGTTTCTCCTTAGTAAACTTCACACCATCATCCGAGCGGTGTTTAGTCAGCCAGAACAGCTTACTGAACCGTTTACTGAGGAGGAACAGGAAGTGAGAAATTCAGACAAAGAAAACAAAGAAAAAAAACATTTAGAAGGGAAATCGAAGGAAAAGGAAAAGACCCCAGGTATTGCTTGACCTAGTGAAGAGAGAATTGTAGAAAGACCCTTTCCCTTTTTTGAATCTGTCTCCCAAGTGTGGATCACAAATAGGGAAGAGCTCGGTGCTCAACTCGAACACATGTTCGACTCAAACATCGGCCATTCGTCTGTTTGGCAAATTCAGAACTTTGTGGACCGTTCGCACCAAATTCATGTGGCACGAATGGCCCATAATGCACTACACCATTGCAGTGCTTGACCAATCACAGCGCCGGCAGGGAGGAGAGCCATAATTGGCCACAGGTAGGATGCCTGTGGCCAATTATAGCCCAGGGGGTTTAGTACACGCCCCACACTATATAAGGCTGCCAGCGCGGCGGCCTTGTGTAGTGTGTTCCGGCGTGCAGGGAAAGAGCAAGATAGGCAGGGACAGTGTGTTCTTTTCTCAGGCATCTTAAAGTTAAAGTGGTGTTGTGTGCCTCCAGCACAGTATACAACTGTATCTACCCTTTATTGATACATCCTAAATATAGAACCATTTCTCCAACTGTCCATCCAGAGCCTCTGGTTTATAGACCAGATACATCCTACATATAGAACCATATTGTCCATCAAGAACCTCTGGTTTATAGACCACATACATCCTAAATATAGAAAATTTTTTCCAACTTTTACTCCAGAGTCTCTGGTTTATAGGTCAGATACATCCTAAATATAGAACCATTTATCCAACTGCCCATCCAGAGCCTCTGGTTTATAGACCAGATACATCCTAAATATAGAACCATTTATCCAACTGTCCATCCAGGGCCTCTGGTTTATAGACCGGATACATCCTAAATATAGAACCATTTATCCAACTGTCCATCCAGAGCCTCTGGTTTATAGACCGGATACATCTTAAATATAGAGCCATTTATCCAACTGTCCATCCAGAGCCTCTGGTTTATAGACCGGATACATCCTAAATATAGAGCCATTTATCCAACTGTCCATCCAGAGCCTCTGGTTTATAGACCGGATACATCCTAAATATAGAACCATTTATCCAACTGTCCATCCAGAGCCTCTGGTTTATAGACTGGATACATCCTAAACATAGAACCATTTCTCAAGCTTGTCTTTGGGTTCTTGGCTGTCCTCCTCTTTGATGACCCCACGACTTCTCCGGAGTTAAAAATACAAAGGAATAAGACTGAACATCAGTTGAAACTCAGTCTCCAACCATCCTTCATTTGAAATCATATCTGTTAGTTCCTCTTTCCTGCTTTGTTGTCCCTCTCTGTGGTCTGATGTAATTGTACCACAATACACCTTTCATCCATCCACAATAAAACGTGTTCCTCTTTCCCAGACAGTCGGGAGATTGGGTATTAGCCATGGTATCTGAAGGAATGAACATCCCTACAGTACATAGATTAAGGGATAAATCTCCTGATTTGATGGAAAGGATGCTACAATTCTTTTCCTCACAGTTTGTCACTGAAAGCCAGAAAAATTTAGGGTACAGAGTGCAGGGGTCAGGAGTGTATAGCACATAGAGTTTAGGTGTCAGGCATATGTAATGTATATAGTGTTGAGGTCGGGATCAGGAGTGTGTAACACATACAGTTCAGGTGTCAGGGGTGTGTAACATACAGAGTGTTGGGGTCAGGATTATGTAAAGCACCGATTTCAGGAGTCACGTGTGTGTGTTTTACATAGAGTCGAAGGAGTGAGAAGTGCAGGTATCAGAAGTGTGTAATGTACAGAGTTCAGGTGTCAGGTCTGTTTATCACACAGAGTGCAGGGTTCAGGAGTGTGTAATGTACAGAGTTCAGGTGTCAGGTGTGTGTATCACACAGAGTGCAGGGTTCAGGAGTGTGTAATGTACAGAGTTCAGGTGTGTGTATCACACAGAGTGCAGGGTTCAGGAGTGCTTAATGTACAGAGTTTAGGTATCAGGAGTGTGCAATGTACAGAGTTCAGGTGTCAGGTGTGTGTGTATCACACAGAGTGCAGGGTTCAGGAGTGTGTAATGTACAGAGTTTAGGTATCAGGAGTGTGTAATGTACAGAGTTCAGGTATCGGGAGTGTGTAATGTACAGAGTTCAGGTGTCAGGGGTGTGTAATGTACAGAGTTCAGGTATCGGGAGTGTGTAATGTACAGAGTTCAGGTGTCAGGGGTGTGTAATGTACAGAGTGCAGGAGTCAGGTGTATGTATCACATAGAGTGCAGGAGTAAGGGGTGTATAATGGACAGGGCACAGGGGTATGCAGTGTACAGATTGCAAATCTCAAAGAATGAATTCTGCACAGATTGTAGAGGTCAATATCAAATAACACATGCAGAGCAGGGGTCTGGAGTGAGTAATGCAGAAAGTGCAGGTGTCAGTCGTAAAGTACGGTATGTTTTTTCATGTCAGGAGTGTGTAAAGCACAGAGTGCAGGGGTAAAGAGTTTGTAACACATACAGTTCAGGTGTCAGGGTTGTGTAACATACAGAGCGTTGGGGTCATAAATATGTAAAGCACTGATTGCAGGTGTCAGGTGTGTGTGTAATGCACAGAGTTCAGTTGTCAGGGGTGTGTAATGTTCAGAGTGCAGAGGTCAGATTTCAGAGGTTAAAACCAAGTAACACATGCAGGAGGGAGTAACGCAAAAAAGTGCAGGTGTCAGTTGTAACTAACAAACAGGGAGCAGAAGTCAGGACTATTTAATGCACAGAGTGCAGGGTTCAGGGGTAAGAAATACACAGAAAGAAGAGGTCAGGAAGAAGGTATATACAGAGTGCAAGGGTCAGGAGCAAGTAACACAGACAGTAGAGGCCAGGGATGAGTAATGTACAGAAAGCAGAGGTCAGGAAGAAGAAATGCACCCAGTGCATGAAAGGTCCATCTCCATTCCTCAATATAACTTCATGTTTCCAACAAATGAGGAGGAGATACTGTACACCATATGAAAGGTCCATCTCCATTCCTCAATATAACGTCATGTTCCCAACAAATGAGGAGGAGATACTGTACACCATATGAAAGGTCCATCTCCATTTCTCAATATAACGTCATGTTCCCAACAAATGAGGAGGAGATACTGTACACCATATGAAAGGTCCATCTCCATTCCTCAATATAACGTCATGTTCCCAACAAATGAGGAGGAGATACTGTACACCATATGAAAGGTCCATCTCCATTCCTCAATATAACGTCATGTTCCCAACAAATGAGGAGGAGATACTGTAAACCATATCAAAGGTCCATCTCCATTCTCCCAGTAAGCCCTTGTACACACGATCGGAGATTACGACAACCAAATCCGTCGGATTTTGTTCATCGGATTTTGTCCAACGGATTTTGTCCGAAACTGTTGCATACACACGGTTGGACGAAGTTGTCAGGAAATCCGATCGTTCAGAACGTGATGACGTTATTTCGTTACGATGGGAATACGTTCAGGCTAGTAGCCAATAGCTTTGATGTAGGAATTTGATCTGAGCATGCGTGGCACTTTGTCCGATCGGAATTCTCTACACATGATCGGAGTATATCAGATCAGAGCAGTTGGTCGGAAAATATTTCCGGCAAGTTGGAAAATTTGGTCCGACGGATATTCCGACGGAAACAGTCCGATGCATACCACACACAGTCGGAATAATGGACGAACTTCCGACGGGACGTTTTGCAAACGCGAACCGCGAATGCGGCCGATAGTTCGCGCACCGGAACGGCGGGCCCCATTGACTTCAATGGGAGGCAAACTTTACAAATCTACAGGTCAAATTTGCAGCCACAAAATAATTAATAGCTGTGCAAACATAGTCCCACCACATGGCCAATGACATAACACATGTATGAGGTGAATCTGGGATCGACAACTACAAGCATTCTTTTTTTATATGTGAAATTCTGACAATTCAGGACTGTGGAGCGCATGAAGGCAATGGAGGAGAGGGAAGGTCAGGGTAGGCAAAGAAGAGGGTGCAGGAGATGATCACCAGCACTGTGATATAGAGCACTGACACCTGCACCGTGATAGAGTCATCTGACACCATCACCGTGATAGAGAGCACTGACATCAGCACCATGACGTAAAACACTGACATCAGCACCGTGATATAGAGCACTGACACCTGCACCGTGATAGAGGGATCTGACACCAGCACCGTGATAGAGATCACTGACATCAGCAGCGTGACATAAAGCACTGACACCAGCACAGTGATATACAGCACTGACACCTGCACCGTAAGCAGCCCCAGGAGGAAGTCAGCACAGGGATGGTGGGTAAATCTATTAAGTGACACTAACACCTACAAACAACTACCGAAGAATCCGGTGTTTAGAGGTAGGAAGGAGCTGGAACTAGTTGTTCACCTAGGTCTAAAAAAATCTATACTAAATAAAAAGGAAGCTCAATTTTTGATACCAGAGTTGGTGAGGACCCCAGTCATTTACTATCTACCTAAACTTCACAAAGACAAGAACAATCCCCCGCCAAGACCGATTGTGAACGGTATCGATTCGCTTACCTCAAGAATAGGGGCGTATATTGATAATTTTCTCCAACCGGTGGTGAAAAATACTAAAGCTTATCTGAGAGACACCAAACACATTCTACAAATTCTGGAAGAATGCTCAAATGAAGGTACATATATTTTAGCTACAACTGATGTAGCCTCATTGTATACTATCATCCCTCACTATGAGGCTTGTGAAGCAGTCAAATGGGGTCTTAGAAAACATTCTAACTTGATCTGTGCTCAAAGAAAATACCTGGTTAAGTGTTTGGACTTCTGTCTAAAGAACAACTATTTCTGGTATAACAAAAACTTTTACCATCAGACTACAGGCGTCGCTATGGGTGCCAAGTTTGCCGCTAGCGTAGCGGGTCTATTCATGTCTCAATGGGAGGATAAGATGGTGTTTTCCAACCCACCAGTCAAATTGGTCATATACAAACGATATATAGATGACATTATAGTTCGCTGGAAAGGCAGCAAGAGCAGTCTCAAAGAATTTCAAGAGAAACTCAATAAGAATAACTTGAATATAGTGCTCACATGGGACTCCAGTGAAACACAGGTCACCTTCCTGGACTTAGGGATCTCACGAGAAGAGGAGAAACTTCATACAAAAACTTTTTTCAAGAATGTAGACAGGAACAGTTATCTCCCATTGACCAGCTGCCATCATCAGAACTGGATTTACAATATCCCAAAGGGTCAGTTCATGAGACTGCGGAGGAACTGCAGTAAGCAGGAGGAATTCCGAGAACAAGCCAGACTGATAGGTCAAAGATTCCAGGACAAAGGCTACGAAAAGGCTTTTATTGAGGATAAAATATTGGAAGTAGAAGACATGAATTGTCAAGATTTGGTAAAAGATAAGACCAGACAAGAAGTAACAAGCAAACGTTTTAATGAAGTAGCCATTATTTTGGACTATAATGTCCAATATAAGAGCGTAGAAAAAAATCATTAAAAAACACTGGCACATTTTATTAATTGATAAAGACCTACAGAATGTTTTACCCAAGATACCAAAATTCATATATAGACAAGCTCCCACTTTGAGGGATAGACTAGTTAAGAGCATCCCAGATCCACCTAAAAAGAATTATACTTTCTTTTCGGGTAAGGGTTTTTACCCTTGCAAGTGCTGTTTCGCTTGCACAAGAACCAGTAAGCTGGAGAAGATCTTCCAGTTCACAGCCACTAGCACAGGCAATACTTATGAGGTTGAGGACTTTATTTGCTGTAACACACAAGGAGCCGTGTATGTGCTTGAATGTAGTTGCGGCCTACAATATGTAGGCCGCACAAAAAGACCATTGAGGGTTAGAATAAAGGAACACGTGCAGAACATCATTAAGGGTTTTGACAAGCACAGTGTTTCAAAACATTTCGTGATACACCATAAAAAGGACCTTCATGATCTTAAATTTTGGGGGATTGTACCTTATGTCAAGCACTGGAGAGGTGGGCATAAGGTGAGAACATTGAGTCAGATCGAATCCAAGTGGATATTTTCTCTGGATACATTTTACCCCAAGGGGTTAAATATAGAATTCGATTTGAACTGTTTTATCAGTGATTTTTAAAAATAAACAAATGTCCTCCCCCTAATTAGATAATTTCCCCTTCTCTCCCCCCCCCCCCCCCCTCCAGAGATCTTGAATAAGATAAGATAATATTTTAATTGCCTCTCTTCTTTGGAATATGTATATATTTTTAAAAAATAATTTTTATTGTAATGCAAACGTCGCTTCCGAGATCCATGATATAGATCCTAAGTACAAGAAACAATAAGAAATTAAAATTATAAGAAAAATAAAAAATAAAAGTTAAATTTTTATTTTTTCCCTTTTTTTATAAACAATTTTTATATATATTCTTTTATATATATTAATATTTATTTTTTATTCTATTTGATTGTAATTTGAATGATTTTACTATACAAGTAGTGTAATTAACATTTATTATTATAAAAAAAATAGTTTGGTCAATTTCCTTCTATAGAATTAATTTTCTTTCCCCTCTTCCAGTCTGTGGTCAGACTACACACGTTATGGAGACTAATATACTAATACGGCCGGTAGGTAACCAAATAAATGGCTGCCTCACTGAGAGGAGACAAGTATACATCATTTAGCTGCATAACCTCCAATAAAATGTCCGCCGCCATAGTAGGAGACACTTTTATTTCGCCCCCCGAGATAATAGATATGGTTAACAGATTTGTCTTAATATAGTGTGGTATGGCACACTCATCACATCATAATATGCCACAGCCGCCCATCGCTGTTGGTGGTATAGCGAATATATAACCAGTGATTATGTTTAATGCCTGGTGTGTTTTTTTGAATATGTATATCCTGCTGACACTCCAGTAAGGGGCGTCAGCATTCGATTGTGGGGCGGTTCGCCCCCGCCCACTCCTCCTTTATATTGCACTTCCTGCCCTATGCTCCTCTATCCCAGTTGAAGTCACTGGAAGTGACGTAACGCGTAGGATACGGAGACCGGAAGTGACGCTCGCACCAGAGCGGTCGATTTGAACTGTTTTGCTGCTAATGCTGCCTATTTACTCCATTTAATTTGTGAGTAATTTTAACCTTTTAATAAAGTAGTGATTTTTAAAAACATACTACACTATGGTTGCTCTTATACTTATTCTCTGAGCTATATTGGAACATCTTGCTGGAGTATATTGTGACGGAGATCTGAGAGTGACCCCCTGAGACCCCCCCACTTCCACCCCCTTTCCTGGGACTCCTGGGATATTCAAGAGGAGGCTGCATATACACTATATTTTATATAGCGGGAAGGTAATTACCCAGTGTGCACACTTATGCGTGGAATCACTTATGTGGAGGAAGAACCTCTGAGACATTTCCCAGCACAGAATCACTTTAGATGTTTATGTGACATCATCACGGGACTGTGTTCACGTCATTAACAGCTGGATATAGTCCAATTTTTTTGCACTCAGCACTTTCTGTTTATGGAGTTTTGTTCTATAGCTCGATTATTATATGTTTTTTATTAATATTTTGTGTTACACTAAGCACTTTGCTTGCATTTTTTGCACTTTATTTTTGCTTGCTTGCATTTTTTGCACTGTAGTTTTGCATTTTTTGCACTTTATTATTGTCACTAGTTTGCGCTTACGTAGCCAGTAACTGTTTATATTTCAGTCACTTTGGTTTTGCTATGATGCACTCAGCACTTTCTGTCATAGAAGTCTGATTTATAGTTAGACCACTGTATGTGGTTTTGCACTAAGCACCATTTTTATATCATAGAGATATAAGTTGCACTTGGGATTGTGACAGTTATTTTTGTGTACACACTGTTGCAGGCACTATTGATAGAAGAATTTCTACATTAGGATGAGTTCTCCCTTACTACTTTACCATACTAGTTTGAATATATACCATCTTACATATCTCCATCTGAATAATTAGCTCTATAACATTTTCGTGTAAGGTCCCATTTTTTTGGAAGCGCAGCACCACCATTTTTTCTTTTAGCCCCTCATAATGAGCATAGCACAGGGATGGTGGGAGCCCCTCATAATGAGCATAGCACAGGGATGGTGGGAGCCCCTCATAATAAGCAGCCCCAGGAGGAAGTCAGCATAGCTCAGGGATGGTGGGAGCCCCTCATAATAAGCAACCCCAGGAGGAAGTCAGCACAGCACAGGGATGATGGGAGCCCCTCATAAGGAGCATAGCACAGGGATGGTGGAAGCCCCTCATAATGAGCATAGCACAGGGATGGTGGGAGCCCCTCATAATAAGCAGCCCCAGGAGGAAGTCAGCATAGCTCAGGGATGGTGGGAGCCCCTCATAATAAGCAGCCCCAGGAGGAAGTCAGCACAGCACAGGGATGATGGGAGCCCCTCATAATGAGCATAGCACAGGGATGGTCGGAGCCCCTCATAATATGCACAGCAGAGGAGGGTACAGCCCCAGGAGTAAGTCAGCATAGCACAGGGATGGTGGGAGCCCCTCATAATAAGCAGCCCCAGGAGGAAGTCAGCACAGCACAGGGATGGTGGGAGCCCCTCATAATAAGCAGCCCCAGGAGGAAGTCAGCATAGCACAGGGATGGTGGGAGCCCCTCATAATAAGCAGCCCCAGGAGGAAGTCAGCATAGCACAGGGATGGTGGGAGCCCCTCATAATAAGCAGCCCCAGGAGGAAGTCAGCATAGCACAGGGATGGTAGGAGCCCCTCATAATGAGCATAGCACAGGGATGGTGGGAGCCCCTCATAATATGCACAGCAGAGGTACAGCCCCAGGAGGAAGTCAGCACAGCACAGGGATGGTGGGAGCCCCTCATAATAAGCAGTCCCAGGAGGAAGTCAGCACAGCACATGGATGGTGGGAGCCCCTCATAATAAGCAGCCCCAGGAGGAAGTCAAGTATGTGCAAGTATTTTATACGTGTATTACACAACTATATACTGCACACCAAATAGTACACCTATACCAGTCCTTAAGGACCTTTGTGGAACTAGTAGGTTGTGATTAGCAGACTGTACCTCACTCAACCCTATATACTGTAGTACACTATACCTTACCAGTCCTTATAAGGACCTTTGTGGAACTAGTAGGTTGTGATGAGCAGACTGTACCTCAGTCCCTATACTGATAAAGGACTGCTGCAGAATAGGGCAGCAGTCAGCAGTAGTGCACCTCAACCCTATATATTGTGGACCTATACCAGTCCTTAAGGATTAGCAGACTGTACCTCACTCAACCCTATACAGTGCCTTGCAAAAGTATTCGCCCCCCCAAGAACTTTTCAACCTTTTGCCACATTTCAGGCTTCAAACATAAAGATATCAAATTTTAATTTTTTGTGAAGAATCACCAACAAGTGGGACACAATTGTGAAGTGGAACGAAATCTATTGGACAATTTAAACTTTTTTAGCAAATAAAAAACTGAAAAGTGGTGCGTGCAAAATTATTCGGCCCCTTTACTTTCAGTGCAGCAAACTCACTCCAGAAGTTCAGCGAGGATCTCTGAATGATCCAATGTTGTCCTAAATGACTGATGGTGATAAATAGAATCCACCTGTGTGTAATCAAGTCTCTGTATAAATGCACCTGCTCTGTGATAGTCTCAGGGTTCTGTTAAAAGCGCAGAGAGCATCATGAAGACCAAGGAACACACCAGGCAGGTCTGTAATACTGTTGTGGAGAAGTTTAAAGCCGGATTTGGATACAAAAAGATTTCCCAAGCTTTAAACATACCAAGGAGCACTGTGCAAGAGATCATTTTGAAATGGAAGGAGTATCAGACCACTGCAAATCTACCAAGACCTGGCCGTCCCTCTAAACTTTCAGCTCAGACAAGGAGAAGACTGATCAGAGATGCAGCCAAGAGGCCCATGATCACTCTGGATGAACTGCAGAGAACTACAGCTGAGGTGGGAGAGTCTGTCCATAGGACAACAATCAGTCATACACTGCACAAATCTAGCCTTTATGGAAGAGTGGCAAGAAGAAAGCCATTTCTCAAAGATATCCATAAAAAGTCTTGTCTAAAGTTTGCCACAAGCCACCTGGGAGACACACCAAACATGTGGAAGAAGGTGTTCTGGTCAGATGAAACCAAAATCGAACTTTTTGCCCACAATGCAAAACGATATGTTTGGCGTAAAAGCAACACAGCTCATCACCCTCAACACACGATCCCCACTGTCAAACATGGTGGTGGCAGCATCATGGTTTGGGCCTGCTTTTCTTCAGCAGGGACAGGGAAGATGGTTAAAATTGAGGGGAAGATGGATGCAGCCAAATACAGGACCATTCTGGATGAAAACCTGTTGGAGTCTGCAAAAGACCTGAAACTGGGACAGGGATTTATCTTCCAACAAGACAATGATCCCAAACATACAGCAAAATCTACAAAGGAATGGTTCACAAATAAACGTATCCAGGTGTTAGAATGGCCAAGTCAAAGTCCAGACCTGAATCCAATCGAGAATCTGTGGAAAGAGCTGAAAACTGCTGTTCACAAACGCTCTCCATCCAACCTCACTGAGCTTGAGCTGTTTTGCAAGGAAGAATGGGCAAGAATTTTAATCTCTCGATGTGCAAAACTGATAGAGACATACCCCAAGCGACTTGCAGCTATAATCGCAGCAAAAGGTGGCTCTACAAAGTATTAACGCAAGGGGGCCGAATAATTTTGCACGCCCCACTTTTCATTTTTTTATTAGTTAAAAAAGTTTCAAAAATCCAATAGATTTCGTTCTACTTCACAATTGTGTCCCACTTGTTGGTGATTCTTCACAAAAAAATTAAATTGTATATCTTTATGTTTGAAGCCTGAAATGTGGCAAAAGGTTGAAAAGTTCAAGGGGGCCGAATACTTTCGCAAGGCACTGTATACTCTAGTACGCTATATCTTACCAGTCCTTAGAAGGACCTTTGTGGAACTAATAGGTTGTGATTAGCGGACTGTACCTCACTCAACCCTATATACTGTAGTACACTATACCTTACCAGTCCTTATAAGGACCTTTGTGGAACTAGTAGGTTGTGATTAGCAGACTGTACCTCAGTCCCTATACTGATAAAGGACTGCTGCAGAATAGGGCAGCAGTAGTGCACCTCAACCCTATATATTGTGGACATATACCAGTCCTTAAGGATTAGCAGACTGTACCTCACTCAACCCTATATACTCTAGTATGCTATACCTTACCAGTCCTTAGAAGGACTTTTGTGAAACTAGTAGGTTGTGATTAGCAGACTGTACCTCAGTCCCTATACCCATATAAAGGACTACTGCAGCAGAAGGGCAGCAGTCAAGTATAATATTCTTTCTATATTTGGAAGAAAGAATATTATAAGTGTACAACCCTATTACCATACCAGTCCTGAAAAGGACCTTTGTGGAACTAATAGTAACAGCTACTGATTAAACTGACTGTCCCTCACTGCCTCACACACAGCTTCCTGTCTGTCCCTATTTAAACTGACAAAACACAGGCTGCTGCAACAATAACTTGAATAGCACTCAAAACTATATCCTGTACTACTACACCATACCAGTCCTGAAAAGGACCTTTGTGGACCAAATAGTAACAGCTAATGATTAAACTGACTGTCCCTCTCTGCAACACACAGCGTCCTGTCTGTCCCTATCTGAACTGAGAAAAGACAATCTGCTGCAACAATGACTTGAATAGCAGTGCCTCAAACCTATATCCTGAACTACACCTATACCAGTGATGGCGAACCTTGGCACCCCAGATGTTTTGGAACTACATTTCCCATGAGGCTCAACTACACTGCAGAGTGCATGAGCATCATGGGAAATGTAGTTCTAAAACATCTGGGGTGCCAAGGTTCGCCATCACTGACCTATACCATACCAGTCCTTAAAAGAACTTTTGTGGACCTAATAGCTAGCGATTTGTGTCACTGCAGTCTCTCCCTGCTCCACACAGCAACCTCTCCCTATAGTGACAGTAGAAAGAATGTAAAATGGCCGCCGGATCGGGTCTATTTATAAGTTAGGGGGAATGTCCAAGTGTTCATGTGCTGTAATGTCTCAATTGGCTGTCCTGTACCCCATGATGGATGCGTCATCATAGGTCAAAGTTCTTTTACACAGTAAACACGTGGGTCCGCCGGGCGAACAGCGGCAATAGTCCGCCAATCGGGCGAATCGCGAACAGCCGAAATTCGCTGCTGTCATGGTCGGTTCCGAGTTCCAGCAGTCCATGGAAGACTTACCCACAGTATTGGTCCGTTGAGCGCTAATAGGTCTTCCCGGGCGCGCGTTAGCGCGAATGGACGCACGCGGGTGCGAGCAGGTACGATCGGGCGCACGCGGGTGCGCGGGGTCACGAACGGTTGCACGGTTTCACGTGGGCGCGAACGGGCACGCCGTGCGACCGTTCTTGGCGCCCAGAGGGCTTCTTAAGTGATCCGTTCTAGTGGCCCGGTGCTGTCCTGTCTACAGCGTTCCTGAGAGTTGCCTCTGATACCTGATTGTTCCTGTCTCTGATCTACCCGGCTTGTTCCTGATTATCCTGCTTGCTGCCAGCCCTGACCCTTGGACTTCCTGACTACGCTTCTGCCTTCTCCTTCGGTACTTCTGCTGCCAGCCCGTTGACGACCCGGCCTGTGTTTGACCCCGCTACTGCCTGCTGTTCCAGTCTGTGTTCTGTGACCGCTGCTGCCTGTTGCCTGCCTGCCAGCCGTTCCTGTGTTATCTCCTGCACCTGCCTGCTGCCAGTTTCTGACTACTTTCCAGCCGTTCCAGAACCACCTGCCGGTACCCGCTGTTGTCTGACGCCAGTTCCTGGACCAAGCCCACCTACACGGACTTGGCACTTGTGCCCTCTGCCCTCTAGAGCCCCTGTTCCCACTCTCAGGGGATCTCGAGCCAGAGGCTTACGAGAGGCCGCTCCCTGCACTCCGGGCTCCTTCCACCAGGTACGTGACAGCTGCGAACCGACCGCCGGGCGAACAGTTTGGCCATCCCTATATAACATTTATTTTAATGTTGCTTTTGTACAGGTGGACATTATGTCCTGAATACCTCTGAGGAACATTGTATTTTATCTCCAGATTATAATGCAAATAATAAGAACAATATACATCCCAGACCTTCCCAACTGGGGGATCAATGGATCCCTCTAATCCTGAGGAATCTTCTGATGGATCTCACACCAAGACTATAGGATCTCACACTACAGATACTTCAATAGATCCTTCTATTCCCAAGGAATCTTCTTACAGTTATAAATTAATTCACCCTGGAAAGCATTCATTGTCATGTTCAGCGTGTGGGAAATATTTTACAAAAAAGCTCTTTGCTTCTTATACATGAGATAATTCACACCGGTGAGCGTCCCTATTCATGTTCAGAGTGCGCGAAAAGTTTCACTTATAAACATGCACTTCTTGCACACAAACTCATACAGGAGAGCGCCCCTATTCATGCTTAGAGTGCGGGAAACGTTTCACTAAAAAACATTTACTGCTTACGCATGAAAAAAGTCACACGGGTGAGCGTTGCTATTCATGTTCAGAGTGCGGGAAATGAGTGCGCGCTTCATAACAAAAGGGCACTTCAGTATACACCAGAGAATTCACACAGGTGAGCGTCTTTATTCTTGTTCAGAGTGCAGAAAACATTTCCAGTACCAGGGATACCTAAATAAACATCAAAGAATTCATACGGGTGAACGTCCCTTTCCATGCTCTGAGTGCAGGAAATGTTTCAGTGACAAAGGATACCTTCTTGTACATCAGAGAGTTCACACAGGTGAGCGTTACTTTTTGTGTTCAGAGTGTGGAAAATGTTTTCTTATGAAAGAAAGCCTTGGTTCGCACCAGAGAACTGTGGAAATGTGATCTTCTACAACACCAGAGGATGCACTTGGGCAAGCGTCCTATTTTATGTTCAAAGTGAGGGAAACTTTTCAATTAGATGAAAGAACTTCTTTAAACATCAGAGAAGTCACATGGGTATGCGTCCTTTCAGGATGCGGGAAAATGTTTCAGCTTTTTATTGGCTTATAATTGGTCCAAGCAATAATTGGAACATTTTATACATTATGTACTTCAGTTATAGTATACAAGATCTTATTTGGGTTGTAGCTTAAGTTTCTTGTTTGTACATCACTCTGATTTTCTAAAATAAAAAAGAACACTCTGCACTTTCCAATACTCTGTTCTCAAATTTCTACTTTTGTTGGAAATTATTATAATTCTCAGATGATTGATGATTAAAAGGTTTTAATCTATTCGGTGAACTGGCTCTAGAGTGTCCATTCATTCACCCAAGAGGAGTTTTAATGCTTGTGTATAATGGAGAGTTAATATATCTCAAGGAGATATATTGATGATATACCTCAAGGAGATATATTGATGATATACCTCAAGGAGATATATTGATGATATCTCTGTATGGGCTGAAATATCACAGGTCTAAACAGATGTCTAATTTTTGAGTGAGGACATAGGGGGGCCTGGGCAGCTGGGGGAAGAGGATGGTACCCAGAGAAGGTGATCCGTGTGGTGCTGGGGCAATTACAAGAACTGATCTCCTATGTGTCTCTCCCGGCAGCAGCTGAAAGCCGAATTCTCCTCCTCTACCTTCTGACGGCTTGGATCACCTTCTTTGTGCACCATCTTCTTCCCCCAGGTGCCTGGGCTCCCCCCTGTATGCCCAGTGTAATATATATCGGCCTCTTTCTTTTGTGAATAAAGTGATTGGAACCAGTACCGAAAGACGGTGGGAGGAAGAGGAGGGGAAGCCGGCTTTAAGCTGCTGCCAGGAGAGGCAGCAGTTGCTGTAATTGCCCCAGTGCCTCACTGATCACCTTCTCTGTGCACCATCCTGCCCCCTGTGTGCCCAGTGTCATATTTACTGTCCCCTTCCTTTTGCGAATTAACACAATCAGTGATTGCTACCAATAATAAAGGCATGTGGGAGGGAAAGGAGGAGAAGCCAGATTTCAGCTGCTGCCGGAAGAGAAACACAAATGGATCAGTTCTTGTAAGTGCCCCAGCACCTTACGGACCACCTTCTCTCTGCACTATCCTCTTCCCCCAGCTGCCCGGGCCCTGCCTGTGTGCCAGGTGTTATATTTACAGGCCCATTACTTTTGTGAATGAGCACAATGAATGATTGGTACCATTCCTGAAAGCCAGCGGGAGGGAGAGAAGGATAAGCTGGCTTGGAGAGACACACAGAAGATTAGTTCCTGTAATTTCCCTAGCACCACACTGATCACATTGTCTGTGCACCATCCTCTCCCCCCAGCGACCTGGGCCCCCCTGTGTGCCCAGTGTCATATTTAATGTCCCCTTCCTTTTGTGAGTAAACACAATCAGTGATTGGTACCAGTAAAGAAGGCCGGTGGGAGGGAGAGGAGGAGAACCTGGCTTTCAGCTGCTGCGGGGAGAGACACATAGGGGATCAGTTCTTGTAATTTCCCCAGTGCCACACGGATCACCTTCTCTGTTCACCATCCTCTTCCCCCAGCTGCCTGGGCCCCCCTGTATGGCCAGTGTCATATTTAACAGCCTCTTACTTTTGTGAATGAAGTGATTAGTACCAGTACCGAAAGCCAGAGGGAGAAAGAGAAGGAAAACCCATCTTTCAGCTGCTTCTGGTAGAGGCACAAAGGGGATCAGTTGCTGTAATTGCTCCAGCGCCTTACAGATCACCTTCTCTGTGCACCATCCTCTTCCCCCAGCTGCCCTGGCCCCCCTGTGTGCCTGTGTCCTATTTCCTAGCCCCTTCTTTTTGTGAATTAACACAATGGGTGATTGGAACTGGAACCAAAGGCCTATGGGAGGGAGAGGAGGAGAACCTAGCTTTCAGCTGCTGCCAGGAGAGACACACAGGAGGATCAGTTTTTATAATTGCCCCAGTGCCACATGGATCACCTTCTCTGTTCACCATCCTCCTCACCCAGCTTCCCAGGTCCCCCTGTGTGCCCAATGTCATATCTACTGCCCCTTTATTTTGTGAATGAACACAATGGGTTATAGGTACGGTACCCAAGGGCAGTGAGAAGGAGAGGAGGATAAGCCGGCTTTCAGCTTCTGCAGGGAGAGGCACACAGGGCATCAGTTCCTGTAATTTCCCCAGCACCTCACAGACCACCTTCTCTGAATGCCATCCTCTTCCCCCATCTACCCAGGCCCCCCCTGTGTGCCCAGTGTCTTATTTTCTGGCCCCTTCTTTTTGTGAATTAACACAATGGGTGATTGGAACCGGTACAGAAAGCCGGCGGGAGGGAGAGGAGGAGAAGCTGTATTTTAGCTGCTGCAGGAAGAGACACATTTCTGTAAATGCCTACTTCCCTACTGTACAGATCACCCCCTCTCCTGCTTAAATCCGATTGCCCTGTTGCCCAGGGCCCCCTGCTGGCCTGGTACAGGAGGACCAGTGTGAACCCCTTTACCTGGCCCTGATCACACCTACTGTGTCCATTACGAGGGCTTCCCACCATGCCTTTGCTTAAGTGGGAGGTGAAAAAAGATAGGAAAGTTTCGGGACCACCTTTTGCCATATACAAAGTTCCCCAGGCCTTCACAGAGTTTTTACCCTTTGTGACCCCTGGAGTTGCTTGTCCTGGCGAAGGAAGAATAGGAGCACACCCCTCGCAAGAATGTTCTAATATACAGTATGTCTTTCAAATGCAATGTGATGTCGCTGGTCAAATAAAAATGCAAGGTGCCTAGGAGGCACAACACTGGGTTATCTAAGGCACTTCCAGGCGAAAGATCAAGTGGCAGTGCTGGTCCCCACCATGGAAACAAGTTTCTAGCCAGGTCACAAGGAGGCCCATTTGAGATTGTGGCTAAAGTGAGGGAGGAACATTCCAGGGTCCACCAACCAGGCAAGAGGAAGCCTTATCGGGTCTACCATATAAATTTGCATAAGCCCTGGAAAGATGGGAAACGGGTAACCATTCCGGCAAATGCAAGACTTGAGCCTCAGGTTGGTGTAGAGAGTGTCCAGGTAGTCAGCACTCTAGAAAACTCAAACCCAGAGAGCTAAGAAAGGATTGCAAAGGAACAAGGAGAGTTTTGCCAGTTTACCAGGACTTATTAATGTGAGAAAAAAAAAAGAGAAGCATATTTTTAAATTCCAGCTGTTCTGCTTTAGGAGGAAGAAGGGAAGGAGTGTTAAGACAGACCTAACTCCCCTTTGAAAGGTAAAGTAGCTGTGAGCATACAATAATGCACTGGGACTGTGTTGGCTTTGTTTCAGGAATTATCTTTCTTACATTGTTTACAAGGTTAAAATGTTCTGTCATGTGACCATGAATCTCCTTTTCCTGGTTACAGGACACTGTGCAGATACACGCTGTGCCTGCATTCCATAGTCTGTTCAGCCTGAGGCTATAGGCAGGCTGTGCTTGAGCAGGAGGCACTTTCAAGAGACAGGCTGTGATGGGTAGGGGTGTGTGCCAGAGATAGGCTGTGATTGGTAGAGGTGTGTGCCAGAGGCAGGCTGTGATCGCTAGGGGTGTGTGCCAGAGGCAGGTTGTGATTGGTAGGGGTGTGTGCCAGAGACGGGCTGTGATTGGTAGGGGATGTGTGCCAGAGATGGGCTGTGATTGGTAGAGGGTGTGTGCCAGAGACAGGGTGTGATTGGTAGAGGGTGTGTGCCAGAGACAGGTTGTGATCAGTAGCGGTGTGTGCCAGAGGCAGGATGTGATTGGTAGAGGGTGTGTGCCAGAGGCAGGCTGTGATTGGTAGAGGGTGTGTGCCAGAGGCAGGCTGTGATTGGTAGAGGGTGTGTGCCAGAGGCAGGCTGTGATTGGTAGAGGGTGTGTGCCAGAGGCAGGCTGTCATTGGTAGGGGGTGTGTGCCAGTGGCAGGCTGTGATTGGTAGAGGGTGTGTGCCAGAGGCAGGCTGTGATTGGTAGGGGGTGTGTGCCGGTGGCAGGCTGTAATTGGTAAGAGGTGTGTGCCTGAGGCAGGCTGTGATTGGTAGGAGGGTTTTGTCAGAGGCAGGCTGTGTGTCTGCACAGTGACCTGCTCATCTTAATGGCCAGCCAAAGGATAGAAACTGACCATGCCAACACAAATTAGCTTCCGGTCTTTGTGTGGTCAGTTTAGAACAAAGAAGAAAGGTGACCGGCAGGATCAAGCAGGTACTCCAGGTAAAAAAAAGTACATGAAAAAGACAAAGATTACTATTATTACAGGTTCTAGGCCCCGACAATTCACATCAGTCCCTGACCTCAAAGAGCTTACAATCTAACTAACTCACATTCAAACTGTAATGTTCGGGGGACCAGGTAGATCGCAGGACACAGGCTTTTCACACAACAAGGGGTTTATTAAACTTAAACAGCTTTACAGCAGCCAAAAACAAAAGGAAAAGGTTTTTAGTCTCACCGACTTGCAAAGTCCAGAATAGCTGTCTCTATCAAAACAGTGCTTGATCTTTTATGGCAGGTAGCTTCCCCTGCCAGGAGCCTTCCAAGCAGGACACTGCTGTCCACTTCTGTTGCTACAACCCAAAACAAACACCATCCATCATGTCTTCTCCACTCCTCCACACCCATCTACCACTTCCTGTCTTGTTTTTAAACACACTTCCTCTAACAGGTGGGTTAATCAATTTTATTCCCTTAAAGGGACCACAAACCAAATAGAGGGGAAACATAGCGTCCTTCCAGGACCCAGCCACGGCGTCCTGTACAAAACATACACATACTAGGGCCAATTTACTTACCAGCATGTCTTTAGAGTGTGTGAAAAAACCCACATAGTGCTGTGGTTGGGATTTGAACCGAAAACAAGCCTAGTGCAGTGAGGCGGAAGTGCTAACCACTTAGCGTCTGTGAACATATATGGAGCCAAACAAATATAAATAAATATTTAAGGTGACACACTTTCAGTTCCACTTTCAGTGTCTGCCATCCTTGCCTACCATACAATTTACAGTATGCTTTCAAAACTTTTGCACAAAAATGCTCTGTGTGTGTGTGTATTTATGAATTTTAATACACAATCAATATATTATTTTACTTTTTTTCATTGTTTTCTTTTTCATTCATGTGTGAGAAACGTAACAAAACCGAAGAACGCACCAAAAAACAGCTGTAAAAATGTCAAATAAAAAAAATGTAGGATGCAGTTTGTATTTTATCCACAAGGTGGTGATCTCATTTATCATCAGTGGAACGCAGCGACAGGAAGTGATACCAGCTAAAGACAGGAAGTGATGTCATGTATAAATAGGGAAGGGAGCTGAAAGCTCGTAGAGGGAGATATTCCTTCGATCAGCGGTAGGAGGTAATAAGATATTATGTTATACTTACACCCAGTAACCCCCCCCCCGTCATGGACGTCCTCTTCCATTTATCCACCTTTCCATCCAGAGCCTCTGGTTTATAGACCAAATACATCCTAAATATAGAACCATTTATCCAACAATTTAACCCCTAACTCTAAGCAGTGCAGGTAATTCTGGGACATTATCGAGTAACAGACAAGGGATGTGTCTGGATGGTGACTGTATCATTGTGTGTGTCAGGTTCCTATAAGGTGTCAGGATGTCACTGTCTATTTCTCCATGGAGGAGTGGGAGTATTTAGAAGGACACAAGGATCTCTACAAGGACGTCATGATGGACAATCAGCCGCCCCTCACATCACCGGGTAAGAGGAGACTTTATTGTAAAGGAGAGAGCAGTACGGAGGCTCCACCTAGATCCCCCATCATCTGATAAACACATAGAAACAATGTATTCAGTCAGTGTGTGTGTTTCCTACAGATGGATCCAGTAATGGGAACCCACCAGAGAGATGTCCCCGTCCTCTGTATTCCCGGGATTCCACACAGGAAGGTCACACCATCCCCCACCATCATCAGGTAGGTGGGAGTGACCATATAGACCTAAAAAAAGTGTTCTAAGATATGAGAAAACGTTTTATTATGGAAACTCTTTTTCCTTTGTGTTCTGGAATCATTGGGGTTCAGGGTGAAGAACTGAAAGACATCAAAGTTGGAATTAAAGAGGAAGAAGAAGAAGAGATGTTGGTGAGTGGAGATCAGCAGTCTATGGAGGAGGGGGAGATGAATATGAAAATTAAACAGGAGGAATCTTCTCTGTATATAGACCTACGTAAGTAATAAATGCTGAATGCAGAATCAGTTCACAATTTTTAACTGTATGTATTTGCATATTAGTAAATCACACCAGCTCATCATCGCTGCTGCACAGTCATAACAAAGGATCTCGACTGGAGACAAAGTAGCATATTTAGTGGACAAGTCCATGTGGTATCATGGAAGCACTCAATGTTTTGTAGCCTACTTCAGTTTGGGAAAAATCTTTAAATCTACACACCATATGAAAGGTCCATCTCCATTCCTCAATATAATGTCCTGTTCCCAACAAATGAGGAGGAGATACTGTACACCATATGAAAGGTCCATCTCCATTCCTCAATATAATGTCCTGTTCCCAACAAATGAGGAGGAGATACTGTACACCATATGAAAGGTCCATCTCCATTCCTCAATATAACGTCATGTTCCCAACAAATGAGGAGGAGATACTGTACACCATATGAAAGGTCCATCTCCATTCCTCACTATGATCTCATGTTCCCAACAAATGAGGAGGAGATACTGTACACCATATGAAAGGTCCATCTCCATTCCTCACTATGATGTCATGTTCCTAACAAATGAGGAGGAGATACTGTACACCATATGAAAGGTCCATCTCCATTCCTCAATATAACGTCATGTTCCCAACAAATGAGGAGGAGATACTGTACATCATATGAAAGGTCCATCTCCATTCCTTAATATAATGTCATGTTCCCAACAAATGAGGAGGAGATACTGTACACCATATGGAAGGTCCATCTCCATTCCTCACTATGATGTCATGTTCCCAACAAATGAGGAGGAGATACTGTACACCATATGAAAGGTCCTATCTCCATTCCTCAATATAACGCCATGTTCCCAACAAATGAGGTGGTGGAAGGTCCATCTCCATTCTCCCAGTAACAATGTCATCAATGCACTCTGTGATTTGTGTGTTTTGTATCCTTTATATGGTTTGTATTCATATTTTTCTAATCGAATTGCCCCAAACTTTCTTGCCAGACTTTATATAAATTATTCAGTAGTAGACCATCCTATATGACGCCTAAATGCAAAATTTGGAAAATACTTATACCATTTATTGTTGAATGACTTTCCAATAGGTGGGCACTATGTCCGGAATACCTCTGAGGAACCTTCTGACGGATCGCACATCAAGACTCTTTTACCTCACAGTAAAGTTACTATAACAGATCCATCAATTCCCAATGAATCTTCTATAAGCTATAAAGAAAAGCGTCCATTGTCATGTTCAGTGTGCGGGAAATCTTTTAAAAAAAACTCATTACTACTTATACATGAAAGAATCCACACGGGTGAGCGTCCCTTTTCATGTTTGGAGTGCGGGAAATGTTTCAGTACGAAAGGCCAAGTTGATACACACCAGAGATATCACACAGGTGAGCGCCCCTATTCATGTTCAGATTGCGGGAAATGTTTCGTCATAAAAAGCCACCTTATTACACATTGCAGAACTCACACCGGAGAACGTCCTTATTCATGTTCCGAGTGCGGGAAACGTTTTGTTACGAATGGACAACTTGTTATACACCAGCGGAGTCACACAGGTGAGCGTCCTTACTCATGTTCTGAGTGCGGGAAATGCTTCATTCACAAAGGAGAACTTAGTAAACATCATAGAAGTCACACAGGTGAACGTCCCTTTCCGTGTTCGGAGTGCGGGAAATGTTTCAGTGATCAAGGAAGCCTTCTTATACACCAGAGAACTCACACTGGCGAGCGTCCCTATTCATGTTCGGAGTGCGGGAAATGTTTCACTATGAAAGAAAGCCTTGTATCACACTTTCGAATCCACACGGGTGAGCGCCCCTATTCATGTTCAGAGTGCGGGAAACGTTTCATTACAAAAGGACACCTTGTTTTACATGAAAGAATTCACACGGGGGAGCGTCCTTTTTCATGTTTAGAGTGCGGTAAATGTTTCAGTGACAAAGGATACCTTCGTAAGCATCAGCGAATTCACACGGGCGAGCGTGCTCATTCGTGTTCAGAGTGCGGGAAATATTTCAGCCACAAAGTCAGCCTTCTTTTACATCAGAAAATTCACACAGGTGAGCGTCCCTTTTCATGCTCGCAGTGCGGGAAAAGTTTCATTACCAAGCAGAACCTTGTCTCGCACCAAAAAATTCATGCAGGTGAGCGTCCCTATTCGTGTTCAGAGTGCAGGAAAAGTTTCATTACAAAAGGACAGCTTGTTACGCATCAAAAAATTCACACAGGTGAGCATCCTTTTTCATGTTTAGAGTGCGGGAAATCCTTCAATCACAAAGGAAACCTTCATAAACATCAGAAAATTCACACAGGAGAGCGTCCCTTTCCATGTTCGGATTGCGGGAAAAGTTTTATTCAGAAACAGGATCTTCTGAAACACCAGAAAGTTCACACGGGTGAGCGTCCCTATTTATGCTCAGAGTGCGGGAAAGGTTTTATTACCAGGGAAAATCTTGTTGCCCACCAACGGATTCACTCGGGGGAGCGCCCCTTCTCATGTTCAGAGTGCGGGAAGTCTTTCATTAGACAAGGACACCTTGTTTCACACCAGAAAATTCACACAGGCGAGCGTCCTCATTCATGTCTAGAATGCGGGAAAAGTTTTATTAGGAAAGAGGACCTTCTAAAACATCAGAGAATTCACACGGGGGAATGACCCTTTCCAGGTTCAGAGTGCGGGAAATGTTTGAGTCAGAACGGCGACCTTCTAAAACACCAGAGAATTCACACCGTTAAGTGTCCCTATTTATGTAAGGGAAATGTTTTACTGCCAAAAAAGTACAAAAGAGATTTTAGTATTTGGTGCAGCCGGAGAGTTCATTGACCTGACCGTCTCTTCTACATATCGGGGACTTTTGATGGGATCTCTGAATGGAATTCCCAGGTCTACACCCTGTGTCCATTGTGAGGGGTTCCCACCACACCTGAGCTGAGTTTCCAGCTGCTGTGCCCACTGTGAGACATACCCACCATCCCTGCACTCAGATTATTGGTGTCCACACCTGCTTTGCCCATTATGAGGGGTTCCCACCATCCCTGGGCTTAGTCCCTGGGTCTGTACAACTGATGTGTCCATTATGAGAGGTTCCCAGGTCTGTTCACCTGCTGTACCCATTATGAGGGGTTCCCACCATCCCTGTGCCAAGTTTCGGGGGTCTGTGCACCTGTTATGCCCATTATATGGGGCTCCCACCATCCTCGTGACAAGTTCCGGGAGTCTGTATACACCTGCTGTGCCCATTTTGAGGGGTTCCTACCATCCCTGTGCTGAGTTCCCTGGTCTGTACACCTGTTGTGCCCATTATGAAGGGTTCCCACCATCCCTGTGCCAAGTTTCGGGGGTCTGTGCACCTGCTGTGCCCATTATGAGGGGTTCCCATCGTTCCTGTGCCAAGCTCTCATTTATGTACACCTGCTGTGCCCATTATGAGAGGTTCCCACCATCCCTGTGCTGAGTTCCCCGGTCTGTACACCTGCTGTGCCCATTATGAGGGGTTCCCACCACCCTGTGCTGAGTTCTCTGGTCTGGACACCTGTTGTACCCATTATGAAGGGTTCCCACCATCCCTGTGCCAAGTTTCGGGGGTCTGTGCACCTGTTATGCCCATTATAAGCGGCTCCCACCATCCCCATGCCAAGTTCTGGGAGTCTGTACACCGGCTGTGCCCATTATGAGGGGTTCCCATCGTTCCTGTGCCAAGCTCCCATTTTTTTACACCTGCTGTGCCCACTATGAGGGGTTCCCACCATCCCTGTGCTAAGTTCCCAGGCCTGTACACCTGATGTACCCATTATGAGGGGTTCCCATCGTTCCTGTGCCAAGCTCCCATTTTTTTTTACACCTGCTGTGCCCATTATGAGGGGTTCCCACCATCCCTGTGTTGAGTTCCTGGGTCTGTACACCCGCTGTGCCCATTATGAGGGTGCACTGGGTTTATAGTAGACATGCATTTGGTTTCTTTTTCGAGTCCAAATTTGGATGAACTTTTCGTTACTCGGAAAATCTGAGGTTTCTGATTCACAATAGTAACGAATTTAAATGAATCCTCTGGAAATGACAACAAAATTCATCCAAAATGATAAAGTTTGAATTGAAGTTTGATTTGAATTTGGAAATGAATATATAGGCAGCACAGTGGTGTAGTGGTTAGCACTCTTGCCTAGCAGTAAGAAGGGTCATTGGTTCGAATCCCAACCACGACACTACCTGCCTGGAGTTTGCATGTTCTCCCTGTGCCTGTGTGGGTTTCCTCCAGGTACTCCAGTTTCCTCCCACAATCCAAAGACATGCAGGGAGGTTAATTGGCTTCTGTCCAAAATTGGCCCTAGTATATGAATGGAGACCTTGGATTGTGGGCTCCTTGAGGGCAGGGACCTATGTGAGTGTGCAATGTACAGGGATAGGGCCAATTGTAGACACTCGGGTTGAACTGGATGGACTGGTGTCTTTATTCAACCTTACTAACTATGAAACTATATAATGTAAACATATACAGTTAGGTCCGTATATATTTGGACCGGGGCACAATTTTATATATTTTTTCAGGTATTTACCAAAACATATTCAAGCTATAGTTATATAATGGATATGGACTGAAAGTGCCCACTCTCAGGATTAATTGGAGGGTATGTACATCCAAATCGGAGGAAGGGTTTAGGAATTACAGCTCCTAAGAATAGCCAGCCCCCTTTTTCAAGGGACCAAAAGTAATTGGACAATTGAATCAAATGCTGTTTCATCCTACCAACCTCTGTACGCCACCTTGCATCCTGCCGACCTACATCCTTCTGACCTCTGTATGCCGCCCTATATCCTACCAAAACCTTTGTGCACCGCACTACATACTACATACCTCTGTACACTGCCCTACATACTGCCCTACATACTACTGACCTCTGTATTCTGCCCTACCTACTACTGACCTCTGTATTCTGCCCTACCTACTACTGACCTCTGTACACTGCCGTATATACTACTGACCTCGGTACTCTGCCCTACCTGCTATTGACCTCTGTACACTGCCCTACATACTACTGACCTCTGTACACTGCCCTACCAGCTAGTGACCTCTGTACACTGCCCTACCAGCTAGTGACCTCTGTACACTGCCCTACCAGCTACTGACCTCTGTACTCTGCCCTACCTGCTACTGACCTCTGTACTCTGCCCTACCTGCTACTGACCTCTGTACTCTGCCCTACCTGCTACTGACCTCTGTACTCTGCCCTACCTGCTACTGACCTCTGTACTCTGCCCTACCTGCTACTGACCTCTGTACTCTGCCCTACCTGCTACTGACCTCTGTACTCTGCCCTACCTGCTACTGACCTCTGTACTCTGCCCTACCTGCTACTGACCTTTGTACACTGCTCTACCTGCTACTGACCTTTGTACACTGCTCTACCTGCTACTGACTTCTGTACTCTGCCCTACATACTACTGACCTCTGTACACTGCCATACATACTACTGACCTCTGTACACTGCCCTACATACTACTGACCTCTGTACACTGCCCTACAATCTACTTGCACTGTCCATAAATCAGAGCAGATAGGCCTGAAATTAGTCAAGAAGTTATGCCCACTGTATCAAATGTTCTGCTTTCATGATGAACTCTGGCATCAGACTTGAGGGAGTGACCAATTGCTTCTCAGGCATGAAAAAAATTGTGAATGGAAGTGAATGCCGAGTTTCTCACCGAAGCTAACTTTTAAGGTAGGCTAAGTTTATATTTTTACAGTGACATTTTTCTAGGTTTTTAATGCTGCCTTTACTTTTTATTGGGGATTGCTAGTTAATTACTTTAAAAAAAGGAGGCACTGTACCCCAGTCATCTTTGCTCTCTTCAATGTTGTCCAGGTAGATTGCCATCTCTCAAAGGTTGCCTACCCCTGACCTTCATCATGCATTCAAAGGAGCAGTCCATGCAAGTGAAACAGGCCATTGTAAGGCTTCAAAAACAAAACAAATCCATCAGAGAGATAGCAGCAAGATTAGGAGTGGCCAAGGCAGCAGTTTGGTACATTCTGAGAAAAGAAGAATGCACTGGTGAACTCAGCAACATAAAAAGGCCTGGACGTCCACGGAAGACAACAGTGGTAGATAATTGCAGGATCCTCTCTATGTTTATATCTTTATATTTAAAGAAAAGCCCATTCACAACATCCATACAAGTGAAGGACACTCTCCAGGAGGTGGGCGTATCATTGTCAAAGTCTACAATCAAGCAAAGACTTCACAAGAGCAAATACAGAGGGTTCAGCACAAGGTGCAAACCATTCATAAGCCTGAAGCATAAATGGAAGCAGAAAAGCCAGATTAGACTTTGCCAAAAAAAAATCTAAAAAGGTCAGACCAGTTCTGGAAAAGCATTCTTTGGACAGGCGAAACTAAGATTAATCTGTACCAGAATGACAGGAAGAAAAAATGTGGAGAAGGCTTGGGACAGCTCATGATCCAAAGCGCACAACGTCATCTGTGGTCACATGTTGGAGCTTGCAGTGTGATGACATGGGCATGCATGGCTTCCAGTGGCACTGGGTCATTGGTGTTTATTGATGACGTCACAGAAAACAGAAGCAGCCGTATGAATTCTGCAGTGTTCAGAGATATTGTCAGCCCAGATTCAGTCAAATGCAGCAAAGCTGATTGGACGGCGCTTCACAGTACAGATGGACAATGACCCAAAACACACAAAAGCAACCCAGGAGCTTTTAAAGGAAAAGAAGTGGAATATTCTGCAATGGCCGAGTCAATCACCTGATCTTAACCCCATTGAGCATGTCACTTGCTGAAGGCAAAACTAAAGGCAGAAAGACCCACAAACAAAGAACAACTGAAGACAGCTGCAGAGAGGAGGAAACCCAGTCTTTGGTAATGTCCATGGGTTCCAGACTTTCATTGCCTGTAAAGGATTATCAACAAAATATTTAAAAAATGAACATTTTATTTATGATTATATTAATTTGTCCAATTACATTTGAGCCCCTGAACGGTTGCAGTTCCCAAAATTTGTACCTGATATTTATGTTCGACCCCCTTGAATTAAAGCTGAAAGTCTGCAATTCAAATTCATTTGGATTGTTTCCTTTTAATTTTATTCTGGTGGCATACAGAGCCAAAAGTATGAAAATTGTGCCTGTGTCCAAATATATATGGACCTAACTGTATATACCCAATGTAAACATTCGAATAATAAAAAAAAAATGTATTCGAATTTTCCGGATTTGGTTGAATTGAATTTAATTTGGTCAAATTCAGAATATTTGAATCAAATTCAAAAATGAATAAAATAAATGAATTCCAAAAAGGAATTTAACGTAGTTAACCAAACTACATGAGGTAATTATCGCAATGAAACAAATGTTTTCGTTCTGCACATGTCTAGTTTATAGGTGGGAACACTCGCTTTGCCCATTATGCCGTGCTCCCACCATTCCTAAATGGGGTTGCCGGTTCCTCATACATGCTATGTCCAATGTAAGGTACTCCCCCCCCCATCCCTGTGTACGGTCCTCAGGTCTGCACACCTTGCTGTCCTCACTATGGGGTTCCCACCATCTCTGTTGGAATTGTTTATTCATATTATGGGGAATGTAACGGGAGGATCTGGAATGCACCAAACTAGTAGTCAGCCACCAGTGGGGATTAACAAAAGCAGTTCTGATCTCAAATGCCTTCTTCATGGTGATCTGTATATTGTACTGGCCTAAAAAGGATGGTAGGTACGTATTCCCTCCTTTTATGTGGCAAGTGCGGGGCCCTTTAAAAGGTGCAGCAGGCAGTGGATACGGCAGAGGGCTAATAAGGTTGGACTCTGTGGTGCCCCTCTCAAATGGATTGGATCTCTTGGACTTTTATCTGGCTGATGTAAGCACATTTCATCTATGTATCAAGACTTCGACACGACAAGGAGAATTTTCAGTTTTCTTTCACTGTTGTGGACTTTGCAAGCCTAAAGCGATACACTGTCCACTGCACCCACGTCCTTGGCATGATACTAACTCTTCTTCCATGTACTCACTTTCTTATGACCCTGATATGAAACCATCCCACCTATGTACTGCTTCAGTTACATCCCTTGTTACCCTAAAAGTACAACTGTAATATTAATGTAATACCTAAATAAGCATGTTTATAAAAAGAAAAACTCAAAAGTGCAGAATAAACAGAACAGTTATTTGGAAGGATGCTGGTTGTATCGTTTTGTGTTTGTTCTCCGCTTATTATTAAATTGCAACCACTGATCAGTATTAGAACAGAAGTTGCCTGTCTGTTCAATTTTTGAGACAATTTTGGCGAGCCAACCAAGAGTCAAGCCTTGAATCTTCTGAAACTCAGCTGGCAAGGTAACCCCCTTGTTTGTCAGACTTCCTTGATCCAGTAAGGCATTTATTGGACAAAGGATACCGATTTTCACCCCCTTAATCAAACTAATAATTGGCGGTTATTAGAGGTGCGCGATTAATCGTGAAACGATCGTAATCTCGATTCACCCTCGCACGCAATCTAAGTTCTGGGTGACCCGCGATTTTCGATTTTTGCCACCGGTTCCACGTAACCAGCGTGGAACGCAAATGGCAGCTATCGGAACTGACGTCAGCCATCGGAACTGACGTCAGTCATTGGAGTGTGCGATGTGGCGTGCCGCTGCCTGGTTGTGGGCGGGTACAGTGGCCGGGAAACAGCACGCTGTTTACACTGTGATCGCTCAGACGGAGTGTCATGACGCCGGTTCCTCTCTCCCCCTCTGTACTAATCTGTACAGTGGAGGGGAGAGATCCACAGATGGAAGCAGCCATCCCTGCTTAACCTGCCAATACTCTAGCAATACCCTGCCAATACCCTGCCAATACCCTGCCAATACTCTAGCAATACCCTGCCAATACCCTGCCAATACTCTGCCAATACCCTAGCAATACCCTAGCAATACCCTGCCAATACCCTAGCAATACCCTGCCAATACTCTAGCAATACCCTGCCAATACTCTAGCAATACCCTGCCAATACTCTAGCAATACCCTGCCAATACTCTAGCAATACCCTGCAATACCCTGCCAATACTCAGCGATACCCTGCCTGTAAATTTTTCAAATAAAACTGTTTTTTGAGAATCGTGATCTTCATTCTAAGCAAAAGAATTGTGATTCTCATTTTTCCCACAATCGTGCAGCTCTAGCGGTTATAAATTATGTTGTCACTATCTACTGTCCATTGAATTGTTATAGGTCTATATAATTTCCAAGACCATTTTGGCTAGCCAGCCAGAAAAATTATTTGGAAAGATGCTGGGTATATCTTTTTGTGTTTGTTCCCTACTGTAGTAGTTATTATAACTTTCAAACCACTGATCAATATTAGGACAGGAGTTACGTATTTTACAATTTCCGAGACAATTTTGGTAAGCCAGCCAAGAGTCAAACCTTTAATCTTCTGAAACTCAGCTGGCAAGGTAAGCCCCTTGTTTGCTTACATGTATCAGACTTCCTTGATCCAGTAAGGAATTTATTGGACAAAGGGTATCTATTGTACCCCTTTAATCAAACTATCAAATGGTGGTTATATGTTATTTGGCACTGTCTTCTGTCCATTGAATTGTTATAGGTTTATACAAGTTCCAAGACTATTTTGGCGAGCCAGCCATAACAATTATTTGGAAAGATGCTGGATGTATCTTTTTGTGTTTGTTGTTTACCACAGTAGCCATTATTAAATTGGAAACACTGATCAATATTAGGACAGGAGTTACCCATTCATACAATTTTTGAGACAATTTTGGCAAGCCAGCCAAAAGTCAAACCTTGAATCTTCTGAAACTCGGCAAGGAAAGCCACTTTTTTGCTTACATTTATCATACTTCCTTGATCCAGTAAGGCATTTATTGGACAAAGGATACCTATTTCACCCCCTTAAATTGTATCGATCGGCTGTTATACATTACGTTGTCACTATCCACTGTCCTTTGAGGTCTATACAATTTCCGAGACAATATTGGCGAGCCAGCCAGAACAATTATTTGGAAAGATGCTGGGTGTATCTTTTTGTGTTTGTTGTCTACTGCAGTAGTTAATACAAAATTGGAACCACTGATCAATATTAGGAAAGAAGTTACTCATCTATACAAATCCTCCCAGAAGTGGATGATCGCTTTGTAGCCAAAAGACGTAAGGTGGTTAAAACTACAGTTGTTATAATAATGTGATATGCAAACATGATTATAATAATAAACTCAAACAGGCCTAATGAACACAACATTTATTTGGAAGGATGCTGGGTTTATCTTTTTTTGTCTGTTCCCTAATGCAGAAGTTATTATGAATTTTGAACCGCTGATCAATATTAGGATACACTAAAAAAAAAAGGAACCAGCTTTTTGCATTACCTTTGTGAAAGCGATAAAAACAGATGTATACTCATAAACAGTATAAATTTACAAGCACATCAGAGTCCCGAGGAAGAGGGGATCTTCCATTGAAACACGTCAGCCATTCAGAGGGTCTCCTTGAGGTTGGGATTCGTTCAGTTGACCAGGTTGTCCAGGACACTGTGGATACTGATGTGCTTGTTAATTCATGCTGTTTGTGAGTATACATCTGTTTCTACCCTTTTATCAAAGCTACCGTATCACAAAGGTAATGCACAAGGCTGGAGCGCCCTCTGTTTTTATTTTCTATAGTGTGACTTCTGGGCATCCAGTCCTGAGGGGGCTGCAAAGCTTTGCCAATAGCGGGGTAGCTGAGGGGTAGCTGAGGGACTGTGATCAATCATTGCCGGGGCATTTCTCTTGAGTGCAGGAGGCGGTTCTTTTGCTTAGGATAGAAGTTGCCTATCTATAAAATTTCTAGTCAACATTACACAACTGAGCAAGAGAAGGAAATTCGACAACATACAGTCCAAATGTTTTATGGAGACAAATCTAACAACTACTTCCATGAGCACTAACGAAGGACCATTTGGCGGTATACACTGGTTAGGCTTTTCAGAGACCATTGCAGATCTTCAGTTTATTTTCAATTTTTTGCAAATGTATTTTTATTGTTTTATGCATAACACAAAAAATAAAACTCAAGTATCACCGCTCACGTTGCAACTCAACAGTTGAAAAATACAGTTGAAAACCATCCGAAACCCCTCCCAGTCCACGCTCACTTCCCTGAAAGCAACTACACCTTCCCGGTTGTAAGACGCCCTTAGGATCAGGGGTGTTGCTAGGTGGGAAAACCAGCAGGGACTTCAGCCCAAAGGTAAATTGGATAGCCCCTCCTACATTTTAAAATCCAAGCCCAGCATAATGGGGGCTGGGGTAGGCTCTCTTGCTGGTTGCTGCCTGGCTCACCAGTGCCCATGAATGCAGCCTAGACAGTGTCCATCAATGCCAACCACTAAACTGACCTACCTGACCCCTACACTAATCCCCCTGACCCCTAGACTAACCTACCTGACACCTACATGACAACACATAAACTGACCTACCTGACTCATACACTGACCTAACTGACACCTACATAACGCATACACTGACCTACCTGATCAGCACATGTCAGACTTCAGGTGACCTCTGATCTCTTGACACTCCTGCAGCTCTGCCCTACCTGTAGTGTGCGAGTGCACCCATCCCATTCACGACCACTCAGACAGCCCTGCAGGCACCAAGAGCCATGATAGGAGAGCCGCCCACCCATTTACATAGAGTAAACAGGGATCTCTCAGTGCCCGGCGTGGCCATAGTGTCATTCTCCCCTCCTGGACCTGGTGGCACCTACCACATGTCCCATGGTCCTGGCATTGGACCAGTGTGTCATCCATCATAGGAGCTGGGTTCAGGAGGCGGGACTTTGTGTACATCACTCGACTGCACTGGGTATGTGGGAGATCAATCCCCACTCTCTGTGTAAACGGCTCGGGGCCAATAATTATTTTATGAATTCCAAGACCCGTGGCATTTTGAGGGCCCACTCGGGGCTATAGCCCCCGTCAGCTCCCTCTCCCAACGCCACTGCTTAGGTTTAACAAAGTCAACCCATATACAGAAATAATTGCAGTCTCAGAAGCATTAAGGCATATAATCACATATTTTTGTACAGAATTTACAGCAGTCCAGCTTAAAGCAGACCCCAGGGTTGAGAAAAAGGACTCCAGAGCAAGGTGAACCCATGTCCTCCACCACCCTCCGCCTGAGCTTTAATGCTCCTCTCCTGTACATACCGCCCACTGTGATGCCCTCCAAACTCCTCTCCTGTACATACTGCCCCTATCATACCCTCCACACTCCTCTCCTCGGCTCACGCGGCTCTTTAACCATGTGATCGGCTTTGTCCAATCACAGCTGGTCACATGTAAACACGGAGATGCCAGTAATTGGCGCTCCTCGCCTCACACTGACAGAGTGTGTGCCGAGAAGAGCAGATCAGTGGCATCTCCACGCAGGGGGACATCTACACATGTAATCAGAGCACTGATCATCAATGCCCTGACTACAATATAGCGCCAACAGTGTCACCAATCAGTGCCCACTAGTGGCAGCAATCAGTAGGGATGGCCGAACGGTTTGCCCGGCAGTCGTTTCGCGGCGAATGCAGACTATTGCCGCCGTTCGCCCGGCGGACCCACGTGTTTACTGTGTAAAAGAACTTTGACCTATGAAAACGCATCCATCATGGGGTACAGGACAGCCAATTGAGACATTACAGCACATGGACACTTGGACATTCCCCCTAACTTATAAATAGACCCGATCCGGCGGCCATTTTACATTCTTTCTACTGTCACTATAGGGAGAGGTTGCTGTGTGGAGCAGGGAGAGACTTCAGTGACCCAAATCGCTAGCTATTAGGTCCACAAAAGTTCTTTTAAGGACTGGTATAGGTGTTAGGTGTAGTTCAGGATATAGGTTTGAGGCACTGCTGAGCTAGTGATTGTTGCAGCAGCCTGAGTGTCTTTTGTCAGTGTAGAGAAAGGGACAGGACGCTGTGTGCAGCAGGGACAGACAGTTTAATCATTAGCTGTTACTATTAGGTCCATAAAGGTTCTTTTCAGGACTGGTATGGTAATAGGCTTGTACACGTATAATATTCTTTCTTCCAAATATAGAAAGAATATTATACTTGACTGCTGCCCTTCTGCTGCAGTAGTCCTTTATGAGTATAGGGACTGAGGTACAGTCTGCTAATCATTCACAACCTACTAGTTCCACAAAGGTCCTTATAAGGACTGGTAAGGTATAGGGTACTACAGTACATAGGGTTGAGTGAGGTACAGTCTTCTATTCCTTAAGGACTGGTATAGGTCCACAATATATAGGGTTGAGGTGCACTACTGCTGACTGCTGTCCTATACTGCAGCAGTCCTTTATCAGTATAGGGACTGAGGTACAGTCTGCTAATCATTCACAACCTACTAGTTTCACAAAGGTTCTTATAAGGACTGGTAAGGTATAGGGTACTACAGTACATAGGGTTGAGTGAGGTACAGTCTGCTATTCCTTAAGGACTGGTATAGGTCCACAATATATAGGGTTGAGGTGCACTACTGCTGACTGCCGCCCTATACTGCAGCAGTCCTTTATGAGTATAGGGACTGAGGTACAGTCTGCTAATCATTCACAACCTACTAGTTCCACAAAGGTCCTTATAAGGACTGGTAAGGTATAGGGTACTACAGTACATAGGGTTGAGTGAGGTACAGTCTGCTATTCCTTAAGGACTGGTATAGGTCCACAATATATAGGGTTGAGGTGCACTACTGCTGACTGCTGTCCTATACTGCAGCAGTCCTTTATCAGTATAGGGACTGAGGTACAGTCTGCTAATCATTCACAACCTACTAGTTTCACAAAGGTTCTTATAAGGACTGGTAAGGTATAGGGTACTACAGTACATAGGGTTGAGTGAGGTACAGTCTGCTATTCCTTAAGGACTGGTATAGGTCAACAATATATAGGGTTGAGGTGCACTACTGCTGACTGCCGCCCTATACTGCAGCAGTCCTTTATGAGTATAGGGACTGAGGTACAGTCTGCTAATCATTCACAACCTACTAGTTCCACAAAGGTCCTTATAAGGACTGGTAAGGTATAGGGTACTAGAGTACATAGGGTTGAGTGAGGTACAGTCTGTTATTCCTTAAGGACTGGTATAGGTCCACAATATATAGGGTTGAGGTGCACTACTGCTGACTGCTGTCCTATACTGCAGCAGTCCTTTATCAGTATAGGGACTAAGGTACAGTCTGCTAATCATTCACAACCTACTAGTTTCACAAAGGTTCTTATAAGGACTGGTAAGGTATAGGGTACTACAGTACATAGGGTTGAGTGAGGTACAGTCTGCTATTCCTTAAGGACTGGTATAGGTCCACAATACATAGGGTTGAGGTGCACTACTGCTGACTGCTGCCCTACTGCTGCAGTAGTCCTTTATCAGTATAGGGACTGAGGTACAGTCTGCTAATCATTCACAACCCACTAGTTCCAAAAGGTCCTTATAAGGACTGGTAAGGTCTAGGGTACTACAGTACATAGGGTTGGGTGAGGTACAGTCTGCTAATCCTTAAGGACTGGTATAGGTCCACAATATATAGGGTTGAGGTGCACTACTGCTGCCCTATACTGCAGTAGTCCTTTATCAGTATAGGGACTGAGGTACAGTCTGCTAATCATTCACAACCTACTAGTTCCACAAAGGTCCTTATAAGGACTGGTAGGGTCTAGGGTACTTCAGTACATAGGGTTGGGTGAGGTACAGTCTGCTATTCCTTAAGGACTGGTATAGGTCCACAATATATAGGGTTGAGGTGCACTACTGCTGGCTGCTGCCCTATTCTGCAGCAGTCCTTTATCAGTATAGGGACTGAGAGTTTTGTCACAGGGTCATTTAAAAAATGACAGGCAGAGGAAGAGGCAGGCCCTTCCGCAGGGGTGGTAGGGGTAGGGCAGGAGCAACAGGCTTAAGCCAAAGTGGGAAGTTGCAGAAGGTGCATTCAATTACTTTAAAGGACGCACCAGACTTGGTTGAGTGGCTCACTCAGCCTTACTCTTCTGCACCCTCCTCATCCTCTCGATCTGCACCCTCTTCTTCACTCTCTGCTATGTGCACCCCCAAAGACACTACCACCAACACCACCACCACCACATACCTTCCGCTTGAGTCACAGGAATTATTTTCCGATCCATATCAAGACATTTCTGATGCGCAGCCACTCTTGCCATTGGATCAGGAAGAGGAGGTAGCAAGAACTGCCACTCAGCAGTCTGACGACAGTACCCAGATCAGCCCAAGGAGGAGGTTGGTCCCCGGTGTTGCTGCCTACTCCGAGATCTCTACTTATAGCGGTGGGGAAGGTGACATCGATGATGACGTGTCTAGTGATGTCACGTGGGTGCCCACAAGAGAGGAAGAGGAAGGTGATATGGACCAGCAGATAGGGAGGAGAAGCAGGAATAACTTAGATTGCACAGGAGGGACAAAGCAGACTGCTAATATATCAGGAGCGAGTCATCGACCATGTACGGTCACATCGGGCGCTCCCAGGATGCCGGCACATGGCTCCGCAGTGTGGGTTTTTTTTTTAATGTATCCGCTGCTGACAATAGTGTTGCCATCTGCAATCTTTGCAGTCAAGGCATTAGTCGCGGTAAGCCCAACACTCACCTAGGGAAGGCCGCCTTAAGAAGGCACATGAGCAGCCATCACCGAGCCCGGTGGGAGCAACGAAACACACAAAGCCACACTCCAGGCTCTCACTGTCCAGCCTCGTCTTCTACTTCTCCTTCTCCTCTCTCCTCACAATTGTCCTCCACTCTACCTTCCATCACGCCAAGCTCACGTTTTTCTGCAAAAAGGCAGGCTTCCGTGGGCCTAATGTTCGAGCGTAAAAAAATGATGACGCCGGATAACCCTCTTGCCCAACGGTTGACGGCTGGCATGTCAGAACTGATAGCCTGCCAACTACTGCCATATAAACTGGTGGACTCGGAGGCCTTTCGAAAATTTGTGGCCATTGGAACACCACAATGGAAGGTCCCAGGAAGGAAGTATTTCTCAGAGAAGGGCATCCCAGAGCTATATGGCCATGCTCAGCTGCAAGTGAATGTATCTCTGGCACACAGTGTTGGTGCCAAGATACATCTGACAACAGACACGTGGTCTAGCAAACACGGGCAGGGAAGGTATATCACTTTTACTGCCCACTGGGTGAACCTTCTGACGGCCGTCAAGCATGTAACCCGTGGCACCCGTGTAGATTTAGTTTTACCGCCACGGATTGCATGCAGGCCTGGCTCTTCTTCTCCTCCTCCTCCTCCTCCTACTCCATCCTCCTCCCTCTCCTCCTCAGCTGACTCCTCCTTTTCCGCTGCTAGCGTCTCTTCCGCTGCGCCGCCCAAGCTCCCCAGAACCTATTCAACATGCCAGGTGAGACGTTGCCATGCCGTGCAGCGTCTGTTGTGCCTGGAAGCCAAGAGCCACACTGGCCTGGCACTCCTTTCAGCTTTGCGTTCACAGGCAGATCAGTGGCTAACACCGCTCAATTTGACAGTTGGTAAAGTGGTGTGTGACAACGGTGCCAATCTGCTTAGCGCATTGAAACAGGGCAAAATGACGCACGTGCCATGCATGGCACACGTCTTAAACTTGGTCGTGCAGCGATTCGTTGTCAAATACCCTGGGGTCCAGGACATCTTGCGTCAGGAAAGGAAAATCTCAGCCCATTTCAGAAGATCTTACACGGCCATGGCTCGCCTTGCTGACATTCAGCGGCGACACAATCTGCCGGTCAGACGTCTTATTTGCGATTGCCCGACGCGATGGAACTCAACCTTCTATATGCTTGATAGGCTGCTCCAGCAGAAACGTGCAGTTAACGTCTACCTGTATGAACTCTGCGGCAGAACAGGTTTTAGGGAGCTGGGTTTTTTTTCACTGCGCCAGTGGCTGCTCATGCGCGATGCATGCAGACTTCTGCGGCCATTTGAGGAGATCACCAAACTGGTCAGTCGCAGCCATGGCGTCATCAGTGACATGGTACCTCATGCCTTCTTTATGGAGCGTGCATTGCGTTGTGTCATTGATCAAGCTGTGGAGGAGCAGGAGCGGGAAGATGAGGAAGTCACAATGCTGGATGAATTCCCAGGGGGGGCTACTCTATCTGAGACAAGTGAATAACAGGAGTCTAAAGAGGAGTCAGAGGAGGATGGTGTTGGGGCGGATGAGGAGGAGCAAGAAGAGCATGCTTTAAACCTTTCTGGGATCCCTGTTGTTGTGCGTGGATGGGGATAGGAGAATGAAGAGGACGACATTATCCTGGATGATGAGCAGGAGCCAGGCCACCACACCACTTCCACTTTAGTGCAAATGGAGGCCTTCATGCTCCAGTGTTTTAATAGGGACCCCCGTATAAAAAGCATAAGGGCGTGCGCTGGCAGAGGAGCAAATCCCACTCCCAGAGAAGGAGTTGCGGGTACCAATCCAACAGCGCCTGCAAGAAGAGGCCGGTTTGAAGATGTGTTGGTGATTTCTGATATGAGGTCATTCTTTCAGCCGACCCATCGACAGGTGTCATCCGGATCCAGCATCAGGGAACACCTAGACCGTCAGGTGTCAGACTACATCGGGTTAATGGCCGATGTGGACGCTCTGAAGAGTGATGAACCCCTGGACTACTGGGTGGGCAGGCTTGACCTCTGGCCAGAACTTGCCCAATTTGCAATCGAACTGTTGGCTTGCCCCGCATCCAGTGTCCTGTCCGAAAGGACGTTCAGCGCAGCAGGGGGATCGTGACCGTTAAGCGTACTCGCCTAGCTCACGACAGTGTTAACTACCTCACATTTCTAAAAATGAATGAGGCATGGATCTCGGAGGAATTCCACACATGTGACCAGTAGACCATGTATATGTCTATAAACGATTTTTTTAATCGAGCACACAGACCTTCTTTCTTCATTTGACTCACTTCCTTGTCCAAAAAAAGCACACCGTACTATATGCCCGTACCCTTCTGTTTGAAGAGGTTGAGCGGTGTCATATTTCTACTGGGGCTGCTTATTATGAGGGGCTCCCACCATCCCTGTGCTGTGATGACTTCCTCCTGGGGCTGCTTATTATGAGGGGCTCCCACCATCCCTGTGCTGTGCTGACTTACTCCTGGGGCTGTACCTCTGCTGTGCATATGAGGGGCTCCCACCATCCCTGTGCTATGCTCATTATGAGGGGCTCCCACCATCCCTGTGCTGTGCTGACTTCCTCCTAGGGCTGTTCCTCTGCTGTGCATATTATGAGGGGCTCCCACCATCCCTGTGCTATGCTCATTAGGAGGGGCTCCCACCATCCCTGTGCTGACTTCCTCCTGGGGCTGTACCTCTGCTGTGCATATTATGAGGGGCTCCCACCATCCCTGTGCTATGCTCATTATGAGGGGCTCCCACCATCCCTGTGCTGTGCTGACTTCCTCCTGGGGCTGCTTATTATGAGGGGCTCCCACCATCCCTGTGTTGTGCTGACTTCCTCCTGGGGCTGCTTATTATGAGGGGCTCCCACCATCCCTGTACTGTGCTGACTTCCTCCTGGGGCTGTACCTCTGCTGTGCATATTATGAGGGGCTCCCACCATCCCTGTGCTATGCTCATTATGAGGGGCTCCCACCATCCCTGTGCTATGCTGACTTCCTCCTGTGGCTGCTTACGGTGCAGGTGTCAGTGCTGTATATCACGGTGCTGGTGTCAGATCACTCTATCATGGCGCAGGTGTCATTGCTGTATGTCACGCTGCTGATGTCAGTGCTCTCTATCACGGTGCTGGTGTCAGATCACTATCACGGTGCAGGTGTCATTGCTGTATGTCACGCTGCTGATGTCAGTGCTGTATATCATGGTGCTGGTGTCAGTGCTGTATATCACAGTGCTGGTGTCAGTGCTTTATGTCACGCTGCTGATGTCAGTGCTCTCTATCACGGTGCTGGTGTCAGATCACTCTATCATGGTGCAGGTGTCATTGCTGTATGTCAGGCTGCTGATGTCAGTGCTCTCTATCACGGTGCTGGTGTCAGATGACTATCACGGTGCAGGTGTCATTGCTGTATGTCACGCTGCTGGTGATCATCTCCTGCACCCTCTTCTTTGCCTACCCTGACCTTCCCTCTCCCCCATTGCCTTCATGCACTCCACAGTCCTGAATTGTCACAACAATTTCACATATAAAAAAAGAATGCTTGTATTTGTCGATCCCAGATTCACCTCATACATGTGTTATGTCATTGGCCATGTGGTGGGACTATGTTTGCACAGCTAGTAATTATTTTGTGGCTGCAAATTTGACCTGTAGGTTTGCAAAGTTCGCCTCCCATTGAAGTCAAAGGGGCCCGCCGCGAACGTTACAGTTCGCGAACTATCGGCCGCGTTCGCGGTCCGCGTTCGCGAAAACGTCCCGTTGGAAGTTCATCCTTCACTAGCAATCAGTGCCCACAAGTTCCACCAATCAGTGCCCATTAGCAATGCCAGTCAGTGCTGGCTATCAGTGTCACCTATCAGTGCTGCCCATCACTGCTGTCAATCAATGACCATCAGTGCTGCCTATCCATGCCGTTTATTAGTGCCCATCAGTGCCGCCTATCAGTGCTCATCAGTGCCACATATCAGTGCCACCTATCAGTGCCCATATTTGTGACATATAAGTGCCTCCTCATCAGTGCCCATAAGTGCCACCTCATCAATGAACGCCAGTTCAGCCTATCAGTGCACATCAGTGAAGGAGAAAAATTACTAAGTTACAAAATGTAAATTTTTGGTCTTTATTTTGTAAAAATCAAAAACCCAGCAGTGATTAAATACCACCAAAAGAAAGCTCTATTTGTGTGAAGAAAATTATAAAAAATGTGTTTAGATACAGTGTTGCATGACCGCGCAATTGTCATTCAAAATGCTACAGCGCAGTAGACAAGTGGTTAAATGTCATTTTTTTTTTTTTACAAAAAATTTCCCCTTTGATACCATTGGACAGAAGTGACATTTGACGTTGCTTCTGCCCTCCGATGCTATGGAGCCGAGTGGGGGGCCAATTTTCCCTCACTTGGCTCCAGGCTGTTGAGGGAAAAGGAGCCGACTGTCTCCACTGCTACTGACGGCTCCAGTAAACGGTGGAGATGACCGGACTGTGGCGGGTGGGGGGTGTACCTCTTCCACTCCTGATAAAAGTGATCTTGTGGTGATTTGCCACTGAGACCACTTTTATCTGAAAGCCAACCACCCGCTGATGAGGACACCAGGGGTTATGGCAGCTAGCTACTGCGATAACAACGGTATTCCTCTTCAAACAGCTGGTTTATAACGATGGCCGGCGGTCTTCAAGTGGTTAAAGGAGTCACATGCAAGTCATGCTGAAGTCATGCTAGGATACCACTTCAAAGTTGCGGCAGTGTGAACCGGGCGTAACCACTTCCCGCCCACCGGCCATCATATGACATCCTTGACTTTGAGTGGTGATAGCTGAGTGATGGGTACAGCTACAAGCATCATTCAGATATCGGCTTTTTTCAGCTGGGGATTCCTTACACCATAAGAATGATCATAGCTGCTGTTCCGCCACTTGATCGTTCTTACGGACGGCGAGAGGGGACGTCCCCTCCGCCGCACTCCGGTGCTTCTACAGACTTATCACTTCCATCGGTGAGTCGGGACAGGATCTGCCGACATCAGATGTTTACCATAGAGATTTCTGGTGGACCAGATGGTTGCCGGAGTCTCTATGATTGACTTCAATTTTCTAGGGTCTTTGCTCAAGAAAACATATATAATGTGGGGGTTCTACGTAATTTTCTAGAAAAAAAATGATGATTTTTACACGTAGGAGAGAAATGTCAGAATTGGCCTTTTTGGGAAATGATTTATGCATGCACTCTGAGTCATCCCTGCAAGTCTAACCCACAAAGAAAAATGGAAGGAGCTGATTGGATGATAATGACTGTAGTCGCATGCATCCAACAGTAACAAACAAACTTAATTTTTTATGTTATGATTTGGAGATTCTGATGAATCCGCCTCCATCCAACCCAAACTCAATAAGTAGGGATCCTTTGGTTTCACAATAAATGAATGGTCTCTAAAGTTAAACCCCCCAATACAAAAATAATCTTTTTAGAATATTCACATTACGTTCACTAGAATAAAAATAAATGGATCTGAATCAATTTCCGATCATTTGTTATGTCCTTACGTTATTTTGGATGCTTCAAACATTAACAAAAGGCTCAACCTATCGCATCACCAAAATGAAACAAATGAATACAAATGAATTTGTTGCTTTTGTTCTCATTTATTTCGGATTCATTGAAATTCGTTTTTCTATTGTAATTTAGGGATTCAGATACATCCAAATCTCTGCATAATGAAAATTTTGTCAGCATTTCGATTCAAAATCAATCGTGATTCTGATATGCTACAAAGCTCTTATGTGTAACTGGTTACATTCCAACTTGGGCCATCTGCCTGTATCAACCAGGGAATGAAATACCAGAAATATGATATTAAACCATCTGGCCTTCCAACAGATTTCACTTTGCGCCTAAAGGGCGCATATCACCCTTCTTCAGACAGGGCTCACAATTTTGTCACGTTACAACTAAAAACGTAAATGTATTTTATTGGGATTTTATGTGATAGACCAACACAAAGTGGCACATAATTGTGCAGTGAAAGGAAAATTATAAATGGTTTTCAAATTTTTTTTTACAAATAAATATGTGAAAAGTGTGGGGTGTATTTGTATGGCGCCCCCCTGAGTCAATACTTTGAAGAACCACCTTTCACTGCAATTACAGCTCCAAGTCTTTTTGGGGATGTCTCTACCAGCTTTGCACATCTAGAGAGTGATATTTTTGCCCATTTTTGTTTGCAAAATAGCTCAAGCTCTGTCAGATTGAATGAGCGTCTGAACAGCAATTTTCAAGTCTTGCTACAGATTCTCAATTGGATTTAGGTTTGGACTGTGACTGGGCCATTCTAACACATGAATATGCTTTGACCTAAACCATTCCATTGTAGCTCTGGCTGTATGTTTAGGGTAATTGTCCTACTAGAAGGTGAACCTCCGCCCCAGTCTCAAGTCATTTTCAGACTCTAAGGCTTGATTCACACCTATGCATTTTTAGTGCTTTTTGCATTTTGCAGATTTGCTCTACAGAACATGTTCTATAGGAAACCATGTTAAATGGGCTGTAGTGCAAATCTGCAAAATGCAAAAAGCACAAAAAATGCATAGATGTGAATCAAGCCTAACAGGTTTTCTTCTAATATTGCCCTGTATTTGGCTCCATCCATCTTCCCATCAACTCTGACCAGCTTCCCAGTCCCTGATGAAGAAAAGCATCCCCACAACATGATGCTGTCACCACCATGTTTCACGGTGGGGATAGCGTGTTCAGAGTGATGTGCAATGTCATTTGTTCGCCACACATTTTTCTTCTAGGCAAAAAGAGTAACATTTTGGTCTTATCTGATCAGAGCATCTTCTTCCACGTGTTTGCTGTGTCCCCCACATTGCTTCTTGCAAATTGCAAACAAGACTTTTGTGGCTTTCTTCTTGCCACTCTTCCACAAAGGACAGATTTGTGGAGTTACTAATAGTTGTCCTGTGGACAGATTCTCCCACCTGAGCTGTGGATCTCTGCAGTTCCTCCAGAGTTACCATGGACCTCTTGGCTGCTTCTCTGATTAATGCTCTCCTTGCCCGGCCTGTCAGTTTAGGCGGGCAGCCATGTCTTGGTATTTTTGCAGTTTTGTCATACTCGTTCTATTTTCGGATGATGGATTGAACAGAGCTCCGTGAGATGTCCAAAGCTTGGGATGTTTTTATATAACCTAACCCTACTTTATACTTCTCCACAACTTTATCCCTGACCTGTCTGGTGTGTTCCTTGGCCTTCATGATGCTGTCTGTTTACTAAAGTTCTCTAACAAACCTCTGAGGGCTTCACAGAACAGCTGTATTTATACTGAGATTACATGACACACAGGTGGATTCTATTTACTAATTAGATGACTTCTGAAGGTAATTGGTTCAGCTAGATTTTAGTTAGGGGTATCAGAGTAAAGGGGGTTGAATACAAATGTGCACCATTTTTTGGAAAAAATGTTGCAAAGCATTTATCATTTTCCTTCCACTACACAATTATGTGCCACTTTGTGTTGGTCTATCACATAAAATCCCAATAAAATACATTTACGTTTTTTGATTGTAACATGTCAAAATTTTGAAAATTTCAAGAGGTAGGAATACCTTTTCAAGGCCCTGTATATTCAATTTTGTTTAGGCTATATGAATCCAGAAGACACAAATTACCCCAGGACCTCTCCCCCACCCCTTTACTTACATTTAGCTTCCAGATGCCATTTGCATTTTTTTTTTCATTGTTCATTATTTGTTTTTTTTTTCCCCATTTGTGGGTAATATATGCAACAAAGCTGAAAAACGCACCAAGAACCAACTGTCAAAGTATTTAAAAGTGTAGAGTGCACTTTGTTTTATCTCCACAAGATGGTGCTCTCCTTTATTGGCAGTGGAACGCAAAGACAGGAAGTGAAATGAAAGAAAGACAGGAAGTGTTGTCATGTAGAAATAGGAAGTTCTCGGACAGGAAAGCCAAGAGGAAGTAGAGGGATATATTCCTTCAACCGACAGCAGAGGAGGTAATAAGAATTACTTTATTAAATGATAAATTAACCCCCCATAATGTCCATCCTCTCCCTCCATAGCCACAGTGATATATAGGATTATAATGTGTACACCAATACATCCTATATATAGAGACATTTATCCAACTGTCCATCCAGAGCTTCTGGTTTGTAGACCGGATACATCCTAAATATAGAACCATTTATCCAACTGTCCATCCAGAGCCTCTGGTTTGTAGACCGGATACATCCTAAATATAGAGCCATTTATCCAACTGTCCACCCAGAGCCTCTGGTTTATAGACCGGATACATCCTAAATATAGCACCATTTATCCAACTGTCCATCCAGAGCCTCTGGTTTGTAGACCGGATACATCATAAATATAGAACCATTTCCCCAACTGTCCATCCAGAGCCTCTGGTTTATAGACCAGATACATCCTAAATATAGAACCATTTATCCAACTGTCCATCCAGAGCCTCTGGTTTATAGACCAGATACATCCTAAATATAGAACCATTTATCCAACTGTCCATCCAGAGCCTCTGGTTTGTAGACCGGATACATCCTAAATATAGAGCCATTTATCCAACTGTCCATCCAGAGCCTCTGGTTAATAGTTCAGATACATAATGCATGAGTGAATAATGCATTGATTGCTGAGGTCAAGAGCAAATAATACACAAAGTTCAGGGGTGGGTAAAGCAGGTCAGATGTAAGTAATGCACATAGTGCAGAGATAATGAGTAAGTAATATATAAAGAGCCGAACTCAGGAATAAACAAGGCACAGAGTACAGGAGTCAAAAGTAACGAACACACTGAAAACAGAGGTCAGGAGTAAGCAATGCACAGAGTGCAGGAGTCTCGAGAGTGTAACGCACAGACTATAGAACTGTAGAGCAAATAACGCACGGAGAACAAGGATCAGGAATATGTAACACAAGAGTGTAGAACTTACTAACAAATGCAGCGCAGAGGTCAGGAGTAAGTAACTGACTGTATCATTGTGTGTGTCAGGTTCCTATAAGGTGTCAGGATGTCACTGTCTATTGATCCATGGAGGAGTGGGAGTATTTAGAAGGACACAAGGATCTCTACAAGGACGTCATGATGGACAATCAGCCGCCCCTCATATCACCGGGTAAGAGGAGACTTTATTGTAAAGGAGAGAGCAGTACGGAGGCTCCACCTAGATCCCCCATCATCTGATAAACACATAGAAACAATGTATTCAGTCAGTGTGTGTGTTTCCTACAGATGGATCCAGTAATGGGAACCCACCAGAGAGATGTCCCCGTCCTCTGTATTCCCGGGATTCCACACAGGAAGGTCTCACCATCCCCCACCATCATCAGGTAGAAGAGTCTAAGCTATGAGATGACATTCTATGTACATTCTTGTTGCTTTTTTATATATCCATTCTATCATCGTTTTTGGCTTCAGGGTGAAGAACTCAAATTTGAGAATAAAGAGGAAAAAGAAGAGACTTTAGTGAGGGGAGATCAGCAGTCTGCGGAGAAGGGAAGTCCTCTGTATTCCGGGGATTCTACACAGGAGGATCACAACTATTCTGAGAATGATCAGGTAGATGGGGAAAAAATAATTCTGAGAGAGGACATTCTTCCAGTGGCGTAACTAGAACCTTCAGGGCCCCGATGCAGGAAACCATGGAGGGCCCCCCCCCCCCGACCTCCGGACAGGGCTCTTTTCTCCGAGCCCAATGGTGGAACACCAGGGCCCAGTCCCAAGTGGGTGGCTGCATATAAAGGAACCGATTTAAAAAACATCAATTACAGCCACTGTGCCCATCAAACGCCACCACTGTACCATCTAATGCCACCACTGTACTATCAAATGTCACTACTGTGCCCATCAAACTTTGCCGCTGTGCCCATCAAATGCCACCGCTGTGCCCATCAAATGCTGCCAGTGTACCCATCAAATGCTGCCACTGTGCCCATCAAATGCTGCTAATGTGCACATCAAATGCTGTTGGTGTGCCCATCAAATGCTGCCACTGTGAATCCCCACCGCCCGCTCACTGTCTGCCCGCCACTTACCCTGTCTTGGTGGGGCAGCGGGTAACGGCCATGAGCGGGGTCCTCCACGCAGCTACTGCCATCCTCATCTCCCGCCCTTTCCTCCTGATGGGCGTCCAATAGCTGTGTCTATCGTTTCAGCCAATCGGGTGATGGGTAAAAGACCCACACACCTGATTGGTGGATTGGCGCTCGCAGTTCACCTATTTTGAAGCCTATTATAGCCCATGGCTCTAATCAGGTGATGCAAACCCCCCCCCCCCCACCGCTGTAATTCAGGCACCCGGCACCCCAAAAGGGACCAGACACCTAAATATGGGGGTGGCAGTGGTGGCCATGGATAGATTCATGCTATGCTATGCATGAGTCTATCCTTTGGTCATAGAGGGGGTGGAACCTGTGCACCCTTTTGGATGCACCGCCACTGATAAACACATGCATACATACACATACATATACATATATGAACACACACACACACACACACACATACATACATACATACATGCATTCTCACACACACGCACACACACACACACACACACACACGCACACACACAAGCATGCTCACACACACTCACATACATTAATGCTCACACATTAATGCTCACACACACACTGTGAGGGGGTTCGCTCGGTAGCGGGTGTGTGTGACCCCCTGGATGGGTTCACAACACAAAGTCAGGCACAGCAGACAGCGTTGTAGGTGCAAAAAACAAAAGATCCGGTTTATTTAGGCTACATGCAGTGATACATATAACAGCCAAACAAAATAAAACAAGAAAATAAATCCTGGTCAGCTTGACCTCTAACTACACACGTAGACTCCCTGTCTAACAACTGGGTGCAGCCTTGTGCTGCCCCAGTCCCTGTCCCTATTGTAGGGGTTTGCCACACAGGCGTTAACTCACCGCACAGAACAGATCTCAGACTCCCCAGTCTATACACACAAAACTGGTTCCAGGATGGAGCATCTCCCTATGCATGCTGGGGTTTTTGTAGAGGTCTTAATGAGCCCACTTACTACAGCTGGGCTCATTAACTCTTCCCCTCTAATTGTAAAAGTCTGCATAAAGCCTGAATCTAGGACACACATATTTCCCATCCTGAATACAACCAGGTGATTTTACCTGCGTGCTGCCACAACACATACATGCATGCTCACACACACACACACACATACAAGCATGCTCATATACAAGCATGCTCACGCACACAAGAGCAACACACACAAGCATGCTCACACACACACACATACATGCATGCTCACACACAGGCACATGCATGCTCACACACGCACACACACATACATGCTCACACACACATACATGTATTCTCACACACACACACACACACACACACACACACACACACACACAAGCATGCTCACACACACGCACATACAAGCATGCTCACACACACACACGCACACACAAGCATGCTCACACACATGCACATACAGTGGTGTGAAAAAGTGTTTGCCCCTTCCTCATTTCCTGTTCCTTTGCATGTTTGTCACACTTAAGTGTTTCGGAACATCAAACCAATTTAAACAATATTTAAGTGATGCCTTGATTGTGAACAGGTGTGGCAATAATCAGGCCTGGGTGTGACTAGAGAAATTGAACTCAGGTGTGGACAACCACAGTTATAGTATGTTTTAACAAGGGAGGCAATCACTTTTTCACACAGGGCCATGATGGTTTGGATTTTTTTTCACCTTTAATAATAAACACCTTCATTTACAAATTGCATTTTGTGTTTACTTGTGTTGTCCTTGACTATTGTTTAAATTGGTTTGATGTTCCGAAACACTTAAGTGTGACAAACATGCAAAGGAACAGGAAATGAGGAAGGGGGCAAACACTTTTTCACACCACTGTACAAGCATGCTCACACAAACATACAAGCATGCTCACACACACATACATACAAGCATGTTCACTCATCCAAACATGCTCACACACACACACACACACAAACAGAAATACAGTAGATAGTCTTATTAAAAAAAACGGCAGACATTTACCTTCCTGGCTTTTCCTGCCGGGTACTGCACTCTAGGAGGAGACAAAGAGCACACACTGTGCTTTCACTACTAAGCCTAATGTGAGGAGCTCCCGCACAGTGCCGATTTCAGTTCGGCTGATGATCAGGGAGCTCCTCTCAGCCTTCCCTCCTATCGAAGAGTGCAGAGGGCCCTTGGGCCCCCCCGCAGCAAGGGGCCCGGTCGCCATGGCGATCTTGGCGACCCCTATAATTCCGCCACTGCATTCTTCTATTGGCAGCAGTGTTTTAGATGTTATATTTTATCATCTCTGAAATCTAGAATGAAGAACAGAAAGACATTAAAGTTGAGCATGAAGAAGAAGAGGAGAGGTTGATGAGTGGAGATCAGCAGTCTATGGAGGAGGAGGAGATGATTATGGAAAGTAAAGAGGAGGAATCTTCTCTATCTATAGATCTAAGTAAGTAACAAACACTAAATGCAGAAACCATTCATATATTCATTTTATTTCTATGAGTATGAAGTATGGATTTACACTGTTATCAATTAGAAAAAATGTTTGCATTTCTTGTCCATTGAGGAACGCAGAAATTCCGAAACAGATTATACTGCTGCCTACAAGAGTTTGGAACACGGGGAACCGCGGATTTTGTAAGTCGGGTCTTTTAATAGGCTATTAGAAGTGTGAGGCACCCTTCTATTGTCTTGCGTCGGTGGTTCCTGGGCAATGGACCCTGCACAGTCAGCAAACTGACTCTCAATGTCCAGCAGCTGGAGGCATTCCCATTGCTAGGCAAAAGCTCAGTGCTGTCTTTTTAGCCACCTCTGCCCTCATTGGCCCAGCTGCCTGTTTCACCTCCTTTGCTCTAATTACCCAGTGGCATGCTATTTTGAACGGGGTTTTAGGCTTGTGATAGCCAAGCTATAGTAGCTCTGTTCTATATTATGGCCTACTATTCTGACTCTTGGTGCTGACCCTTGCTAGCTTGTCTTTTCATTACTCTCTAGTCTCCTGCCTGCCCTGACCTCAGCCTATTCCTGGAATGCTCTCTAGTCTGCTGCCCACCCTGACCTTAACCTATTCCTGGAATTTTCTGTAGACTACTGCGTGCCCTGACCTCAGCCTATTCCTGAAATACTCTCTAATCTGCTGCCTACCCTGACTTCAGCCTATTCCTGGAATGCTCTCTAGTCTGCTGCCTGCCCTGACCGTAGCCCATTCCTGGAGTACTCTAGTCTGCTGCCTGTCCTGACCTCAGCCTATGCCTGGAATGCTATCTAGACTGCTGCCTGCCCTGACATCAGCCTATTCCTGGAGTACTCTCTAGTCTGCTGCCTGCCCTGACCTCAGCCTATTCCTGGAATGGACTCTAGCCTGCTGCTTGCCCTGACCTCGGCCTATGCCTGGAATTCTCTCTAGTCTGCTGCCTGCCCTGACCTCAGCCTATTCCTGGAGTACTCTCTAGTCTGCTGCCTGCCCTGACCTCAGCTTATTCCTGGAATTTTCTGTAGACTACTGCTTGACCTAACCTCAGCCTATTCCTAGAGTACTCTCTAATCTGCTGCATACCCTGACTTCAGCCTATTCCTAAAATACTTTCTCGTCTGCTTTCTGCTCTGACCTCAGCCTATTCCTGGAATACTTTCTAATCTGTACCTGCCCCGCCCTTAGCATGTCTCTGTTTTACCCTCTAGTCTTCTTTCTGCCCTGACCTCAGCCTGTCCCTGTAATACGCTCTAGTCTCTTGTATTCTTCAACCCCAGTCTGTCCCTGGAATACTCCCTAGTCTGTTGCCTGCCCTGACCTCAGTCTGTCAGTGGAATACTCTTTAGTCTTCTATCAGTCCTGATCTTAGCCTGTCCCTGGAATGCTCTCTAGAGCTCTCTCTGGTGATCAAAACATGCTAACATGCTGCTGCACATACTCTTGTTGGGGACAGAATACATCTGGAGGTCTTTTTGTGGCCTGACCACCTTGAGATAGGTCTTTCTTTTGTGGTTAATCCACATCCTCTCGGCAAAGTACCTTCAGATGCTGTGGTTGGTTCTGGATCTATCTGGGTGAATAGTCCCTGCAGTGTGACTAGTGCCACGTACACACGACCAGACTTTGAGGGACTAGGTCCGACGGTCTTTCTGAGGGACTTTCGGCGGAGTTCCGACAGACTTTCCGAATGAACGGACTTGGCCACACACAATCACACCAAAGTCCGACGGATTTGAACGTGATGACGTACGACCAGACTAGAATAAGGAAGTTCATATCCAGTAGCCAATAGCTGCCTTAGTGTCAGTTTTTGTCCGTCGGACTACCATACACACGAACGGATTTCTGGGTCCGGGCGGAGTTCCGGTGGAAAAATTTAAAACATGTTCTATTTCTAAAGTCTGCCAGATTTTTGGCAAGCAAAGGTCCGATGGAGCCCATACACGATCAAATTGTCCGACGGACTTGTTCCGTTGGACCTTTGCTGTCGAAAAGTTCAGTCGTGTGTACGCGGCATAAGATTCCCTTCCCTCCCTCCAAGGTTGAGGATGCTTTGCTACTGAATTGCAACAGTCCCTGACCATCTACTGTAGTATTCATAATAACATCAAACTGGCAACTCAGTGTGGTCCATTAAACCAGAATCTTTATTGGCTACATACCAAAACACAATTGTAAACAACTAATGTGTTTCATCATGGCCAAAACTGGATACCAGTGTGTTTTAGTATGTAGCCAATAAAGATTTGGATTTTATGGACAATTCCGAGTTGCCGGCTTGATGTCGTTATGGATCTGATTGTTTTGAGTGTGGGAGAACTATAGCCAGGGCACCGGTCCTCAGCCATTAGAAGTTGAATTTGCAGTTGAGGTATTGTTTATTTGCTATCTACTGTAGTATGCTCACAGTCTTGACTGTTTTCTGTTGCATTACATACACTGAATATTAAGGGTTGCCCTTTGGTGAGTTAATGGGCCATATATCTTCTATCTAGCAAATTGGCCACCACTGCTGTACACCATAAGAAAGGACAATCTCCATTTTTCATCATGTTGTCACGTTTACAAGAAATGGGAACACCATATCAAAGGTCCATCTCCATTCCTCACTATGATGTCATGTTCCCAACAAATGAGGAGGAGATACTGTACACCATATGAAAGGTCCATCTCCATTACTCAATATAACGTCATGTTCCCAACAAATGAGGAGGTGATACTGTACACCATATGAAAAGTCCATCTCCATTCCTCAATATAACATCATGTTCCCAACAAATGAGGAGGAGATACTGTACACCATATGAAAGGTCCATCTCCATTCCTCAATATAACGTCATGTTCCCAACAAATGAGGAGGAGATACTGTATACCATATGAAAGGTCCATCTCCATTCCTCAATATAACGTCATGTTCCCAACAAATGAGGAGGAGATACTGTACACCATATGAAAGGTCCATCTCCATTCCTCAATATAACGTCATGTTCCCAACAAATGAGGAGGAGATACTGTACACCATATGAAAGGTCCATCTCCATTCCTCAATATAACGTCATGTTCCCAACAAATGAGGAGGAGATACTGTACACCATATGAAAGGTCCATCTCCATTCCTCAATATAACGTCATGTTCCCAACAAATGAGGTTGAGATACTGTACACCATATGAAAGGTCCATTTCCATTCCTCAATATAACGTCATGTTCCCAACAAATGAGGAGGAGATACTGTACACCATATGAAAGGTCCATCTCCATTCCTCAATATAACGTCATGTTCCCAACAAATGAGGAGGAGATACTGTACACCATATCAAAGGTCCATCTCCATTCCTCACTATGATGTCATGTTCCCAACAAATGAGAAGGAGATACTGTACACCATATGAAAAGTCCATCTCCATTCCTCAATATAACATCATGTTCCCAACAAATGAGGAGGAGATACTGTACACCATATGAAAGGTCCATCTCCATTCCTCAATATAACATCATGTTCCCAACAAATGAGGTGGAGATACTGTACATCATATGAAAGGTCCATCTCCATTCCTCAATATAACATCATGTTCCCAACAAATGAGGAGGAGATACTGTACACCATATGAAAGGTCCATCTCCATTCCTCAATATAACGTCATGTTCCCAACAAATGAGGTGCAGATACTGGACACCATATGAAAGGTCCATCTCCATTCCTCAATATAACGTCATGTTCCCAACAAATGAGGAGGAGATACTGTACACCATATGAAAGGTCCATCTCCATTCCTCAATATAACGTCATGTTCCCAACAAATGAGGAGGAGATACTGTACACCATATGAAAGGTCCATCTCCATTCCTCAATATAACGTCATGTTCCCAACAAATGAGGAGGAGATACTGTACACCATATGAAAGGTCCATCTCCATTCCTCAATATAACGTCATGTTCCCAACAAATGAGGTGGAGATACTGTACATCATATGAAAGGTCCATCTAAATAAGGTCCTTCTCCAGTCTTGGGGGAAGTTTCATCTCTATTCTCAGGCCGCGTACACACGCGGGGACTGTTCGCTCAACTTTGTCCGCTGAACAGTGTTTCGGCGGACAGTCCGCTCGTGTGTGGGCTTTCAGCGGACAGTTTCAGCGGACAGTCTGACGAACAAAGTTTTTCGGAAATTCCGAAAAACTGTCCGCTGAAACTTGGTTTGAGCGGACAGTCCGCCCGTGTGTAGGCTTGTTCGTCAAACTAAGTCTCGCGCATGCTCAGAAAGAATTTACATGCCGAAGGTTGCATTGCAGTGTATAGGACGTCGTTTTCTAGTCCCGTCGTACGTGCCGTTCACGTCATCATGCACGGTTTCAGCGGACTGTACGTTCGTCGTGTGTGGGCAAGTCCGTCCATGCTAATTTTGAGCGGACTGTCCGCTGAAACTGTTTGACGGACAAAGTTGAGCGAACAGTCCCCGCGTGTGTACGCGGCCTCACAGTACCAATGTCATCAATACATAAAAATTGTAGACCAACATATATGACTCCCGAATACAAAGCGTGGGAAATCCTCATAACATTTATTGCAAAAATTGCTTTCCAACAGGTGGACGGAATCCCTCTAATCCTGAGGAAACTTCTGACAGATCACATACGAGGACTCTAAAATCTCACAGTGCAGATACTTTAATAGGTCCTTCTATTCCCAATGAATCTTCTTTACACCATAAAGGAGTTCACAAAGGAGAGCGTTCATTGTCATGTTCAGGGTGCGGGAAATCTTTTACAAAAAACTCATTGCTTCTTATACACGAGAGAGTTCACACGGGTGAGCGTCCCTTTTCATGTTCAGAGTGTGGGAAATGTTTCAGTACCAAAGCATACCTAGTGTTGCACCAACGAATTCACACAGGCGAGCGCCCCTACTCATGTTCAGATTGCGGGAAATGTTTTGCTAGGAACCAACAGCTCGTTATACACAAGAGAATTCACACAGGTGAGCGTCCCTATTCATGTTCAGAGTGCGGGAAATGTTTTGCTACCAATGGACAACTTCTAATACACCAAAGAATTCACACGGGTGAGCGTCCCTATTCATGTTCAGAGTGCGGAAAAAGGTTCGTTCTTAAAGGAGACCTTCGTAAACATGAGAGAAGTCACACGGGTGAACGCCCCTTTCCATGTTCAGAGTGTGGGAAATGTTTCAGTGAAAAAGGAAGCCTTCTTATACATTACAGAACTCACACCGGTGAGCGTCCCTATTTATGTTCAGAGTGCGGGAAATGTTTTAGTATGAAAGAAAGCCTTGTTTCACACTTTAGAGTTCACACAGGTGAGCGCCCCTATTCGTGTTCAGAGTGCGGGAAATTTTTTGTTTTGAAAGCACACCTTGCTTTACACCAAAAAATTCACTCAGGTGAGCGTCCTTATTCATGTTCAGAGTGCGGGAAATGTTTCACTGACAAAGGATACCTTCGTAAACATCAGAGTATTCACACAGGCGAGCGTCCCTATTCCTGTTCAGAGTGTGGGAAATGTTTCCTTACCAAAGGAAACCTTGTTTCGCACCAAAGAAATCACACAGGTGAGCGCCCCTATTCATGCTCAGAGTGCGGGAAATGTTTCATTACAAAAGGACACCTTGTTACACACCAAAGAATTCACACAGGTGAGCGCCCTTATTCATGTTCGGAATGCGAGAAGCATTTTATTCGTAAAGAAGACCTTCTAAGACACCAGAGAATCCACACAGGGGAATGACCCTTTCCATGTCAAGGTTGCGGGAAATGTTTTAGTTTAGAAATGTTACCTAAACCACCAGAGAAGTCACATGGGTGAGTGTCCTTATCTATGTTCAAAGTGCGGGAAATGTTTTAGTTACAGATATGCACACCAGATTTGCTCTTTCTATGCTTTACCGAAGAAGCCGTATTTTCATTGGTCTGATCAATAAATAATATATTTTATGTTCCTCAGTTATATAAGATTTGATGTTGATTCTAGCTTTCCTTTTCCTTGTTGAAGATGTGCTGTTTGGTATGTAAACAAAAGCAAAGATAGAAAAATCTGTGAATTTAAGGTCCCACACCACCACCAAGTTGTACGATATCAATACTTTCATAACCTGTACGTCTAAAAACTTGGTTTATTTATTGAATTGCCCATGCAGTCTACAATATGTAGGCTGCTCTATGCAAGATAGGCTTAAGAAACATCTGGCAAATATTAAGAAAGGGTTTCCCAAACACACAGTTTCTCGACATTACTTGGAATGTCAGAATAAAAATCCAGTAGGAACTACTTCTATAGCCATAGATCGATTTACACCTCATTGGCGAGGGAGTATGACAAAGAGAGATATCTCATGGCTGGAAACACGCTGGATCTATGAACTCAAATGTTATATTCCCTGTGGTCTAAATGTTGACTGGGATGTGAACAGTTTTATTAACCAATTGCCACCCAGGCCAATTTTGACATGTCTCTCCTACATGTAAAAATCATTATTTTTTTTGCCGTATGACAGCCGGCGGGCGGGAAGTGGTTAAGGAACATCTGGCAAACATTAAGAAAGGGATCCCCTAACACACAGTTGCTCATCATTACCTGGAATGTCATAATAAAAATCCAGTAGCAACCACTTTCATAGCCATAGATCGATTTACACCTCATTGGCATGGGAGTGTGACAAAGAGAGAGAGATCTCGTGGTTGGAAACACGCTAGATCTATGATTTCAAATGTTATACTCCCTGTGGTCTAAATGTTGACTGGGATGTGAACAGTATTATTAACCACTTGCCACCCAGGCCAATTTTGACATTTCTCTCCTACATGTAAAACTCATAATTTTTTTCTTCCAGGATGAGAATCATTTGTTATTGAGATAAAAGGACATACTAGTGTCACACCTCTGATGAAATCCTGTTGGATGAAACATGTCAGGCAGGCTGACGCTAGCATGCTGAGAGCCGCAGCCATTTGAACATCGTGATGTACTTGTTTCTGTATTAACCACTTCAGCCCCAGAAGAATTTACCCCCTTCCTGAGCACTTTTTGCGATTCGGCACTGCGTCACTTTAACTGACAATTGTGCCATTGTGCGACGTGGCTCCCAAACAAAATTGACATTTCCCCCCCACACACACACTTTGCGCTACGTTATAAACAAAAAAAGATTGACAATTTTGCTATAATAAATTTCCCCCATAAATATATAAAAAAACATTTTTTTCCCTCATTTTAGGCCAATATGTATTCTTCTACATATTTTGGTAAAAAAAAAATAAAAAAAAAATATCGATAAGCGTTTATTGATTGGTTTGCGCAAAAGTTATAGCGTCTACAAAATAGGGCATAGTTTTATGGCATTTTTATTAATTTTATTATTTTTTTTTACTAGTAATGGCGCTGATCAGCAATTTTTATCATGACTGCGACATTATGGCGGACACATCGGACATTTTTGGGACCATTGTCATTTATACGGTAATCAGTCCTATACAAATGCACCCATTCCTGTGTAAATGGCACTGGCAGTGAAGGGGTTAACCACTAGGGGGCAGTGTAAGGGTTAAGTGTGTCCTTGGGAGTGTTTCTAACTGTGAGGGCGTGGCTACATGTGACACGTCACTGGTAAGCAGATTGGATTTCCACGTGGTGCGGTGTGCTTTCTTATACACATTGAAGCTGGTGATGGGTTTGTCAACTCTCCCTTCTTGGATTTACTTCTCATTTAGCCCCGCATGTGGACTTTTATATTCTTATGTTTTGCCGATCAACAAATTGTGCCAGCTGCTCTCAATACTATCGCTAACATTATTAAGTAGCGTGGATATTGACCTGCTTTGTACTGTTTTAACTATTATTATTTGTTAATCAATAATTCTGATTTTTCTATATTAAACAAGAACGCTCCGCACTTTCCAATACTCTGTTCTCAGTTTTCTTCTTTTTTTTTTTTGGAAACCATAATTCTTAGATGACTGACGATTAATATGGTTTAATCTTTTGTCTGTACAACTGCTGTACCCATTATGGGGGGCTCCCACCATCCCTGATCTGAGTTCCCAGGTCTGTACACCCGCTGTGCCCATTATGAGAGGTTCCCACCATCCCTGTGCTGAGTTCCCAGGTCTGTACACCCGCTGTGCCCATTATGAGGGGTTCCCACCATCCCTGATCTGAGTTGCCAGGTCTGTACACCCGCTGTGCCCATTATGAGGGGTTCCCACCATCCCTGATCTGAGTTCCCAGGTCTGTACACCCGCTGTGCCCATTATGAGAGGTTCCCACCATCCCTGATCTGAGTTCCCTGGTCTGTACACCCGCTGTGCCCATTATGAGAGGTTCCCACCATCCCTGTGCTGAGTTCCTGGATCTGTACTATTGCTGTGCCCATTATGAGAGGTTCCCACCATCCCTGATCTGAGTTCCCAGGTCTGGTCTGTACACCTGCTGTGCCCATTATGAGAGGTTCCCACCATCCCTGTGCCAAGTTCCCAGATCTATACACTTGCTGTGCCAATTATGAGGGGTTCCCACCATCCCTGTGCTGAGTTCCCGGATCTGTACACTTGCAGTGCCCATTATGAGGGGTTTCCACCATCCCTGTGCTGAGTTTCCAGGTCTGTACACTTGCAGTGACCATTATGAGGGGTTAATTTTGTTTATTGAAAATCTTACAAACAACAACTTATATACAATAAAACCATAATAAATAAAACATATTTACAAAATAATTGAATATAATTATACCGACCAGAAAGAACAAGAACAAAATAAACGGTGCAAACTAAATTGCGCACAACATAATCCCTATGGGAGAGCCAGACTAAGGAACATCACCGTCACCATGCATGTAGCCTTTTATCAAAATTGTATTGGATCTGAAAATCTAGGGGAGTGAAAGAAGAATACAAAGAAAGCCGCACACCCCGAGATCAACAGGCAGCAGCTACAAAGTCCTGATATTCCTCCATGCCTTTATCCAGGCCTCCTGCTGCCACCCGTCTTTCTCAAGACCCCGAATCTTCCCAACCTCACCCAGAATGTTCTGCATCACCACTTCCACAGGGAGGATTTTACTCCGTAAGGATACCTAACACCGTGCGCTCCACGTGAAATAACGGACTACTAAACTAACTAGAAAAAGTGTTTCCAAATCATAATCCCGACGAGTCTGAAAGGCCCCATACACCCACTCTGCATAACTCATATGGGGGAGGAAGGGTATACTCAGAGCCCTCCCCACCCTCTTGTACACCTCTATATTAAAAGGACACTGAAGTAGAAAGTGATCCATGGACTCCACCACTCCTCCACACTCCACTCTCGGGCAGCCCCGATCACTCATGGAAAGAAACTTCAAGTTGCCCTTCACATATAGTTTTCCATGAAAGGCAAGCCAAGCCTGATCCCTAAACTTCATTGGGATTCTCTCCAAATTAATCAATCGCAAACCCACCCCCAAAACCAGGCTTGGGCAATCCCTCAAGGCCAGTGGCTCGCAAAAAACAGAGCTCATGATCCGCTTCTCAAGAAGTTTCCTTGGAAGAGATCTGACTTCTCCTGCTGTTACTTGCCACTGCCGAAGTATTTTCAAACACAGGGCAACATAAGCCGGGAGCTTATCATGCTTGACCCTCAGGCTTTTCACTGGCCCACCATTTTCCCAGTCTCGCAGAAAGGGTCTAAACCAGGACTGGAAAATACCAACCCACCCAGGCGGTCTCTCTGCCATCATGTTACCAAGATTGTACTTCACAAACATCAGAGAGAAAAAGACTACAGGGTTGATCATCCCTAGACCACCCTCCCGCCTAGCAAGGTAAGTCACATTCCTTTTGACAAGGTTTATTCTGTTCCCCCATAACAGCTGGAAGAAACAAGTATAGACCCTGGTATAGAGAGAAGCTGGCAAACCGCAAACAAAACTGACATATAGAAAAATCAGAATCAGGTAAGTCTTGATCAGATCAACCTTTTCCCTCAAGGAAAGCTGCCAACCTTTCCAGCTTGCCACCTTGGCATCGGCATTCTCCACCCTGTTCACCCAATTTGCATGACCATAGTCACCTGGGCCAAATTCAATGCCTAGAACTCTAATTTTTTGTTGGGGCTCCAGGAAGTCATCCGGGAGAACAAAGCTCTCACCTTCCACGCCCATCCAGAAAGCTTCACACTTGTCCTGGTTGACCTTTGAACCTGATGCCTCTGAATACTGCGTTATCAGTGAGACCACCTCCTGCACCTCCCCAGTCCCAGAAACAAAAACAGAAACGTCATCAGCATAGGCCACAACTTTCAAAGGAGGCTCACCAGTGATGCCCAAAGGTACCCCACACAATGGCCCATTCTCCAGCCTTCTAATGAAGGGGTCGATTGCAAATGCATATAACAAAGGACTCAATGGGCACCCCTGACGCACACCCGAGCCGACCACAAAGGGTTGCCCGACCCAACCATTAACCAGAGGAAAGCTTTCAGCCCCTTTGTACAAAATCTTGAGCCAATCAATGAAACCCCCCCCCAGGCCATATCTGCCAAGAAGGAGCCATAAGTACTCATGATTAACCCGATCAAAGGCCTTAGCCTGATCCAATGTCAGCAAAAATGTACCCCAACCGGCAGCCTTACAACGCTCCAAGGCCTCCCGGATGGCTAACACTGCTGAGAAAGTGCTTCTACCTTGGACCGAACAGTGCTGGTGGTGGGATAACAAACTGCCTGCCACTGGCGATAATCGCCAGAAAAAAATCTTTGCCAGTATCTTTCTATCGACATTAAGAAGGCTAATGGGGCGCCAGTTCTCTATCATCGAAGGATCTTTACCCTTTGACTGAAGGATCACTGCAGATTGCCTCATGGAGGGAGGGAGAGAACCCTCATACAAACAGCTATTAAAAACCTCCGCAAGGTAGGGAGCCAGGATCGTCTTAAAACATTTATAAAACTCAGCTGTCAACCCATCTGGCCCTGGCGATTTCTTGATGGCCAGTTTATCAATAGCCTGGACTACCTCATCTGCAGTGATTTCATCTGTCAAATTCATCAAAGGAACATTACTTTCCAGTCCTGGTGTAGAGTCCAAAAAACCCAACATCCTTGTCCGATCAAGGTTCCTTCCTCCCAGGAGATCGGCATAGTATGACCTGACAACATCCAGGATCCCTGACCTAGACTTCGTCAGAGAGCCCGTACTGTCCTTCAGGCCATGGACCGTCTTAACTGCTACGCTCTGTTTACAGTTCTGGTAAGGGTCAGGCGAATGGTATTTCCCGTAATCCCTCTCCTGAACCAAAGAGGCGTGCCGGTCATATTCATGTCTCCTAAGGAGGAACTTCACCTCAGAGATCGCCCCAGAATCTCCTCCATTCGAAACAAGGCGGTCAAGTTTCCTCCGCAAACGCTGGTAGGTGATATACTTATCTTGCTGCTTCTTTCTTCCTATGGCCTTGAAAAGCCTAACAGTCCGCTGCTTTACAAGCTCCCACCATTCTGACTTGCTGTTGCAAAAGTCTAGGATTGTTACCTGTGCTTGAAAAAAATCCTCAAAGGATTGTCTTACTCTCTCGTCTTCTAGGAGGACCGAATTCAATCTCCAGATACCCCTCCACCTAGGTGGCATGTCTGAGGCATTCAGAGTCACAGATAAAATACAGTGATGGGAAAACTCCACTGCCCGACACACAGGTGCCGAAAAAGCAGAGTCTCCCTTTAAAAAAAAAAACCTATCTATCCTACTCTGACTACTACCTCTCTGAAAAGTGAACCCCGTGCTGTCTGGGCAACGCTTAATGTGCGCATCTACCAGACCTGCTTCCCTAACTATCGCATTGAGAAAAAGGGTGTCATAGCCCAGCTTATCTCTGAAACCTCTCCTGTCTTTAGACCTAGTAATGATGTTAAAATCACCTCCAAAAGATAACCTGCTGGGCCGTAAAAAGAAAAGGCTTAATCTTTGTAAAGAGGCATTTCCTGTCCCACTTCGTCTGGGGACCATAGATGTTAATCAGGCGCAAGTCCTGCCCCCTTACAGAGACGTCCAAGACCATGCATCTCCCAATCTCTACCTCAATTACCCGCCGGCATGTTACCATACCAGAAAAAAGGACTGCAACCCCGCTGTAAGGCTCGGCCACAAGAGACCAAAATGAGGGACCACGTCTCCACTCCTTCTTTGCCAGATGTATATCGGTCAGACTATTCAGATGGGTCTCTTGTAAAAACAAAATGTCAGCATCAAACTCGCTGAGCAAAAATAAGGCCATATGACAAGCGCTTACTGATCTTAAGCTGGCAACATTAATGGTTGCCACTTTTATTGGAGTGGGAACTGCCATTAGGGTAGTTGAGGCAGACGTTTCTTAGCCTGACTACTCCCTCTGCCTGGAGAACCAGCGCGCTTTGTTGCGCCCTGGCACTTATCATCCATAGAGGACGCAGAACTGAACGAGTCCCAATCATCATCATCATCGTCCGACAGGATCTTAAACTTATTTTCCAAAGGCAAAACTTCAGGATTGAAGGGAACTGAACCCCTTTTTTTCCTTCTTTTGCCCCTCCTCCTCCTATCCTCCAACCACTCCATATCATCCTTGGATAAACCACAACCAGCCTCCCCACACCTATCCTGCCCTTCAACCCCCTCCCCCCACTCTCCCTTCCCTTATCTACCACCAGGCCAGCCTCCCCACCATTTTCCCCACTTTTCTGCACCCTACGGTCTGCAATAGAAACCCTGCAGCGTCGGGGGAGGGGGACTGGCACCACACCTGACGCACCAGCCTCAGCACCTCTTACTGCCTCTGCAATTTTAGAAGACACAGAAGGATTGGACACATTCTTGGCAACTGAAACTTTACATACAGACTGGGAAGACACAGGCACACTAGGTACACGCACAGACTGGGAGGACTTAGACACATTGGGTACTGGCACAGACTGCGGAGACACAGACACATTGGGTATTGGCACCGACTGGGGAGACACAGACACATTGGGTATTGGCACAGACTCAGATGGACTCCCAGGCCCTCCAGCTGCTGAGCTCTGTGCATCCTCCATGTCCAGATGGAAGAACTCTCTCATGAGCTCAGGCTTGTTGTGCATTGCCTCAGGACACTGACTGTAAGGATGCCCCACTGCATTGCACAGATTACACCTTATAATATTACAATCCTTCACCAAATGTCCTATACCCTGACACAGAGAGCACTTCATCACTGGACAGGAGGATGCAAGATGCCCTTTATCTCCACATTTGTTGCAGAGCTTTGGCTGGCCAGGGTAGAAGATGGTCAGCCTGTCCCTCCCCAGGAAAGCTGAGGATGGCAGATGCTGAACAACATTGTCAATGACCTTTAATTTTAGCTGCACAGACCATCCCCCTGTCCATATCATCCAAAATCTTTCTTAGGGGGCTCAGGACATCCCCATACCTCCTCAACCATGCAGTTAGATCCCCTTGTGGTATGGATTCATTGCGCACAAGTATTGTCACCATTTTAATGGAGGGGCTGGCGTGATATAAGCTTGGGGATGAGCCCTTTCCAGTCCGGCAGGCCCCTACACACGTGTTCAAACTTCTCCCGAAATATGTCCAAAGACTCCGGACGGATAAAGGACAAATCATATTCATAGGAACCTGCCGGACTGATCAGGGCGAAGATATCTGCAGGCCTAAACCCCATCTGCAGGATTTTATCCACCACTGTCCTCCTATGTGGGGGGTTTCCATCGCCTTCCCATTTCAACTGGACAACATTCCTCCTTTTAAACAGGGAGGAAGATAGAACATTCCCATGCTCTGTCCCTGCTTGTTCCACCTTCCCAGATCCTGTGGCAGCAACACCAGCATAAGTTTTTCTTCCACCACCAGCATTTTCAGTCTTGTCCCCGAACACTCTGCTTCAATCCTGGGAGTCATCACAGTCTTGGCTACTGCAGACTCCTGGAGATCTGTAGTACTACTACTCCCAGCATCTCCTCCACCATTCACAGGAACAGCCGCTGTGCCTGGTCCAGGCAAAGTCTCTGTATTGTCCATGGACCTCTCTGCAGACTGAAGCTGACAGTTATTTATTGCTTGCTGTATATTGTCTATGGGTCTGGGCTGACTGTATGTAGTACTACAACCCTCAGCAGGCCCATTGTCATTAAAGTTCACACCATCCTGCACCTGCACCTGCTCTCTCCACAGGTCTTTCTTCCACAGGGCTAGGAACGGTGTCCATCTTCTCCTCACCATCCTGGGGAGCTGAATCTGGACTGGCCTCCAATTTATTGATCACATCCAGCATGTCAGAACCTTCATCCTCCGGCTCAGATGTTCCACATTGCTGGGGAGGGGAAGGGGACAGAGGCCTCCGCCATTGAGGGCTCAGCAGATGTCTGAGATGTTGAAGAGCTGGGCTCATCCTCCGGGCCCACTTTCTCACTCTCTGCTTGCATCTCCTCACTCTCCATGCAGGAAGAGGCTCCTTTCCTCATTTGGTTAAATCGCTCCTCATTCTTATATTTCTCTTTAAATGCTCCACTATTCTCCTTCAGAGAACTCACCAATTCCTTCTGCTTCCGCAGAGCTTGTTCCAGGTCCTTCAATTCAGGCCTCAGAACCGATCTCCTTTTGCTGAAGACTTTGGCACAAACCTGCTTTTTCTTTTTAAATTCAGCTTTCAAAGCTCCCAACTTCTCCTCTTCCTTCTCAATCCGCTTCAGCATTTCCACAATCCTCCGTCTAAAGGCAGACAGAGATTCATCCTTCCTTGGGCAAGGCCCAGAATCTTCCACAGGCTGAGGCCTATCCAGGGGGCCCCCACCAGGGTCCTCCCCAGGATCCAGCATCCTTCCTGGGGCAGAGGAGTAACTCTAGCCCCTGGTCTCTGGAAGCACAGGAGCAAAGGAACTAGCAACCTCGCTGTCAAGGAGAAGAATGGCAGTTTCCCACCATCCCTGTGCTGAGTTCCCGAATCTGTACACTTGCTGTGCCCATTATGAGAGGTTCCCACCATCCCTGATCTGAGTTCCCAGGTCTGGTCTGTACACCTGCTGTGCTCATTATGAGAGGTTCCCACCATCCTTGTGCTGAGTTCCCGGATCTATACACTTGCTGTGCCCATTATGAGGGGTTCCCACCATCCCTGTGCTGAGTTCCTGGATCTGTACACTTGCTGTGCCCATTATGAGGGGTTCCCACCATCCCTGTGCTGAGTTTCCGGATCTGTACACTTGCTGTGCCCATTATGAGAGGTTCCCACCATCCCTGATCTGAGTTCCCTGGTCTGGTCTGTACACCTACTGTGCCCATTATGAGAGGTTCCCACCATCCCTGTGCTGAGTTCCCGGATCTATACACGTGCTGTGCCCATTATGAGGGGTTCCCACCATCCCTGTGCTGAGTTCCCAGATCTGTACACTTGCTGTACCCATTATGAGAGGTTCCCACCATCCCTGATCTGAGTTTCCGGGTCTGTACACCTGCTGTGCCCATTATGAAGGGTTAATTTTGTTTATTGAAAATCTTACAAACGACAAATTATATACAATAAAACCATAATAAATAAATAAAACATATTTACAAAATAATTGAATATGACTATACAAAACAGAACAAGAACAAAATAAGCAGTGAAAACCAAATTGCGCACAACATAATCCCTACGCGAGAGCCAGACTAAGGAACATCACTGTCACCATGCATGTAGCCTTTTATCAAAAATATATTTGATCGGGGGAGTGAAACAAGAACACAGAGAAAAGCCATACACCCCAAGATCAACAGGCAGCAGCTACAGAGCCCTGATATTCCTCCACGCCTTTATCCAGGCCTTCTGCTGCCACCTGTCTTTCTCAAGACCCTGAATCTTCCCAACCTCAACCAGAATGTCCTGCATCACCACTTAAACAGGAAGGATTTTACTCCATAAGGATACCTGACAACGTGCACTCCACGTGAAATAACGGACTACTAGACTAACTAAAAAAAGTGTTTCCAAATCATAATCCTGACCAGTCTGGAATGCCCCATACACCCACTCTGCATAACTCATATGGGGGAGGAAGGATATACTCAGAGCCCTCCCCACCCTCTTGTACACCTCTATATTAAAAGGGCACTGAAGTAGAAAGTGATCCATGGACTCCACAACTCCCCCACACTCCACTCTCAGGCAGCCCCGATCACTCATGGAAAGAAACTTCAAGTTGCCCTTCACATATAGTTTTCCATGAAAGGCAAGCCAAGCCTGATCCCTAAACTTCATTGGGATTCTCTCCAAATTAATCAATCGCAAACCCACCCCCAAAACCAGGCTTGGGCAATCCCTTAAGGCCAGTGGCTCGCCAAAAGTAGAGCTCATGATCCACTTTTCAAGAAGTTTCTTTGGAAGAGATCTGACTTTTCCTGCTGTTACTTGCCACTGCCGAAGCATTTTCAAACACAGGGCAACATAAGCTGGGAGCTTATCATGCTTGACCCTCAGGCTTTTCACTGGCCCACCATTTTCCCAGTCTTGCAGAAAGGGCCTAAACCAGGACTGGAAAATACCAACCCACCCAGGCGGTCTCTCTGCCAACATGTTACCAAGATTGTACTTCACAAACATCAGTGAGAAAAAAAGAGTACAGGGTTGATCATCCCTAGACCACCAGGAAGGACCGCCTAGGAAGGTAAGTCACATTCCTTTTGACAAAGTTTATTCTGTTCCCTCGCAACAGCTGGAAGAAACAAGTATAGACTCTGGTATAGAGAGAAACTGGCAAAAACGCAAACAAAACTGACATACAGAAAAATTGGAATCAGGTAAGTCTTGATCAGATCAACCTTTTCCCTCAAGGAAAGCCGCCAACCTTTCCAGCTTGCCACCTTGGCATCGGCATTCTCCAGCCTGTTCACCCAATTTGTATGACCATAGTCACCTGGGCCAAATTCAATGCCTAGAACTCACATTTTTTGTTGGGGCTCCAGGAAGTCATCCGGGAGAACAAAGCTCTCACCTTCCACGCCCACCCAGAAAGCTTCACACTTGTCCTGGTTGACCTTTGAACCTGATGCCTCTGTATACTGCGTTATCAGTGAGACCACCTCCTGCACCTCCCCAGTCCCAGAGACAAAAACAGAAACATCATAAGCATAGGCCACAACTTTCAAACCAGTGATGCCCAAAAGGTACCCCACACAATGGTCCCCTCTCTAGCCTTCTGATGAAGGGGTTGATTGCAAACACATATAGCAGAGGACTCAATGGGCACCCCTGACGCACACCCGAGCCGACCACAAAGGGCTGCCTGTCCCAACCATTAACCAGAGGAAAGATTTAAGCCCCTTTGTACAAAATCTTGAACCAATCAATGAAACCCCCTCCAGGCCATATATGCCAAGAAGGAGCCATGAGTACTCATGATTAACCCAATCAAAGGCCTTAGCCTGGTCCAATGTCAGCAAAAATGTACCCCAACCAGCATCCCTAAAACGCTCCAAGGCCTCCTGGACAGCTAACACTGCTGATAAAGTGCTTCTACCCTGGACCGAGCAGTGCTGGTGGTGGGATAATAAACTGCCTGCCACTGGTGACAACCTCCAGAAAAAAATCTTTGCCAGTATCTTTCTATCGACATTAAGAAGGCTAATGGGGCGCCAATTCCCAATCACTGAAGGATCTTTCCCCTTTGATAGAAGGATCACTGCAGGTTGCCTCATGGAGGGAGGGAGAGAACCCCCCATACAAACATCCATTAAAAACCTCCGCAAGGTAGGGAGCCAAGATCGTCTTAAAACATTTATAAAATTCAGCTGTCAAACCATCTGGCCCTGGTGTTTTCTGCAGATTGCCTCATGGAGGGAGTCAGAGAACCCTCATGCAAACAGCCATTAAAAACCTCTGCAAGGTAGGGAGCCAGGATCGTCTAAGCCCTTGTACACACGGTCAAAGAATCCGTCGGAATGTGTCCTATCGGACCGTGTTGTCGGATAATCCGACTGTGTGTGGTATGCATCGGACTGATTCCGTCGGAATATCCGTCGGACCCAATTTTCCAACTTGTTGGAAATATTTCCCGACCAACTGGTTCGATCGGACATACTACAATCATGTGTAGGGAATTTTGATCGGACCAAGTGCCACGCATGCTCAGATCAAATTCCTACATCAAAGCTATTGGCTACTAGCCTGAACGTAGTCCCATCATAACGAAATTACGTCATCACGTTCTGAATGATCGGATTTTTCGACAACTTAGTCCGACTGCGTGTATGCAACAGTTTCTGACAAGATCCAACGGACAAAATCCGACGGACAAAATACGACGGATTTGGTTGTCGAAATCTTCGACCGTGTGTACAGGGGCTTAGAAGGCTAATGGGGCGCCAATTCCCAATCATCGAAGGATCTGTACCCTTTGATAGAAGGATCACTGCAGATTGCCTCATGGAGGGAGGGAGAGAACCCCCCCATACAAATATCCATTAAAAACCTCCGCAAGGTAGGGAGCCAGGATTGTCTTAAAACATTTTTAAAATTCAGCTGTCAAACCATCTGGCCCTGGTGTGTTCTGCAGATTGCCTCATGGAGGGAGTCAGAGAACCCTCATGCAAGCAGCCATTAAAAACCTCTGCAAGGTAGGGAGCCAGGATCATCTTAAAAGTGGTTGTAAACCCTCAGATACATGTTTAGCTTGTCAGATACTACTGATCGCTGCCTGAGAAAGTGCACTTACTTGTTTACTTTTCATAAAAATCGCTGTTTTATAGTCCATGACGTCATGTGCGATTGCGCAGTATGGACTTTTAAGCGTGGCATGTATCCTATGCCGCATGTGTTTTTTCGGCTTGTCTGCATTGGAATGTACGTGAGATTCTCCTCAGAACGGCACAGAGGAGAAGTCTTGCAATGTAGATATCAGCCTGCTCTTCATGATACTCCCCCTTGTGACTCAACAAGACGTCACGCAGGGGAGTGAATCAGAGCAGAGCAGAGAAAGAGAGAGACAGACAAGAAACAAGCAGTATACAGTGGGGAGTGAAAATCCTATGTTAAAACAAATCTTACAATGTAAGTACATGATAAAATATTTTAGCAAAATAGAAAGATTTAAAAACATTTTTTTCTTCGTAGTTATATTTTTTATGTTTTTTTTTTCTGGGGACAAAAATAATAATGTTTAATAATATTAAAATAATAAATAGAGATTGTAATAATAATAATAATAATATTAAAATAATAAATAGATAATTATTTAAATTAATCAATTCATTGCATTGTCTTTAGTTTATTAATAATGGGAATTCTTAACCACCTTCAGCCCCGGATCCATTTTGCTGGTCAAAGACCAGACCACTTTTTGCGAATTCGGCACTGCGTCGCTTTAACTGACAATTGCGCGGTCGTGTGACATGGCTCCCAAACAAAATTGACATCCTTTTTTCCCCACAAATAGAGCTTTCTTTTGGTGGTATTTGATCACCTCTGTGGTTTTTATTTTTTGCGCTATAAACAAAAATAGAGCGACAATTTTGAAAAAAAACACATTATTTTTTACTTTTTGTTATAATAAATATCCCCCAGAAACAGGGCTCAAGTCCTGCGGGAACACATGGGAACGGAGTTCCTTTACTTTTTCCACAACAGGAACTCCCATTAGCAGCCGTGTCCTGCAAGACTTTGAGGTATGCGAGGTGTGTGGCAGGTGCTACATCAGCAGCCACCGACACAGCTCGTAATAGTAAGTGGCGCACACTTGACCGTTCAGGCATTGCCAGTAGGGGGCATGACAGCTTCCGCTTCGATCTACCTGTCAATCACAGATAGCTGGCGGGTAGATCAGGTCTAGGTCTATCTGACGGGTAGATCAGCTATTCTGCTCACAGGACATGCAGGGAGAGAGGTGAGCTGAGGGAGGAACATCAGTTTGGGGTGGTAAGCTGAGCACAACACCTGGCAAAGTTTAATGCCAGGAGGGAAGTTTATGTGGAAATATGTGAAGGGTTGGAATAGCAGCGAGTGTGTGTGTTGGAGCCCTGCAGAGTTTGCAGCCCCCCAAGCTAACATACATCTCCTAAGCAGGAACACATCACTATCTCCCCAAGCATTCTGTCCAGATAATGTGCAGTTCATTTATGGCCTTTCCGTTTAACCCTGTGTTATCCAAACTCTGTTAATTGAAAAGTGTAAACTCACCACATAAACACTCTATATACAAAATAACATCCCCAATAAAGATCAGAACATGATGTTCACATTTGCATGGAAGAACAATTGAATGAATGCTGATTATTCAGAGAATTACCGTATTTATGTTTATTGAGGATTTTTTTTAATGTAATAAGAGTTAAGCTTCATACACACAATAGGAAAATTGGATGAAAAATACCACTTTTGAAGTGTTCGTGCATATGAGCGTATCATTTTTTTTTTTTGGTGGGGGAGTGGATCTTGCGTGGGAGTTCCCACACTTTTTTCCCCAGGACTTGACCCCTGCCCAGAAATATATAAAAAAAACATTTTTTTCCCTCAGTTTAGGCCGATACGTATTCTTCTACATATTTTTGGTAAAAAAAAAATCACAATAAGCGATTATTGATTGGTTTGCGCAAAAAAGTTATAGCGTTTACAAAATAAGGGATAGTTTTATGGCATTTTTATTAATATTTTTTTTTTGTAATGGAAGCTGAAAGAGCATATGTGGAAAGTCCTACCCCAGAGAAACAAAATATATGGTTAGAAAAACAACAGGAATATAAAATGGTGATTATGAGGAAAATAGAGAATAAAAGGCTATTTCAGAGCCAGATTGCTTATGGGGAGGGGGAAAGAGTTGGGAGAATGTTGGCACACTTGGTAAACACCAATTCCCTGTCCTCCTCTGTCCCTGCGATCAGGACAGAAGAAGGAGAAATTATAACACAGGGCGCAGAGATTATAGGTACTTTCAGAACATACTATGAGAAACTGTACAGGTCTCGGGGGGCGGTGAAGGACAGGGAAATGGATATATTTTTTTAAAGTATTAAAACTCCGTCCCTCACTGAGGAGGAGAGGGGGGTAATGGAAGCCCCACTAACATTAGAGGAAATTCAATCAGCGATGGCAGAAATGGCTAACCAGAAATCCCCAGGTCCAGACGGTTTACCAGTAGAAATATACAAAAATTTCGGGAAAATAATGCTTCCAGAGCTTCTTAAAGTTTTAAACTGGGCAAAAGAAGAAGGGAAGCTTCCAAAATCAATGACCGAAGCAACGATAGTTATTTTGCTTAAGGAGGGGAAAGACCCATTGGATACGAAATCTTATCGACCTATATCCCTCCTTTGTTCTGACGCTAAAATATTAGCTAAAGTGTTGGCACTCAAATTATTTCGAGACTCGTGCATCCCGATCAAACGGGATTTATCCCCGGTAGGTCCACTAGTATGAATGTTAGGAGGCTTTACCTAAATCTACAGTTGCCAACGGAAAACGAGGGTAAAAGAGCAATTATGGCTCTAGATGTGGGTAAAGCCTTCGATAGTCTAGAATGGGGATATATATGGCGAACACTGGGCACATTTGGGTTTGGCCCCAAGTTTATTGCTTGGGTACAAACCCTATATAATGGTCCTAGTGCGCGAATAAGGATTAATGATGAGTACTCAGATAGGTTTTCTCTGGAGAGGGGAACAAGACAGGGGTGCCCACTGTCACCCCTGATTTTCGCTCTTGCTATGGAGCCGTTAGCCATCGCAATACGATCAAATATAAATATGGTAGGCTTCCAAAGAAAGAGGGGGGAGGAGAAAATAGCTCTGTACGCAAACGATATCCTCCTCTTCTTGGGGGACACGGAGCAGACCCTTAGACAGGGGATGACTATACTTGCCGATTTTGGTAATCTTACTGGATTGGTTATAAATTGGGAAAAGTCAGCCCTAATGCCAGTAGATTCAATAGTGAATCGAAACATGCTGGCAGCCCCGCAGATAGAAGTGGTTGATCAAATAAAATACTTAGGGATACTTATTAAAAGAGACCCTGAAAAATATATTGGTGATAATATACTCCCACTAATAACTAAATTTAGAACTAAGACTGAAATATGGAAGAAGCTCCCACTATCAGTTGCGGGAAGATGTAACCTGATCAAAATGGTGTAGCTGCCCCAGATGCTGTACTTACTGCATAACTCCCCGGTATGGGTTGATAAAAAGTGGTTTAAGAAAATAGAAGAATTATTTAGAGAACTCATATGGAAAGGTCGAGTGTCAAGGATTAGCCTCCAGACCTTACAACTACCAACTAGGAAAGGAGGAATGGCAGTACCTCATCCACGGAGCTATTTTTTAGCAGCTCAATTACAGCATCTGGGGATAAGTAAAGGTAGGGCCGGAGGAACAAATGAGGCATTGATGATAGCAGAGTCCCCTCACAATACAATAGTGGAAGCTCTGGAGGCAAACTCATTTCAATATAGGATACCGACGATAAAAATGGTTTTAAAAGTCTGGAAGTCAGTAAAGGCAATAAAAGGCCTGGGAGGCCTGACTAAACATACCCCATTATGGAACAATTTAAATTTGCCAGAAATGGAATTGATTGGTAGATATAGACCATGGGAGATAAAGGGGATTGATAAATTGGCCCAATTATATGAAGGAAGTATATTGAAAACATTTAATGCATTGAGGGCGGAGTTTGACATACCAAAGCATTCATTCTATAAATATTTGTAGATCCGACATGCGCTGGATAAACAATTTAATAAACAAGGCCCAGTGTGGAATAACTCCCCTTTTTATGGCAGATTGAATGCGCAAGAAAAGGCAGGGGGAACCATAGCAGAAATATACCCATACATAACTGAAGGGAATATAGAAAACCCAGAGAAACTTAAATGTAGAGGGAAATGGGAGGAGGAATTTGGGGTATTTTCGGATGAGCAATGGAGGAAGTTATTAGAGGCAGGACATTCTATCTCAATCTCGCCTGCACAGAAGGTTTCTCACTTGATGTTGTTGCATAGATCATACTATACCCCCAAGAGACTGTTTGGCTTCGGGAAAAGAGAGGATGATAAGTGTCCAAGATGTCAAGATACTGGCGGGACCTAGCGCACATGTTCTGGAGATGTCCCAGACTATTCCGATACTGGTCAGAAATTATCCACACTCTGAATGAAACGTTTGGAGTGGGAGTAGGGAGAGATCCCAGACTATATGTGCTGGGACTAGCTGAGGGAATAGGGGGCTCATCCTGTACAACTAAAGCAATACTGAGGTGTATGTTTCAGGCAAGAAAGCTTATAGCACAGAGGTGGCAGGCAGAGAGCCCCCCCTCGGCAAGAGACTGGACGAGGTTAATAACAGAAACAATATGGAAGGAGAGGACAGTATATATAAAAAGAGGAAACCTGAAGGAATTTGAAAAAATATGGAAGCCTTGGATGGACAGGATAGGATATTCAATGTAGGGGGAGGGAGGTGGAGAGAGAGGGGGATGGAGGGAGGGAACATTCTGTTTTTTTTTTTTTTGTTTTTTTTTGTTTTTTTTTGTCTGAAGGGAAATAATGCTGTGAAGTCAGATAATCGTTAAAATTATGAAGGATTGACTGTACCCTTGGCGATCTAATGGTTTCTTTTTATATATGTTTAAAATTTTGATATAATATGATATAAAGATTGTATTTATGAAGAAAATGAATAAAGAATACTTAAAGTAAAAAAAAAAATATTTTTTTTTACTAGTAATGGTGGCGATCAGCGATTTTTATTGTGACTGCGACATTATGGCGGACACATCAGACATTTTTGACACATTTTTGGGACCATTGTCATTTATACAGCAATCACTGCTATATAAATGCAGTGATTCCTGTGTAAATGACACTGGCAGTGAAGGGGTTAACCAGTGGGTGGCAGTGTAGGGGTTAAGTGTTCCTAGGGGTGTGTTACTAACTGTGGGGGGCTGGGCTTTCATTTAGTGAACACTGATCTCTGCTCCAATCACATGGAGCTGAGATCAGCGTCATTAGTTGCTAGGCAGAATGGGAAAATGCTGTTTACAACGGCATTTCTCCATTCAGCCGCCCCCGTGAGACGATCGCGGGTATGCCTGCGGCGATCGAGTCTGCGGGACCCACGACCGGACTCACGGGGGACCCGACCGGCACGTGAGCGCACTGCCGCCGACGCGTTCGCGATTGTGGGGGCGCCAAATTTAAAGGGACGTACAGGTACACCCATTTGCCTGCCCGTGCCATTCTGCCGACGTACATCGGCGTGTATATATATACACACACACACACAGACACACATACAATATATATATATATATATATACACACACAAATACATATATTTATATATATATATATATATATATATATATATAAATAATGATATAAATCAAAATAGAGAAACAAATAATCTTTTTAAATTTTTTTTGTAGATATAGTTTTTACAGGTTATTACATTTAAATTAAATATAATAAATCTATAATGCCAATGTTCGTCAATATATATAGGGAAACAGCTATACTGTTCACTATATTTATTACAGCCTTGATCGGCATTTCATGTAATGAAATGCTTTGTTGCCTTAGTAACGGCAATCGAGATCGAGGCTTGGTTACGACGCTACGGCGCATGCACAAGATTTCATGAGGTACACCAACTAAGGGCGGAAATGACGTCCGCAAAGTCTTCTAAAATCAGCAGTAACAATGGCGCGGGCGATACCCGGAATGCAGTGCAATATAAAACTTCTCAAAAAGGTAATTATAACGCTCGTTTTTGTAATATTTAGAGATATTATGAATGCTGATATTAATAATTATACAAACATTTGAAAATTAGAATTTTTTTGGTGGGGTTTACTTCCTCTTTAAAACATTTACTATTCAGCTGTCAACCCATCTGGCCCTGGCGTTTTCTTGATGGCCAGTTTATCAATAGCCTGGATTACCTCATCTGCAGTGATTTCATCTGTCAAATTCTTCAAAGGAACATTACTTTCCAGACCTGGTGTAGAGTCCAAAAAACCAACATCCTTGCCCAATCAAGGTTCCTTCTCACAGGAGATCGGCATAGTAAGACCTGACAATCTCCAGGATCCTTGACCTAGACTTAGTCAGAGAGCCCGTACTGTCCTTCAGGCAATTGACCGTCTTAACTGCTACGCTCTGTTTACAGTTCAGGTATTGGTCAGGCGAATGGTATTTCCTGTAATCCCTCTCCTGAACCAAAGAGGCGTGCCGGTCATATTGATGTTTCCTAAGAAGGAGTTTCACCTTAGAGATTGCCCCAGAATCTCCACTATTTGAAACAAGGTGGTTAAGTTTCCTCCGCAAATGCTGATAGGTGATATGCCTATTTTTCTGCTTCTTTCTTCCTATAGCCTTGAAAAGCCCAAACAGTCTGCTGTTTTACAAGCTCCCACCATTCTGACTTACTGTTGCAAAAGTCTAGGATAGTTACCTGTGCTTGAAAAAAATCTTCAAGGATTGCGTTACTCTCTTGTCATCCAGGAGGGCCAAATTCAATCTTAGACCTAGTAAGGATAATAACTGGAGTATATGCTAACCCAACGGCCCAAGTGAAGGTCAATGGGATCCTGTCAGAACCCTTCCTGATAACTAATGGGACAAGACAGGGATGCCCTCTATCCCCCCTCCTGTTTGCATTATCCCTGGAACCCTTCTTGGCCACGATAAGACTGAACCCTGATATACAAGGGGTGACTGTCGGGCGAACACAACACATCTCGGCCTACACCGATGATATGCTCTTCATGTTAACCAACCCCGAAGTGTCGCTACCAAACCTGATTAGAGAGTTCGAGAAATATGGGAAATTACCTAACCTGAAGATACATTTCTCCAAATCAGAAGCTATGGGAATATCGATACTGCCACGTACACTCCCCACACTACAATCTAATTTTCAATTCAGATGGGCAACCGCCACTCTGACTTATCTAGGGACCACATCACGCCCGATCTCTCAAGCTTGTACGAGCGCAACTCCCCCCCCCCCCGCTGGCAAAGGTGAAATTGCTTTTGGACTCGTGGCACAAAGGGACTCACTCGTGGTTTGGAAGGTGTAACCTACTGAAAATGAGCATACTACCAAAATTTCTATACCTCTTCCAAGCTCCGCTGATTAAAATCCCACCTGCATACTTGAAACAGGTACAGGCTCTGTTCACCCGATTTTTCTGGGCACAAAAGCAAACACGGATGCCACACTCCCTACTCTCCTTACTAAGCACTACGGAGGGTTAGCACTACCAGATATAAAAAAAGTATTATCAGGCTATCCATTTGGGAAGGATTGTTGACTGGACTACCTCGAGACTAAGCTGTGGGCTCAAATTGAACAACACCAATGCTCCCGTTATGTCCCGTTAAAGACCGCTCTGTGGTGCAGAGACTCTCTACCACGGGAAAGAAATCACACCCCCTGATCGATAACACTCTCTGTCAGGGCATGCAGGCAACACTACAACACTCTCTGACGACCAAAACGTCGCTGTTAACCCCGATCCTAGGTAATCCCAAATTCTCACCAGGTCTAGCTGCCACACAATTTCAGGCATTACAGGGATCCGGGCTCACCACAGCCTCTCAGTTTGTACCGAGCAATGGCTGGCCTTCCATACCAGACCTTATGGACCCTATCGGTCCCTATTAGCTGGAGTTCTGGAACACTGTACGGTTACACCACTTTCTCCAGTCATTGTCGAACCCCCAGGAATACGCCAGACCTATGACAATGTTTGAAGAATATTGCTCTGACACGGAGCCGGTACCGCGAGTCCTTTCTAAAATGTACTCATTAATAAATACCCCGACCCAACAACCACGCATTACAGGTATCGAGAAATGGGAAGTGGATTTAAGCCGCACTTTCACGCCAACCCAACTCCATAACATACTACGGTTCACTCTCAAGTCCTCGCTCTGCACAAAAATCCAAGAGACGAATTACAAAATTCTTATGAGGTGGTATTTAACACCTAGTCGCCTACATCTTATCTTTCCTTACCTTTATGCACCAGAGCACTGCTGGTGCTGCCAGGAGGATAGGGGCACTATACTACACATCTTCTGGTCCTGCCCCAAATTGATGGAGTTCTGGACAGCGGTCCGAACCATATCCCAGAAATTTACAGAGTGGCAGATCCCGAATGATCCAGTGTTCTTCCTGCTGCATGTCTTGACCCTGTCTACTGGTCAATACAGGCAGTCAATATTGTGCCACCTGACAAATGCCGCTAAGTCCTGTATCCCTCTACTTTGGAAACAAATCCCACCGACCACAGCAATGTGGCTGCGGAAGGTGGAAGATATTAATAAAATGGAGGAACTGATACTGACAGCCCAAGACAGACAAGACACCTATAGAAAAACTTGGCCTCTCTGGAATATGTTCATGTACTCGGAAGAGGGCAAAGTCCTTTTCAGAACCTGATATACCGCTCGACAGCACGTTGAAGGCCGCACACGAAATGCCATTCCCCTCCCCCTTTTATCCCTCCCCTTTTCCCCCCCTCCCTTCCTTTCACTCCTTCCTCTTCACCCCCCCCCCTCCTACCTTCACCTCTCTTCTATCTTTATCCTACTGTATCTATTTTCCGACCTTCCACCTTGATCGCAGCCCCGAACCAGTTTGCCTCGACCTCCTGATAAGCTGGTTGATTAGGGCCTCAAAATAACCAATGACCACACATAAGCTCTGACTCCCCTATCAGTCATGTTAGATGAGGCGCTACCCGCACAACTTGACAACTTGTCGTGACAAACTGACCAGTTATGTGGTGAAATACTTTTGACTATAATATGTGTTTGGGAGGCTCCGACCTTCACTGTTTCTGTTACTCCTGTACTTCTTAGGGCTCTACCCCACATATGTAAAAATTAATAAACGTATATTTGCAAAAAAAAAGACCTAGTAAGGATAATCTGCTGGGCCGTAAAAAGAAGGCATTTTCTGTCCCATTTCGTCTGGGGACCATAGATGTTAATCGGGCGCAGGTCCTGCTCCCACACAAGACTATGCATCTCCCAATCTCTACCTCAATTATCCGCTAGCATGTTACCATACCAGAAATAAAGACTGCAACCCCCCACTGTAAGGCTAGGCCGTAAGAGACCAAAAAGGAGGGACCACAGCTCCGCTCCTTCTTTGCCAGGTGTATATTGGCCAGACTACTCAGATGGGTCTCTTGCAAAAACAAAATGTCACCATCAAACGCGCCGAGCAAAAATAAGGTCATAAGACGAGCACTTACTGATCTTAAGCTGGCAAAATTAATGGTTGCCATTTTTAATGGACTGGGAACTGCCATTAGGGTAATTGAGGCAGCTGTTTCTTAGCCTGACTACTCCCTCTCCCCGGAGAACCAGCGCTATTCATTGCACCCTGGGAATCAACATCCATAGAGGATGCCGAGTCCCATGCATCGTCATCATCTGACAGGACCCCAAACTTATTTGTCAAAGGCAAAACCTTAGGAACCACAAACTGGGAAGACACAGACATATTGGGTATTGGCACAGACTCAGAGGGAATCGCAGGCACCCCAGCTGCTGAACTCTGAGCATCCTCCATGTCCAAGCAGAAGAACACTCTCATGAGCTCAGGCTGGTTGTGCATTGCCTCAGGACACTGATAGGACACTGACTATAATGCGGACAAGAATTGTCACTATTTTAATAAGTGACTGGCATGATACAAGCTTGGGGATGAGCCCATTCCAGTCCTGCAGGCCCCTACACACATTCTCATATTTCTCCCAAAATATGTCCAAAGAATCTGGACGGATAAAGGACAAAATGTACTCATGGGAACCGGCCAGACTGATCAGGGCAAAGATATCTGTGGGCCTAAACCCCATCTGCAAAATCTTATCCACCACTGCCCTCTTATGTGGTGGAATACCGCCACCCTCCCATTGAAGCTGCACAACATTCCTCCTTTTAAACAGTGAGGAAAATAAAACATTTCCATGGGGCTGAAAAAAGTGAATCATTGTCATCTACGGTTCAGGAAATATGACTGTTTCAAGTTAAGCTCCAATTGAACCAACCTTGGAACTTTGAACTCCCATTACTGGGAAACTTCCATACGGGTGTACCATTGAGTCCCTGAGGGGGGGGTGCCGAGGTGGGGGGACCTGACAGACAGATCTCTGGCCAGCTTGAAGCAAAATGTGATCAAAGTGACTGACTTTGAGCTCCCGTTTCTGGGGAACCACATGGTGAAAACCAGCCAAAACTTTGCACGCTTGTAGGGGAGACTCTTTAGAATCTATGGTGCAAATTTGGAGCCCCTATAACCTAAGGCCGACCTGTACTGACTCCCCAAAAACGGTACCCCTAGGACATCTAATTTTTACATAGGTGCCCATGTTCGGGACCCGATTGCTCCCCCGTTTTAGCTCCAGATCTCTGGCCAGCTTGAAGCAAAATGTGATCAAAGCGACTGACTTTGGAAGGTCGATGTCTCCCTGATCCGTCAGGACATGCAGAAGCTTAGAGACCGCGTCACCGAAACAGAGGCCCGTATATCCCAGGTGGAGGACGACTTCCAGCCGCTTCATACTGCCACCGAACGGTTACAACACCAACTTACCATGGTTCTCTCCAAACAAGATGATATGGGGAACCGCCTCCGGAGGTGCAACCTGCGGTTCGTGGGCCTGCCGGAGGGTGCCTACGGTTCGGACCCCACCTCGTTCCTGGAAGATCTGCTGATCAATACATTCGGGAGGATCGAATTCTCCTCCTCGTTTGTGGTAGAGAGGGCCCACAGGCTGGCGGGCCAAACGCCTCCTCAGGGCGCACCTCCACGCACCTTTATTGCGAAACTGTTGAACTTTCGTGACGGGGACGCGGTCCTTCGCCTCACTAGATTAAAGGGGAACATACCCTTCCAGAACAGCGACATTAGAGTGTTTCCCGACTTCTCTGCCGAGGTGCAGAAGAAGAGGGTGCAATTTACAGAGGCCAAGCGGCAGTTGCGCATCCGCCACTACTCCTATGCAATGCTCTTTCACGCTAGGCTCCGGGTTGTTGGAGAAGGCAGAACACACTTTTTTGATACACCAGAAGTGGTGTTTGCCTGGCTTGAGGGGAGAGTGGAACCGGCGCTTGACCAAGCCTGATTCTTTCATATGCTTCCCTGACAATCTTCGCGGTCTCGGCTGAGACAGATTTGCTATGGTTTTGGTATCCTCTATGCTCTGAGCCCCGTTTTGCTTCGTTCACAAGGTACTGTACTATATCACTCTTTCTTCTTGCCCTCTATTTATGACACTAATGACATATGCTGTATGGAGGACTCCCTTATGCTCCCTGGATGTTTTTCTCTCAATCTTCCTGACCTCACTGATTACCCCCCCTCCCCGGTTTTTCTGTGCAATCCTGCTGCTGTTTCCCCTTTATGCTCTTTCTTGGGGGGACTGGTCCCACTGCATAAACCCCACCCTTTTTTTTACCTATGCTTGAATGTCAAGCTAATACCCACTATGGCATCTGGGACATGGACTCAACGTTTTTCATACTCCTGTACACTGACCCTGCAGCATGCTGGAATCCTGGAACTGGAGGCCTCCCTCCCTGCACTGCTGCCTGATTTGCAGCGACGAATCGTCCCCCTAGGTGCGGGTGCAGTAAATGGCCCTGCTCACTATATTTTCATGAGTTCTGCTCGTCCTCGAGTGTAAGCACCGTTTCCCTGCACTGATTGGACCCGGCGACCCACCCTTGTTGTGGGGGGTGCTGGCTGTCCAACCCGGAAGTTAAAGTTTTTGTTCTGTTATAAGTTTTGCATGTTTTTCTTGATTTATGTCCTTGGTACTGAGAAGTACAGTATAGTACGCCAACTATGGCTATGTATGTTATTTGTATGGTATGCTGGACACGGGTATGCAGGAGGGGTGCGCTGTGACGTGGGTGGGGGGGCCCGGGCCTCCACGCGGGGTGGGGGAGGTGATATATATGCTCTTGCTTCGGAATGCCTGTACTGAAATGTATAACTTGGAATGTGTGAGGTATTAGGGCCAGGCCCAAAAGAAATGCAGTCCTATCGTACCTTAAGGCGCAAAGGGCTGACCTGATGGTTCTAGTTGAAACACACCTGACTGGCCAATTGCTACTGTCCCTCAAAAAAACATGGGTGGGCTGGGTGTACTAGGCACCGCATACCACTAATTCTAGGGGGATTGCGGTGCTGGTGGCCAAGGCCGTCCAGTTCTCTCTGCTCACTATCAAATCCGACCCGCAAGGCCGGTTCCTCTTTTTACACGCTAGGGTGGGTGGTCTAGAGACATTGATACTGGCAATATATATACCGCCGCCCTTCCAGTTTGCTGTTCTCTCCCTTCTGGTTATCAGTAGTTCCAGATCTAGAGGAAGCTGGCGTTGAATGGGATATATTTTTTCAGACCAATGTAGACACGGCCCCTTTTGGGGTTGTGTGGGATGCATTTAAATCTCATGCCCGTATGACATTAGCCCACCGCATAGCCAGATACAGGAAGACCTCTTCCCAAGTGGTCCATCAGGCGGAACAAGCTCTAACAGTGGCTGAACTGGAGTTTTCTAATGACCCCTCCCCCCACAATGCTGATAAGTTAAAATTGCAGGCCCGTATTGTGAATAATCTTTTATTTGAAAAAGCTGAACGGAAGATATTTTATAATAAGCAGAGAGCGTATGAGTGTGGGGAACGAGCGGGACGGCTCTTGGCCTACCTGGCGCACCTGGATCACAGGCCGCCCACGGTGGTCTCTCTCCGCTCCTTGAATGGAGACTTGGTCACAGACCCTGATGCGGTGGCGGGAGAATTTCGCTTCTTCTTCACAGCCCTATACTCTTCCACTAATGACAGATCCCAGGAGGACATTGAACGTTTTTAGCTGGTATAGATCTGCCCAAATTGACAAGACCCCAAGTAGACTTGCTTGACGTCCCCATCACTGAGAATGACATTTCTAATGCCATATCTCACCTCAAGCCCTCTAAGGCACCTGGCTCGGACGGCCTGCCCCTCGAATTTTATACTACGTATTAGACATGTGCAGAGTAAAATATTTCGTTTCGGAATTTCGTTTTCGTCCGAAAACTTAATTTATTTAGTTACTCCCGAAATTCGTTTTTATTTATTTCGTTTTTCGTTCAAAAATTGCATTCGTCCGAAAATCCACATGAATTACGGTCGAATCTGTCTTGGAAGGCTTATGGTGTTTGTCGAATGTATAAAGAAGATTCGACGGAGCTAATTATTTAGCATACTTTAGAACCCTATTAAAGTCTATGGGACTCCAACGTTCAAAATCTAAAGTGCTAATTTTAAAGGCTAATTTGCAAGTTACTGTCCTAAAAGTGTTTGGGGACCCGGGTCCTGCCCCAGGGGACATGTATCAATGCAAAAAAAAGTTTTAAAAACGGCTGTTTTTTCGGGAGCAGTTATTTTAATAATGATTAAAGTGAAACAATAAAAGTGTAATATTCCTTTAAATTTCGTAGGGGGGGGTTGTCTATAGTATGCCTGTGAAGGGGCGCATGTTTCCCGTGCTTAGAACTGTCCCTGCACAAAGTGTCATTTATGCAGGAAAAAAAGTCCTTTAAAATTACTCGCAGCTATTATGAATTGTCGGCTCCGTAATACAGAGAACACTCATTGAAAGTCATTGATAAAAAAATAAATAAATAAATAAAAAAAAAGCGTGGGGGTCCCCCAAATTGAATTACCAGGCCCTTCAGGTCTGGTATGGATATTAAGGGGAACCCTGCCTCAAATTTAAGAAAAAATTTGACGTGGGGTTCCCCCTAAATATCCATAACCAGACCCTTCAGGTCTGGTATGGATATTAAGGGGAACCCCGCGTCAAATTTAAAAAAAATTGACGTGGGGTTCCCCCTAAAAATCCATACCAGACCCTTTATCTGAGCACGCAACCTGGCAGGCTGCAGGAAAAGAGGGGGGGACGAGAGAGCGGCCCCCCTCCCTCCTGAACCGTACCAGGCCACATGCCCTCAACATTGGGAGGATGCTTTGGGGGTCTGTGACCCCTCAAAGCACCTTGTCCCCATGTTGATGAGGACAAGGGCCTCATCCCCACAACCCTGGCCGGTGGTTGTGGATGTCTGCGGGCGGGGGGCTTATCAGAATCTGGAAGCCCCCTTTAACAAGGGGACCCCCAGATCCCGGCCCCCCCCTGTTTGAAATGGTAAGGGGGTACAAAAGTACCCCTACCATTTCACAAAGAAAGTGTAAAAAATGGTTAAATAAAACAAACACACTTTTGAAAAATTCCTTTATTAAAAAAAAAAAAAAAAAACAAATATTCCAGCGGCGGTAATCCACTCTTGCTGTCCAGCGACGGACGGTCATCTCTCCAGCGATGTCTCATCTCATCCAGCGCAGCGCAGCATCCTTCTTCTGTCTCCGTGGAGGAGACACTACAGGCATTCCGGCGGCTGACGTTTCTTATATACGGAGGGCGGGGCCACCCGTCACCTGACCCCGCCCCCCTCTGATGTAACGGAAACCTGCCTGTGTTACATCAGAGGGGTGCGGGGTCACCCACACAAAGCCGACAAAGGACTTTTTTTCCTGCATAAATGACACTTTGTGCAGGGACAGTTCTAAGCACGGGAAACATGCGCCCCTTCACAGGCATACTATAGACAACCCCCCCTACGAAATTTAAAGCAATATTACACTTTTATTGTTTCACTTTAATCATTATTAAAATCACTGCTCCCGAAAAAACGGCCGTTTTTAAAACTTTTTTTTGCATTGATACATGTCCCCTGGGGCAGGACCCGGGTCCCCAAACACTTTTTAGGACAGTAACTTGCAGAATCTTTTCTCTCTGTCAAATCTTTTTTCTCTGTCGAATATTTTCTCTATATAATCTTGGACTAATAGAGGTAAGGTTAGGCACATTCGACCACAGGTTCTATAGACACAGATTGTTGTCAGAGTCATGTCGAATCTCCTATTCTATATCGAACTGTTGTAACAATGAAAACGAAAATAAAGCATTTATTTATGTCGGATCTTTCGTTTTTCGGATTTTGTGCTTTCGTTATCGTTTGTCAAAACGAAAACGAAAATAGCTGAAATTCGGATGAAAATGCATTCGGACGAAAACAAATGCACATGTCTACTACGTATCGGGCAGCACTTCTCCCTAGATTACAGGAACTGTTCTCTTGTGTATACTCCACCGGTGTCCTACCACAATCCATGCGTGAGGCCTACATTTTATTGATACCTAAGCCCGGCAAAAACCCAGAATTCCCGGAAAACTATCGCCCAATATCCCTTCTCCAATTGGATATTAAAATCCTAGCCAAAATTCTGGCACTCCGGCTGAATGGGGTGATCTTAGCCCTAATTCACCCGGACCAGACGGGGTTCATGCCTTCCTACAATACTGCACATAACCTCCGCAGACTCCATATGAACCCGCAACCTGCCCACGATCAGATGGGGTCCAGAGTGGTGGTGTCATTGGATGCCGCCAAAGCCTTCGACTCAGTGGAGTGGAGGTATCTATGGGGCTGCCTGGCAAGATTCAGTTTTGGGCCCAGATTCACCAAATGGATACGCCTATTATACCAAAGCTCGAGTGCCAGGGTTCTTGTTAATGGCAGGGTCTCTGATGCTTTCCCCCTGTCTAGGGGGACGCATCAAGGGTGCCCTCTATCGGCCCTCCTATACGCTATTGCAGTGGAGCCCCTCGCCTCTGCGTTACGTAATCATCCTGATATAGGGGGTCTGCAATGTGGTCGGCTGCATGACAAAATTAGTCTTTATGCTGATAGTATGCTGCTGTACCTCGCGGATTCCAGTCCATCTCTACAGGCGGAAGGGCTGTCTTTAAGGCAGGGCAAAAGGGGCAGCTGCCCTGGGCCCTGTCATTGTTGTGGGGCCCAAAACAGCTGCCTCATACTTGGCAACTATCCAGGTTTAAATTCCCTTGTCCCTTGAAGTTTTATTCCTGTGCTGTGTCCTGATATCTGTGTGAAGTGCTGGTACTAATGCTGCCCAGCTCTGCCCTATTGTTGTGTGCAAGTGACTCACCAGCAGACCCTGTGTTTACATATAAATAACCAGAATTCATATGTAAATAGCGGCGACAATACTAAGTAAATAGCTGCGGCTGGCGGCATTGATATGTAAATAAAGGTGGCATTCCTATGTATATCATGCTCCCCTGCTGTGAGGAGGTAATGTGCTGTAACCTCTAGCAACTAATCAGTGAGCAGTAACATGTGCTGTAACCTCTAGCAACTAGTCAGTAAGCAGTAATGATATGCTGTAACTGCTGGCAACCAATCGCAATTGCTGCCTGATCTGATACAGAAAAATGATTTTACGTCTAGCTGCTATTTATTGTATGTCTCAGAGTAGGTGGAGAGGAAAATTGCATGGGGGGCCCAAGAAAAATTTTGCCCAGGGTCCAATCTATATTAAAGACGGCCCTGACAGGTGGCCCTGGACACAATTAGCGTTTTCGGCGAATACTCTGGGCTGCGCATTAATTGGGATAAATCCCAAATCCTCCCCATAGACTTTGGCCCTCCCACGGCAGGACAGGCCTCCTCCCCCCTTGTCCGGGTGAGCTCCCTGAAATATTTGGGTATCACGATTACTCGCTCCCCCGCAGATTTTACTAAACTCAACATAGAACCTCTGATTGCGACCCTTAAAACCAAAACACAAACATGGGCTAAACTTCCCCTTGGGTTAACCTGATAAAAATGATTCTGCTCCCCCAATTTTTATATGTACTCTGGCATGCCCCAATATATTTACCCCTTCGAACCTTCAAAGTTATTGAAGCGATCCTTAACTCCTTTGTGTGGGGTCGTAACTGGCACAAATTGTCATGGCAAACATTAAAGCGTCCCACTGAATTAGGCGGCGCAGCGTTACCCGACTTTAACCTGTATTACCTAGCAGCGCAACTTTCTCACTTTTTTTATTTAGATAAACAGGATAGGGAACGGTATCTGACCCTAGTGTGCTCTTCCTTGTCTGGCATGTACACCCACCCCTTTCAAGTGCTCTTTAAAAATCCAGTAGATCCAGAGGTGCTGGGACATCATCAGGGCCTGCTGCATACTCATTGCAAAATATGGGAATTAGCGGGGCGCAGGCTGGGGTGACCCGCCGCACATTCACACACCCCCTTATGGAACAATCCGGGTTTACAAGAACTATTGTCAATACCAGATTGCGACCTGTGGCTAACCAGGGGGTGGCATACCTCTCAGATGTTTATAGTAATCAAGTTCTTAAATCTTTCCAGCAGCTCAAAGATGAATTTCACGTCCCCAACCACATGTTCTTTAGATATCTCCAGCTTCGGCACGGCCTTCAAACCCAATTTCGGGACCATCCCCCGAATCTGGAACGTACGGGCATCCTAGATACCTTACTAGGGCAGGACCCCTCCAAACTAATCTCCCTCTTCTACAATGACCTTCTCCGTCCCGCAGCAGCTGCATCTGCATACGCACCGAAAGATTGATGGGTCGAGGACGTGGGGCAGTTGGAGGATGAGGAATGGGAGGACGCACTGAATACCTGCAAAAAGGTGTCTACCAAACTTTCTGATCACCTGACACAAATATACATCATTCACAGGGCTTACATAACCCCCTCCCGCCTCGCCAAGTTCAACTCGGCCCAGAACCCCAGCTGTCCCAGGTGCAACAGTTCTTTTTTCACCTTTTGTGGTCATGTCCGGTAATACACGACTACTGGTCCCATATAGTTAAGCTTATACACGACGAGATGGGATCCCCCCTGACCCTGTGCCCTAAACAATGTCTATTGGGTATATTCCCGGATCCAGACTTTGACAAGCCCCATATCACTTTCCTACAAGAGGTACTATTTATTGCCAGGTTATTGGTAGCAAGGAAATGGATGAGAAGGACACCCCCGAGCATGCAAGAATGGATAGCTACCATTAATGGTGTCCTTCCACATAAGAAGGAAATATATGCACACAGGGGCTGCCCGGCTAAATACGGGAAAATTTGGGACATATGGTTAAATAATGCAGCTACTTGCAACGCCATCGCTGACAATCCTTGATCCCAAAAGTACTAGCCTCTTAGATTGTCCATCCTCCTTGTTTTTGCCCCTCTTTCCCTCCTCCTCCCCAGGTTTTACAGTGTTGATTGTTTATAGCTCCTTTGTCGCTCTGTCCCAGTGCAGTAATCTACCTCCTATATATGTGACCCTACTGGCAATTCTGCAATGTTCCTTCTCCATTCGTTTGGTCTCTGTTAGTCTCTGCAATTATCCAGCAAGCTGTATTTTTGCTTTAACTGTCTACTGTATGTATTCTGTATTTGTGAACCTTCTCAATTCAATAAACACTTGCTTTGTAAAAAAAAAAAAAAAAAAAGTGACTGACTTTGAGCTCCCGTTTCTGGGGAACCACGTGGTGAAAACCAGCCAAAATATGACCATTTAATTTGAGCTCCAATTGAACCAACTTTGGAACTTTGAACTCCAATTACTGGGGAACCTTTCATACTGGTGCACTATCGAGCTGCGGGTGGAACCCCCCTCCTGAGGGGGGCTGCCGAGGTGGGGGGCATGCCAGACAGATCTCTGGTCAGCTTGAAGCAAAATGTGATCAAAGTGACTGACTTTGAGCTCCTGTTTCTGGGGACCACGTGGTGAAAACCAGCCAAAACTTTGCACACTTGTAGGGGAGACTCTTTAGCACATATGGTGCAAATTTGGAGCCCCTATAACCTAAGGCCGACCTGTACTGACTCCCCAAAGATGGTACCCCTAGGACATCTAATTTTTCCATTTGTGCCTATGTGAAAACTGCCCATGTTTGGGACCCGATTACTCCCTCATTGTAGGTCCATGTGGCCCCAAACTTTGCATGCATACTCCCAAGACCCTGGGCTATATGGAGCAGAAGAAAGTGAATCATTCTTATGTATGGTTCGGGAAATATGACCGTTTAAAGTTGAGCTCCAATTGAACCAACTTTGGAACTTTGAACTCCCATTACTGGGGAACCTTTCATACTGGTGCACCATCGAGCTGCGGGTGGACCCCCCACCTTGGCACCCCCCCCCCTCAGGGGGGGCTGCCGAGGTGGGGGGCATGCCAGACAGATCTCTGGTCAGCTTGAAGCAAAATGTGATCAAAGTGACTGACTTTGAGCTCCTGTTTCTGGGGACCATGTGGTGAAAACCAGCCAAAACTTTGCACACTTGTAGGGGAGACTCTTTAACACCTATGGTGCAAATTTGGAGCCCCTATAACCTAAGACCGACCTGTACTGACTCCCCAAAGATGGTACCCCTAGGACATCTAATTTTTCCATTGGTGCCTATGTGAAAACTGCCCATGTTTGGGACCCGATTACTCCCCCGTTTTAGGTCCATGTGGCCCCAAACTTTGCATTCATACTCCCAAGACCCTGGGCTATATGGAGCCGAAGAAAGTGAATCATTCTCATGAATGGTTTGGGAAATATGAATGTTTAAAGTTGAGCTCCAATTGAACCAACTTTGGAACTTTGAACTCCCATTACTGGGGAACCTTTCAAACTGGTGCACCATCGAGCTGCGGGTGGACCCCCCACCTCGGCACCCCCCACCTCGGGGTGGGGGGTGCCGAGGTGGGGGGGGGCATGCCAGACAGATCTCTGGACAGCTTGAAGCAAAATGTGATCAAAGTGACTGATTTGAGCTCCTGTTTGTGGGGACCACGTGGTGAAAACCAACCAAAACTTTGCACACTTGTAGGGGAGACTCTTTAGCACCTATGGTGCAAATTTGGAGCCCCTATAACCTAAGGCCGACCTGTACTGACTCCCCAAAGATGGTACCCCTAGGACATCTAATTTTTCGATTGGTGCCTATGTGAAAACTGCCCATGTTTGGGACCCGATTACTCCCCCGTTTTAGGTCCATGTGGCCCCAAACTTTGCATTCATACTCCCAAGACCCTGGGCTATATGGAGCAGAAGAAAGTGAATCATTCTCATGTATGGTTCGGGAAATATGACCATTTAATTTGAGCTCCAATTGAACCAACTTTGGAACTTTGAACTCCCATTACTGGGGAACCTTTCATACTGGTGCACCATCGAGCTGCGGGTGGACCCCCCACCTCGACACCCCCCCCTCGGGGGGGTGCCGAGGTGGGGGGGGCATGCCAGACAGATCTCTGGTCAGCTTGAAGCAAAATGTGATCAAAGTGACTGATTTGAGCTCCTGTTTGTGGGGACCACGTGGTGAAAACCAACCAAAACTTTGCACACTTGTAGGGGAGACTCTTTAGCACCTATGGTGCAAATTTGGAGCCCCTATAACCTAAGGCCGACCTGTACTGACTCCCCAAAGATGGTACCCCTAGGACATCTAATTTTTCCATTTGTGCCTATGTGAAAACTGCCCATGTTTGGGACCTGATTACTCCCCCGTTTTAGGTCCAAACTGCCCCAAACTTTGCATGCATACTCCCAAGACCCTGGGCTATATGGAGCAGAAGAAAGTGAATCATTCTCATGTATGGTTCGGGAAATATGACCGTTTAAAGTTGAGCTCCAATTGAACCAACTTTGGAACTTTGAACTCCCATTACTGGGGAACCTTTCATACTGGTGCACCATCGAGCTGCGGGTGGACCCCCCACCTCGACACCCCCCCTCGGGGGGGTGCCGAGGTGGGGGGGCATGCCAGACAGATCTCTGGTCAGCTTGAAGCAAAATGTGATCAAAGTGACTGATTTGAGCTCCTGTTTGTGGGGACCACGTGGTGAAAACCAACCAAAACTTTGCACACTTGTAGGGGAGACTCTTTAGCACCTATGGTGCAAATTTGGAGCCCCTATAACCTAAGGCCGACCTGTACTGACTCCCCAAAGATGGTACCCCTAGGACATCTAATTTTTCCATTTGTGCCTATGTGAAAACTGCCCATGTTTGGGACCTGATTACTCCCCCGTTTTAGGTCCATGTGGCCCCAAACTTTGCATGCATACTCCCAAGACCCTGGGCTATATGGAGCCAAAGAAAGTGAATCATTCTCATGAGTGGTTTGGGAAATATGACCGTTTAAAGTTGAGCTCCAATTGAACCAACTTTGGAACTTTGAACTCCCATTACTGGGGAACCTTTCATACTGGTGCACCATGGAGCTGCGGGTGGACCCCCCACCTCGGCACCCCCCCCCCCTCAGGGGGGGCTGCCGAGGTGCGGGGGCATGCCAGACAGATCTCTGGTCAGCTTGAAGCAAAATGTGATCAAAGTGACTGACTTTGAGCTCCTGTTTCTGGGGACCACGTGGTGAAAACCAGCCAAAACTTTGCACACTTGTAGGGGAGACTCTTTAGCACCTATGGTGCAAATTTGGAGCCCCTATAACCTAAGGCCTACCTGTACTGACTCCCCAAAGATGGTACCCCTAGGACATCTAATTTTTCCATTGGTGCCTATGTGAAAACTGCCCATGTTTGGGACCCGATAACTCCCCCGTTTTAGGTCCATGTGGCCCCAAACTTTGCATTCATATTCCCAAGACCCTGGGCTATATGGAGCCGAAGAAAGTGAATCATTCTCATGAATGGTTTGGGAAATATGAATGTTTAAAGTTGAGCTCCAATTGAACCAACTTTGGAACTTTGAACTCCAATTACTGGGGAACCTTTCAAACTGGTGCACCATCGAGCTGCGGGTGGACCCCCCACCTCGGCACCCCCACCTCGGGGTGGGGGGTGCCGAGGTGGGGGGGGGGGGCATGCCAGACAGATCTCTGGTCAGCTTGAAGCAAAATGTGATCAAAGTGACTGATTTCAGCTCCTGTTTGTGGGGACCACGTGGTGAAAACCAACTAAAACTTTGCACACTTGTAGGGGAGACTCTTTAGCACCTATGGTGCAAATTTGGAGCCCCTATAACCTAAGGCCGACCTGTATTGACTCCCCAAAGATGGTACCCCTAGGACATCTAATTTTTCGATTGGTGCCTATGTGAAAACTGCCCATGTTTGGGACCTGATTACTCCCCCGTTTTAGGTCCATGTGGCCCCAAACTTTGCATGCATACTCCCAAGACCCTGGGCTATATGGAGCAGAAGAAAGTGAATCATTCTCATGTATGGTTCGGGAAATATGACCATTTAATTTGAGCTCCAATTGAACCAACTTTGGAACTTTGAACTCCCATTACTGGGGAACCTTTCATACTGGTGCACCATCGAGCTGCGGGTGGACCCCCCACCTCGACACCCCCCCCCTCGGGGGGGTGCCGAGGTGGGGGGGGGGCATGCCAGACAGATCTCTGGTCAGCTTGAAGCAAAATGTGATCAAAGTGACTGATTTGAGCTCCTGTTTGTGGGGACCACGTGGTGAAAACCAACCAAAACTTTGCACACTTGTAGGGGAGACTCTTTAGCACCTATGGTGCAAATTTGGAGCCCCTATAACCTAAGGCCGACCTGTACTGACTCCCCAAAGATGGTACCCCTAGGACATCTAATTTTTCCATTGGTGCCTATGTGAAAACTGCCCATGTTTGGGACCTGATTACTCCCCCGTTTTAGGTCCATGTGGCCCCAAACTTTGCATGCATACTCCCAAGACCCTGGGCTATATGGAGCAGAAGAAAGTGAATCATTCTCATGTATGGTTCGGGAAATATGACCGTTTAAAGTTGAGCTCCAATTGAACCAACTTTGGAACTTTGAACTCCCATTACTGGGGAACCTTTCATACTGGTGCACCATCGAGCTGCGGGTGGACCCCCCACCTCGGCACCCCCCCCTCAGGGGGGGCTGCCGAGGTGCGGGGGCATGCCAGACAGATCTCTGGTCAGCTTGAAGCAAAATGTGATCAAAGTGACTGATTTGAGCTCCTGTTTGTGGGGACCACGTGGTGAAAACCAACCAAAACTTTGCACACTTGTAGGGGAGACTCTTTAGCACCTATGGTGCAAATTTGGAGCCCCAATAACCTAAGGCCGACCTGTGCTGACTTCCCAAAAACGGTACCCCAGGACATCAAATTTTAGCATTGGTTCCTATGTGAAAACTGGCCATGTTTGGGACCCGATTGCTCCCCCGTTTTAGGTCCCATGGGCCCCAAACTTTGCATGCATACTCACAAGACCCTCGACTACATGGAGCCGAAAAAAGTGAATCAATAGCATCTATGGTTCAGGAAATATGACCGTTTCAAGTTGAGCTCCAATTGAAACAACTTTTGAACTTTGAACTCCCATTACTGGGAAACCTTCCATACTGGTGTACCATCGAGTTGCGGGTGGACCCCCCACCTCGGGCACCCCCCCCTGAGGGGGGGGGTGCCGAGGTGGGGGGGTCATGTCAGACAGATCTCTGGCCAGCTAGAAGCAAAATGTGATCAAAGTGACTGACATTGTGACTGACATTGACCGTTTCAAGTTGCGCTCCAATTGAAACAACTTTTGAACTTTGAACTCCCATTACTGGGAAACCTTCCATACTGGTGTACCATCGAGTTGCGGGTGGACCCCCCACCTCGGCATCCCCCCCTGAGGGGGGGTGCCGAGGTGGGGGGGTCATGCCAGACAGATCTCTGGCCAGCTAGAAGCAAAATGTGATCAAAGTGACTGACATTGAGCTCCTGTTTCTGGGGAACCACGTGGTGAAAACCAGCCGAAACTTTGCACACTTGCAGGGGAGACTCTTTAGCACCCATGGTGCAAATTTGGAGCCCCAATAACCTAAGGCCGACCTGTGCTGACTTCCCAAAAACGGTACCCCAGGACATCAAATTTTAGCATTGGTTCCTATGTGAAAACTGGCCATGTTTGGGACCCGATTGCTCCCCCGTTTTAGGTCCCATGGGCCCCAAACTTTGCATGCATACGTCCAAGACCCTCGACTACATGGAGCCGAAAAAAGTGAATCAATAGCATCTATGGTTCAGGAAATATGACCGTTTCAAGTTGAGCTCCAATTGAAACAACTTTTGAACTTTGAACTCCCATTACTGGGAAACCTTCCATACTGGTGTACCATCGAGTTGCGGGTGGACCCCCCACCTCGGCACCCCCCCCTGAGGGGGGGGGCCGAGGTGGGGGGGTCATGTCAGACAGATCTCTGGCCAGCTAGAAGCAAAATGTGATCAAAGTGACTGACATTGAGCTCCTGTTTCTGGGGAACCACGTGGTGAAAACCAGCCAAAACTTTGCACACTTGCAGGGGAGACTCTTTAGCACCTATGGTGCAAATTTGGAGCCCCAATAACCTAAGGCCGACCTGTACTGACTTCCCAAAAACGGTACCCCAGGACATCAAATTTTAGCATTGGTTCCTATGTGAAAACTGGCCATGTTTGGGACCCGATTGCTCCCCCGTTTTAGGTCCCATGGGCCGCAAACTTTGCATGCATACTCCCAAGACCCTCGACTACATGGAGCCGAAAAAAGTGAATCAATAGCATCTATGGTTCAGGAAATATGACCGTTTCAAGTTGAGCTCCAATTGAAACAACTTTTGAACTTTGAACTCCCATTACTGGGAAACCTTCCATACTGGTGTACCATCGAGTTGCGGGTGGACCCCCCACCTCGGCATCCCCCCCCCCTGAGGGGGGGTGCCGAGGTGGGGGGGTCATGCCAGACAGATCTCTGGCCAGCTAGAAGCAAAATGTGATCAAAGTGACTGACATTGAGCTCCTGTTTCTGGGGAACCACGTGGTGAAAACCAGCCGAAACTTTGCACACTTGCAGGGGAGACTCTTTAGCACCTATGGTGCAAATTTGGAGCCCCAATAACCTAAGGCCGACCTGTACTGACTTCCCAAAAACGGTACCCCAGGACATCAAATTTTAGCATTGGTTCCTATGTGAAAACTGGCCATGTTTGGGACCCGATTGCTCCCCCGTTTTAGGTCCCATGGGCCCCAAGCTTTGCATGCATACTCCCAAGACCCTCGACTACATGGAGCCGAAAAAAGTGAATCAATAGCATCCATGGTTCAGGAAATATGACCGTTTCAAGTTGAGCTCCAATTGAACCAACTTTTAAACTTTGAACTCCCATTACTGGGAAACCTTCCATACTGGTGTACCATCGAGTTGCGGGTGGACCCCCCACCTCGGCACCCCCCCTGAGGGGGGGGTGCCGAGGTGGGGGGGTCATGTCAGACAGATCTCTGGCCAGCTAGAAGCAAAATGTGATCAAAATGACTGACATTGTGACTGACATTGACCGTTTCAAGTTGCGCTCCAATTGAAACAACTTTTGAACTTTGAACTCCCATTACTGGGAAACCTTCCATACTGGTGTACCATCGAGTTGCGGGTGGACCCCCCACCTCGGCATCCCCCCCGAGGGTCGGTGCCGAGGTGGGGGGGTCATGCCAGACAGATCTCTGGCCAGCTAGAAGCAAAATGTGATCAAAGTGACTGACATTGAGCTCCTGTTTCTGGGGAACCACGTGGTGAAAACCAGCCAAAACTTTGCACACTTGCAGGGGAGACTCTTTAGCACCTATGGTGCAAATATGGAGCCCCAATAACCTAAGGCCGACCTGTGCTGACTTCCCAAAAACGGTACCCCAGGACATCAAATTTTAGCATTGGTTCCTATGTGAAAACTGGCCATGTTTGGGATCCGATTGCTCCCCCGTTTTAGGTCCCATGGGCCCCAAACTTTGCATGCATACTCACAAGACCCTCGACTACATGGAGCCGAAAAAAGTGAATCAATAGCATCTATGGTTCAGGAAATATGACTGTTTCAAGTTGAGCTCCAATTGAAACAACTTTTGAACTTTGAACTCCCATTACTGGGAAACCTTCCATACTGGTGTACCATCGAGTTGCGGGTGGACCCCCCCCCCTCGGCATCCCCCCCCCTGAGGGGGGGGGGTGCCGAGGTGGGGGGGTCATGCCAGACAGATCTCTGGCCAGCTAGAAGCAAAATGTGATCAAAGTGACTGACATTGTGACTGACATTGACCGTTTCAAGTTGAGCTCCAATTGAAACAACTTTTGAACTTTGAACTCCCATTACTGGGAAACCTTCCATACTGGTGTACCATCGAGTTGCGGGTGGACCCCCCACCTCGGCATCCACCCCAAGGGTCGGTGCCGAGGTGGGGGGGTCATGCCAGACAGATCTCTGGCCAGCTAGAAGCAAAATGTGATCAAAGTGACTGACATTGAGCTCCTGTTTCTGGGGAACCACGTGGTGAAAACCAGCTAAAACTTTGCACACTTGCAGGGGAGACTCTTTAGCACCTATGGTGCAAATATGGAGCCCCAATAACCTAAGGCCGACCTGTACTGACTTCCCAAAAACGCTACCCCAGGACATCAAATTTTAGCATTGGTTCCTATGTGAAAACTGGCTATGTTTGGGACCCGATTGCTCCCCCGTTTTAGGTCCCATGGGCCCCAAACTTTGCATGCATACTCCCAAGACCCTCGACTACATGGAGCCGAAAAAAGTGAATCAATAGCATCCATGGTTCAGGAAATATGACCGTTTCAAGTTGAGCTCCAATTGAAACAACTTTTGAACTTTGAACTCCCATTACTGGGAAACCTTCCATACTGGTGTACCATCGAGTTGCGGGTGGACCCCCCACCTCGGCACCCCCCCTGAGGGGGGGAGTGCCGAGGTGGGGGGGTCATGCCAGACAGATCTCTGGCCAGCTAGAAGCAAAATGTGATCAAAGTGACTGACATTGAGCTCCTGTTTCTGGGGAAGCACGTGGTGAAAACCAGCCAAAACTTTGCACACTTGCAGGGGAGACTCTTTAGCACCTATGGTGCAAATTTGGAGCCCCAATAACCTAAGGCCGACCTGTACTGACTTCCCAAAAACGGTACCCCAGGACATCAATTTTTAGCTTTGGTTCCTATGTGAAAACTGGCCATATTTGGGACCCGATTGCTCCCCCGTTTTAGGTCCCATGGGCCCCAAACTTTGCATGCATACTCCCAAGACCCTCGACTACATGGAGCCGAAAAAAGTGAATCAATACCATCTATGGTTCAGGAAATATGACCGTTTCAAGTTGAGCTCCAATTGAACCAACTTTTGAACTTTGAACTCCCATTACTGGGAAACCTTCCATACTGGTGTACCATCGAGTTGCGGGTGGACCCCCCACCTCGGCACCCCCCCTGAGGGGGGGGTGCCGAGGTGGGGGGGTCATGTCAGACAGATCTCCGGCCAGCTAGAAGCAAAATGTGATCAAAATGACTGACATTGTGACTGACATTGACCGTTTCAAGTTGCGCTCCAATTGAAACAACTTTTGAACTTTGAACTCCCATTACTGGGAAACCTTCCATACTGGTGTACCATCGAGTTGCGGGTGGACCCCCCACCTCGGCATCCCCCCCTGAGGGGGGGTGCCGAGGTGGGGGGGTCATGCCAGACAGATCTCTGGCCAGCTAGAAGCAAAATGTGATCAAAGTGACTGACATTGAGCTCCTGTTTCTGGGGAACCACGTGGTGAAAACCAGCCGAAACTTTGCACACTTGCAGGGGAGACTCTTTAGCACCTATGGTGCAAATTTGGAGCCCCAATAACCTAAGGCCGACCTGTGCTGACTTCCCAAAAACGGTACCCCAGGACATCAAATTTTAGCATTGGTTCCTATGTGAAAACTGGCCATGTTTGGGATCCGATTGCTCCCCCGTTTTAGGTCCCATGGGCCCCAAACTTTGCATGCATACTCACAAGACCCTCGACTACATGGAGCCGAAAAAAGTGAATCAATAGCATCTATGGTTCAGGAAATATGACTGTTTCAAGTTGAGCTCCAATTGAAACAACTTTTGAACTTTGAACTCCCATTACTGGGAAACCTTCCATACTGGTGTACCATCGAGTTGCGGGTGGACCCCCCACCTCGACATCCCCCCCCCTGAGGGGGGGGGGTGCCGAGGTGGGGGGGTCATGCCAGACAGATCTCTGGCCAGCTAGAAGCAAAATGTGATCAAAGTGACTGACATTGTGACTGACATTGACCGTTTCAAGTTGAGCTCCAATTGAAACAACTTTTGAACTTTGAACTCCCATTACTGGGAAACCTTCCATACTGGTGTACCATCGAGTTGCGGGTGGACCCCCCACCTCGGCATCCCCCCCGAGGGTCGGTGCCGAGGTGGGGGGGTCATGCCAGACAGATCTCTGGCCAGCTAGAAGCAAAATGTGATCAAAGTGACTGACATTGAGCTCCTGTTTCTGGGGAACCACGTGGTGAAAACCAGCCAAAACTTTGCACACTTGCAGGGGAGACTCTTTAGCACCTATGGTGCAAATATGGAGCCCCAATAACCTAAGGCCGACCTGTACTGACTTCCCAAAAACGCTACCCCAGGACATCAAATTTTAGCATTGGTTCCTATGTGAAAACTGGCCATGTTTGGGACCCGATTGCTCCCCCGTTTTAGGTCCCATGGGCCCCAAACTTTGCATGCATACTCCCAAGACCCTCGACTACATGGAGCCGAAAAAAGTGAATCAATAGCATCCATGGTTCAGGAAATATGACCGTTTCAAGTTGAGCTCCAATTGAAACAACTTTTGAACTTTGAACTCCCATTACTGGGAAACCTTCCATACTGGTGTACCATCGAGTTGCGGGTGGACCCCCCACCTCGGCACCCCCCCTGAGGGGGGGGAGTGCCGAGGTGGGGGGGTCATGCCAGACAGATCTCTGGCCAGCTAGAAGCAAAATGTGATCAAAGTGACTGACATTGAGCTCCTGTTTCTGGGGAAGCACGTGGTGAAAACCAGCCAAAACTTTGCACACTTGCAGGGGAGACTCTTTAGCACCTATGGTGCAAATTTGGAGCCCCAATAACCTAAGGCCGACCTGTACTGACTTCCCAAAAACGGTACCCCAGGACATCAATTTTTAGCTTTGGTTCCTATGTGAAAACTGGCCATATTTGGGACCCGATTGCTCCCCCGTTTTAGGTCCCATGGGCCCCAAACTTTGCATGCATACTCCCAAGACCCTCGACTACATGGAGCCGAAAAAAGTGAATCAATACCATCTATGGTTCAGGAAATATGACCGTTTCAAGTTGAGCTCCAATTGAACCAACTTTTGAAATTTGAACTCCCATTACTGGGAAACCTTCCATACTGGTGCACCATCGAGCTGCGAGTGGACCCCCACCTCGGCACCCCCTCCCCCTGAGGGGGGAGGGGGTGCCGAGGTGAGGGGGCATGCCAGATAGATCTCTGGTCAGCTTGAAGCAAAATGTGATCAAAGTGACTGACTTTGAGCTCCTGTTTCTGGAGAACCACGTGGTGAAAACCAGCACAAACTTTGCACACTTGTAGGGGAGACTCTTTAGCACCTATGGTGCAAATTTGGAGCCCCTATAACCTAAGGCCGACCTGTACTGACTCCCCAAAGATGGTACCCCTAGGACATCTAATTTTTCCATTGGTGCCTATGTGAAAACTGCCCATGTTTGGGACCTGATTACTCCCCCGTTTTAGGTCCATGTGGCCCCAAACTTTGCATGCATACTCCCAAGACCCTGGGCTATATGGAGCAGAAGAAAGTGAATCATTCTCATGTATGGTTCGGGAAATATGACCGTTTAAAGTTGAGCTCCAATTGAACCAACTTTGGAACTTTGAACTCCCATTACTGGGGAACCTTTCATACTGGTGCACCATCGAGCTGCGGGTGGACCCCCCACCTCGGCACCCCCCCCTCAGGGGGGGCTGCCGAGGTGCGGGGGCATGCCAGACAGATCTCTGGTCAGCTTGAAGCAAAATGTGATCAAAGTGACTGATTTGTGCTCCTGTTTGTGGGGACCACGTGGTGAAAACCAACCAAAACTTTGCACACTTGTAGGGGAGACTCTTTAGCACCTATGGTGCAAATTTGGAGCCCCAATAACCTAAGGCCGACCGGTGCTGACTTCCCAAAAACGGTACCCCAGGACATCAAATTTTAGCATTGGTTCCTATGTGAAAACTGGCCATGTTTGGGACCCGATTGCTCCCCCGTTTTAGGTCCCATGGGCCCCAAACTTTGCATGCATACTCACAAGACCCTCGACTACATGGAGCCGAAAAAAGTGAATCAATAGCATCTATGGTTCAGGAAATATGACCGTTTCAAGTTGAGCTCCAATTGAAACAACTTTTGAACTTTGAACTCCCATTACTGGGAAACCTTCCATACTGGTGTACCATCGAGTTGCGGGTGGACCCCCCACCTCGGGCACCCCCCCCTGAGGGGGGGGGTGCCGAGGTGGGGGGGTCATGTCAGACAGATCTCTGGCCAGCTAGAAGCAAAATGTGATCAAAGTGACTGACATTGTGACTGACATTGACCGTTTCAAGTTGCGCTCCAATTGAAACAACTTTTGAACTTTGAACTCCCATTACTGGGAAACCTTCCATACTGGTGTACCATCGAGTTGCGGGTGGACCCCCCACCTCGGCATCCCCCCCTGAGGGGGGGTGCCGAGGTGGGGGGGTCATGCCAGACAGATCTCTGGCCAGCTAGAAGCAAAATGTGATCAAAGTGACTGACATTGAGCTCCTGTTTCTGGGGAACCACGTGGTGAAAACCAGCCGAAACTTTGCACACTTGCAGGGGAGACTCTTTAGCACCCATGGTGCAAATTTGGAGCCCCAATAACCTAAGGCCGACCTGTGCTGACTTCCCAAAAACGGTACCCCAGGACATCAAATTTTAGCATTGGTTCCTATGTGAAAACTGGCCATGTTTGGGACCCGATTGCTCCCCCGTTTTAGGTCCCATGGGCCCCAAACTTTGCATGCATACGTCCAAGACCCTCGACTACATGGAGCCGAAAAAAGTGAATCAATAGCATCTATGGTTCAGGAAATATGACCGTTTCAAGTTGAGCTCCAATTGAAACAACTTTTGAACTTTGAACTCCCATTACTGGGAAACCTTCCATACTGGTGTACCATCGAGTTGCGGGTGGACCCCCCACCTCGGCACCCCCCCCTGAGGGGGGGGGCCGAGGTGGGGGGGTCATGTCAGACAGATCTCTGGCCAGCTAGAAGCAAAATGTGATCAAAGTGACTGACATTGAGCTCCTGTTTCTGGGGAACCACGTGGTGAAAACCAGCCAAAACTTTGCACACTTGCAGGGGAGACTCTTTAGCACCTATGGTGCAAATTTGGAGCCCCAATAACCTAAGGCCGACCTGTACTGACTTCCCAAAAACGGTACCCCAGGACATCAAATTTTAGCATTGGTTCCTATGTGAAAACTGGCCATGTTTGGGACCCGATTGCTCCCCCGTTTTAGGTCCCATGGGCCGCAAACTTTGCATGCATACTCCCAAGACCCTCGACTACATGGAGCCGAAAAAAGTGAATCAATAGCATCTATGGTTCAGGAAATATGACCGTTTCAAGTTGAGCTCCAATTGAAACAACTTTTGAACTTTGAACTCCCATTACTGGGAAACCTTCCATACTGGTGTACCATCGAGTTGCGGGTGGACCCCCCACCTCGGCATCCCCCCCCCTGAGGGGGGGTGCCGAGGTGGGGGGGTCATGCCAGACAGATCTCTGGCCAGCTAGAAGCAAAATGTGATCAAAGTGACTGACATTGAGCTCCTGTTTCTGGGGAACCACGTGGTGAAAACCAGCCGAAACTTTGCACACTTGCAGGGGAGACTCTTTAGCACCTATGGTGCAAATTTGGAGCCCCAATAACCTAAGGCCGACCTGTACTGACTTCCCAAAAACGGTACCCCAGGACATCAAATTTTAGCATTGGTTCCTATGTGAAAACTGGCCATGTTTGGGACCCGATTGCTCCCCCGTTTTAGGTCCCATGGGCCCCAAGCTTTGCATGCATACTCCCAAGACCCTCGACTACATGGAGCCGAAAAAAGTGAATCAATAGCATCCATGGTTCAGGAAATATGACCGTTTCAAGTTGAGCTCCAATTGAACCAACTTTTAAACTTTGAACTCCCATTACTGGGAAACCTTCCATACTGGTGTACCATCGAGTTGCGGGTGGACCCCCCACCTCGGCACCCCCCCTGAGGGGGGGGTGCCGAGGTGGGGGGGTCATGTCAGACAGATCTCTGGCCAGCTAGAAGCAAAATGTGATCAAAATGACTGACATTGTGACTGACATTGACCGTTTCAAGTTGCGCTCCAATTGAAACAACTTTTGAACTTTGAACTCCCATTACTGGGAAACCTTCCATACTGGTGTACCATCGAGTTGCGGGTGGACCCCCCACCTCGGCATCCCCCCGAGGGTCGGTGCCGAGGTGGGGGGGTCATGCCAGACAGATCTCTGGCCAGCTAGAAGCAAAATGTGATCAAAGTGACTGACATTGAGCTCCTGTTTCTGGGGAACCACGTGGTGAAAACCAGCCAAAACTTTGCACACTTGCAGGGGAGACTCTTTAGCACCTATGGTGCAAATATGGAGCCCCAATAACCTAAGGCCGACCTGTGCTGACTTCCCAAAAACGGTACCCCAGGACATCAAATTTTAGCATTGGTTCCTATGTGAAAACTGGCCATGTTTGGGATCCGATTGCTCCCCCGTTTTAGGTCCCATGGGCCCCAAACTTTGCATGCATACTCACAAGACCCTCGACTACATGGAGCCGAAAAAAGTGAATCAATAGCATCTATGGTTCAGGAAATATGACTGTTTCAAGTTGAGCTCCAATTGAAACAACTTTTGAACTTTGAACTCCCATTACTGGGAAACCTTCCATACTGGTGTACCATCGAGTTGCGGGTGGACCCCCCCCCCTCGGCATCCCCCCCCTGAGGGGGGGGGTGCCGAGGTGGGGGGGTCATGCCAGACAGATCTCTGGCCAGCTAGAAGCAAAATGTGATCAAAGTGACTGACATTGTGACTGACATTGACCGTTTCAAGTTGAGCTCCAATTGAAACAACTTTTGAACTTTGAACTCCCATTACTGGGAAACCTTCCATACTGGTGTACCATCGAGTTGCGGGTGGACCCCCCACCTCGGCATCCCCCCCGAGGGTCGGTGCCGAGGTGGGGGGGTCATGCCAGACAGATCTCTGGCCAGCTAGAAGCAAAATGTGATCAAAGTGACTGACATTGAGCTCCTGTTTCTGGGGAACCACGTGGTGAAAACCAGCTAAAACTTTGCACACTTGCAGGGGAGACTCTTTAGCACCTATGGTGCAAATATGGAGCCCCAATAACCTAAGGCCGACCTGTACTGACTTCCCAAAAACGCTACCCCAGGACATCAAATTTTAGCATTGGTTCCTATGTGAAAACTGGCTATGTTTGGGACCCGATTGCTCCCCCGTTTTAGGTCCCATGGGCCCCAAACTTTGCATGCATACTCCCAAGACCCTCGACTACATGGAGCCGAAAAAAGTGAATCAATAGCATCCATGGTTCAGGAAATATGACCGTTTCAAGTTGAGCTCCAATTGAAACAACTTTTGAACTTTGAACTCCCATTACTGGGAAACCTTCCATACTGGTGTACCATCGAGTTGCGGGTGGACCCCCCACCTCGGCACCCCCCCTGAGGGGGGGAGTGCCGAGGTGGGGGGGTCATGCCAGACAGATCTCTGGCCAGCTAGAAGCAAAATGTGATCAAAGTGACTGACATTGAGCTCCTGTTTCTGGGGAAGCACGTGGTGAAAACCAGCCAAAACTTTGCACACTTGCAGGGGAGACTCTTTAGCACCTATGGTGCAAATTTGGAGCCCCAATAACCTAAGGCCGACCTGTACTGACTTCCCAAAAACGGTACCCCAGGACATCAATTTTTAGCTTTGGTTCCTATGTGAAAACTGGCCATATTTGGGACCCGATTGCTCCCCCGTTTTAGGTCCCATGGGCCCCAAACTTTGCATGCATACTCCCAAGACCCTCGACTACATGGAGCCGAAAAAAGTGAATCAATACCATCTATGGTTCAGGAAATATGACCGTTTCAAGTTGAGCTCCAATTGAACCAACTTTTGAACTTTGAACTCCCATTACTGGGAAACCTTCCATACTGGTGTACCATCGAGTTGCGGGTGGACCCCCCACCTCGGCACCCCCCCTGAGGGGGGGGTGCCGAGGTGGGGGGGTCATGTCAGACAGATCTCCGGCCAGCTAGAAGCAAAATGTGATCAAAATGACTGACATTGTGACTGACATTGACCGTTTCAAGTTGCGCTCCAATTGAAACAACTTTTGAACTTTGAACTCCCATTACTGGGAAACCTTCCATACTGGTGTACCATCGAGTTGCGGGTGGACCCCCCACCTCGGCATCCCCCCCTGAGGGGGGGTGCCGAGGTGGGGGGGTCATGCCAGACAGATCTCTGGCCAGCTAGAAGCAAAATGTGATCAAAGTGACTGACATTGAGCTCCTGTTTCTGGGGAACCACGTGGTGAAAACCAGCCGAAACTTTGCACACTTGCAGGGGAGACTCTTTAGCACCTATGGTGCAAATTTGGAGCCCCAATAACCTAAGGCCGACCTGTGCTGACTTCCCAAAAACGGTACCCCAGGACATCAAATTTTAGCATTGGTTCCTATGTGAAAACTGGCCATGTTTGGGATCCGATTGCTCCCCCGTTTTAGGTCCCATGGGCCCCAAACTTTGCATGCATACTCACAAGACCCTCGACTACATGGAGCCGAAAAAAGTGAATCAATAGCATCTATGGTTCAGGAAATATGACTGTTTCAAGTTGAGCTCCAATTGAAACAACTTTTGAACTTTGAACTCCCATTACTGGGAAACCTTCCATACTGGTGTACCATCGAGTTGCGGGTGGACCCCCCACCTCGACATCCCCCCCCCTGAGGGGGGGGGGTGCCGAGGTGGGGGGGTCATGCCAGACAGATCTCTGGCCAGCTAGAAGCAAAATGTGATCAAAGTGACTGACATTGTGACTGACATTGACCGTTTCAAGTTGAGCTCCAATTGAAACAACTTTTGAACTTTGAACTCCCATTACTGGGAAACCTTCCATACTGGTGTACCATCGAGTTGCGGGTGGACCCCCCACCTCGGCATCCCCCCCGAGGGTCGGTGCCGAGGTGGGGGGGTCATGCCAGACAGATCTCTGGCCAGCTAGAAGCAAAATGTGATCAAAGTGACTGACATTGAGCTCCTGTTTCTGGGGAACCACGTGGTGAAAACCAGCCAAAACTTTGCACACTTGCAGGGGAGACTCTTTAGCACCTATGGTGCAAATATGGAGCCCCAATAACCTAAGGCCGACCTGTACTGACTTCCCAAAAACGCTACCCCAGGACATCAAATTTTAGCATTGGTTCCTATGTGAAAACTGGCCATGTTTGGGACCCGATTGCTCCCCCGTTTTAGGTCCCATGGGCCCCAAACTTTGCATGCATACTCCCAAGACCCTCGACTACATGGAGCCGAAAAAAGTGAATCAATAGCATCCATGGTTCAGGAAATATGACCGTTTCAAGTTGAGCTCCAATTGAAACAACTTTTGAACTTTGAACTCCCATTACTGGGAAACCTTCCATACTGGTGTACCATCGAGTTGCGGGTGGACCCCCCACCTCGGCACCCCCCCTGAGGGGGGGGAGTGCCGAGGTGGGGGGGTCATGCCAGACAGATCTCTGGCCAGCTAGAAGCAAAATGTGATCAAAGTGACTGACATTGAGCTCCTGTTTCTGGGGAAGCACGTGGTGAAAACCAGCCAAAACTTTGCACACTTGCAGGGGAGACTCTTTAGCACCTATGGTGCAAATTTGGAGCCCCAATAACCTAAGGCCGACCTGTACTGACTTCCCAAAAACGGTACCCCAGGACATCAATTTTTAGCTTTGGTTCCTATGTGAAAACTGGCCATATTTGGGACCCGATTGCTCCCCCGTTTTAGGTCCCATGGGCCCCAAACTTTGCATGCATACTCCCAAGACCCTCGACTACATGGAGCCGAAAAAAGTGAATCAATACCATCTATGGTTCAGGAAATATGACCGTTTCAAGTTGAGCTCCAATTGAACCAACTTTTGAAATTTGAACTCCCATTACTGGGAAACCTTCCATACTGGTGCACCATCGAGCTGCGAGTGGACCCCCACCTCGGCACCCCCTCCCCCTGAGGGGGGAGGGGGTGCCGAGGTGAGGGGGCATGCCAGATAGATCTCTGGTCAGCTTGAAGCAAAATGTGATCAAAGTGACTGACTTTGAGCTCCTGTTTCTGGAGAACCACGTGGTGAAAACCAGCACAAACTTTGCACACTTGTAGGGGAGACTCTTTAGCACCTATGGTGCAAATTTGGAGCCCCTATAACCTAAGGCCGACCTGTACTGACTCCCCAAAGATGGTACCCCTAGGACATCTAATTTTTACATTGGTGCCTATGTGAAAACTGGCCATGTTTGGGACCCGATAGCTCCCCCGTTTTAGGTCCTATGGGCCCCAAACTTTGCATGCATACTCCCAAGACCATCGACTACATGGAGCCGAAAAAAGTGAATCAATACCATCTATGGTTCAGGAAATATGACCGTTTCAAGTTGAGCTCCAATTGAACCAACTTTGGAACTTTGAACTCCCATTACTGGGGAACCTTCCATACTGGTGCACCATCGAGCTGCGAGTGGACCCCCACCTCGGCACCCCCTCCCCCTGAGGGGGGAGGGGGTGCCGAGGTGAGGGGGCATGCCAGATAGATCTCTGGTCAGCTTGAAGCAAAATGTGATCAAAGTGACTGACTTTGAGCTCCTGTTTCTGGAGAACCACGTGGTGAAAACCAGCCCAAACTTTGCACACTTGTAGGGGGAGACTCTTTAGCACCTATGGTGCAAATTTGGAGCCCCTATAACCTAAGGCCGACCTGTACTGACTCCCCAAAGATGGTACCCCTAGGACATCTAATTTTTACATTGGTGCCTATGTGAAAACTGGCCATGTTTGGGACCCGATAGCTCCCCCGTTTTAGGTCCAAACTGCCCCAAACTTGGCATGCATACTCACAAGACCCTGGGCTACGTGGGGCTGAAGAAAGTGAATCATTCCCATGTACGGTTCGGGAAATATGACCGTTTAAAGTTGAGCTCCAATTGAACCAACTTTGGAACTTTGAACTCCCATTACTGGGGAACCTTCCATACTGGTGCACCATCGAGCTGCGAGTGGACCCCCACCTCGGCACCCCCTCCCCCTGAGGGGGGAGGGGGTGCCGAGGTGAGGGGGCATGCCAGATAGATCTCAGGTCAGCTTGAAGCAAAATGTGATCAAAGTGACTGACTTTGAGCTCCTGTTTCTGGAGAACCACGTGGTGAAAACCAGCCCAAACTTTGCACACTTGTAGGGGAGACTCTTTAGCACCTATGGTGCAAATTTGGAGCCCCTATAACCTAAGGCCGACCTGTACTGACTCCCCAAAGATGGTACCCCTAGGACATCTAATTTTTACATTGGTGCCTATGTGAAAACTGGCCATGTTTGGGACCCGATAGCTCCCCCGTTTTAGGTCCAAACTGCCCCAAACTTGGCATGCATACTCACAAGACCCTGGGCTACGTGGGGCTGAAGAAAGTGAATCATTCCCATGTATGGTTCGGGAAATATGACCGTTTAAAGTTGAGCTCCAATTGAACCAACTTTGGAACTTTGAACTCCCATTACTGGGGAACCTTCCATACTGGTGCACCATCGAGCTGCGAGTGGACCCCCACCTCGGCACCCCCTCCCCCTGAGGGGGGAGGGGGTGCCGAGGTGAGGGGGCATGCCAGATAGATCTCTGGTCAGCTTGAAGCAAAATGTGATCAAAGTGACTGACTTTGAGCTCCTGTTTCTGGAGAACCACGTGGTGAAAACCAGCCCAAACTTTGCACACTTGTAGGGGAGACTCTTTAGCACCTATGGTGCAAATTTGGAGCCCCTATAACCTAAGGCCGACCTGTACTGACTCCCCAAAGATGGTACCCCTAGGACATCTAATTTTTACATTGGTGCCTATGTGAAAACTGGCCATGTTTGGGACCCGATAGCTCCCCCGTTTTAGGTCCAAACTGCCCCAAACTTGGCATGCATACTCACAAGACCCTGGGCTACGTGGGGCTGAAGAAAGTGAATCATTCCCATGTACGGTTCGGGAAATATGACCGTTTAAAGTTGAGCTCCAATTGAACCAACTTTGGAACTTTGAACTCCCATTACTGGGGAACCTTCCATACTGGTGCACCATCGAGCTGCGAGTGGACCCCCACCTCGGCACCCCCTCCCCCTGAGGGGGGAGGGGGTGCCGAGGTGAGGGGGCATGCCAGATAGATCTCTGGTCAGCTTGAAGCAAAATGTGATCAAAGTGACTGACTTTGAGCTCCTGTTTCTGGAGAACCACGTGGTGAAAACCAGCCCAAACTTTGCACACTTGTAGGGGAGACTCTTTAGCACCTATGGTGCAAATTTGGAGCCCCTATAACCTAAGGCCGACCTGTACTGACTCCCCAAAGATGGTACCCCTAGGACATCTAATTTTTACATTGGTGCCTATGTGAAAACTGGCCATGTTTGGGACCCGATAGCTCCCCCGTTTTAGGTCCAAACTGCCCCAAACTTGGCATGCATACTCACAAGACCCTGGGCTACGTGGGGCTGAAGAAAGTGAATCATTCCCATGTATGGTTCGGGAAATATGACCGTTTAAAGTTGAGCTCCAATTGAACCAACTTTGGAACTTTGAACTCCCATTACTGGGGAACCTTCCATACTGGTGCACCATCGAGCTGCGAGTGGACCCCCACCTCGGCACCCCCTCCCCCTGAGGGGGGAGGGGGTGCCGAGGTGAGGGGGCATGCCAGATAGATCTCTGGTCAGCTTGAAGCAAAATGTGATCAAAGTGACTGACTTTGAGCTCCTGTTTCTGGAGAACCACGTGGTGAAAACCAGCCCAAACTTTGCACACTTGTAGGGGAGATTCTTTAGCACCTATGGTGCAAATTTGGAGCCCCTATAACCTAAGGCCGACCTGTACTGACTCCCCAAAGATGGTACCCCTAGGACATCTAATTTTTACATTGGTGCCTATGTGAAAACTGGCCATGTTTGGGACCCGATAGCTCCCCCGTTTTAGGTCCAAACTGCCCCAAACTTGGCATGCATATTCACAAGACCCTGGGCTACGTGGGGCTGAAGAAAGTGAATCATTCCCATGTATGGTTCGGGAAATATGACCGTTTAAAGTTGAGCTCCAATTGAACCAACTTTGGAACTTTGAACTCCCATTACTGGGGAACCTTCCATACTGGTGCACCATCGAGCTGCGAGTGGACCCCCACCTCGGCACCCCCTCCCCCTGAGGGTGGAGGGGGTGCCGAGGTGAGGGGGCATGCCAGATAGATCTCTGGTCAGCTTGAAGCAAAATGTGATCAAAGTGACTGACTTTGAGCTCCTGTTTCTGGAGAACCACGTGGTGAAAACCAGCCCAAACGTTGCACACTTGTAGGGGAGATTCTTTAGCACCTATGGTGCAAATTTGGAGCCCCTATAACCTAAGGCCGACCTGTACTGACTCCCCAAAGATGGTACCCCTAGGACATCTAATTTTTACATTGGTGCCTATGTGAAAACTGGCCATGTTTGGGACCCGATAGCTCCCCCGTTTTAGGTCCAAACTGCCCTAAACTTGGCATGCATATTCACAAGACCCTGGGCTACGTGGGGCTGAAGAAAGTGAATCATTCCCATGTATGGTTCGGGAAATATGACCGTTTAAAGTTGAGCTCCAATTGAACCAACTTTGGAACTTTGAACTCCCATTACTGGGGAACCTTCCATACTGGTGCACCATCGAGCTGCGAGTGGACCCCCACCTCGGCACCCCCTCCCCCTGAGGGAGGAGGGGGTGCCGAGGTGAGGGGGCATGCCAGATAGATCTCTGGTCAGCTTGAAGCAAAATGTGATCAAAGTGACTGACTTTGAGCTCCTGTTTCTGGAGAACCATGTGGTGAAAACCAGCCCAAACTTTGCACACTTGTAGGGGAGACTCTTTAGCACCTATGGCGCAAATTTGGAGCCCCTATAACCTAAGGCCGACCTGTACTGACTCCCCAAAGATGGTACCCCTAGGACATCTAATTTTTACATTGGTGCCTATGTGAAAACTGGCCATGTTTGGGACCCGATAGCTCCCCCGTTTTAGGTCCAAACTGCCCCAAACTTGGCATGCATACTCACAAGACCATGGGCTACGTGGGGCTGAAGAAAGTGAATCATTCTCATGTATGGTTCGGGAAATATGACCGTTTAAAGTTGAGCTCCAATTGAACCAACTTTGGAACTTTGAACTCCCATTACTGGGGAACCTTCCATACTGGTGCACCATCGAGCTGCGAGTGGACCCCCACCTCGGCACCCCCTCCCCCTGAGGGGGGAGGGGGTGCCGAGGTGAGGGGGCATGCCAGATAGATCTCTGGTCAGCTTGAAGCAAAATGTGATCAAAGTGACTGACTTTGAGCTCCTGTTTCTGGAGAACCACGTGGTGAAAACCAGCCCAAACTTTGCACACTTGTAGGGGAGATTCTTTAGCACCTATGGTGCAAATTTGGAGCCCCTATAACCTAAGGCCGACCTGTACTGACTCCCCAAAGATGGTACCCCCTAGGACATCTAATTTTTACATTGGTGCCTATGTGAAAACTGGCCATGTTTGGGACCCGATAGCTCCCCCGTTTTAGGTCCAAACTGCCCCAAACTTGGCATGCATACTCACAAGACCATGGGCTACGTGGGGCTGAAGAAAGTGAATCATTCTCATGTATGGTTCGGGAAATATGACCGTTTAAAGTTGAGCTCCAATTGAACCAACTTTGGAACTTTGAACTCCCATTACTGGGGAACCTTCCATACTGGTGCACCATCGAGCTGCGAGTGGACCCCCACCTCGGCACCCCCTCCCCCTGAGGGGGGAGGGGGTGCCGAGGTGAGGGGGCATGCCAGATAGATCTCTGGTCAGCTTGAAGCAAAATGTGATCAAAGTGACTGACTTTGAGCTCCTGTTTCTGGAGAACCACGTGGTGAAAACCAGCCCAAACTTTGCACACTTGTAGGGGAGACTCTTTAGCACCTATGGTGCAAATTTGGAGCCCCTATAACCTAAGGCCGACCTGTACTGACTCCCCAAAGATGGTACCCCTAGGACATCTAATTTTTACATTGGTGCCTATGTGAAAACTGGCCATGTTTGGGACCCGATAGCTCCCCCGTTTTAGGTCCAAACTGCCCCAAACTTGGCATGCATACTCACAAGACCATGGGCTACGTGGGGCTGAAGAAAGTGAATAATTCTCATGTATGGTTCGGGAAATATGACCGTTTAAAGTTGAGCTCCAATTGAACCAACTTTGGAACTTTGAACTCCCATTACTGGGGAACCTTCCATACTGGTGCACCATCGAGCTGCGAGTGGACCCCCACCTCGGCACCCCCTCCCCCTGAGGGGGGAGGGGGTGCCGAGGTGAGGGGGCATGCCAGATAGATCTCTGGTCAGCTTGAAGCAAAATGTGATCAAAGTGACTGACTTTGAGCTCCTGTTTCTGGAGAACCACGTGGTGAAAACCAGCCCAAACTTTGCACACTTGTAGGGGAGACTCTTTAGCACCTATGGTGCAAATTTGGAGCCCCTATAACCTAAGGCCGACCTGTACTGACTCCCCAAAGATGGTACCCCTAGGACATCTAATTTTTACATTGGTGCCTATGTGAAAACTGGCCATGTTTGGGACCCGATAGCTCCCCCGTTTTAGGTCCAAACTGCCCCAAACTTGGCATGCATACTCACAAGACCATGGGCTACGTGGGGCTGAAGAAAGTGAATCATTCTCATGTATGGTTCGGGAAATATGACCGTTTAAAGTTGAGCTCCAATTGAACCAACTTTGGAACTTTGAACTCCCATTACTGGGGAACCTTCCATACTGGTGCACCATCGAGCTGCGAGTGGACCCCCACCTCGGCACCCCCTCCCCCTGAGGGGGGAGGGGGTGCCGAGGTGAGGGGGCATGCCAGATAGATCTCTGGTCAGCTTGAAGCAAAATGTGATCAAAGTGACTGACTTTGAGCTCCTGTTTCTGGAGAACCACGTGGTGAAAACCAGCCCAAACTTTGCACACTTGTAGGGGAGATTCTTTAGCACCTATGGTGCAAATTTGGAGCCCCTATAACCTAAGGCCGACCTGTACTGACTCCCCAAAGATGGTACCCCCTAGGACATCTAATTTTTACATTGGTGCCTATGTGAAAACTGGCCATGTTTGGGACCCGATAGCTCCCCCGTTTTAGGTCCAAACTGCCCCAAACTTGGCATGCATACTCACAAGACCATGGGCTACGTGGGGCTGAAGAAAGTGAATCATTCTCATGTATGGTTCGGGAAATATGACCGTTTAAAGTTGAGCTCCAATTGAACCAACTTTGGAACTTTGAACTCCCATTACTGGGGAACCTTCCATACTGGTGCACCATCGAGCTGCGAGTGGACCCCCACCTCGGCACCCCCTCCCCCTGAGGGGGGAGGGGGTGCCGAGGTGAGGGGGCATGCCAGATAGATCTCTGGTCAGCTTGAAGCAAAATGTGATCAAAGTGACTGACTTTGAGCTCCTGTTTCTGGAGAACCACGTGGTGAAAACCAGCCCAAACTTTGCACACTTGTAGGGGAGACTCTTTAGCACCTATGGTGCAAATTTGGAGCCCCTATAACCTAAGGCCGACCTGTACTGACTCCCCAAAGATGGTACCCCTAGGACATCTAATTTTTACATTGGTGCCTATGTGAAAACTGGCCATGTTTGGGACCCGATAGCTCCCCCGTTTTAGGTCCAAACTGCCCCAAACTTGGCATGCATACTCACAAGACCATGGGCTACGTGGGGCTGAAGAAAGTGAATAATTCTCATGTATGGTTCGGGAAATATGACCGTTTAAAGTTGAGCTCCAATTGAACCAACTTTGGAACTTTGAACTCCCATTACTGGGGAACCTTCCATACTGGTGCACCATCGAGCTGCGAGTGGACCCCCACCTCGGCACCCCCTCCCCCTGAGGGGGGAGGGGGTGCCGAGGTGAGGGGGCATGCCAGATAGATCTCTGGTCAGCTTGAAGCAAAATGTGATCAAAGTGACTGACTTTGAGCTCCTGTTTCTGGAGAACCACGTGGTGAAAACCAGCCCAAACTTTGCACACTTGTAGGGGAGACTCTTTAGCACCTATGGTGCAAATTTGGAGCCCCTATAACCTAAGGCCGACCTGTACTGACTCCCCAAAGATGGTACCCCTAGGACATCTAATTTTTACATTGGTGCCTATGTGAAAACTGGCCATGTTTGGGACCCGATAGCTCCCCCGTTTTAGGTCCAAACTGCCCCAACTTGGCATGCATACTCACAAGACCCTGGGCTACGTGGGGCTGAAGAAAGTGAATCATTCCCATGTATGGTTCGGGAAATATGACCGTTTAAAGTTGAGCTCCAATTGAACCAACTTTGGAACTTTGAACTCCCATTACTGGGGAACCTTCCATACTGGTGCACCATCGAGCTGCGAGTGGACCCCCACCTCGGCACCCCCTCCCCCTGAGGGGGGAGGGGGTGCCGAGGTGAGGGGGCATGCCAGATAGATCTCTGGTCAGCTTGAAGCAAAATGTGATCCAAAGTGACTGACTTTGAGCTCCTGTTTCTGGAGAACCACGTGGTGAAAACCAGCCCAAACTTTGCACACTTGTAGGGGAGACTCTTTAGCACCTATGGTGCAAATTTGGAGCCCTATAACCTAAGGCCGACCTGTACTGACTCCCCAAAGATGGTACCCCTAGGACATCTAATTTTTACATTGGTGCCTATGTGAAAACTGGCCATGTTTGGGACCCGATAGCTTCCCCGTTTTAGGTCCTATGGGCCCCAAACTTTGCATGCATACTCCCAAGACCCTCGACTACATGGAGCCGAAAAAAAGTGAATCAATACCATCTATGGTTCAGGAAATATGACCGTTTCAAGTTGAGCTCCAATTGAACCAACTTTTGAAATTTGAACTCCCATTACTGGGAAACCTTCCATACTGGTGCACCATCGAGCTGCGAGTGGACCCCCACCTCGGCACCCCCTCCCCCTGAGGGGGGAGGGGGTGCCGAGGTGAGGGGGCATGCCAGATAGATCTCTGGTCAGCTTGAAGCAAAATGTGATCAAAGTGACTGACTTTGAGCTCCTGTTTCTGGAGAACCACGTGGTGAAAACCAGCCCAAACTTTGCACACTTGTAGGGGAGACTCTTTAGCACCTATGGTGCAAATTTGGAGCCCCTATAACCTAAGGCCGACCTGTACTGACTCCCCAAAGATGGTACCCCTAGGACATCTAATTTTTACATTGGTGCCTATGTGAAAACTGGCCATGTTTGGGACCCGATAGCTCCCCCGTTTTAGGTCCTATGGGCCCCAAACTTTGCATGCATACTCCCAAGACCCTCGACTACATGGAGCCGAAAAAAGTGAATCAATACCATCTATGGTTCAGGAAATATGACCGTTTCAAGTTGAGCTCCAATTGAACCAACTTTGGAACTTTGAACTCCCATTACTGGGGAACCTTCCATACTGGTGCACCATCGAGCTGCGAGTGGACCCCCACCTCGGCACCCCCTCCCCCTGAGGGGGGAGGGGGTGCCGAGGTGAGGGGGCATGCCAGATAGATCTCTGGTCAGCTTGAAGCAAAATGTGATCAAAGTGACTGACTTTAAGCTCCTGTTTCTGGAGAACCACGTGGTGAAAACCAGCCCAAACTTTGCACACTTGTAGGGGAGACTCTTTAGCACCTATGGTGCAAATTTGGAGCCCCTATAACCTAAGACCGACCTGTACTGACTCCCCAAAGATGGTACCCCTAGGACATCTAATTTTTACATTGGTGCCTATGTGAAAACTGGCCATGTTTGGGACCCGATAGCTCCCCCGTTTTAGGTCCAAACTGCCCCAAACTTGGCATGCATACTCACAAGACCCTGGGCTACGTGGGGCTGAAGAAAGTGAATCATTCCCATGTATGGTTCGGGAAATATGACCGTTTAAAGTTGAGCTCCAATTGAACCAACTTTGGAACTTTGAACTCCCATTACTGGGGAACCTTCCATACTGGTGCACCATCGAGCTGCGAGTGGACCCCCACCTCGGCACCCCCTCCCCCTGAGGGGGGAGGGGGTGCCGAGGTGAGGGGGCATGCCAGATAGATCTCTGGTCAGCTTGAAGCAAAATGTGATCAAAGTGACTGACTTTGAGCTCCTGTTTCTGGAGAACCACGTGGTGAAAACCAGCCCAAACTTTGCACACTTGTAGGGGAGACTCTTTAGCACCTATGGTGCAAATTTGGAGCCCCTATAACCTAAGGCCGACCTGTACTGACTCCCCAAAGATGGTACCCCTAGGACATCTAATTTTTACATTGGTGCCTATGTGAAAACTGGCCATGTTTGAGACCCGATAGCTCCCCCGTTTTAGGTCCAAACTGCCCCAAACTTGGCATGCATACTCACAAGACCCTGGGCTACGTGGGGCTGAAGAAAGTGAATCATTCCCATGTATGGTTCGGGAAATATGACCGTTTAAAGTTGAGCTCCAATTGAACCAACTTTGGAACTTTGAACTCCCATTACTGGGGAACCTTCCATACTGGTGCACCATCGAGCTGCGAGTGGACCCCCACCTCGGCACCCCCTCCCCCTGAGGGGGGAGGGGGTGCCGAGGTGAGGGGGCATGCCAGATAGATCTCTGGTCAGCTTGAAGCAAAATGTGATCAAAGTGACTGACTTTGAGCTCCTGTTTCTGGAGAACCACGTGGTGAAAACCAGCCCAAACTTTGCACACTTGTAGGGGAGATTCTTTAGCACCTATGGTGCAAATTTGGAGCCCCTATAACCTAAGGCCGACCTGTACTGACTCCCCAAAGATGGTACCCCTAGGACATCTAATTTTTACATTGGTGCCTATGTGAAAACTGGCCATGTTTGGGACCCGATAGCTCCCCCGTTTTATGTCCAAACTGCCCCAAACTTGGCATGCATACTCACAAGACCCTGGGCTACGTGGGGCTGAAGAAAGTGAATCATTCCCATGTATGGTTTGGGAAATATGACCGTTTAAAGTTGAGCTCCAATTGAACCAACTTTGGAACTTTGAACTCCCATTACTGGGGAACCTTCCATACTGGTGCACCATCGAGCTGCGAGTGGACCCCCACCTCGGCACCCCCTCCCCTGAGGGAGGAGGGGGTGCCGAGGTGAGGGGGCATGCCAGATAGATCTCTGGTCAGCTTGAAGCAAAATGTGATCAAAGTGACTGACTTTGAGCTACTGTTTCTGGAGAACCACGTGGTGAAAACCAGCCCAAACTTTGCACACTTGTAGGGGAGATTCTTTAGCACCTATGGTGCAAATTTGGAGCCCCTATAACCTAAGGCCGACCTGTACTGACTCCCCAAAGATGGTACCCCTAGGACATCTAATTTTTACATTGGTGCCTATGTGAAAACTGGCCATGTTTGGGACCCGATAGCTCCCCCGTTTTAGGTCCAAACTGCCCCAAACTTGGCATGCATACTCACAAGACCCTGGGCTACGTGGGGCTGAAGAAAGTGAATCATTCCCATGTATGGTTTGGGAAATATGACCGTTTAAAGTTGAGCTCCAATTGAACCAACTTTGGAACTTTGAACTCCCATTACTGGGGAACCTTCCATACTGGTGCACCATCGAGCTGCGAGTGGACCCCCACCTCGGCACCCCCTCCCCCTGAGGGAGGAGGGGGTGCCGAGGTGAGGGGGCATGCCAGATAGATCTCCGGTCAGCTTGAAGCAAAATGTGATCAAAGTGACTGACTTTGAGCTCCTGTTTCTGGAGAACCATGTGGTGAAAACCAGCCCAAACTTTGCACACTTGTAGGGGAGACTCTTTAGCACCTATGGTGCAAATTTGGAGCCCCTATAACCTAAGGCCGACCTGTACTGACTCCCCAAAGATGGTACCCCTAGGACATCTAATTTTTACATTGGTGCCTATGTGAAAACTGGCCATGTTTGGGACCCGATAGCTCCCCCGTTTTAGGTCCAAACTGCCCCAAACTTGGCATGCATACTCACAAGACCATGGGCTACGTGGGGCTGAAGAAAGTGAATCATTCTCATGTATGGTTCGGGAAATATGACCGTTTAAAGTTGAGCTCCAATTGAACCAACTTTGGAACTTTGAACTCCCATTACTGGGGAACCTTCCATACTGGTGCACCATCGAGCTGCGAGTGGACTCCCACCTCGGCACCCCCTCCCCCTGAGGGGGGAGGGGGTGCCGAGGTGAGGGGGCATGCCAGATAGATCTCTGGTCAGCTTGAAGCAAAATGTGATCAAAGTGACTGACTTTGAGCTCCTGTTTCTGGAGAACCACGTGGTGAAAACCAGCCCAAACTTTGCACACTTGTAGGGGAGATTCTTTAGCACCTATGGTGCAAATTTGGAGCCCCTATAACCTAAGGCCGACCTGTACTGACTCCCCAAAGATGGTACCCCTAGGACATCTAATTTTTACATTGGTGCCTATGTGAAAACTGGCCATGTTTGGGACCCGATAGCTCCCCCGTTTTAGGTCCAAACTGCCCCAAACTTGGCATGCATACTCACAAGACCCTGGGCTACGTGGGGCTGAAGAAAGTGAATCATTCCCATGTATGGTTCGGGAAATATGACCGTTTAAAGTTGAGCTCCAATTGAACCAACTTTGGAACTTTGAACTCCCATTACTGGGGAACCTTCCATACTGGTGCACCATCGAGCTGCGAGTGGACCCCCACCTCGGCACCCCCTCCCCCTGAGGGGGGAGGGGGTGCCGAGGTGAGGGGGCATGCCAGATAGATCTCTGGTCAGCTTGAAGCAAAATGTGATCAAAGTGACTGACTTTGAGCTCCTGTTTCTGGAGAACCACGTGGTGAAAACCAGCCCAAACTTTGCACACTTGTAGGGGAGACTCTTTAGCACCTATGGTGCAAATTTGGAGCCCCTATAACCTAAGGCCGACCTGTACTGACTCCCCAAAGATGGTACCCCTAGGACATCTAATTTTTACATTGGTGCCTATGTGAAAACTGGCCATGTTTGGGACCCGATAGCTCCCCCGTTTTAGGTCCAAACTGCCCCAAACTTGGCATGCATACTCACAAGACCCTGGGCTACGTGGGGCTGAAGAAAGTGAATCATTCCCATGTATGGTTCGGGAAATATGACCGTTTAAAGTTGAGCTCCAATTGAACCAACTTTGGAACTTTGAACTCCCATTACTGGGGAACCTTCCATACTGGTGCACCATCGAGCTGCGAGTGGACCCCCACCTCGGCACCCCCTCCCCCTGAGGGGGGAGGGGGTGCCGAGGTGAGGGGGCATGCCAGATAGATCTCTGGTCAGCTTGAAGCAAAATGTGATCAAAGTGACTGACTTTGAGCTCCTGTTTCTGGAGAACCACGTGGTGAAAACCAGCCCAAACTTTGCACACTTGTAGGGGAGACTCTTTAGCACCTATGGTGCAAATTTGGAGCCCCTATAACCTAAGGCCGACCTGTACTGACTCCCCAAAGATGGTACCCCTAGGACATCTAATTTTTACATTGGTGCCTATGTGAAAACTGGCCATGTTTGGGACCCGATAGCTCCCCCGTTTTAGGTCCAAACTGCCCCAAACTTGGCATGCATACTCACAAGACCATGGGCTACGTGGGGCTGAAGAAAGTGAATCATTCTCATGTATGGTTCGGGAAATATGACCGTTTAAAGTTGAGCTCCAATTGAACCAACTTTGGAACTTTGAACTCCCATTACTGGGGAACCTTCCATACTGGTGCACCATCGAGCTGCGAGTGGACTCCCACCTCGGCACCCCCTCCCCCTGAGGGGGGAGGGGGTGCCGAGGTGAGGGGGCATGCCAGATAGATCTCTGGTCAGCTTGAAGCAAAATGTGATCAAAGTGACTGACTTTGAGCTCCTGTTTCTGGAGAACCACGTGGTGAAAACCAGCCCAAACTTTGCACACTTGTAGGGGAGATTCTTTAGCACCTATGGTGCAAATTTGGAGCCCCTATAACCTAAGGCCGACCTGTACTGACTCCCCAAAGATGGTACCCCTAGGACATCTAATTTTTACATTGGTGCCTATGTGAAAACTGGCCATGTTTGGGACCCGATAGCTCCCCCGTTTTAGGTCCAAACTGCCCCAAACTTGGCATGCATACTCACAAGACCCTGGGCTACGTGGGGCTGAAGAAAGTGAATCATTCCCATGTATGGTTCGGGAAATATGACCGTTTAAAGTTGAGCTCCAATTGAACCAACTTTGGAACTTTGAACTCCCATTACTGGGGAACCTTCCATACTGGTGCACCATCGAGCTGCGAGTGGACCCCCACCTCGGCACCCCCTCCCCCTGAGGGGGGAGGGGGTGCCGAGGTGAGGGGGCATGCCAGATAGATCTCTGGTCAGCTTGAAGCAAAATGTGATCAAAGTGACTGACTTTGAGCTCCTGTTTCTGGAGAACCACGTGGTGAAAACCAGCCCAAACTTTGCACACTTGTAGGGGAGACTCTTTAGCACCTATGGTGCAAATTTGGAGCCCCTATAACCTAAGGCCGACCTGTACTGACTCCCCAAAGATGGTACCCCTAGGACATCTAATTTTTACATTGGTGCCTATGTGAAAACTGGCCATGTTTGGGACCCGATAGCTCCCCCGTTTTAGGTCCAAACTGCCCCAAACTTGGCATGCATACTCACAAGACCCTGGGCTACGTGGGGCTGAAGAAAGTGAATCATTCCCATGTATGGTTCGGGAAATATGACCGTTTAAAGTTGAGCTCCAATTGAACCAACTTTGGAACTTTGAACTCCCATTACTGGGGAACCTTCCATACTGGTGCACCATCGAGCTGCGAGTGGACCCCCACCTCGGCACCCCCTCCCCCTGAGGGGGGAGGGGGTGCCGAGGTGAGGGGGCATGCCAGATAGATCTCTGGTCAGCTTGAAGCAAAATGTGATCAAAGTGACTGACTTTGAGCTCCTGTTTCTGGAGAACCACGTGGTGAAAACCAGCCCAAACTTTGCACACTTGTAGGGGAGACTCTTTAGCACCTATGGTGCAAATTTGGAGCCCCTATAACCTAAGGCCGACCTGTACTGACTCCCCAAAGATGGTACCCCTAGGACATCTAATTTTTACATTGGTGCCTATGTGAAAACTGGCCATGTTTGGGACCCGATAGCTCCCCCGTTTTAGGTCCAAACTGCCCCAAACTTGGCATGCATACTCACAAGACCATGGGCTACGTGGGGCTGAAGAAAGTGAATCATTCTCATGTATGGTTCGGGAAATATGACCGTTTAAAGTTGAGCTCCAATTGAACCAACTTTGGAACTTTGAACTCCCATTACTGGGGAACCTTCCATACTGGTGCACCATCGAGCTGCGAGTGGACTCCCACCTCGGCACCCCCTCCCCCTGAGGGGGGAGGGGGTGCCGAGGTGAGGGGGCATGCCAGATAGATCTCTGGTCAGCTTGAAGCAAAATGTGATCAAAGTGACTGACTTTGAGCTCCTGTTTCTGGAGAACCACGTGGTGAAAACCAGCCCAAACTTTGCACACTTGTAGGGGAGATTCTTTAGCACCTATGGTGCAAATTTGGAGCCCCTATAACCTAAGGCCGACCTGTACTGACTCCCCAAAGATGGTACCCCTAGGACATCTAATTTTTACATTGGTGCCTATGTGAAAACTGGCCATGTTTGGGACCCGATAGCTCCCCCGTTTTAGGTCCAAACTGCCCCAAACTTGGCATGCATACTCACAAGACCCTGGGCTACGTGGGGCTGAAGAAAGTGAATCATTCCCATGTATGGTTCGGGAAATATGACCGTTTAAAGTTGAGCTCCAATTGAACCAACTTTGGAACTTTGAACTCCCATTACTGGGGAACCTTCCATACTGGTGCACCATCGAGCTGCGAGTGGACCCCCACCTCGGCACCCCCTCCCCCTGAGGGGGGAGGGGGTGCCGAGGTGAGGGGGCATGCCAGATAGATCTCTGGTCAGCTTGAAGCAAAATGTGATCAAAGTGACTGACTTTGAGCTCCTGTTTCTGGAGAACCACGTGGTGAAAACCAGCCCAAACTTTGCACACTTGTAGGGGAGACTCTTTAGCACCTATGGTGCAAATTTGGAGCCCCTATAACCTAAGGCCGACCTGTACTGACTCCCCAAAGATGGTACCCCTAGGACATCTAATTTTTACATTGGTGCCTATGTGAAAACTGGCCATGTTTGGGACCCGATAGCTCCCCCGTTTTAGGTCCAAACTGCCCCAAACTTGGCATGCATACTCACAAGACCCTGGGCTACGTGGGGCTGAAGAAAGTGAATCATTCCCATGTATGGTTCGGGAAATATGACCGTTTAAAGTTGAGCTCCAATTGAACCAACTTTGGAACTTTGAACTCCCATTACTGGGGAACCTTCCATACTGGTGCACCATCGAGCTGCGAGTGGACCCCCACCTCGGCACCCCCTCCCCCTGAGGGGGGAGGGGGTGCCGAGGTGAGGGGGCATGCCAGATAGATCTCTGGTCAGCTTGAAGCAAAATGTGATCAAAGTGACTGACTTTGAGCTCCTGTTTCTGGAGAACCACGTGGTGAAAACCAGCCCAAACTTTGCACACTTGTAGGGGAGACTCTTTAGCACCTATGGTGCAAATTTGGAGCCCCTATAACCTAAGGCCGACCTGTACTGACTCCCCAAAGATGGTACCCCTAGGACATCTAATTTTTACATTGGTGCCTATGTGAAAACTGGCCATGTTTGGGACCCGATAGCTCCCCCGTTTTAGGTCCAAACTGCCCCAAACTTGGCATGCATACTCACAAGACCCTGGGCTACGTGGGGCTGAAGAAAGTGAATCATTCCCATGTATGGTTCGGGAAATATGACCGTTTAAAGTTGAGCTCCAATTGAACCAACTTTGGAACTTTGAACTCCCATTACTGGGGAACCTTCCATACTGGTGCACCATCGAGCTGCGAGTGGACCCCCACCTCGGCACCCCCTCCCCCTGAGGGGGGAGGGGGTGCCGAGGTGAGGGGGCATGCCAGATAGATCTCTGGTCAGCTTGAAGCAAAATGTGATCAAAGTGACTGACTTTGAGCTCCTGTTTCTGGAGAACCACGTGGTGAAAACCAGCCCAAACTTTGCACACTTGTAGGGGAGACTCTTTAGCACCTATGGTGCAAATTTGGAGCCCCTATAACCTAAGGCCGACCTGTACTGACTCCCCAAAGATGGTACCCCTAGGACATCTAATTTTTACATTGGTGCCTATGTGAAAACTGGCCATGTTTGGGACCCGATAGCTCCCCCGTTTTAGGTCCAAACTGCCCCAAACTTGGCATGCATACTCACAAGACCCTGGGCTACGTGGGGCTGAAGAAAGTGAATTATTCCCATGTATGGTTCGGGAAATATGACCGTTTAAAGTTGAGCTCCAATTGAACCAACTTTGGAACTTTGAACTCCCATTACTGGGGAACCTTCCATACTGGTGCACCATCGAGCTGCGAGTGGACCCCCACCTCAGCACCCCCTCCCCCTTAGGGGGGAGGGGGTGCCGAGGTGAGGGGGCATGCCAGATAGATCTCTGGTCAGCTTGAAGCAAAATGTGATCAAAGTGACTGATTTTGAGCTCCTGTTTCTGGAGAACCACGTGGTGAAAACCAGCCCAAACTTTGCACACTTGTAGGGGAGACTCTTTAGCACCTATGGTGCAAATTTGGAGCCCCTATAACCTAAGGCCGACCTGTACTGACTCCCCAAAGATGGTACCCCTAGGACATCTAATTTTTACATTGGTGCCTATGTGAAAACTGGCCATGTTTGGGACCCGATAGCTTCCCCGTTTTAGGTCCTATGGGCCCCAAACTTTGCATGCATACTCCCAAGACCCTCGACTACATGGAGCCGAAAAAAGTGAATCAATACCATCTATGGTTCAGGAAATATGACCGTTTCAAGTTGAGCTCCAATTGAACCAACTTTGGAACTTTGAACTCCCATTACTGGGGAACCTTCCATACTGGTGCACCATCGAGCTGCGAGTGGACCCCCACCTCGGCACCCCCTCCCCCTGAGGGGGGAGGGGGTGCCGAGGTGAGGGGGCATGCCAGATAGATCTCTGGTCAGCTTGAAGCAAAATGTGATCAAAGTGACTGACTTTGAGCTCCTGTTTCTGGAGAACCACGTGGTGAAAACCAGCCCAAACTTTGCACACTTGTAGGGGAGACTCTTTAGCACCTATGGTGCAAATTTGGAGCCCCTATAACCTAAGGCCGACCTGTACTGACTCCCCAAAGATGGTACCCCTAGGACATCTAATTTTTACATTGGTGCCTATGTGAAAACTGGCCATGTTTGGGACCCGATAGCTCCCCCGTTTTAGGTCCAAACTGCCCCAAACTTGGCATGCATACTCACAAGACCCTGGGCTACGTGGGGCTGAAGAAAGTGAATCATTCCCATGTATGGTTCGGGAAATATGACCGTTTAAAGTTGAGCTCCAATTGAACCAACTTTGGAACTTTGAACTCCCATTACTGGGAAACCTTCCATACTGGTGCACCATCGAGCTGCGAGTGGACCCCCACCTCGGCACCCCCTCCCCCTGAGGGGGGAGGGGGTGCCGAGGTGAGGGGGCATGCCAGATAGATCTCTGGTCAGCTTGAAGCAAAATGTGATCAAAGTGACTGACTTTGAGCTCCTGTTTCTGGAGAACCACGTGGTGAAAACCAGCCCAAACTTTGCACACTTGTAGGGGAGACTCTTTAGCACCTATGGTGCAAATTTGGAGCCCCTATAACCTAAGGCCGACCTGTACTGACTCCCCAAAGATGGTACCCCTAGGACATCTAATTTTTACATTGGTGCCTATGTGAAAACTGGCCATGTTTGGGACCCGATAGCTCCCCCGTTTTAGGTCCTATGGGCCCCAAACTTTGCATGCATACTCCCAAGACCCTCGACTACATGGAGCCGAAAAAAGTGAATCAATACCATCTATGGTTCAGGAAATATGACCGTTTCAAGTTGAGCTCCAATTGAACCAACTTTGGAACTTTGAACTCCCATTACTGGGGAACCTTCCATACTGGTGCACCATCGAGCTGCGAGTGGACCCCCACCTCGGCACCCCCTCCCCCTGAGGGGGGAGGGGGTGCCGAGGTGAGGGGGCATGCCAGATAGATCTCTGGTCAGCTTGAAGCAAAATGTGATCAAAGTGACTGACTTTGAGCTCCTGTTTCTGGAGAACCACGTGGTGAAAACCAGCCCAAACTTTGCACACTTGTAGGGGAGACTCTTTAGCACCTATGGTGCAAATTTGGAGCCCCTATAACCTAAGGCCGACCTGTACTGACTCCCCAAAGATGGTACCCCTAGGACATCTAATTTTTACATTGGTGCCTATGTGAAAACTGGCCATGTTTGGGACCCGATAGCTCCCCCGTTTTACGTCCAAACTGCCCCAAACTTGGCATGCATACTCACAAGACCATGGGTTACGTGGGGCTGAAGAAAGTGAATCATTCTCATGTATGGTTCGGGAAATATGACCGTTTAAAGTTGAGCTCCAATTGAACCAACTTTGGAACTTTGAACTCCCTTACTGGGGAACCTTCCATACTGGTGCACCATCGAGCTGCGAGTGGACCCCCACCTTGGCACCCCCTCCCCCTGAGGGGGGAGGGGGTGCCGAGGTGAGGGGGCATGCCAGATAGATCTCTGGTCAGCTTGAAGCAAAATGTGATCAAAGTGACTGACTTTGAGCTCCTGTTTCTGGAGAACCACGTGGTGAAAACCAGCCCAAACTTTGCACACTTGTAGGGGAGACTCTTTAGCACCTATGGTGCAAATTTGGAGCCCCTATAACCTAAGGCCGACCTGTACTGACTCCCCAAAGATGGTACCCCTAGGACATCTAATTTTTACATTGGTGCCTATGTGAAAACTGGCCATGTTTGGGACCCGATAGCTCCCCCGTTTTAGGTCCAAACTGCCCCAAACTTGGCATGCATACTCACAAGACCATGGGCTACGTGGGGCTGAAGAAAGTGAATCATTCTCATGTATGGTTCGGGAAATATGACCGTTTAAAGTTGAGCTCCAATTGAACCAACTTTGGAACTTTGAACTCCCATTACTGGGGAACCTTCCATACTGGTGCACCATCGAGCTGCGAGTGGACCCCCACCTCGGCACCCCCTCCCCCTGAGGGGGGAGGGGGTGCCGAGGTGAGGGGGCATGCCAGATAGATCTCTGGTCAGCTTGAAGCAAAATGTGATCAAAGTGACTGACTTTGAGCTCCTGTTTCTGGAGAACCACGTGGTGAAAACCAGCCCAAACTTTGCACACTTGTAGGGGAGACTCTTTAGCACCTATGGTGCAAATTTGGAGCCCCTATAACCTAAGGCCGACCTGTACTGACTCCCCAAAGATGGTACCCCAGGACATCAAATTTTAGCATTGGTTCCTATGTGAAAACTGGCCATGTTTGGGACCCGATAGCTCCCCCGTTTTAGGTCCAAACTGCCCCAAACTTGGCATGCATACTCACAAGACCCTGGGCTACGTGGGGCTGAAGAAAGTGAATCATTCCCATGTATGGTTCGGGAAATATGACCGTTTAAAGTTGAGCTCCAATTGAACCAACTTTGGAACTTTGAACTCCCATTACTGGGGAACCTTCCATACTGGTGCACCATCGAGCTGCGAGTGGACCCCCACCTCGGCACCCCCTCCCCCTGAGGGGGGAGGGGGTGCCGAGGTGAGGGGGCATGCCAGATAGATCTCTGGTCAGCTTGAAGCAAAATGTGATCAAAGTGACTGACTTTGAGCTCCTGTTTCTGGAGAACCATGTGGTGAAAACGAGCCCAAACTTTGCACACTTGTAGGGGAGACTCTTTAGCACCTATGGTGCAAATTTGGAGCCCCTATAACCTAAGGCCGACCTGTACTGACTCCCCAAAGATGGTACCCCTAGGACATCTAATTTTTACATTGGTGCCTATGTGAAAACTGGCCATGTTTGGGACCCGATAGCTCCCCCGTTTTAGGTCCAAACTGCCCCAAACTTGGCATGCATACTCACAAGACCATGGGCTACGTGGGGCTGAAGAAAGTGAATCATTCTCATGTATGGTTCGGGAAATATGACCGTTTAAAGTTGAGCTCCAATTGAACCAACTTTGGAACTTTGAACTCCCATTACTGGGGAACCTTCCATACTGGTGCACCATCGAGCTGCGAGTGGACCCCCACCTCGGCACCCCCTCCCCCTGAGGGGGGAGGGGGTGCCGAGGTGAGGGGGCATGCCAGATAGATCTCTGGTCAGCTTGAAGCAAAATGTGATCAAAGTGACTGACTTTGAGCTCCTGTTTCTGGAGAACCACGTGGTGAAAACCAGCCCAAACTTTGCACACTTGGAGGGGAGACTCTTTAGCACCTATGGTGCAAATTTGGAGCCCCTATAACCTAAGGCCGACCTGTACTGACTCCCCAAAGATGGTACCCCTAGGACATCTAATTTTTACATTGGTGCCTATGTGAAAACTGGCCATGTTTGGGACCCGATAGCTCCCCCGTTTTAGGTCCAAACTGCCCCAAACTTGGCATGCATACTCACAAGACCCTGGGCTACGTGGGGCTGAAGAAAGTGAATCATTCCCATGTATGGTTCGGGAAATATGACCGTTTAAAGTTGAGCTCCAATTGAACCAACTTTGGAACTTTGAACTCCCATTACTGGGGAACCTTCCATACTGGTGCACCATCGAGCTGCGAGTGGACCCCCACCTCGGCACCCCCTCCCCCTTGGGGGGGAGGGGGTGCCGAGGTGAGGGGGCATGCCAGATAGATCTCTGGTCAGCTTGAAGCAAAATGTGATCAAAGTGACTGACTTTGAGCTCCTGTTTCTGGAGAACCACGTGGTGAAAACCAGCCCAAACTTTGCACACTTGTAGGGGAGACTCTTTAGCACCTATGGTGCAAATTTGGAGCCCCTATAACCTAAGGCCGACCTGTACTGACTCCCCAAAGATGGTACCCCTAGGACATCTAATTTTTACATTGGTGCCTATGTGAAAACTGGCCATGTTTGGGACCCGATAGCTCCCCCGTTTTAGGTCCAAACTGCCCCAAACTTGGCATGCATACTCACAAGACCCTGGGCTACGTGGGGCTGAAGAAAGTGAATCATCCCCATGTATGGTTCGGGAAATATGACCGTTTAAAGTTGAGCTCCAATTGAACCAACTTTGGAACTTTGAACTCCCATTACTGGGGAACCTTCCATACTGGTGCACCATCGAGCTGCGAGTGGACCCCCACCTCGGCACCCCCTCCCCCTGGGGGGTGAGGGGGTGCCGAGGTGAGGGGGCATGCCAGATAGATCTCTGGTCAGCTTGAAGCAAAATGTGATCAAAGTGACTGACTTTGAGCTCCTGTTTCTGGAGAACCACGTGGTGAAAACCAGCCCAAACTTTGCACACTTGTAGGGGAGACTCTTTAGCACCTATGGTGCAAATTTGGAGCCCCTATAACCTAAGGCCGACCTGTACTGACTCCCCAAAGATGGTACCCCTAGGACATCTAATTTTTACATTGGTGCCTATGTGAAAACTGGCCATGTTTGGGACCCGATAGCTCCCCCGTTTTAGGTCCAAACTGCCCCAAACTTGGCATGCATACTCACAAGACCCTGGGCTACGTGGGGCTGAAGAAAGTGAATCATTCCCATGTATGGTTCGGGAAATATGACCGTTTAAAGTTGAGCTCCAATTGAACCAACTTTGGAACTTTGAACTCCCATTACTGGGGAACCTTCCATACTGGTGCACCATCGAGCTGCGAGTGGACCCCCACCTCGGCACCCCCTCCCCCTGGGGGGTGAGGGGGTGCCGAGGTGAGGGGGCATGCCAGATAGATCTCTGGTCAGCTTGAAGCAAAATGTGATCAAAGTGACTGACTTTGAGCTCCTGTTTCTGGAGAACCATGTGGTGAAAACGAGCCCAAACTTTGCACACTTGTAGGGGAGACTCTTTAGCACCTATGGTGCAAATTTGGAGCCCCTATAACCTAAGGCCGACCTGTACTGACTCCCCAAAGATGGTACCCCTAGGACATCTAATTTTTACATTGGTGCCTATGTGAAAACTGGCCATGTTTGGGACCCGATAGCTCCCCCGTTTTAGGTCCAAACTGCCCCAAACTTGGCATGCATACTCACAAGACCATGGGCTACGTGGGGCTGAAGAAAGTGAATCATTCTCATGTATGGTTCGGGAAATATGACCGTATAAAGTTGAGCTCCAATTGAACCAACTTTGGAACTTTGAACTCCCATTACTGGGGAACCTTCCATACTGGTGCACCATCGAGCTGCGAGTGGACCCCCACCTCGGCACCCCCTCCCCCTGAGGGGGGAGGGGGTGCCGAGGTGAGGGGGCATGCCAGATAGATCTCTGGTCAGCTTGAAGCAAAATGTGATCAAAGTGACTGACTTTGAGCTCCTGTTTCTGGAGAACCACGTTGTGAAAACCAGCCCAAACTTTGCACACTTGTAGGGGAGACTCTTTAGCACCTATGGTGCAAATTTGGAGCCCCTATAACCTAAGGCCGACCTGTAATGACTCCCCAAAGATGGTACCCCTAGGACATCTAATTTTTACATTGGTGCCTATGTGAAAACTGGCCATGTTTGGGACCCGATAGCTCCCCCGTTTTAGGTCCAAACTGCCCCAAACTTGGCATGCATACTCACAAGACCCTGGGCTACGTGGGGCTGAAGAAAGTGAATCATTCCCATGTATGGTTCGGGAAATATGACCGTTTAAAGTTGAGCTCCAATTGAACCAACTTTGGAACTTTGAACTCCCATTACTGGGGAACCTTCCATACTGGTGCACCATCGAGCTGCGAGTGGACCCCCACCTCGGCACCCCCTCCCCCTGAGGGGGGAGGGGGTGCCGAGGTGAGGGGGCATGCCAGATAGATCTCTGGTCAGCTTGAAGCAAAATGTGATCAAAGTGACTGACTTTGAGCTCCTGTTTCTGGAGAACCATGTGGTGAAAACCAGCCCAAACTTTGCACACTTGTAGGGGAGACTCTTTAGCACCTATGGTGCAAATTTGGAGCCCCTATAACCTAAGGCCGACCTGTACTGACTCCCCAAAGATGGTACCCCTAGGACATCTAATTTTTACATTGGTGCCTATGTGAAAACTGGCCATGTTTGGGACCCGATAGCTCCCCCGTTTTACGTCCAAACTGCCCCAAACTTGGCATGCATACTCACAAGACCATGGGCTACGTGGGGCTGAAGAAAGTGAATCATTCTCATGTATGGTTCGGGAAATATGACCGTTTAAAGTTGAGCTCCAATTGAACCAACTTTGGAACTTTGAACTCCCATTACTGGGGAACCTTCCATACTGGTGCACCATCGAGCTGCGAGTGGACCCCCACCTCGGCACCCCCTCCCCCTGAGGGGGGAGGGGGTGCCGAGGTGAGGGGGCATGCCAGATAGATCTCTGGTCAGCTTGAAGCAAAATGTGATCAAAGTGACTGACTTTGAGCTCCTGTTTCTGGAGAACCACGTTGTGAAAACCAGCCCAAACTTTGCACACTTGTAGGGGAGACTTTTTAGCACCTATGGTGCAAATTTGGAGCCCCTATAACCTAAGGCCGACCTGTAATGACTCCCCAAAGATGGTACCCCTAGGACATCTAATTTTTACATTGGTGCCTATGTGAAAACTGGCCATGTTTGGGACCCGATAGCTCCCCCGTTTTAGGTCCAAACTGCCCCAAACTTGGCATGCATACTCACAAGACCCTGGGCTACGTGGGGCTGAAGAAAGTGAATCATTCCCATGTATGGTTCGGGAAATATGACCGTTTAAAGTTGAGCTCCAATTGAACCAACTTTGGAACTTTGAACTCCCATTACTGGGGAACCTTCCATACTGGTGCACCATCGAGCTGCGAGTGGACCCCCACCTCGGCACCCCCTCCCCCTGAGGGGGGAGGGGGTGCCGAGGTGAGGGGGCATGCCAGATAGATCTCTGGTCAGCTTGAAGCAAAATGTGATCAAAGTGACTGACTTTGAGCTCCTGTTTCTGGAGAACCATGTGGTGAAAACCAGCCCAAACTTTGCACACTTGTAGGGGAGACTCTTTAGCACCTATGGTGCAAATTTGGAGCCCCTATAACCTAAGGCCGACCTGTACTGACTCCCCAAAGATGGTACCCCTAGGACATCTAATTTTTACATTGGTGCCTATGTGAAAACTGGCCATGTTTGGGACCCGATAGCTCCCCCGTTTTAGGTCCAAACTGCCCCAAACTTGGCATGCATACTCACAAGACCATGGGCTACGTGGGGCTGAAGAAAGTGAATCATTCTCATGTATGGTTCGGGAAATATGACCGTTTAAAGTTGAGCTCCAATTGAACCAACTTTGGAACTTTGAACTCCCATTACTGGGGAACCTTCCATACTGGTGCACCATCGAGCTGCGAGTGGACCCCCACCTCGGCACCCCCTCCCCCTGAGGGGGGAGGGGGTGCCGAGGTGAGGGGGCATGCCAGATAGATCTCTGGTCAGCTTGAAGCAAAATGTGATCAAAGTGACTGACTTTGAGCTCCTGTTTCTGGAGAACCACGTTGTGAAAACCAGCCCAAACTTTGCACACTTGTAGGGGAGACTCTTTAGCACCTATGGTGCAAATTTGGAGCCCCTATAACCTAAGGCCGACCTGTAATGACTCCCCAAAGATGGTACCCCTAGGACATCTAATTTTTACATTGGTGCCTATGTGAAAACTGGCCATGTTTGGGACCCGATAGCTCCCCCGTTTTAGGTCCAAACTGCCCCAAACTTGGCATGCATACTCACAAGACCCTGGGCTACGTGGGGCTGAAGAAAGTGAATCATTCCCATGTATGGTTCGGGAAATATGACCGTTTAAAGTTGAGCTCCAATTGAACCAACTTTGGAACTTTGAACTCCCATTACTGGGGAACCTTCCATACTGGTGCACCATCGAGCTGCGAGTGGACCCCCACCTCGGCACCCCCTCCCCCTGAGGGGGGAGGGGGTGCCGAGGTGAGGGGGCATGCCAGATAGATCTCTGGTCAGCTTGAAGCAAAATGTGATCAAAGTGACTGACTTTGAGCTCCTGTTTCTGGAGAACCATGTGGTGAAAACCAGCCCAAACTTTGCACACTTGTAGGGGAGACTCTTTAGCACCTATGGTGCAAATTTGGAGCCCCTATAACCTAAGGCCGACCTGTACTGACTCCCCAAAGATGGTACCCCTAGGACATCTAATTTTTACATTGGTGCCTATGTGAAAACTGGCCATGTTTGGGACCCGATAGCTCCCCCGTTTTAGGTCCAAACTGCCCCAAACTTGGCATGCATACTCACAAGACCATGGGCTACGTGGGGCTGAAGAAAGTGAATCATTCTCATGTATGGTTCGGGAAATATGACCGTTTAAAGTTGAGCTCCAATTGAACCAACTTTGGAACTTTGAACTCCCATTACTGGGGAACCTTCCATACTGGTGCACCATCGAGCTGCGAGTGGACCCCCACCTCGGCACCCCCTCCCCCTGAGGGGGGAGGGGGTGCCGAGGTGAGGGGGCATGCCAGATAGATCTCTGGTCAGCTTGAAGCAAAATGTGATCAAAGTGCCTGACTTTGAGCTCCTGTTTCTGGAGAACCACGTGGTGAAAACCAGCCCAAACTTTGCACACTTGTAGGGGAGACTCTTTAGCACCTATGGTGCAAATTTGGAGCCCCTATAACCTAAGGCCGACCTGTACTGACTCCCCAAAGATGGTACCCCTAGGACATCTAATTTTTACATTGGTGCCTATGTGAAAACTGGCCATGTTTGGGACCCGATAGCTCCCCCGTTTTAGGTCCAAACTGCCCCAAACTTGGCATGCATACTCACAAGACCATGGGCTACGTGGGGCTGAAGAAAGTGAATCATTCTCATGTATGGTTCGGGAAATATGACCGTTTAAAGTTGAGCTCCAATTGAACCAACTTTGGAACTTTGAACTCCCATTACTGGGGAACCTTCCATACTGGTGCACCATCGAGCTGCGAGTGGACCCCCACCTCGGCACCCCCTCCCCCTGAGGGGGGAGGGGGTGCCGAGGTGAGGGGGCATGCCAGATAGATCTCTGGTCAGCTTGAAGCAAAATGTGATCAAAGTGACTGACTTTGAGCTCCTGTTTCTGGAGAACCACGTTGTGAAAACCAGCCCAAACTTTGCACACTTGTAGGGGAGACTCTTTAGCACCTATGGTGCAAATTTGGAGCCCCTATAACCTAAGGCCGACCTGTAATGACTCCCCAAAGATGGTACCCCTAGGACATCTAATTTTTACATTGGTGCCTATGTGAAAACTGGCCATGTTTGGGACCCGATAGCTCCCCCGTTTTAGGTCCAAACTGCCCCAAACTTGGCATGCATACTCACAAGACCCTGGGCTACGTGGGGCTGAAGAAAGTGAATCATTCCCATGTATGGTTCGGGAAATATGACCGTTTAAAGTTGAGCTCCAATTGAACCAACTTTGGAACTTTGAACTCCCATTACTGGGGAACCTTCCATACTGGTGCACCATCGAGCTGCGAGTGGACCCCCACCTCGGCACCCCCTCCCCCTGAGGGGGGAGGGGGTGCCGAGGTGAGGGGGCATGCCAGATAGATCTCTGGTCAGCTTGAAGCAAAATGTGATCAAAGTGACTGACTTTGAGCTCCTGTTTCTGGAGAACCATGTGGTGAAAACCAGCCCAAACTTTGCACACTTGTAGGGGAGACTCTTTAGCACCTATGGTGCAAATTTGGAGCCCCTATAACCTAAGGCCGACCTGTACTGACTCCCCAAAGATGGTACCCCTAGGACATCTAATTTTTACATTGGTGCCTATGTGAAAACTGGCCATGTTTGGGACCCGATAGCTCCCCCGTTTTAGGTCCAAACTGCCCCAAACTTGGCATGCATACTCACAAGACCATGGGCTACGTGGGGCTGAAGAAAGTGAATCATTCTCATGTATGGTTCGGGAAATATGACCGTTTAAAGTTGAGCTCCAATTGAACCAACTTTGGAACTTTGAACTCCCATTACTGGGGAACCTTCCATACTGGTGCACCATCGAGCTGCGAGTGGACCCCCACCTCGGCACCCCCTCCCCCTGAGGGGGGAGGGGGTGCCGAGGTGAGGGGGCATGCCAGATAGATCTCTGGTCAGCTTGAAGCAAAATGTGATCAAAGTGCCTGACTTTGAGCTCCTGTTTCTGGAGAACCACGTGGTGAAAACCAGCCCAAACTTTGCACACTTGTAGGGGAGACTCTTTAGCACCTATGGTGCAAATTTGGAGCCCCTATAACCTAAGGCCGACCTGTACTGACTCCCCAAAGATGGTACCCCAGGACATCAAATTTTAGCATTGGTTCCTATGTGAAAACTGGCCATGTTTGGGACCCGATTGCTCCCCCGTTTTAGGTCCAAACTGCCCCAAACTTGGCATGCATACTCACAAGACCCTGGGCTACGTGGGGCTGAAGAAAGTGAATCATTCCCATGTATGGTTCGGGAAATATGACCGTTTAAAGTTGAGCTCCAATTGAACCAACTTTGGAACTTTGAACTCCCATTACTGGGGAACCTTCCATACTGGTGCACCATCGAGCTGCGAGTGGACCCCCACCTCGGCACCCCCTCCCCCTGGGGGGGGAGGGGGTGCCGAGGTGAGGGGGCATGCCAGATAGATCTCTGGTCAGCTTGAAGCAAAATGTGATCAAAGTGACTGACTTTGAGCTCCTGTTTCTGGAGAACCACGTGGTGAAAACCAGCCCAAACTTTGCACACTTGTAGGGGAGACTCTTTAGCACCTATGGTGCAAATTTGGAGCCCCTATAACCTAAGGCCGACCTGTACTGACTCCCCAAAGATGGTACCCCTAGGACATCTAATTTTTACATTGGTGCCTATGTGAAAACTGGCCATGTTTGGGACCCGATAGCTCCCCCGTTTTAGGTCCAAACTGCCCCAAACTTGGCATGCATACTCATAAGACCCTGGGCTACGTGGGGCTGAAGAAAGTGAATCATTCCCATGTATGGTTCGGGAAATATGACCGTTTAAAGTTGAGCTCCAATTGAACCAACTTTGGAACTTTGAACTCCCATTACTGGGGAACCTTCCATACTGGTGCACCATCGAGCTGCGAGTGGACCCCCACCTCGGCACCCCCTCCCCCTGGGGGGTGAGGGGGTGCCGAGGTGAGGGGGCATGCCAGATAGATCTCTGGTCAGCTTGAAGCAAAATGTGATCAAAGTGACTGACTTTGAGCTCCTGTTTCTGGAGAACCACGTGGTGAAAACCAGCCCAAACTTTGCACACTTGTAGGGGAGACTCTTTAGCACCTATGGTGCAAATTTGGAGCCCCTATAACCTAAGGCCGACCTGTACTGACTCCCCAAAGATGGTACCCCTAGGACATCTAATTTTTACATTGGTGCCTATGTGAAAACTGGCCATGTTTGGGACCCGATAGCTCCCCCGTTTTAGGTCCAAACTGCCCCAAACTTGGCATGCATACTCACAAGACCATGGGCTACGTGGGGCTGAAGAAAGTGAATCATTCCTATGTATGGTTCGGGAAATATGACCGTTTAAAGTTGAGCTCCAATTGAACCAACTTTGGAACTTTGAACTCCCATTACTGGGGAACCTTCCATACTGGTGCACCATCGAGCTGCGAGTGGACCCCCACCTCGGCACCCCCTCCCCCTGAGGGGGGAGGGGGTGCCGAGGTGAGGGGGCATGCCAGATAGATCTCTGGTCAGCTTGAAGCAAAATGTGATCAAAGTGACTGACTTTGAGCTCCTGTTTCTGGAGAACCATGTGGTGAAAACCAGCCCAAACTTTGCACACTTGTAGGGGAGACTCTTTAGCACCTATGGTGCAAATTTGGAGCCCCTATAACCTAAGGCCGACCTGTACTGACTCCCCAAAGATGGTACCCCTAGGACATCTAATTTTTACATTGGTGCCTATGTGAAAACTGGCCATGTTTGGGACCCGATAGCTCCCCCGTTTTAGGTCCAAACTGCCCCAAACTTGGCATGCATACTCACAAGACCATGGGCTACGTGGGGCTGAAGAAAGTGAATCATTCTCATGTATGGTTCGGGAAATATGACCGTTTCAAGTTGAGCTCCAATTGAACCAACTTTGGAACTTTGAACTCCCATTACTGGGGAACCTTCCATACTGGTGCACCATCGAGCTGCGAGTGGACCCCCACCTCAGCACCCCCTCCCCCTGAGGGGGGAGGGGGTGCCGAGGTGAGGGGGCATGCCAGATAGATCTCTGGTCAGCTTGAAGCAAAATGTGATCAAAGTGACTGACTTTGAGCTCCTGTTTCTGGAGAACCACGTGGTGAAAACCAGCCCAAACTTTGCACACTTGTAGGGGAGACTCTTTAGCACCTATGGTGCAAATTTGGAGCCCCTATAACCTAAGGCCGACCTGTACTGACTCCCCAAAGATGGTACCCCTAGGACATCTAATTTTTACATTGGTGCCTATGTGAAAACTGGCCATGTTTGGGACCCGATAGCTCCCCCGTTTTAGGTCCAAACTGCCCCAAACTTGGCATGCATACTCACAAGACCCTGGGCTACGTGGGGCTGAAGAAAGTGAATCATTCCCATGTATGGTTCGGGAAATATGACCGTTTAAAGTTGAGCTCCAATTGAACCAACTTTGGAACTTTGAACTCCCATTACTGGGGAACCTTCCATACTGGTGCACCATCGAGCTGCGAGTGGACCCCCACCTCGGCACCCCCTCCCCCTGAGGGGGGAGGGGGTGCCGAGGTGAGGGGGCATGCCAGATAGATCTCTGGTCAGCTTGAAGCAAAATGTGATCAAAGTGACTGACTTTGAGCTCCTGTTTCTGGAGAACCACGTGGTGAAAACCAGCCCAAACTTTGCACACTTGTAGGGGAGACTCTTTAGCACCTATGGTGCAAATTTGGAGCCCCTATAACCTAAGGCCGACCTGTACTGACTCCCCAAAGATGGTACCCCAGGACATCAAATTTTAGCATTGGTTCCTATGTGAAAACTGGCCATGTTTGGGACCCGATTGCTCCCCCGTTTTAGGTCCAAACTGCCCCAAACTTGGCATGCATACTCACAAGACCCTGGGCTACGTGGGGCTGAAGAAAGTGAATCATTCCCATGTATGGTTCGGGAAATATGACCGTTTAAAGTTGAGCTCCAATTGAACCAACTTTGGAACTTTGAACTCCCATTACTGGGGAACCTTCCATACTGGTGCACCATCGAGCTGCGAGTGGACCCCCACCTCGGCACCCCCTCCCCCTGAGGGGGGAGGGGGTGCCGAGGTGAGGGGGCATGCCAGATAGATCTCTGGTCAGCTTGAAGCAAAATGTGATCAAAGTGACTGACTTTGAGCTCCTGTTTCTGGAGAACCACGTGGTGAAAACCAGCCCAAACTTTGCACACTTGTAGGGGAGACTCTTTAGCACCTATGGTGCAAATTTGGAGCCCCTATAACCTAAGGCCGACCTGTACTGACTCCCCAAAGATGGTACCCCAGGACATCAAATTTTAGCATTGGTTCCTATGTGAAAACTGGCCATGTTTGGGACCCGATTGCTCCCCCGTTTTAGGTCCAAACTGCCCCAAACTTGGCATGCATACTCACAAGACCCTGGGCTACGTGGGGCTGAAGAAAGTGAATCATTCCCATGTATGGTTCGGGAAATATGACCGTTTAAAGTTGAGCTCCAATTGAACCAACTTTGGAACTTTGAACTCCCATTACTGGGGAACCTTCCATACTGGTGCACCATCGAGCTGCGAGTGGACCCCCACCTCGGCACCCCCTCCCCCTGGGGGGTGAGGGGGTGCCGAGGTGAGGGGGCATGCCAGATAGATCTCTGGTCAGCTTGAAGCAAAATGTGATCAAAGTGACTGACTTTGAGCTCCTGTTTCTGGAGAACCACGTGGTGAAAACCAGCCCAAACTTTGCACACTTGTAGGGGAGACTCTTTAGCACCTATGGTGCAAATTTGGAGCCCCTATAACCTAAGGCCGACCTGTACTGACTCCCCAAAGATGGTACCCCAGGACATCAAATTTTAGCATTGGTTCCTATGTGAAAACTGGCCATGTTTGGGACCCGATTGCTCCCCCGTTTTAGGTCCAAACTGCCCCAAACTTGGCATGCATACTCACAAGACCCTGGGCTACGTGGGGCTGAAGAAAGTGAATCATTCCCATGTATGGTTCGGGAAATATGACCGTTTAAAGTTGAGCTCCAATTGAACCAACTTTGGAACTTTGAACTCCCATTACTGGGGAACCTTCCATACTGGTGCACCATCGAGCTGCGAGTGGACCCCCACCTCGGCACCCCCTCCCCCTGGGGGGTGAGGGGGTGCCGAGGTGAGGGGGCATGCCAGATAGATCTCTGGTCAGCTTGAAGCAAAATGTGATCAAAGTGACTGACTTTGAGCTCCTGTTTCTGGAGAACCACGTGGTGAAAACCAGCCCAAACTTTGCACACTTGTAGGGGAGACTCTTTAGCACCTATGGTGCAAATTTGGAGCCCCTATAACCTAAGGCCGACCTGTACTGACTCCCCAAAGATGGTACCCCTAGGACATCTAATTTTTACATTGGTGCCTATGTGAAAACTGGCCATGTTTGGGACCCGATAGCTCCCCCGTTTTAGGTCCAAACTGCCCCAAACTTGGCATGCATACTCACAAGACCATGGGCTACGTGGGGCTGAAGAAAGTGAATCATTCCTATGTATGGTTCGGGAAATATGACCGTTTAAAGTTGAGCTCCAATTGAACCAACTTTGGAACTTTGAACTCCCATTACTGGGGAACCTTCCATACTGGTGCACCATCGAGCTGCGAGTGGACCCCCACCTCGGCACCCCCTCCCCCTGGGGGGTGAGGGGGCGCCGAGGTGAGGGGGCATGCCAGATAGATCTCTGGTCAGCTTGAAGCAAAATGTGATCAAAGTGACTGACTTTGAGCTCCTGTTTCTGGAGAACCACGTGGTGAAAACCAGCCCAAACTTTGCACACTTGTAGGGGAGACTCTTTAGCACCTATGGTGCAAATTTGGAGCCCCTATAACCTAAGGCCGACCTGTACTGACTCCCCAAAGATGGTACCCCTAGGACATCTAATTTTTACATTGGTGCCTATGTGAAAACTGGCCATGTTTGGGACCCGATAGCTCCCCCGTTTTAGGTCCAAACTGCCCCAAACTTGGCATGCATACTCACAAGACCATGGGCTACGTGGGGCTGAAGAAAGTGAATCATTCCTATGTATGGTTCGGGAAATATGACCGTTTAAAGTTGAGCTCCAATTGAACCAACTTTGGAACTTTGAACTCCCATTACTGGGGAACCTTCCATACTGGTGCACCATCGAGCTGCGAGTGGACCCCCACCTCGGCACCCCCTCCCCCTGAGGGGGGAGGGGGTGCCGAGGTGAGGGGGCATGCCAGATAGATCTCTGGTCAGCTTGAAGCAAAATGTGATCAAAGTGACTGACTTTGAGCTCCTGTTTCTGGAGAACCACGTGGTGAAAACCAGCCCAAACTTTGCACACTTGTAGGGGAGACTCTTTAGCACCTATGGTGCAAATTTGGAGCCCCTATAACCTAAGGCCGACCTGTACTGACTCCCCAAAGATGGTACCCCTAGGACATCTAATTTTTACATTGGTGCCTATGTGAAAACTGGCCATGTTTGGGACCCGATAGCTCCCCCGTTTTAGGTCCTATGGGCCCCAAACTTTTGCATGCATACTCCCAAGACCCTCGACTACATGGAGCCGAAAAAAGTGAATCAATACCATCTATGGTTCAGGAAATATGACCGTTTCAAGTTGAGCTCCAATTGAACCAACTTTGGAACTTTGAACTCCCATTACTGGGGAACCTTCCATACTGGTGCACCATCGAGCTGCGAGTGGACCCCCACCTCGGCACCCCCTCCCCCTGAGGGGGGAGGGGGTGCCGAGGTGAGGGGGCATGCCAGATAGATCTCTGGTCAGCTTGAAGCAAAATGTGATCAAAGTGACTGACTTTGAGCTCCTGTTTCTGGAGAACCACGTGGTGAAAACCAGCCCAAACTTTGCACACTTGTAGGGGAGACTCTTTAGCACCTATGGTGCAAATTTGGAGCCCCTATAACCTAAGGCCGACCTGTACTGACTCCCCAAAGATGGTACCCCTAGGACATCTAATTTTTACATTGGTGCCTATGTGAAAACTGGCCATGTTTGGGACCCGATAGCTCCCCCGTTTTAGGTCCAAACTGCCCCAAACTTGGCATGCATACTCACAAGACCCTGGGCTACGTGGGGCTGAAGAAAGTGAATCATTCCCATGTATGGTTCGGGAAATATGACCGTTTAAAGTTGAGCTCCAATTGAACCAACTTTGGAACTTTGAACTCCCATTACTGGGGAACCTTCCATACTGGTGCACCATCGAGCTGCGAGTGGACCCCCACCTCGGCACCCCCTCCCCCTGAGGGGGGAGGGGGTGCCGAGGTGAGGGGGCATGCCAGATAGATCTCTGGTCAGCTTGAAGCAAAATGTGATCAAAGTGACTGACTTTGAGCTCCTGTTTCTGGAGAACCACGTGGTGAAAACCAGCCCAAACTTTGCACACTTGTAGGGGAGACTCTTTAGCACCTATGGTGCAAATTTGGAGCCCCTATAACCTAAGGCCGACCTGTACTGACTCCCCAAAGATGGTACCCCTAGGACATCTAATTTTTACATTGGTGCCTATGTGAAAACTGGCCATGTTTGGGACCCGATAGCTCCCCCGTTTTAGGTCCAAACTGCCCCAAACTTGGCATGCATACTCACAAGACCCTGGGCTACGTGGGGCTGAAGAAAGTGAATCATTCCCATGTATGGTTCGGGAAATATGACCGTTTAAAGTTGAGCTCCAATTGAACCAACTTTGGAACTTTGAACTCCCATTACTGGGGAACCTTCCATACTGGTGCACCATCGAGCTGCGAGTGGACCCCCACCTCGAGGTGCCGAGGTGAGGGGGCATGCCAGATAGATCTCTGGTCAGCTTGAAGCAAAATGTGATCAAAGTGACTGACTTTGAGCTCCTGTTTCTGGAGAACCACGTGGTGAAAACCAGCCCAAACTTTGCACACTTGTAGGGGAGACTCTTTAGCACCTATGGTGCAAATTTGGAGCCCCTATAACCTAAGGCCGACCTGTACTGACTCCCCAAAGATGGTACCCCTAGGACATCTAATTTTTACATTGGTGCCTATGTGAAAACTGGCCATGTTTGGGACCCGATAGCTCCCCCGTTTTAGGTCCAAACTGCCCCAAACTTGGCATGCATACTCACAAGACCATGGGCTACGTGGGGCTGAAGAAAGTGAATCATTCCTATGTATGGTTCGGGAAATATGACCGTTTAAAGTTGAGCTCCAATTGAACCAACTTTGGAACTTTGAACTCCCATTACTGGGGAACCTTCCATACTGGTGCACCATCGAGCTGCGAGTGGACCCCCACCTCGGCACCCCCTCCCCCTGAGGGGGGAGGGGGTGCCGAGGTGAGGGGGCATGCCAGATAGATCTCTGGTCAGCTTGAAGCAAAATGTGATCAAAGTGACTGACTTTGAGCTCCTGTTTCTGGAGAACCATGTGGTGAAAACCAGCCCAAACTTTGCACACTTGTAGGGGAGACTCTTTAGCACCTATGGTGCAAATTTGGAGCCCCTATAACCTAAGGCCGACCTGTACTGACTCCCCAAAGATGGTACCCCTAGGACATCTAATTTTTACATTGGTGCCTATGTGAAAACTGGCCATGTTTGGGACCCGATAGCTCCCCCGTTTTAGGTCCAAACTGCCCCAAACTTGGCATGCATACTCACAAGACCATGGGCTACGTGGGGCTGAAGAAAGTGAATCATTCTCATGTATGGTTCGGGAAATATGACCGTTTCAAGTTGAGCTCCAATTGAACCAACTTTGGAACTTTGAACTCCCATTACTGGGGAACCTTCCATACTGGTGCACCATCGAGCTGCGAGTGGACCCCCACCTCAGCACCCCCTCCCCCTGAGGGGGGAGGGGGTGCCGAGGTGAGGGGGCATGCCAGATAGATCTCTGGTCAGCTTGAAGCAAAATGTGATCAAAGTGACTGACTTTGAGCTCCTGTTTCTGGAGAACCACGTGGTGAAAACCAGCCCAAACTTTGCACACTTGTAGGGGAGACTCTTTAGCACCTATGGTGCAAATTTGGAGCCCCTATAACCTAAGGCCGACCTGTACTGACTCCCCAAAGATGGTACCCCTAGGACATCTAATTTTTACATTGGTGCCTATGTGAAAACTGGCCATGTTTGGGACCCGATAGCTCCCCCGTTTTAGGTCCAAACTGCCCCAAACTTGGCATGCATACTCACAAGACCCTGGGCTACGTGGGGCTGAAGAAAGTGAATCATTCCCATGTATGGTTCGGGAAATATGACCGTTTAAAGTTGAGCTCCAATTGAACCAACTTTGGAACTTTGAACTCCCATTACTGGGGAACCTTCCATACTGGTGCACCATCGAGCTGCGAGTGGACCCCCACCTCGGCACCCCCTCCCCCTGAGGGGGGAGGGGGTGCCGAGGTGAGGGGGCATGCCAGATAGATCTCTGGTCAGCTTGAAGCAAAATGTGATCAAAGTGACTGACTTTGAGCTCCTGTTTCTGGAGAACCACGTGGTGAAAACCAGCCCAAACTTTGCACACTTGTAGGGGAGACTCTTTAGCACCTATGGTGCAAATTTGGAGCCCCTATAACCTAAGGCCGACCTGTACTGACTCCCCAAAGATGGTACCCCAGGACATCAAATTTTAGCATTGGTTCCTATGTGAAAACTGGCCATGTTTGGGACCCGATTGCTCCCCCGTTTTAGGTCCAAACTGCCCCAAACTTGGCATGCATACTCACAAGACCCTGGGCTACGTGGGGCTGAAGAAAGTGAATCATTCCCATGTATGGTTCGGGAAATATGACCGTTTAAAGTTGAGCTCCAATTGAACCAACTTTGGAACTTTGAACTCCCATTACTGGGGAACCTTCCATACTGGTGCACCATCGAGCTGCGAGTGGACCCCCACCTCGGCACCCCCTCCCCCTGAGGGGGGAGGGGGTGCCGAGGTGAGGGGGCATGCCAGATAGATCTCTGGTCAGCTTGAAGCAAAATGTGATCAAAGTGACTGACTTTGAGCTCCTGTTTCTGGAGAACCACGTGGTGAAAACCAGCCCAAACTTTGCACACTTGTAGGGGAGACTCTTTAGCACCTATGGTGCAAATTTGGAGCCCCTATAACCTAAGGCCGACCTGTACTGACTCCCCAAAGATGGTACCCCTAGGACATCTAATTTTTACATTGGTGCCTATGTGAAAACTGGCCATGTTTGGGACCCGATAGCTCCCCCGTTTTAGGTCCAAACTGCCCCAAACTTGGCATGCATACTCACAAGACCATGGGCTACGTGGGGCTGAAGAAAGTGAATCATTCTCATGTATGGTTCGGGAAATATGACCGTTTCAAGTTGAGCTCCAATTGAACCAACTTTGGAACTTTGAACTCCCATTACTGGGGAACCTTCCATACTGGTGCACCATCGAGCTGCGAGTGGACCCCCACCTCAGCACCCCCTCCCCCTGAGGGGGGAGGGGGTGCCGAGGTGAGGGGGCATGCCAGATAGATCTCTGGTCAGCTTGAAGCAAAATGTGATCAAAGTGACTGACTTTGAGCTCCTGTTTCTGGAGAACCACGTGGTGAAAACCAGCCCAAACTTTGCACACTTGTAGGGGAGACTCTTTAGCACCTATGGTGCAAATTTGGAGCCCCTATAACCTAAGGCCGACCTGTACTGACTCCCCAAAGATGGTACCCCTAGGACATCTAATTTTTACATTGGTGCCTATGTGAAAACTGGCCATGTTTGGGACCCGATAGCTCCCCCGTTTTAGGTCCAAACTGCCCCAAACTTGGCATGCATACTCACAAGACCCTGGGCTACGTGGGGCTGAAGAAAGTGAATCATTCCCATGTATGGTTCGGGAAATATGACCGTTTAAAGTTGAGCTCCAATTGAACCAACTTTGGAACTTTGAACTCCCATTACTGGGGAACCTTCCATACTGGTGCACCATCGAGCTGCGAGTGGACCCCCACCTCGGCACCCCCTCCCCCTGAGGGGGGAGGGGGTGCCGAGGTGAGGGGGCATGCCAGATAGATCTCTGGTCAGCTTGAAGCAAAATGTGATCAAAGTGACTGACTTTGAGCTCCTGTTTCTGGAGAACCACGTGGTGAAAACCAGCCCAAACTTTGCACACTTGTAGGGGAGACTCTTTAGCACCTATGGTGCAAATTTGGAGCCCCTATAACCTAAGGCCGACCTGTACTGACTCCCCAAAGATGGTACCCCAGGACATCAAATTTTAGCATTGGTTCCTATGTGAAAACTGGCCATGTTTGGGACCCGATTGCTCCCCCGTTTTAGGTCCAAACTGCCCCAAACTTGGCATGCATACTCACAAGACCCTGGGCTACGTGGGGCTGAAGAAAGTGAATCATTCCCATGTATGGTTCGGGAAATATGACCGTTTAAAGTTGAGCTCCAATTGAACCAACTTTGGAACTTTGAACTCCCATTACTGGGGAACCTTCCATACTGGTGCACCATCGAGCTGCGAGTGGACCCCCACCTCGGCACCCCCTCCCCCTGAGGGGGGAGGGGGTGCCGAGGTGAGGGGGCATGCCAGATAGATCTCTGGTCAGCTTGAAGCAAAATGTGATCAAAGTGACTGACTTTGAGCTCCTGTTTCTGGAGAACCACGTGGTGAAAACCAGCCCAAACTTTGCACACTTGTAGGGGAGACTCTTTAGCACCTATGGTGCAAATTTGGAGCCCCTATAACCTAAGGCCGACCTGTACTGACTCCCCAAAGATGGTACCCCAGGACATCAAATTTTAGCATTGGTTCCTATGTGAAAACTGGCCATGTTTGGGACCCGATTGCTCCCCCGTTTTAGGTCCAAACTGCCCCAAACTTGGCATGCATACTCACAAGACCCTGGGCTACGTGGGGCTGAAGAAAGTGAATCATTCCCATGTATGGTTCGGGAAATATGACCGTTTAAAGTTGAGCTCCAATTGAACCAACTTTGGAACTTTGAACTCCCATTACTGGGGAACCTTCCATACTGGTGCACCATCGAGCTGCGAGTGGACCCCCACCTCGGCACCCCCTCCCCCTGGGGGGTGAGGGGGTGCCGAGGTGAGGGGGCATGCCAGATAGATCTCTGGTCAGCTTGAAGCAAAATGTGATCAAAGTGACTGACTTTGAGCTCCTGTTTCTGGAGAACCACGTGGTGAAAACCAGCCCAAACTTTGCACACTTGTAGGGGAGACTCTTTAGCACCTATGGTGCAAATTTGGAGCCCCTATAACCTAAGGCCGACCTGTACTGACTCCCCAAAGATGGTACCCCTAGGACATCTAATTTTTACATTGGTGCCTATGTGAAAACTGGCCATGTTTGGGACCCGATAGCTCCCCCGTTTTAGGTCCAAACTGCCCCAAACTTGGCATGCATACTCACAAGACCATGGGCTACGTGGGGCTGAAGAAAGTGAATCATTCCTATGTATGGTTCGGGAAATATGACCGTTTAAAGTTGAGCTCCAATTGAACCAACTTTGGAACTTTGAACTCCCATTACTGGGGAACCTTCCATACTGGTGCACCATCGAGCTGCGAGTGGACCCCCACCTCGGCACCCCCTCCCCCTGGGGGGTGAGGGGGCGCCGAGGTGAGGGGGCATGCCAGATAGATCTCTGGTCAGCTTGAAGCAAAATGTGATCAAAGTGACTGACTTTGAGCTCCTGTTTCTGGAGAACCACGTGGTGAAAACCAGCCCAAACTTTGCACACTTGTAGGGGAGACTCTTTAGCACCTATGGTGCAAATTTGGAGCCCCTATAACCTAAGGCCGACCTGTACTGACTCCCCAAAGATGGTACCCCTAGGACATCTAATTTTTACATTGGTGCCTATGTGAAAACTGGCCATGTTTGGGACCCGATAGCTCCCCCGTTTTAGGTCCAAACTGCCCCAAACTTGGCATGCATACTCACAAGACCATGGGCTACGTGGGGCTGAAGAAAGTGAATCATTCCTATGTATGGTTCGGGAAATATGACCGTTTAAAGTTGAGCTCCAATTGAACCAACTTTGGAACTTTGAACTCCCATTACTGGGGAACCTTCCATACTGGTGCACCATCGAGCTGCGAGTGGACCCCCACCTCGGCACCCCCTCCCCCTGAGGGGGGAGGGGGTGCCGAGGTGAGGGGGCATGCCAGATAGATCTCTGGTCAGCTTGAAGCAAAATGTGATCAAAGTGACTGACTTTGAGCTCCTGTTTCTGGAGAACCACGTGGTGAAAACCAGCCCAAACTTTGCACACTTGTAGGGGAGACTCTTTAGCACCTATGGTGCAAATTTGGAGCCCCTATAACCTAAGGCCGACCTGTACTGACTCCCCAAAGATGGTACCCCTAGGACATCTAATTTTTACATTGGTGCCTATGTGAAAACTGGCCATGTTTGGGACCCGATAGCTCCCCCGTTTTAGGTCCAAACTGCCCCAAACTTGGCATGCATACTCACAAGACCATGGGCTACGTGGGGCTGAAGAAAGTGAATCATTCCTATGTATGGTTCGGGAAATATGACCGTTTAAAGTTGAGCTCCAATTGAACCAACTTTGGAACTTTGAACTCCCATTACTGGGGAACCTTCCATACTGGTGCACCATCGAGCTGCGAGTGGACCCCCACCTCGGCACCCCCTCCCCCTGAGGGGGGAGGGGGTGCCGAGGTGAGGGGGCATGCCAGATAGATCTCTGGTCAGCTTGAAGCAAAATGTGATCAAAGTGACTGACTTTGAGCTCCTGTTTCTGGAGAACCACGTGGTGAAAACCAGCCCAAACTTTGCACACTTGTAGGGGAGACTCTTTAGCACCTATGGTGCAAATTTGGAGCCCCTATAACCTAAGGCCGACCTGTACTGACTCCCCAAAGATGGTACCCCTAGGACATCTAATTTTTACATTGGTGCCTATGTGAAAACTGGCCATGTTTGGGACCCGATAGCTCCCCCGTTTTAGGTCCTATGGGCCCCAAACTTTTGCATGCATACTCCCAAGACCCTCGACTACATGGAGCCGAAAAAAGTGAATCAATACCATCTATGGTTCAGGAAATATGACCGTTTCAAGTTGAGCTCCAATTGAACCAACTTTGGAACTTTGAACTCCCATTACTGGGGAACCTTCCATACTGGTGCACCATCGAGCTGCGAGTGGACCCCCACCTCGGCACCCCCTCCCCCTGAGGGGGGAGGGGGTGCCGAGGTGAGGGGGCATGCCAGATAGATCTCTGGTCAGCTTGAAGCAAAATGTGATCAAAGTGACTGACTTTGAGCTCCTGTTTCTGGAGAACCACGTGGTGAAAACCAGCCCAAACTTTGCACACTTGTAGGGGAGACTCTTTAGCACCTATGGTGCAAATTTGGAGCCCCTATAACCTAAGGCCGACCTGTACTGACTCCCCAAAGATGGTACCCCTAGGACATCTAATTTTTACATTGGTGCCTATGTGAAAACTGGCCATGTTTGGGACCCGATAGCTCCCCCGTTTTAGGTCCAAACTGCCCCAAACTTGGCATGCATACTCACAAGACCCTGGGCTACGTGGGGCTGAAGAAATCATTCCCATGTATGGTTCGGGAAATATGACCGTTTAAAGTTGAGCTCCAATTGAACCAACTTTGGAACTTTGAACTCCCATTACTGGGGAACCTTCCATACTGGTGCACCATCGAGCTGCGAGTGGACCCCCACCTCGGCACCCCCTCCCCCTGAGGGGGCATGCCAGATAGATCTCTGGTCAGCTTGAAGCAAAATGTGATCAAAGTGACTGACTTTGAGCTCCTGTTTCTGGAGAACCACGTGGTGAAAACCAGCCCAAACTTTGCACACTTGTAGGGGAGACTCTTTAGCACCTATGGTGCAAATTTGGAGCCCCTATAACCTAAGGCCGACCTGTACTGACTCCCCAAAGATGGTACCCCTAGGACATCTAATTTTTACATTGGTGCCTATGTGAAAACTGGCCATGTTTGGGACCCGATAGCTCCCCCGTTTTAGGTCCTATGGGCCCCAAACTTTGCATGCATACTCCCAAGACCCTCGACTACATGGAGCCGAAAAAAGTGAATCAATACCATCTATGGTTCAGGAAATATGACCGTTTCAAGTTGAGCTCCAAGTGAACCAACTTTTGAACTTTGAACTCCCATTACTGGGGAACCTTCCATACTGGTGCACCATCGAGCTGCGAGTGGACCCCCACCTCGGCACCCCCTCCCCCTGAGGGGGGAGGGGGTGCTGAGGTGAGGGGGCATGCCAGATAGATCTCTGGTCAGCTTGAAGCAAAATGTGATCAAAGTGACTGACTTTGAGCTCCTGTTTCTGGAGAACCACGTGGTGAAAACCAGCCCAAACTTTGCACACTTGTAGGGGAGACTCTTTGGCACCTATGGTGCAAATTTGGAGCCCCTATAACCTAAGGCCGACCTGTACTGACTCCCCAAAGATGGTACCCCTAGGACATCTAATTTTTACATTGGTGCCTATGTGAAAACTGGCCATGTTTGGGACCCGATAGCTCCCCCGTTTTAGGTCCTATGGGCCCCAAACTTTGCATGCATACTCCCAAGACCCTCGACTACATGGAGCCGAAAAAAGTGAATCAATACCATCTATGGTTCAGGAAATATGACCGTTTCAAGTTGAGCTCCAATTGAACCAACTTTTGAACTTTGAACTCCCATTACTGGGGAACCTTCCATACTGGTGCACCATCGAGCTGCGAGTGGACCCCCACCTCGGCACCCCCTCCCCCTTAGGGGGGAGGGGGTGCTGAGGTGAGGGGGCATGCCAGATAGATCTCTGGTCAGCTTGAAGCAAAATGTGATCAAAGTGACTGACTTTGAGCTCCTGTTTCTGGAGAACCACGTGGTGAAAACCAGCCCAAACTTTGCACACTTGTAGGGGAGACTCTTTAGCACCTATGGTGCAAATTTGGAGCCCCTATAACCTAAGACCGACCTGTACTGACTCCCCAAAGATGGTACCCCTAGGACATCTAATTTTTACATTGGTGCCTATGTGAAAACTGGCCATGTTTGGGACCCGATAGCTCCCCCGTTTTAGGTCCTATGGGCCCCAAACTTTGCATGCATACTCCCAAGACCCTCGACTACATGGAGCCGAAAAAAGTGAATCAATACCATCTATGGTTCAGGAAATATGACCGTTTCAAGTTGAGCTCCAATTGAACCAACTTTTGAACTTTGAACTCCCATTACTGGGGAACCTTCCATACTGGTGCACCATCGAGCTGCGAGTGGACCCCCACCTCGGCACCCTCTCCCCCTGAGGGGGGAGGGGGTGCCGAGGTGAGGAGGCATGCCAGATAGATCTCTGGTCAGCTTGAAGCAAAATGTGATCAAAGTGACTGACTTTGAGCTCCTGTTTCTGGAGAACCACGTGGTGAAAACCAGCCCAAACTTTGCACACTTGTAGGGGAGACTCTTTAGCACCTATGGTGCAAATTTGGAGCCCCTATAACCTAAGACCGACCTGTACTGACTCCCCAAAGATGGTACCCCTAGGACATCTAATTTTTACATTGGTGCCTATGTGAAAACTGGCCATGTTTGGGACCCGATAGCTCCCCCGTTTTAGGTCCTATGGGCCCCAAACTTTGCATGCATACTCCCAAGACCCTCGACTACATGGAGCCGAAAAAAGTGAATCAATACCATCTATGGTTCAGGAAATATGACCGTTTCAAGTTGAGCTCCAATTGAACCAACTTTTGAACTTTGAACTCCCATTACTGGGGAACCTTCCATACTGGTGCACCATCGAGCTGCGAGTGGACCCCCACCTCGGCACCCTCTCCCCCTGAGGGGGGAGGGGGTGCCGAGGTGAGGAGGCATGCCAGATAGATCTCTGGTCAGCTTGAAGCAAAATGTGATCAAAGTGACTGACTTTGAGCTCCTGTTTCTGGAGAACCACATGGTGAAAACCAGCCCAAACTTTGCACACTTGTAGAGGAGACTCTTTAGCACCTATGGTGCAAATTTGGAGCCCCTATAACCTAAGGCCGACCTGTACTGACTCCCCAAAGATGGTACCCCTAGGACATCTAATTTTTACATTGGTGCCTATGTGAAAACTGGCCATGTTTGGGACCCGATAGCTCCCCCGTTTTAGGTCCTATGGGCCCCAAACTTTGCATGCATACTCCCAAGACCCTCGACTACATGGAGCCGAAAAAAGTGAATCAATACCATCTATGGTTCAGGAAATATGACCGTTTCAAGTTGAGCTCCAATTGAACCAACTTTTGAACTTTGAACTCCCATTACTGGGGAACCTTCCATACTGGTGCACCATCGAGCTGCGAGTGGACCCCCACCTCGGCACCCCCTCCCCCTGAGGGGGGAGGGGGTGCCGAGGTGAGGGGGCATGCCAGATAGATCTCTGGTCAGCTTGAAGCAAAATGTGATCAAAGTGACTGACTTTGAGCTCCTGTTTCTGGAGAACCACGTGGTGAAAACCAGCCCAAACTTTGCACATTTGTAGGGGAGACTCTTTAGCACCTATGGTGCAAATTTGGAGCCCCTATAACCTAAGGCCGACCTGTACTGACTCCCCAAAGATGGTACCCCTAGGACATCTAATTTTTACATTGGTGCCTATGTGAAAACTGGCCATGTTTGGGACCCGATAGCTCCCCCGTTTTAGGTCCAAACGGCCCCAAACTTGGCATGCATACTCCCAAGACCCTCGACTACATGGAGCCGAAAAAAGTGAATCAATACCATCTATGGTTCAGGAAATATGACCGTTTCAAGTTGAGCTCCAATTGAACCAACTTTTGAACTTTGAACTCCCATTACTGGGAAACCTTCCATACTGGTGCACCATCGAGCTGCGAGTGGACCCCCACCTCGGCACCCCCTCCCCCTGAGGGGGGAGGGGGTGCCGAGGTGAGGGGGCATGCCAGATAGATCTCTGGTCAGCTTGAAGCAAAATGTGATCAAAGTGACTGACTTTGAGCTCCTGTTTCTGGAGAACCACGTGGTGAAAACCAGCCCAAACTTTGCACACTTGTAGGGGAGACTCTTTAGCACCTATGGTGCAAATTTGGAGCCCCTATAACCTAAGGCCGACCTGTACTGACTCCCCAAAGATGGTACCCCTAGGACATCTAATTTTTACATTGGTGCCTATGTGAAAACTGGCCATGTTTGGGACCCGATAGTTCCCCCGTTTTAGGTCCTATGGGCCCCAAACTTTGCATGCATACTCCCAAGACCCTCGACTACATGGAGCCGAAAAAAGTGAATCAATACCATCTATGGTTCAGGAAATATGACCGTTTCAAGTTGAGCTCCAATTGAACCAACTTTTGAACTTTGAACTCCCATTACTGGGGAACCTTTCATACTGGTGCACCATCGAGCTGCGAGTGGACCCCCACCTCGGCACCCCCTCCCCCTGAGGGGGGAGGGGGTGCCGAGGTGAGGGGGCATGCCAGATAGATCTCTGGTCAGCTTGAAGCAAAATGTGATCAAAGTGACTGACTTTGAGCTCCTGTTTCTGGAGAACCACGTGGTGAAAACCAGCCCAAACTTTGCACACTTGTAGGGGAGACTCTTTAGCACCTATGGTGCAAATTTGGAGCCCCTATAACCTAAGGCCGACCTGTACTGACTCCCCAAAGATGGTACCCCTAGGACATCTCATTTTTACATTGGTGCCTATGTGAAAACTGGCCATGTTTGGGACCCGATAGCTCCCCCGTTTTAGGTCCTATGGGCCCCAAACTTTGCATGCATACTCCCAAGACCCTCGACTACATGGAGCCGAAAAAAGTGAATCAATACCATCTATGGTTCAGGAAATATGACCGTTTCAAGTTGAGCTCCAATTGAACCAACTTTTGAACTTTGAACTCCCATTACTGGGGAACCTTCCATACTGGTGCACCATCGAGCTGCGAGTGGACCCCCACCTCGGCACCCCCTCCCCCTGAGGGGGGAGGGGGTGCCGAGGTGAGGGGGCATGCCAGATAGATCTCTGGTCAGCTTGAAGCAAAATGTGATCAAAGTGACTGACTTTGAGCTCCTGTTTCTGGAGAACCACGTGGTGAAAACCAGCCCAAACTTTGCACACTTGTAGGGGAGACTCTTTAGCACCTATGGTGCAAATTTGGAGCCCCTATAACCTAAGGCCGACCTGTACTGACTCCCCAAAGATGGTACCCCTAGGACATCTAATTTTTACATTGGTGCCTATGTGAAAACTGGCCATGTTTGGGACCCGATAGCTCCCCCGTTTTAGGTCCTATGGGCCCCAAACTTTGCATGCATACTCCCAAGACCCTCGACTACATGGAGCCGAAAAAAGTGAATCAATACCATCTATGGTTCAGGAAATATGACCGTTTCAAGTTGAGCTCCAATTGAACCAACTTTTGAACTTTGAACTCCCATTACTGGGGAACCTTCCATACTGGTGCACCATCGAGCTGCGAGTGGACCCCCACCTCGGCACCCCCTCCCCCTGAGGGGGGAGGGGGTGCCGAGGTGAGGGGGCATGCCAGATAGATCTCTGGTCAGCTTGAAGCAAAATGTGATCAAAGTGACTGACTTTGAGCTCCTGTTTCTGGAGAACCACGTGGGGAAAACCAGCCCAAACTTTGCACACTTGTAGGGGAGACTCTTTAGCACCTATGGTGCAAATTTGGAGCCCCTATAACCTAAGGCCGACCTGTACTGACTCCCCAAAGATGGTACCCCTAGGACATCTAATTTTTACATTGGTGCCTATGTGAAAACTGGCCATGTTTGGGACCCGATAGCTCCCCCGTTTTAGGTCCAAACTGCCCCAAACTTGGCATGCATACTCACAAGACCATGGGCTACGTGGGGCTGAAGAAAGTGAATCATTCCCATGTATGGTTCGGGAAATATGACCGTTTAAAGTTGAGCTCCAATTGAACCAACTTTGGAACTTTGAACTCCCATTACTGGGGAACCTTCCATACTGGTGCACCATCGAGCTGCGAGTGGATCCCCACCTCGGCACCCCCTCCCCCTGAGGGGGGGGGGGGGGGTGCCGAGGTGAGGGGGCATGCCAGATAGATCTCTGGTCAGCTTGAAGCAAAATGTGATCAAAGTGACTGACTTTGAGCTCCTGTTTCTGGAGAACCACGTGGTGAAAACCAGCCCAAACTTTGCACACTTGTAGGGGAGACTCTTTAGCACCTATGGTGCAAATTTGGAGCCCCTATAACCTAAGGCCGACCTGTACTGACTCCCCAAAGATGGTACCCCTAGGACATCTAATTTTTACATTGGTGCCTATGTGAAAACTGGCCATGTTTGGGACCCGATAGCTCCCCCGTTTTAGGTCCAAACTGCCCCAAACTTGGCATGCATACTCACAAGACCCTGGGCTACGTGGGGCTGAAGAAAGTGAATCATTCCCATGTATGGTTTGGGAAATATGACCGTTTAAAGTTGAGCTCCAATTGAACCAACTTTGGAACTTTGAACTCCCATTACTGGGGAACCTTCCATACTGGTGCACCATCGAGCTGCGAGTGGACCCCCACCTTGGCACCCCCTCCCCCTGAGGGGGGAGGGGGTGCCGAGGTGAGGGGGCATGCCAGATAGATCTCTGGTCAGCTTGAAGCAAAATGTGATCAAAGTGACTGACTTTGAGCTCCTGTTTCTGGAGAACCACGTGGTGAAAACCAGCCCAAACTTTGCACATTTGTAGGGGAGACTCTTTAGCACCTATGGTGCAAATTTGGAGCCCCTATAACCTAAGGCCGACCTGTACTGACTCCCCAAAGATGGTACCCCTAGGACATCTAATTTTTACATTGGTGCCTATGTGAAAACTGGCCATGTTTGGGACCCGATAGCTCCCCCGTTTTAGGTCCAAACTGCCCCAAACTTGGCATGCATACTCACAAGACCCTGGGCTACGTGGGGCTGAAGAAAGTGAATCATTCCCATGTATGGTTCGGGAAATATGACCGTTTAAAGTTGAGCTCCAATTGAACCAACTTTGGAACTTTGAACTCCCATTACTGGGGAACCTTCCATACTGGTGCACCATCGAGCTGCGAGTGGACCCCCACCTCGGTGCCGAGGTGAGGGGGCATGCCAGATAGATCTCTGGTCAGCTTGAAGCAAAATGTGATCAAAGTGACTGACTTTGAGCTCCTGTTTCTGGAGAACCACGTGGTGAAAACCAGCCCAAACTTTGCACATTTGTAGGGGAGACTCTTTAGCACCTATGGTGCAAATTTGGAGCCCCTATAACCTAAGGCCGACCTGTACTGACTCCCCAAAGATGGTACCCCTAGGACATCTAATTTTTACATTGGTGCCTATGTGAAAACTGGCCATGTTTGGGACCCGATAGCTCCCCCGTTTTAGGTCCTATGGGCCCCAAACTTTGCATGCATACTCCCAAGACCCTCGACTACATGGAGCCGAAAAAAGTGAATCAATACCATCTATGGTTCAGGAAATATGACCGTTTCAAGTTGAGCTCCAATTGAACCAACTTTTGAACTTTGAACTCCCATTACTGGGAAACCTTCCATACTGGTGCACCATCGAGCTGCGAGTGGACCCCCACCTCGGCACCCCCTCCCCCTGAGGGGGGGGGGGTGCCGAGGTGAGGGGGCATGCCAGATAGATCTCTGGTCAGCTTGAAGCAAAATGTGATCAAAGTGACTGACTTTGAGCTCCTGTTTCTGGAGAACCACGTGGTGAAAACCAGCCCAAACTTTGCACACTTGTAGGGGAGACTCTTTAGCACCTATGGTGCAAATTTGGAGCCCCTATAACCTAAGGCCGACCTGTACTGACTCCCCAAAGATGGTACCCCTAGGACATCTAATTTTTACATTGGTGCCTATGTGAAAACTGGCCATGTTTGGGACCCGATAGCTCCCCCGTTTTAGGTCCAAACTGCCCCAAACTTGGCATGCATACTCACAAGACCCTGGGCTACGTGGGGCTGAAGAAAGTGAATCATTCCCATGTATGGTTTGGGAAATATGACCGTTTAAAGTTGAGCTCCAATTGAACCAACTTTGGAACTTTGAACTCCCATTACTGGGGAACCTTCCATACTGGTGCACCATCGAGCTGCGAGTGGACCCCCACCTCGGTGCCGAGGTGAGGGGGCATGCCAGATAGATCTCTGGTCAGCTTGAAGCAAAATGTGATCAAAGTGACTGACTTTGAGCTCCTGTTTCTGGAGAACCACGTGGTGAAAACCAGCCCAAACTTTGCACACTTGTAGGGGAGACTCTTTAGCACCTATGGTGCAAATTTGGAGCCCCTATAACCTAAGGCCGACCTGTACTGACTCCCCAAAGATGGTACCCCTAGGACATCTAATTTTTACATTGGTGCCTATGTGAAAACTGGCCATGTTTGGGACCCGATAGCTCCCCCGTTTTAGGTCCTATGGGCCCCAAACTTTGCATGCATACTCCCAAGACCCTCGACTACATGGAGCCGAAAAAAGTGAATCAATACCATCTATGGTTCAGGAAATATGACCGTTTCAAGTTGAGCTCCAATTGAACCAACTTTTGAACTTTGAACTCCCATTACTGGGGAACCTTCCATACTGGTGCACCATCGAGCTGCGAGTGGACCCCCACCTCGGCACCCCCTCCCCCTGAGGGGGGAGGGGGTGCCGAGGTGAGGGGGCATGCCAGATAGATCTCTGGTCAGCTTGAAGCAAAATGTGATCAAAGTGACTGACTTTGAGCTCCTGTTTCTGGAGAACCACGTGGTGAAAACCAGCCCAAACTTTGCACACTTGTAGGGGAGACTCTTTAGCACCTATGGTGCAAATTTGGAGCCCCTATAACCTAAGGCCGACCTGTACAGACTCCCCAAAGATGGTACCCCAGGACATCAAATTTTAGCATTGGTTCCTATGTGAAAACTGGCCCTGTTTGGGACCCGATTGCTCCCCCGTTTTAGGTCCAAACTGCCCCAAACTTGGCATGCATACTCACAAGACCATGGGCTACGTGGGGCTGAAGAAAGTGAATCATTCCCATGTATGGTTCGGGAAATATGACCGTTTAAAGTTGAGCTCCAATTGAACCAACTTTGGAACTTTGAACTCCCATTACTGGGGAACCTTCCATACTGGTGCACCATCGAGCTGCGAGTGGACCCCCACCTCGGCACCCCCTCCCCCTGAGGGGGGAGGGGGTGCCGAGGTGAGGGGGCATGCCAGATAGATCTCTGGTCAGCTTGAAGCAAAATGTGATCAAAGTGACTGACTTTGAGCTCCTGTTTCTGGAGAACCACGTGGTGAAAACCAGCCCAAACTTTGCACACTTGTAGGGGAGACTCTTTAGCACCTATGGTGCAAATTTGGAGCCCCTATAACCTAAGGCCGACCTGTACTGACTCCCCAAAGATGGTACCCCTAGGACATCTAATTTTTACATTGGTGCCTATGTGAAAACTGGCCATGTTTGGGACCCGATAGCTCCCCCGTTTTAGGTCATATGGGTCCCAAACTTTGCATGCATTCTCCCAAGACCCTCAACTACATGGAGCCGAAAAAAGTGAATCAATACCATCTATGGTTCAGGAAATATGACCGTTTCAAGTTGAGCTCCAATTGAACCAACTTTTGAACTTTGAACTCCCATTACTGGGGAACCTTCCATACTGGTGCACCATCGAGCTGCGAGTGGACCCCCACCTCGGCACCCCCTCCCCCTGAGGGGGGAGGGGGTGCCGAGGTGAGGGGGCATGCCAGATAGATCTCTGGTCAGCTTGAAGCAAAATGTGATCAAAGTGACTGACTTTGAGCTCCTGTTTCTGGAGAACCACGTGGTGAAAACCAGCCCAAACTTTGCACACTTGTAGGGGAGACTCTTTAGCACCTATGGTGCAAATTTGGAGCCCCTATAACCTAAGGCCGACCTGTACTGACTCCCCAAATATGGTACCCCTAGGACATCTAATTTTTACATTGGTGCCTATGTGAAAACTGGCCATGTTTGGGACCCGATAGCTCCCCCGTTTTCGGTCCTATGGGCCCCAAACTTTGCATGCATACTCCCAAAACCCTCGACTACATGGAGCCGAAAAAAGTGAACCAATACCATCTATGGTTCAGGAAATATGACCGTTTCAAGTTGAGCTCCAATTGAACCAACTTTTGAACTTTGAACTCCCATTACTGGGAAACCTTCCATACTGGTGCACCATCGAGCTGCGAGTGGACCCCCACCTCGGCACCCCCTCCCCCTGAGGGGGGAGGGGGTGCCGAGGTGAGGGGGCATGCCAGATAGATCTCTGGTCAGCTTGAAGCAAAATGTGATCAAAGTGACTGACTTTGAGCTCCTGTTTCTGGAGAACCACGTGGTGAAAACCAGCCCAAACTTTGCACACTTGTAGGGGAGACTCTTTAGCACCTATGGTGCAAATTTGGAGCCCCTATAACCTAAGGCCGACCTGTACTGACTCCCCAAAGATGGTACCCCTAGGACATCAAATTTTTACATTGGTGCCTATGTGAAAACTGGCCATGTTTGGGACCCGATAGCTCCCCCGTTTTAGGTCCTATGGGCCCCAAACTTTGCATGCATACTCCCAAGACCCTCGACTACATGGAGCCGAAAAAAGTGAATCAATACCATCTATGGTTCAGGAAATATGACCGTTTCAAGTTGAGCTCCAATTGAACCAACTTTTGAACTTTGAACTCCCATTACTGGGGAACCTTCCATACTGGTGCACCATCGAGCTGCGAGTGGACCCCCACCTCGGCACCCCCTCCCCCTGAGGGGGGAGGGGGTGCCGAGGTGAGGGGGCATGCCAGATAGATCTCTGGTCAGCTTGAAGCAAAATGTGATCAAAGTGACTGACTTTGAGCTCCTGTTTCTGGAGAACCACGTGGTGAAAACCAGCCCAAACTTTGCACACTTGTAGGGGAGACTCTTTAGCACCTATGGTGCAAATTTGGAGCCCCTATAACCTAAGGCCGACCTGTACTGACTCCCCAAAGATGGTACCCCTAGGACATCTAATTTTTACATTGGTGCCTATGTGAAAACTGGCCATGTTTGGGACCCGATAGCTCCCCCGTTTTAGGTCCTATGGGCCCCAAACTTTGCATGCATACTCCCAAGACCCTCGACTACATGGAGCCGAAAAAAGTGAATCAATACCATCTATGGTTCAGGAAATATGACCGTTTCAAGTTGAGCTCCAATTGAACCAACTTTTGAACTTTGAACTCCCATTACTGGGGAACCTTCCATACTGGTGCACCATCGAGCTGCGAGTGGACCCCCACCTCGGCACCCCCTCCCCCTGAGGGGGGAGGGGGTGCCGAGGTGAGGGGGCATGCCAGATAGATCTCTGGTCAGCTTGAAGCAAAATGTGATCAAAGTGACTGACTTTGAGCTCCTGTTTCTGGAGAACCACGTGGTGAAAACCAGCCCAAACTTTGCACACTTGTAGGGGAGACTCTTTAGCACCTATGGTGCACATTTGGAGCCCCTATAACCTAAGGCCGACCTGTACTGACTCCCCAAAGATGGTACCCCTAGGACATCAAATTTTTACATTGGTGCCTATGTGAAAACTGGCCATGTTTGGGACCCGATAGCTCCCCCGTTTTAGGTCCTATGGGCCCCAAACTTTGCATGCATACTCCCAAGACCCTCGACTACATGGAGCCGAAAAAAGTGAATCAATACCATCTATGGTTCAGGAAATATGACCGTTTCAAGTTGAGCTCCAATTGAACCAACTTTTGAACTTTGAACTCCCATTACTGGGGAACCTTCCATACTGGTGCACCATCGAGCTGCGAGTGGACCCCCACCTCGGCACCCCCTCCCCCTGAGGGGGGAGGGGGTGCCGAGGTGAGGGGGCATGCCAGATAGATCTCTGGTCAGCTTGAAGCAAAATGTGATCAAAGTGACTGACTTTGAGCTCCTGTTTCTGGAGAACCACGTGGTGAAAACCAGCCCAAACTTTGCACACTTGTAGGGGAGACTCTTTAGCACCTATGGTGCAAATTTGGAGCCCCTATAACCTAAGGCCGACCTGTACTGACTCCCCAAAGATGGTACCCCTAGGACATCTAATTTTTACATTGGTGCCTATGTGAAAACTGGCCATGTTTGGGACCCGATAGCTCCCCCGTTTTAGGTCCTATGGGCCCCAAACTTTGCATGCATACTCCCAAGACCCTCGACTACATGGAGCCGAAAAAAGTGAATCAATACCATCTATGGTTCAGGAAATATGACCGTTTCAAGTTGAGCTCCAATTGAACCAACTTTTGAACTTTGAACTCCCATTACTGGGGAACCTTCCATACTGGTGCACCATCGAGCTGCGAGTGGACCCCCACCTCGGCACCCCCTCCCCCTGAGGGGGGAGGGGGTGCCGAGGTGAGGGGGCATGCCAGATAGATCTCTGGTCAGCTTGAAGCAAAATGTGATCAAAGTGACTGACTTTGAGCTCCTGTTTCTGGAGAACCACGTGGTGAAAACCAGCCCAAACTTTGCACACTTGTAGGGGAGACTCTTTAGCACCTATGGTGCACATTTGGAGCCCCTATAACCTAAGGCCGACCTGTACTGACTCCCCAAAGATGGTACCCCTAGGACATCTAATTTTTACATTGGTGCCTATGTGAAAACTGCCCATGTTTGGGACCCGATAGCTCCCCCGTTTTAGGTCCTATGGGCCCCAAACTTTGCATGCATACTCCCAAGACCCTCGACTACATGGAGCCGAAAAAAGTGAATCAATACCATCTATGGTTCAGGAAATATGACCGTTTCAAGTTGAGCTCCAATTGAACCAACTTTTGAACTTTGAACTCCCATTACTGGGAAACCTTCCATACTGGTGCACCATCGAGCTGCGAGTGGGGGAGGGGGTGCCGAGGTGAGGGGGCATGCCAGATAGATCTCTGGTCAGCTTGAAGCAAAATGTGATCAAAGTGACTGACTTTGAGCTCCTGTTTCTGGAGAACCACGTGGTGAAAACCAGCCCAAACTTTGCACACTTGTAGGGGAGACTCTTTAGCACCTATGGTGCAAATTTGGAGCCCCTATAACCTAAGGCCGACCTGTACTGACTCCCCAAAGATGGTACCCCTAGGACATCTAATTTTTACATTGGTGCCTATGTGAAAACTGGCCATGTTTGGGACCCGATAGCTCCCCCGTTTTAGGTCCTATGGGCCCCAAACTTTGCATGCATACTCCCAAGACCCTCGACTACATGGAGCCGAAAAAAGTGAATCAATACCATCTATGGTTCAGGAAATATGACCGTTTCAAGTTGAGCTCCAATTGAACCAACTTTTGAACTTTGAACTCCCATTACTGGGGAACCTTCCATACTGGTGCACCATCGAGCTGCGAGTGGACCCCCACCTCGGCACCCCCTCCCCCTGAGGGGGGAGGGGGTGCCGAGGTGAGGGGGCATGCCAGATAGATCTCTGGTCAGCTTGAAGCAAAATGTGATCAAAGTGACTGACTTTGAGCTCCTGTTTCTGGAGAACCACGTGGTGAAAACCAGCCCAAACTTTGCACACTTGTAGGGGAGACTCTTTAGCACCTATGGTGCACATTTGGAGCCCCTATAACCTAAGGCCGACCTGTACTGACTCCCCAAAGATGGTACCCCTAGGACATCTAACTTTTACATTGGTGCCTATGTGAAAACTGGCCATGTTTGGGACCCGATAGCTCCCCCGTTTTAGGTCCAAACTGCCCCAAACTTGGCATGCATACTCACAAGACCCTGGGCTACGTGGGGCTGAAGAAAGTGAATCATTCCCATGTATGGTTCGGGAAATATGACCGTTTAAAGTTGAGCTCCAATTGAACCAACTGTGGAACTTTGAACTCCCATTACTGGGGAACCTTCCATACTGGTGCACCATCGAGCTGCGAGTGGACCCCCACCTCGGCACCCCCTCCCCCTGAGGGGGGAGGGGGTGCCGAGGTGAGGGGGCATGCCAGATAGATCTCTGGTCAGCTTGAAGCAAAATGTGATCAAAGTGACTGACTTTGAGCTCCTGTTTCTGGAGAACCACGTGGTGAAAACCAGCCCAAACTTTGCACACTTGTAGGGGAGACTCTTTAGCACCTATGGTGCAAATTTGGAGCCCCTATAACCTAAGGCCGACCTGTACTGACTCCCCAAAGATGGTACCCCTAGGACATCTAATTTTTACATTGGTGCCTATGTGAAAACTGGCCATGTTTGGGACCCGATAGCTCCCCCGTTTTAGGTCCTATGGGCCCCAAACTTTGCATGCATACTCCCAAGACCCTCGACTACATGGAGCCGAAAAAAGTGAATCAATACCATCTATGGTTCAGGAAATATGACCGTTTCAAGTTGAGCTCCAATTGAACCAACTTTTGAACTTTGAACTCCCATTACTGGGGAACCTTCCATACTGGTGCACCATCGAGCTGCGAGTGGACCCCCACCTCGGCACCCCCTCCCCCTGAGGGGGGAGGGGGTGCCGAGGTGAGGGGGCATGCCAGATAGATCTCTGGTCAGCTTGAAGCAAAATGTGATCAAAGTGACTGACTTTGAGCTCCTGTTTCTGGAGAACCACGTGGTGAAAACCAGCCCAAACTTTGCACACTTGTAGGGGAGACTCTTTAGCACCTATGGTGCAAATTTGGAGCCCCTATAACCTAAGGCCGACCTGTACTGACTCCCCAAAGATGGTACCCCTAGGACATCTAATTTTTACATTGGTGCCTATGTGAAAACTGGCCATGTTTGGGACCCGATAGCTCCCCCGTTTTAGGTCCTATGGGCCCCAAACTTTGCATGCATACTCCCAAGACCCTCGACTACATGGAGCCGAAAAAAGTGAATCAATACCATCTATGGTTCAGGAAATATGACCGTTTCAAGTTGAGCTCCAATTGAACCAACTTTTGAACTTTGAACTCCCATTACTGGGGAACCTTCCATACTGGTGCACCATCGAGCTGCGAGTGGACCCCCACCTCGGCACCCCCTCCCCCTGAGGGGGGAGGGGGTGCCGAGGTGAGGGGGCATGCCAGATAGATCTCTGGTCAGCTTGAAGCAAAATGTGATCAAAGTGACTGACTTTGAGCTCCTGTTTCTGGAGAACCACGTGGTGAAAACCAGCCCAAACTTTGCACACTTGTAGGGGAGACTCTTTAGCACCTATGGTGCACATTTGGAGCCCCTATAACCTAAGGCCGACCTGTACTGACTCCCCAAAGATGGTACCCCTAGGACATCTAATTTTTACATTGGTGCCTATGTGAAAACTGCCCATGTTTGGGACCCGATAGCTCCCCCGTTTTAGGTCCTATGGGCCCCAAACTTTGCATGCATACTCCCAAGACCCTCGACTACATGGAGCCGAAAAAAGTGAATCAATACCATCTATGGTTCAGGAAATATGACCGTTTCAAGTTGAGCTCCAATTGAACCAACTTTTGAACTTTGAACTCCCATTACTGGGAAACCTTCCATACTGGTGCACCATCGAGCTGCGAGTGGGGGAGGGGGTGCCGAGGTGAGGGGGCATGCCAGATAGATCTCTGGTCAGCTTGAAGCAAAATGTGATCAAAGTGACTGACTTTGAGCTCCTGTTTCTGGAGAACCACGTGGTGAAAACCAGCCCAAACTTTGCACACTTGTAGGGGAGACTCTTTAGCACCTATGGTGCAAATTTGGAGCCCCTATAACCTAAGGCCGACCTGTACTGACTCCCCAAAGATGGTACCCCTAGGACATCTAATTTTTACATTGGTGCCTATGTGAAAACTGCCCATGTTTGGGACCCGATAGCTCCCCCGTTTTAGGTCCTATGGGCCCCAAACTTTGCATGCATACTCCCAAGACCCTCGACTACATGGAGCCGAAAAAAGTGAATCAATACCATCTATGGTTCAGGAAATATGACCGTTTCAAGTTGAGCTCCAATTGAACCAACTTTTGAACTTTGAACTCCCATTACTGGGAAACCTTCCATACTGGTGCACCATCGAGCTGCGAGTGGGGGAGGGGGTGCCGAGGTGAGGGGGCATGCCAGATAGATCTCTGGTCAGCTTGAAGCAAAATGTGATCAAAGTGACTGACTTTGAGCTCCTGTTTCTGGAGAACCACGTGGTGAAAACCAGCCCAAACTTTGCACACTTGTAGGGGAGACTCTTTAGCACCTATGGTGCAAATTTGGAGCCCCTATAACCTAAGGCCGACCTGTACTGACTCCCCAAAGATGGTACCCCTAGGACATCTAATTTTTACATTGGTGCCTATGTGAAAACTGGCCATGTTTGGGACCCGATAGCTCCCCCGTTTTAGGTCCTATGGGCCCCAAACTTTGCATGCATACTCCCAAGACCCTCGACTACATGGAGCCGAAAAAAGTGAATCAATACCATCTATGGTTCAGGAAATATGACCGTTTCAAGTTGAGCTCCAATTGAACCAACTTTTGAACTTTGAACTCCCATTACTGGGGAACCTTCCATACTGGTGCACCATCGAGCTGCGAGTGGACCCCCACCTCGGCACCCCCTCCCCCTGAGGGGGGAGGGGGTGCCGAGGTGAGGGGGCATGCCAGATAGATCTCTGGTCAGCTTGAAGCAAAATGTGATCAAAGTGACTGACTTTGAGCTCCTGTTTCTGGAGAACCACGTGGTGAAAACCAGACCAAACTTTGCACACTTGTAGGGGAGACTCTTTAGCACCTATGGTGCACATTTGGAGCCCCTATAACCTAAGGCCGACCTGTACTGACTCCCCAAAGATGGTACCCCTAGGACATCTAACTTTTACATTGGTGCCTATGTGAAAACTGGCCATGTTTGGGACCCGATAGCCCCCCCGTTTTAGGTCCAAACTGCCCCAAACTTGGCATGCATACTCACAAGACCCTGGGCTACGTGGGGCTGAAGAAAGTGAATCATTCCCATGTATGGTTCGGGAAATATGACCGTTTAAAGTTGAGCTCCAATTGAACCAACTGTGGAACTTTGAACTCCCATTACTGGGGAACCTTCCATACTGGTGCACCATCGAGCTGCGAGTGGACCCCCACCTCGGCACCCCCTCCCCCTGAGGGGGGAGGGGGTGCCGAGGTGAGGGGGCATGCCAGATAGATCTCTGGTCAGCTTGAAGCAAAATGTGATCAAAGTGACTGACTTTGAGCTCCTGTTTCTGGAGAACCACGTGGTGAAAACCAGCCCAAACTTTGCACACTTGTAGGGGAGACTCTTTAGCACCTATGGTGCAAATTTGGAGCCCCTATAACCTAAGGCCGACCTGTACTGACTCCCCAAAGATGGTACCCCTAGGACATCTAATTTTTACATTGGTGCCTATGTGAAAACTGGCCATGTTTGGGACCCGATAGCTCCCCCGTTTTAGGTCCTATGGGCCCCAAACTTTGCATGCATACTCCCAAGACCCTCGACTACATGGAGCCGAAAAAAGTGAATCAATACCATCTATGGTTCAGGAAATATGACCGTTTCAAGTTGAGCTCCAATTGAACCAACTTTGGAACTTTGAACTCCCATTACTGGGGAACCTTCCATACTGGTGCACCATCGAGCTGCGAGTGGACCCCCACCTCGGCACCCCCTCCCCCTTAGGGGGGAGGGGGTGCCGAGGTGAGGGGGCATGCCAGATAGATCTCTGGTCAGCTTGAAGCAAAATGTGATCAAAGTGACTGACTTTGAGCTCCTGTTTCTGGAGAACCACGTGGTGAAAACCAGCCCAAACTTTGCACACTTGTAGGGGAGACTCTTTAGCACCTATGGTGCAAATTTGGAGCCCCTATAACCTAAGGCCGACCTGTACTGACTCCCCAAAGATGGTACCCCTAGGACATCTAATTTTTACATTGGTGCCTATGTGAAAACTGGCCATGTTTGGGACCCGATAGCTCCCCCGTTTTAGGTCCTATGGGCCCCAAACTTTGCATGCATACTCCCAAGACCCTCGACTACATGGAGCCGAAAAAAGTGAATCAATACCATCTATGGTTCAGGAAATATGACTGTTTCAAGTTGAGCTCCAATTGAACCAACTTTTGAACTTTGAACTCCCATTACTGGGAAACCTTTCATACTGGTGCACCATCGAGCTGCGAGTGGACCCCCACCTCAGCACCCCCTCCCCCTGAGGGGGGAGGGGGTGCCGAGGTGAGGGGGCATGCCAGATAGATCTCTGGTCAGCTTGAAGCAAAATGTGATCAAAGTGACTGACTTTGAGCTCCTGTTTCTGGAGAACCACGTGGTGAAAACCAGCCCAAACTTTGCACACTTGTAGGGGAGACTCTTTAGCACCTATGGTGCAAATTTGGAGCCCCTATAACCTAAGGCCGACCTGTACTGACTCCCCAAAGATGGTACCCCTAGGACATCTAATTTTTACATTGGTGCCTATGTGAAAACTGGCCATGTTTGGGACCCGATAGCTCCCCCGTTTTAGGTCCTATGGGCCCCAAACTTTGCATGCATACTCCCAAGACCCTCGACTACATGGAGCCGAAAAAAGTGAATCAATACCATCTATGGTTCAGGAAATATGACCGTTTCAAGTTGAGCTCCAATTGAACCAACTTTGGAACTTTGAACTCCCATTACTGGGGAACCTTCCATACTGGTGCACCATCGAGCTGCGAGTGGACCCCCACCTCGGCACCCCCTCCCCCTTAGGGGGGAGGGGGTGCCGAGGTGAGGGGGCATGCCAGATAGATCTCTGGTCAGCTTGAAGCAAAATGTGATCAAAGTGACTGACTTTGAGCTCCTGTTTCTGGAGAACCACGTGGTGAAAACCAGCCCAAACTTTGCACACTTGTAGGGGAGACTCTTTAGCACCTATGGTGCAAATTTGGAGCCCCTATAACCTAAGGCCGACCTGTACTGACTCCCCAAAGATGGTACCCCTAGGACATCTAATTTTTACATTGGTGCCTATGTGAAAACTGGCCATGTTTGGGACCCGATAGCTCCCCCGTTTTAGGTCCTATGGGCCCCAAACTTTGCATGCATACTCCCAAGACCCTCGACTACATGGAGCCGAAAAAAGTGAATCAATACCATCTATGGTTCAGGAAATATGACTGTTTCAAGTTGAGCTCCAATTGAACCAACTTTTGAACTTTGAACTCCCATTACTGGGAAACCTTTCATACTGGTGCACCATCGAGCTGCGAGTGGACCCCCACCTCAGCACCCCCTCCCCCTGAGGGGGGAGGGGGTGCCGAGGTGAGGGGGCATGCCAGATAGATCTCTGGTCAGCTTGAAGCAAAATGTGATCAAAGTGACTGACTTTGAGCTCCTGTTTCTGGAGAACCACGTGGTGAAAACCAGCCCAAACTTTGCACACTTGTAGGGGAGACTCTTTAGCACCTATGGTGCAAATTTGGAGCCCCTATAACCTAAGGCCGACCTGTACTGACTCCCCAAAGATGGTACCCCTAGGACATCTAATTTTTACATTGGTGCCTATGTGAAAACTGGCCATGTTTGGGACCCGATAGCTCCCCCGTTTTAGGTCCTATGGGCCCCAAACTTTGCATGCATACTCCCAAGACCCTCGACTACACGGAGCCGAAAAAAGTGAATCAATACCATCTATGGTTCAGGAAATATGACCGTTTCAAGTTGAGCTCCAATTGAACCAACTTTTGAACTTTGAACTCCCATTACTGGGGAACCTTCCATACTGGTGCACCATCGAGCTGCGAGTGGACCCCCACCTCGGCACCCCCTCCCCCTGAGGGGGGAGGGGGTGCCGAGGTGAGGGGGCATGCCAGATAGATCTCTGGTCAGCTTGAAGCAAAATGTGATCAAAGTGACTGACTTTGAGCTCCTGTTTCTGGAGAACCACGTGGTGAAAACCAGCCCAAACTTTGCACACTTGTAGGGGAGACTCTTTAGCACCTATGGTGCAAATTTGGAGCCCCTATAACCTAAGGCCGACCTGTACTGACTCCCCAAAGATGGTACCCCTAGGACATCTAATTTTTACATTGGTGCCTATGTGAAAACTGGCCATGTTTGGGACCCGACAGCTCCCCCGTTTTAGGTCCAAACTGCCCCAAACTTGACATGCATACTCCCAAGACCCTCGACTACATGGAGCCGAAAAAAGTGAATCAATACCATCTATGGTTCAGGAAATATGACCGTTTCAAGTTGAGCTCCAATTGAACCAACTTTTGAACTTTGAACTCCCATTACTGGGGAACCTTCCATACTGGTGCACCATCGAGCTGCGAGTGGACCCCCACCTCGGCACCCCCTCCCCCTGAGGGGGGAGGGGGTGCCGAGGTGAGGGGGCATGCCAGATAGATCTCTGGTCAGCTTGAAGCAAAATGTGATCAAAGTGACTGACTTTGAGCTCCTGTTTCTGGAGAACCACGTGGTGAAAACCAGCCCAAACTTTGCACACTTGTAGGGGAGACTCTTTAGCACCTATGGTGCAAATTTGGAGCCCCTATAACCTAAGGCCGACCTGTACTGACTCCCCAAAGATGGTACCCCTAGGACATCTAATTTTTACATTGGTGCCTATGTGAAAACTGGCCATGTTTGGGACCCGATAGCTCCCCCGTTTTAGGTCCTATGGGCCCCAAACTTTGCATGCATACTCCCAAGACCCTCGACTACATGGAGCCGAAAAAAGTGAATCAATACCATCTATGGTTCAGGAAATATGACCGTTTCAAGTTGAGCTCCAATTGAACCAACTTTTGAACTTTGAACTCCCATTACTGGGGAACCTTCCATACTGGTGCACCATCGAGCTGCGAGTGGACCCCCACCTCGGCACCCCCTCCCCCTGAGGGGGGAGGGGGTGCCGAGGTGAGGGGGCATGCCAGATAGATCTCTGGTCAGCTTGAAGCAAAATGTGATCAAAGTGACTGACTTTGAGCTCCTGTTTCTGGAGAACCACGTGGTGAAAACCAGCCCAAACTTTGCACACTTGTAGGGGAGACTCTTTAGCACCTATGGTGCAAATTTGGAGCCCCTATAACCTAAGGCCGACCTGTACTGACTCCCCAAAGATGGTACCCCTAGGACATCTAATTTTTACATTGGTGCCTATGTGAAAACTGGCCATGTTTGGGACCCGATAGCTCCCCCCTTTTAGGTCCTATGGGCCCCAAACTTTGCATGCATACTCCCAAGACCCTCGACTACATGGAGCCGAAAAAAGTGAATCAATACCATCTATGGTTCAGGAAATATGACCGTTTCAAGTTGAGCTCCAATTGAACCAACTTTTGAACTTTGAACTCCCATTACTGGGGAACCTTCCATACTGGTGCACCATCGAGCTGCGAGTGGACCCCCACCTCGGCACCCCCTCCCCCTGAGGGGGGAGGGGGTGCCGAGGTGAGGGGGCATGCCAGATAGATCTCTGGTCAGCTTGAAGCAAAATGTGATCAAAGTGACTGACTTTGAGCTCCTGTTTCTGGAGAACCACGTGGTGAAAACCAGCCCAAACTTTGCACACTTGTAGGGGAGACTCTTTAGCACCTATGGTGCAAATTTGGAGCCCCTATAACCTAAGGCCGACCTGTACTGACTCCCCAAAGATGGTACCCCTAGGACATCTAATTTTTACATTGGTGCCTATGTGAAAACTGGCCATGTTTGGGACCCGATAGCTCCCCCGTTTTAGGTCCTATGGGCCCCAAACTTTGCATGCATACTCCCAAGACCCTCGACTACATGGAGCCGAAAAAAGTGAATCAATACCATCTATGGTTCAGGAAATATGACCGTTTCAAGTTGAGCTCCAATTGAACCAACTTTTGAACTTTGAACTCCCATTACTGGGAAACCTTCCATACTGGTGCACCATCGAGCTGCGAGTGGGGGAGGGGGTGCCGAGGTGAGGGGGCATGCCAGATAGATCTCTGGTCAGCTTGAAGCAAAATGTGATCAAAGTGACTGACTTTGAGCTCCTGTTTCTGGAGAACCACGTGGTGAAAACCAGCCCAAACTTTGCACACTTGTAGGGGAGACTCTTTAGCACCTATGGTGCAAATTTGGAGCCCCTATAACCTAAGGCCGACCTGTACTGACTCCCCAAAGATGGTACCCCTAGGACATCTAATTTTTACATTGGTGCCTATGTGAAAACTGGCCATGTTTGGGACCCGATAGCTCCCCCGTTTTAGGTCCTATGGGCCCCAAACTTTGCATGCATACTCCCAAGACCCTCGACTACATGGAGCCGAAAAAAGTGAATCAATACCATCTATGGTTCAGGAAATATGACCGTTTCAAGTTGAGCTCCAATTGAACCAACTTTTGAACTTTGAACTCCCATTACTGGGGAACCTTCCATACTGGTGCACCATCGAGCTGCGAGTGGACCCCCACCTCGGCACCCCCTCCCCCTGAGGGGGGAGGGGGTGCCGAGGTGAGGGGGCATGCCAGATAGATCTCTGGTCAGCTTGAAGCAAAATGTGATCAAAGTGACTGACTTTGAGCTCCTGTTTCTGGAGAACCACGTGGTGAAAACCAGCCCAAACTTTGCACACTTGTAGGGGAGACTCTTTAGCACCTATGGTGCACATTTGGAGCCCCTATAACCTAAGGCCGACCTGTACTGACTCCCCAAAGATGGTACCCCTAGGACATCTAACTTTTACATTGGTGCCTATGTGAAAACTGGCCATGTTTGGGACCCGATAGCTCCCCCGTTTTAGGTCCAAACTGCCCCAAACTTGGCATGCATACTCACAAGACCCTGGGCTACGTGGGGCTGAAGAAAGTGAATCATTCCCATGTATGGTTCGGGAAATATGACCGTTTAAAGTTGAGCTCCAATTGAACCAACTGTGGAACTTTGAACTCCCATTACTGGGGAACCTTCCATACTGGTGCACCATCGAGCTGCGAGTGGACCCCCACCTCGGCACCCCCTCCCCCTTAGGGGGGAGGGGGTGCCGAGGTGAGGGGGCATGCCAGATAGATCTCTGGTCAGCTTGAAGCAAAATGTGATCAAAGTGACTGACTTTGAGCTCCTGTTTCTGGAGAACCACGTGGTGAAAACCAGCCCAAACTTTGCACACTTGTAGGGGAGACTCTTTAGCACCTATGGTGCAAATTTGGAGCCCCTATAACCTAAGGCCGACCTGTACTGACTCCCCAAAGATGGTACCCCTAGGACATCTAATTTTTACATTGGTGCCTATGTGAAAACTGGCCATGTTTGGGATCCGATAGCTCCCCCGTTTTAGGTTCTATGGGCCCCAAACTTTGCATGCATACTCCCAAGACCCTCGACTACATGGAGCCAAAAAAAGTGAATCAATACCATCTATGGTTCAGGAAATATGACCGTTTCAAGTTGAGCTCCAATTGAACCAACTTTTGAACTTTGAACTCCCATTACTGGGAAACCTTCCATACTGGTGCACCATCGAGCTGCGAGTGGACCCCCACCTCGGCACCCCCTCCCCCTGAGGGGGGAGGGGGTGCCGAGGTGAGGGGGCATGCCAGATAGATCTCTGGTCAGCTTGAAGCAAAATGTGATCAAAGTGACTGACTTTGAGCTCCTGTTTCTGGAGAACCACGTGGTGAAAACCAGCCCAAACTTTGCACACTTGTAGGGGAGACTCTTTAGCACCTATGGTGCAAATTTGGAGCCCCTATAACCTAAGGCCGACCTGTACTGACTCCCCAAAGATGGTACCCCTAGGACATCTAATTTTTACATTGGTGCCTATGTGAAAACTGGCCATGTTTGGGACCCGATAGCTCCCCCGTTTTAGGTCCTATGGGCCCCAAACTTTGCATGCATACTCCCAAGACCCTCGACTACATGGAGCCGAAAAAAGTGAATCAATACCATCTATGGTTCAGGAAATATGACCGTTTCAAGTTGAGCTCCAATTGAACCAACTTTTGAACTTTGAACTCCCATTACTGGGGAACCTTCCATACTGGTGCACCATCGAGCTGCGAGTGGACCCCCACCTCGGCACCCCCTCCCCCTGAGGGGGGAGGGGGTGCCGAGGTGAGGGGGCATGCCAGATAGATCTCTGGTCAGCTTGAAGCAAAATGTGATCAAAGTGACTGACTTTGAGCTCCTGTTTCTGGAGAACCACGTGGTGAAAACCAGCCCAAACTTTGCACACTTGTAGGGGAGACTCTTTAGCACCTATGGTGCAAATTTGGAGCCCCTATAACCTAAGGCCGACCTGTACTGACTCCCCAAAGATGGTACCCCTAGGACATCTAATTTTTACATTGGTGCCTATGTGAAAACTGGCCATGTTTGGGACCCGATAGCTCCCCCGTTTTAGGTCCTATGGGCCCCAAACTTTGCATGCATACTCCCAAGACCCTCGACTACATGGAGCCGAAAAAAGTGAATCAATACCATCTATGGTTCAGGAAATATGACCGTTTCAAGTTGAGCTCCAATTGAACCAACTTTTGAACTTTGAACTCCCATTACTGGGGAACCTTCCATACTGGTGCACCATCGAGCTGCGAGTGGACCCCCACCTCGGCACCCCCTCCCCCTGAGGGGGGAGGGGGTGCCGAGGTGAGGGGGCATGCCAGATAGATCTCTGGTCAGCTTGAAGCAAAATGTGATCAAAGTGACTGACTTTGAGCTCCTGTTTCTGGAGAACCACGTGGTGAAAACCAGCCCAAACTTTGCACACTTGTAGGGGAGACTCTTTAGCACCTATGGTGCAAATTTGGAGCCCCTATAACCTAAGGCCGACCTGTACTGACTCCCCAAAGATGGTACCCCTAGGACATCTAATTTTTACATTGGTGCCTATGTGAAAACTGGCCATGTTTGGGACCCGATAGCTCCCCCGTTTTAGGTCCTATGGGCCCCAAACTTTGCATGCATACTCCCAAGACCCTCGACTACATGGAGCCGAAAAAAGTGAATCAATACCATCTATGGTTCAGGAAATATGACCGTTTCAAGTTGAGCTCCAATTGAACCAACTTTTGAACTTTGAACTCCCATTACTGGGGAACCTTCCATACTGGTGCACCATCGAGCTGCGAGTGGACCCCCACCTCGGCACCCCCTCCCCCTGAGGGGGGAGGGGGTGCCGAGGTGAGGGGGCATGCCAGATAGATCTCTGGTCAGCTTGAAGCAAAATGTGATCAAAGTGACTGACTTTGAGCTCCTGTTTCTGGAGAACCACGTGGTGAAAACCAGCCCAAACTTTGCACACTTGTAGGGGAGACTCTTTAGCACCTATGGTGCAAATTTGGAGCCCCTATAACCTAAGGCCGACCTGTACTGACTCCCCAAAGATGGTACCCCTAGGACATCTAATTTTTACATTGGTGCCTATGTGAAAACTGGCCATGTTTGGGACCCGATAGCTCCCCCGTTTTAGGTCCTATGGGCCCCAAACTTTGCATGCATACTCCCAAGACCCTCGACTACATGGAGCCGAAAAAAGTGAATCAATACCATCTATGGTTCAGGAAATATGACCGTTTCAAGTTGAGCTCCAATTGAACCAACTTTTGAACTTTGAACTCCCATTACTGGGAAACCTTCCATACTGGTGCACCATCGAGCTGCGAGTGGGGGAGGGGGTGCCGAGGTGAGGGGGCATGCCAGATAGATCTCTGGTCAGCTTGAAGCAAAATGTGATCAAAGTGACTGACTTTGAGCTCCTGTTTCTGGAGAACCACGTGGTGAAAACCAGCCCAAACTTTGCACACTTGTAGGGGAGACTCTTTAGCACCTATGGTGCAAATTTGGAGCCCCTATAACCTAAGGCCGACCTGTACTGACTCCCCAAAGATGGTACCCCTAGGACATCTAATTTTTACATTGGTGCCTATGTGAAAACTGGCCATGTTTGGGACCCGATAGCTCCCCCGTTTTAGGTCCTATGGGCCCCAAACTTTGCATGCATACTCCCAAGACCCTCGACTACATGGAGCCGAAAAAAGTGAATCAATACCATCTATGGTTCAGGAAATATGACCGTTTCAAGTTGAGCTCCAATTGAACCAACTTTTGAACTTTGAACTCCCATTACTGGGGAACCTTCCATACTGGTGCACCATCGAGCTGCGAGTGGACCCCCACCTCGGCACCCCCTCCCCCTGAGGGGGGAGGGGGTGCCGAGGTGAGGGGGCATGCCAGATAGATCTCTGGTCAGCTTGAAGCAAAATGTGATCAAAGTGACTGACTTTGAGCTCCTGTTTCTGGAGAACCACGTGGTGAAAACCAGCCCAAACTTTGCACACTTGTAGGGGAGACTCTTTAGCACCTATGGTGCACATTTGGAGCCCCTATAACCTAAGGCCGACCTGTACTGACTCCCCAAAGATGGTACCCCTAGGACATCTAATTTTTACATTGGTGCCTATGTGAAAACTGGCCATGTTTGGGACCCGATAGCTCCCCCGTTTTAGGTCCTATGGGCCCCAAACTTTGCATGCATACTCCCAAGACCCTCGACTACATGGAGCCGAAAAAAGTGAATCAATACCATCTATGGTTCAGGAAATATGACCGTTTCAAGTTGAGCTCCAATTGAACCAACTTTTGAACTTTGAACTCCCATTACTGGGGAACCTTCCATACTGGTGCACCATCGAGCTGCGAGTGGACCCCCACCTCGGCACCCCCTCCCCCTGAGGGGGGAGGGGGTGCCGAGGTGAGGGGGCATGCCAGATAGATCTCTGGTCAGCTTGAAGCAAAATGTGATCAAAGTGACTGACTTTGAGCTCCTGTTTCTGGAGAACCACGTGGTGAAAACCAGCCCAAACTTTGCACACTTGTAGGGGAGACTCTTTAGCACCTATGGTGCAAATTTGGAGCCCCTATAACCTAAGGCCGACCTGTACTGACTCCCCAAAGATGGTACCCCTAGGACATCTAATTTTTACATTGGTGCCTATGTGAAAACTGGCCATGTTTGGGACCCGATAGCTCCCCCGTTTTAGGTCCTATGGGCCCCAAACTTTGCATGCATACTCCCAAGACCCTCGACTACATGGAGCCGAAAAAAGTGAATCAATACCATCTATGGTTCAGGAAATATGACCGTTTCAAGTTGAGCTCCAATTGAACCAACTTTTGAACTTTGAACTCCCATTACTGGGGAACCTTCCATACTGGTGCACCATCGAGCTGCGAGTGGACCCCCACCTCGGCACCCCCTCCCCCTGAGGGGGGAGGGGGTGCCGAGGTGAGGGGGCATGCCAGATAGATCTCTGGTCAGCTTGAAGCAAAATGTGATCAAAGTGACTGACTTTGAGCTCCTGTTTCTGGAGAACCACGTGGTGAAAACCAGCCCAAACTTTGCACACTTGTAGGGGAGACTCTTTAGCACCTATGGTGCAAATTTGGAGCCCCTATAACCTAAGGCCGACCTGTACTGACTCCCCAAAGATGGTACCCCTAGGACATCTAATTTTTACATTGGTGCCTATGTGAAAACTGGCCATGTTTGGGACCCGATAGCTCCCCCGTTTTAGGTCCTATGGGCCCCAAACTTTGCATGCATACTCCCAAGACCCTCGACTACATGGAGCCGAAAAAAGTGAATCAATACCATCTATGGTTCAGGAAATATGACCGTTTCAAGTTGAGCTCCAATTGAACCAACTTTTGAACTTTGAACTCCCATTACTGGGGAACCTTCCATACTGGTGCACCATCGAGCTGCGAGTGGACCCCCACCTCGGCACCCCCTCCCCCTGAGGGGGGAGGGGGTGCCGAGGTGAGGGGGCATGCCAGATAGATCTCTGGTCAGCTTGAAGCAAAATGTGATCAAAGTGACTGACTTTGAGCTCCTGTTTCTGGAGAACCACGTGGTGAAAACCAGCCCAAACTTTGCACACTTGTAGGGGAGACTCTTTAGCACCTATGGTGCAAATTTGGAGCCCCTATAACCTAAGGCCGACCTGTACTGACTCCCCAAAGATGGTACCCCTAGGACATCTAATTTTTACATTGGTGCCTATGTGAAAACTGGCCATGTTTGGGACCCGATAGCTCCCCCGTTTTAGGTCCTATGGGCCCCAAACTTTGCATGCATACTCCCAAGACCCTCGACTACATGGAGCCGAAAAAAGTGAATCAATACCATCTATGGTTCAGGAAATATGACCGTTTCAAGTTGAGCTCCAATTGAACCAACTTTTGAACTTTGAACTCCCATTACTGGGGAACCTTCCATACTGGTGCACCATCGAGCTGCGAGTGGACCCCCACCTCGGCACCCCCTCCCCCTGAGGGGGGAGGGGGTGCCGAGGTGAGGGGGCATGCCAGATAGATCTCTGGTCAGCTTGAAGCAAAATGTGATCAAAGTGACTGACTTTGAGCTCCTGTTTCTGGAGAACCACGTGGTGAAAACCAGCCCAAACTTTGCACACTTGTAGGGGAGACTCTTTAGCACCTATGGTGCAAATTTGGAGCCCCTATAACCTAAGGCCGACCTGTACTGACTCCCCAAAGATGGTACCCCTAGGACATCTAATTTTTACATTGGTGCCTATGTGAAAACTGGCCATGTTTGGGACCCGATAGCTCCCCCGTTTTAGGTCCTATGGGCCCCAAACTTTGCATGCATACTCCCAAGACCCTCGACTACATGGAGCCGAAAAAAGTGAATCAATACCATCTATGGTTCAGGAAATATGACCGTTTCAAGTTGAGCTCCAATTGAACCAACTTTTGAACTTTGAACTCCCATTACTGGGGAACCTTCCATACTGGTGCACCATCGAGCTGCGAGTGGACCCCCACCTCGGCACCCCCTCCCCCTCAGGGGGGAGGGGGTGCCGAGGTGAGGGGGCATGCCAGATAGATCTCTGGTCAGCTTGAAGCAAAATGTGATCAAAGTGACTGACTTTGAGCTCCTGTTTCTGGAGAACCACGTGGTGAAAACCAGCCCAAACTTTGCACACTTGTAGGGGAGACTCTTTAGCACCTATGGTGCACATTTGGAGCCCCTATAACCTAAGGCCGACCTGTACTGACTCCCCAAAGATGGTACCCCTAGGACATCTAATTTTTACATTGGTGCCTATGTGAAAACTGCCCATGTTTGGGACCCGATAGCTCCCCCGTTTTAGGTCCTATGGGCCCCAAACTTTGCATGCATACTCCCAAGACCCTCGACTACATGGAGCCGAAAAAAGTGAATCAATACCATCTATGGTTCAGGAAATATGACCGTTTCAAGTTGAGCTCCAATTGAACCAACTTTTGAACTTTGAACTCCCATTACTGGGAAACCTTCCATACTGGTGCACCATCGAGCTGCGAGTGGGGGAGGGGGTGCCGAGGTGAGGGGGCATGCCAGATAGATCTCTGGTCAGCTTGAAGCAAAATGTGATCAAAGTGACTGACTTTGAGCTCCTGTTTCTGGAGAACCACGTGGTGAAAACCAGCCCAAACTTTGCACACTTGTAGGGGAGACTCTTTAGCACCTATGGTGCAAATTTGGAGCCCCTATAACCTAAGGCCGACCTGTACTGACTCCCCAAAGATGGTACCCCTAGGACATCTAATTTTTACATTGGTGCCTATGTGAAAACTGGCCATGTTTGGGACCCGATAGCTCCCCCGTTTTAGGTCCTATGGGCCCCAAACTTTGCATGCATACTCCCAAGACCCTCGACTACATGGAGCCGAAAAAAGTGAATCAATACCATCTATGGTTCAGGAAATATGACCGTTTCAAGTTGAGCTCCAATTGAACCAACTTTTGAACTTTGAACTCCCATTACTGGGAAACCTTCCATACTGGTGCACCATCGAGCTGCGAGTGGACCCCCACCTCGGCCCCTCGAGGTGAGGGGGCATGCCAGATAGATCTCTGGTCAGCTTGAAGCAAAATGTGATCAAAGTGACTGACTTTGAGCTCCTGTTTCTGGAGAACCACGTGGTGAAAACCAGCCCAAACTTTGCACACTTGTAGGGGAGACTCTTTAGCACCTATGGTGCAAATTTGGAGCCCCTATAACCTAAGGCCGACCTGTACTGACTCCCCAAAGATGGTACCCCTAGGACATCTAATTTTTACATTGGTGCCTATGTGAAAACTGGCCATGTTTGGGACCCGATAGCTCCCCCGTTTTAGGTCCTATGGGCCCCAAACTTTGCATGCATACTCCCAAGACCCTCGACTACATGGAGCCGAAAAAAGTGAATCAATACCATCTATGGTTCAGGAAATATGACAGTTTCAAGTTGAGCTCCAATTGAACCAACTTTTGAACTTTGAACTCCCATTACTGGGGAACCTTCCATACTGGTGCACCATCGAGCTGCGAGTGGACCCCCACCTCGGCACCCCCTCCCCCTGAGGGGGGAGGGGGTGCCGAGGTGAGGGGGCATGCCAGATAGATCTCTGGTCAGCTTGAAGCAAAATGTGATCAAAGTGACTGACTTTGAGCTCCTGTTTCTGGAGAACCACGTGGTGAAAACCAGCCCAAACTTTGCACACTTGTAGGGGAGACTCTTTAGCACCTATGGTGCAAATTTGGAGCCCCTATAACCTAAGGCCGACCTGTACTGACTCCCCAAAGATGGTACCCCTAGGACATCTAATTTTTACATTGGTGCCTATGTGAAAACTGGCCATGTTTGGGACCCGATAGCTCCCCCGTTTTAGGTCCTATGGGCCCCAAACTTTGCATGCATACTCCCAAGACCCTCGACTACATGGAGCCGAAAAAAGTGAATCAATACCATCTATGGTTCAGGAAATATGACCGTTTCAAGTTGAGCTCCAATTGAACCAACTTTTGAACTTTGAACTCCCATTACTGGGGAACCTTCCATACTGGTGCACCATCGAGCTGCGAGTGGACCCCCACCTCGGCACCCCCTCCCCCTGAGGGGGGAGGGGGTGCCGAGGTGAAGGGGCATGCCAGATAGATCTCTGGTCAGCTTGAAGCAAAATGTGATCAAAGTGACTGACTTTGAGCTCCTGTTTCTGGAGAACCACGTGGTGAAAACCAGCCCAAACTTTGCACACTTGTAGGGGAGACTCTTTAGCACCTATGGTGCAAATTTGGAGCCCCTATAACCTAAGGCCGACCTGTACTGACTCCCCAAAGATGGTACCCCTAGGACATCTAATTTTTACATTGGTGCCTATGTGAAAACTGGCCATGTTTGGGACCCGATAGCTCCCCCGTTTTAGGTCCTATGGGCCCCAAACTTTGCATGCATACTCCCAAGACCCTCGACTACATGGAGCCGAAAAAAGTGAATCAATACCATCTATGGTTCAGGAAATATGACCGTTTCAAGTTGAGCTCCAATTGAACCAACTTTTGAACTTTGAACTCCCATTACTGGGAAACCTTCCACACTGGTGCACCATCGAGCTGCGAGTGGACCCCCACCTCGGCACCCCCTCCCCCTGAGGGGGGAGGGGGTGCCGAGGTGAGGGGGCATGCCAGATAGATCTCTGGTCAGCTTGAAGCAAAATGTGATCAAAGTGACTGACTTTGAGCTCCTGTTTCTGGAGAACCACGTGGTGAAAACCAGCCCAAACTTTGCACACTTGTAGGGGAGACTCTTTAGCACCTATGGTGCAAATTTGGAGCCCCTATAACCTAAGGCCGACCTGTACTGACTCCCCAAAGATGGTACCCCTAGGACATCTAATTTTTACATTGGTGCCTATGTGAAAACTGGCCATGTTTGGGACCCGATAGCTCCCCCGTTTTAGGTCCTATGGGCCCCAAACTTTGCATGCATACTCCCAAGACCCTCGACTACATGGAACCAAAAAAAGTGAATCAATACCATCTATGGTTCAGGAAATATGACCGTTTCAAGTTGAGCTCCAATTGAACCAACTTTTGAACTTTGAACTCCCATTACTGGGAAACCTTCCATACTGGTGCACCATCGAGCTGCGAGTGGACCCCCACCTCGGCACCCCCTCCACCTGAGGGGGGGGGTGCCGAGGTGAGGGGGCATGCCAGATAGATCTCTGGTCAGCTTGAAGCAAAATGTGATCAAAGTGACTGACTTTGAGCTCCTGTTTCTGGAGAACCACGTGGTGAAAACCAGCCCAAACTTTGCACACTTGTAGGGGAGACTCTTTAGCACCTATGGTGCAAATTTGGAGCCCCTATAACCTAAGGCCGACCTGTACTGACTCCCCAAAGATGGTACCCCTAGGACATCAAATTTTTACATTGGTGCCTATGTGAAAACTGGCCATGTTTGGGACCCGATAGCTCCCCCGTTTTAGGTTCTATGGGCCCCAAACTTTGCATGCATACTCCCAAGACCCTCGACTACATGGAACCAAAAAAAGTGAATCAATACCATCTATGGTTCAGGAAATATGACCGTTTCAAGTTGAGCTCCAATTGAACCAACTTTTGAACTTTGAACTCCCATTACTGGGAAACCTTCCATACTGGTGCACCATCGAGCTGCGAGTGGACCCCCACCTCGGCACCCCCTCCCCCTGAGGGGGGAGGGGGTGCCGAGGTGAGGGGGCATGCCAGATAGATCTCTGGTCAGCTTGAAGCAAAATGTGATCAAAGTGACTGACTTTGAGCTCCTGTTTCTGGAGAACCACGTGGTGAAAACCAGCCCAAACTTTGCACACTTGTAGGGGAGACTCTTTAGCACCTATGGTGCAAATTTGGAGCCCCTATAACCTAAGGCCGACCTGTACTGACTCCCCAAAGATGGTACCCCTAGGACATCTAATTTTTACATTGGTGCCTATGTGAAAACTGGCCATGTTTGGGACCCGATAGCTCCCCCGTTTTAGGTCCTATGGGCCCCAAACTTTGCATGCATACTCCCAAGACCCTCGACTACATGGAACCAAAAAAAGTGAATCAATACCATCTATGGTTCAGGAAATATGACCGTTTCAAGTTGAGCTCCAATTGAACCAACTTTTGAACTTTGAACTCCCATTACTGGGAAACCTTCCATACTGGTGCACCATCGAGCTGCGAGTGGACCCCCACCTCGGCACCCCCTCCACCTGAGGGGGGGGGTGCCGAGGTGAGGGGGCATGCCAGATAGATCTCTGGTCAGCTTGAAGCAAAATGTGATCAAAGTGACTGACTTTGAGCTCCTGTTTCTGGAGAACCACGTGGTGAAAACCAGCCCAAACTTTGCACACTTGTAGGGGAGACTCTTTAGCACCTATGGTGCAAATTTGGAGCCCCTATAACCTAAGGCCGACCTGTACTGACTCCCCAAAGATGGTACCCCTAGGACATCAAATTTTTACATTGGTGCCTATGTGAAAACTGGCCATGTTTGGGACCCGATAGCTCCCCCGTTTTAGGTTCTATGGGCCCCAAACTTTGCATGCATACTCCCAAGACCCTCGACTACATGGAACCAAAAAAAGTGAATCAATACCATCTATGGTTCAGGAAATATGACCGTTTCAAGTTGAGCTCCAATTGAACCAACTTTTGAACTTTGAACTCCCATTACTGGGAAACCTTCCATACTGGTGCACCATCGAGCTGCGAGTGGACCCCCACCTCGGCACCCCCTCCCCCTGAGGGGGGAGGGGGTGCCGAGGTGAGGGGGCATGCCAGATAGATCTCTGGTCAGCTTGAAGCAAAATGTGATCAAAGTGACTGACTTTGAGCTCCTGTTTCTGGAGAACCACGTGGTGAAAACCAGCCCAAACTTTGCACACTTGTAGGGGAGACTCTTTAGCACCTATGGTGCAAATTTGGAGCCCCTATAACCTAAGGCCGACCTGTACTGACTCCCCAAAGATGGTACCCCTAGGACATCTAATTTTTACATTGGTGCCTATGTGAAAACTGGCCATGTTTGGGACCCGATAGCTCCCCCGTTTTAGGTCCTATGGGCCCCAAACTTTGCATGCATACTCCCAAGACCCTCGACTACATGGAACCAAAAAAAGTGAATCAATACCATCTATGGTTCAGGAAATATGACCGTTTCAAGTTGAGCTCCAATTGAACCAACTTTTGAACTTTGAACTCCCATTACTGGGGAACCTTCCATACTGGTGCACCATCGAGCTGCGAGTGGACCCCCACCTCGGCACCCCCTCCCCCTGAGGGGGGAGGGGGTGCCGAGGTGAGGGGGCATGCCAGATAGATCTCTGGTCAGCTTGAAGCAAAATGTGATCAAAGTGACTGACTTTGAGCTCCTGTTTCTGGAGAACCACGTGGTGAAAACCAGCCCAAACTTTGCACACTTGTAGGGGAGACTCTTTAGCACCTATGGTGCAAATTTGGAGCCCCTATAACCTAAGGCCGACCTGTACTGACTCCCCAAAGATGGTACCCCTAGGACATCTAATTTTTACATTGGTGCCTATGTGAAAACTGGCCATGTTTGGGACCCGATAGCTCCCCCGTTTTAGGTCCTATGGGCCCCAAACTTTGCATGCATACTCCCAAGACCCTCGACTACATGGAGCCGAAAAAAGTGAATCAATACCATCTATGGTTCAGGAAATATGACCGTTTCAAGTTGAGCTCCAATTGAACCAACTTTTGAACTTTGAACTCCCATTACTGGGAAACCTTCCACACTGGTGCACCATCGAGCTGCGAGTGGACCCCCACCTCGGCACCCCCTCCCCCTGAGGGGGGAGGGGGTGCCGAGGTGAGGGGGCATGCCAGATAGATCTCTGGTCAGCTTGAAGCAAAATGTGATCAAAGTGACTGACTTTGAGCTCCTGTTTCTGGAGAACCACGTGGTGAAAACCAGCCCAAACTTTGCACACTTGTAGGGGAGACTCTTTAGCACCTATGGTGCAAATTTGGAGCCCCTATAACCTAAGGCCGACCTGTACTGACTCCCCAAAGATGGTACCCCTAGGACATCAAATTTTTACATTGGTGCCTATGTGAAAACTGGCCATGTTTGGGACCCGATAGCTCCCCCGTTTTAGGTTCTATGGGCCCCAAACTTTGCATGCATACTCCCAAGACCCTCGACTACATGGAACCAAAAAAAGTGAATCAATACCATCTATGGTTCAGGAAATATGACCGTTTCAAGTTGAGCTCCAATTGAACCAACTTTTGAACTTTGAACTCCCATTACTGGGAAACCTTCCATACTGGTGCACCATCGAGCTGCGAGTGGACCCCCACCTCGGCACCCCCTCCCCCTGAGGGGGGAGGGGGTGCCGAGGTGAGGGGGCATGCCAGATAGATCTCTGGTCAGCTTGAAGCAAAATGTGATCAAAGTGACTGACTTTGAGCTCCTGTTTCTGGAGAACCACGTGGTGAAAACCAGCCCAAACTTTGCACACTTGTAGGGGAGACTCTTTAGCACCTATGGTGCAAATTTGGAGCCCCTATAACCTAAGGCCGACCTGTACTGACTCCCCAAAGATGGTACCCCTAGGACATCTAATTTTTACATTGGTGCCTATGTGAAAACTGGCCATGTTTGGGACCCGATAGCTCCCCCGTTTTAGGTCCTATGGGCCCCAAACTTTGCATGCATACTCCCAAGACCCTCGACTACATGGAACCAAAAAAAGTGAATCAATACCATCTATGGTTCAGGAAATATGACCGTTTCAAGTTGAGCTCCAATTGAACCAACTTTTGAACTTTGAACTCCCATTACTGGGGAACCTTCCATACTGGTGCACCATCGAGCTGCGAGTGGACCCCCACCTCGGCACCCCCTCCCCCTGAGGGGGGAGGGGGTGCCGAGGTGAGGGGGCATGCCAGATAGATCTCTGGTCAGCTTGAAGCAAAATGTGATCAAAGTGACTGACTTTGAGCTCCTGTTTCTGGAGAACCACGTGGTGAAAACCAGCCCAAACTTTGCACACTTGTAGGGGAGACTCTTTAGCACCTATGGTGCAAATTTGGAGCCCCTATAACCTAAGGCCGACCTGTACTGACTCCCCAAAGATGGTACCCCTAGGACATCTAATTTTTACATTGGTGCCTATGTGAAAACTGGCCATGTTTGGGACCCGATAGCTCCCCCGTTTTAGGTCCTATGGGCCCCAAACTTTGCATGCATACTCCCAAGACCCTCGACTACATGGAGCCGAAAAAAGTGAATCAATACCATCTATGGTTCAGGAAATATGACCGTTTCAAGTTGAGCTCCAATTGAACCAACTTTTGAACTTTGAACTCCCATTACTGGGAAACCTTCCACACTGGTGCACCATCGAGCTGCGAGTGGACCCCCACCTCGGCACCCCCTCCCCCTGAGGGGGGAGGGGGTGCCGAGGTGAGGGGGCATGCCAGATAGATCTCTGGTCAGCTTGAAGCAAAATGTGATCAAAGTGACTGACTTTGAGCTCCTGTTTCTGGAGAACCACGTGGTGAAAACCAGCCCAAACTTTGCACACTTGTAGGGGAGACTCTTTAGCACCTATGGTGCAAATTTGGAGCCCCTATAACCTAAGGCCGACCTGTACTGACTCCCCAAAGATGGTACCCCTAGGACATCTAATTTTTACATTGGTGCCTATGTGAAAACTGGCCATGTTTGGGACCCGATAGCTCCCCCGTTTTAGGTCCTATGGGCCCCAAACTTTGCATGCATACTCCCAAGACCCTCGACTACATGGAACCAAAAAAAGTGAATCAATACCATCTATGGTTCAGGAAATATGACCGTTTCAAGTTGAGCTCCAATTGAACCAACTTTTGAACTTTGAACTCCCATTACTGGGGAACCTTCCATACTGGTGCACCATCGAGCTGCGAGTGGACCCCCACCTCGGCACCCCCTCCCCCTGAGGGGGGAGGGGGTGCCGAGGTGAGGGGGCATGCCAGATAGATCTCTGGTCAGCTTGAAGCAAAATGTGATCAAAGTGACTGACTTTGAGCTCCTGTTTCTGGAGAACCACGTGGTGAAAACCAGCCCAAACTTTGCACACTTGTAGGGGAGACTCTTTAGCACCTATGGTGCAAATTTGGAGCCCCTATAACCTAAGGCCGACCTGTACTGACTCCCCAAAGATGGTACCCCTAGGACATCTAATTTTTACATTGGTGCCTATGTGAAAACTGGCCATGTTTGGGACCCGATAGCTCCCCCGTTTTAGGTCCTATGGGCCCCAAACTTTGCATGCATACTCCCAAGACCCTCGACTACATGGAGCCGAAAAAAGTGAATCAATACCATCTATGGTTCAGGAAATATGACCGTTTCAAGTTGAGCTCCAATTGAACCAACTTTTGAACTTTGAACTCCCATTACTGGGAAACCTTCCACACTGGTGCACCATCGAGCTGCGAGTGGACCCCCACCTCGGCACCCCCTCCCCCTGAGGGGGGAGGGGGTGCCGAGGTGAGGGGGCATGCCAGATAGATCTCTGGTCAGCTTGAAGCAAAATGTGATCAAAGTGACTGACTTTGAGCTCCTGTTTCTGGAGAACCACGTGGTGAAAACCAGCCCAAACTTTGCACACTTGTAGGGGAGACTCTTTAGCACCTATGGTGCAAATTTGGAGCCCCTATAACCTAAGGCCGACCTGTACTGACTCCCCAAAGATGGTACCCCTAGGACATCAAATTTTTACATTGGTGCCTATGTGAAAACTGGCCATGTTTGGGACCCGATAGCTCCCCCGTTTTAGGTTCTATGGGCCCCAAACTTTGCATGCATACTCCCAAGACCCTCGACTACATGGAGCCGAAAAAAGTGAATCAATACCATCTATGGTTCAGGAAATATGACCGTTTCAAGTTGAGCTCCAATTGAACCAACTTTTGAACTTTGAACTCCCATTACTGGGAAACCTTCCACACTGGTGCACCATCGAGCTGCGAGTGGACCCCCACCTCGGCACCCCCTCCCCCTGAGGGGGGAGGGGGTGCCGAGGTGAGGGGGCATGCCAGATAGATCTCTGGTCAGCTTGAAGCAAAATGTGATCAAAGTGACTGACTTTGAGCTCCTGTTTCTGGAGAACCACGTGGTGAAAACCAGCCCAAACTTTGCACACTTGTAGGGGAGACTCTTTAGCACCTATGGTGCAAATTTGGAGCCCCTATAACCTAAGGCCGACCTGTACTGACTCCCCAAAGATGGTACCCCTAGGACATCAAATTTTTACATTGGTGCCTATGTGAAAACTGGCCATGTTTGGGACCCGATAGCTCCCCCGTTTTAGGTTCTATGGGCCCCAAACTTTGCATGCATACTCCCAAGACCCTCGACTACATGGAGCCGAAAAAAGTGAATCAATACCATCTATGGTTCAGGAAATATGACCGTTTCAAGTTGAGCTCCAAGTGAACCAACTTTTGAACTTTGAACTCCCATTACTGGGGAACCTTCCATACTGGTGCACCATCGAGCTGCGAGTGGACCCCCACCTCGGCACCCCCTCCCCCTGAGGGGGGAGGGGGTGCTGAGGTGAGGGGGCATGCCAGATAGATCTCTGGTCAGCTTGAAGCAAAATGTGATCAAAGTGACTGACTTTGAGCTCCTGTTTCTGGAGAACCACGTGGTGAAAACCAGCCCAAACTTTGCACACTTGTAGGGGAGACTCTTTAGCACCTATGGTGCAAATTTGGAGCCCCTATAACCTAAGGCCGACCTGTACTGACTCCCCAAAGATGGTACCCCTAGGACATCTAATTTTTACATTGGTGCCTATGTGAAAACTGGCCATGTTTGGGACCCGATAGCTCCCCCGTTTTAGGTCCAAACTGCCCCAAACTTGGCATGCATACTCACAAGACCCTGGGCTACGTGGGGCTGAAGAAATCATTCCCATGTATGGTTCGGGAAATATGACCGTTTAAAGTTGAGCTCCAATTGAACCAACTTTGGAACTTTGAACTCCCATTACTGGGGAACCTTCCATACTGGTGCACCATCGAGCTGCGAGTGGACCCCCACCTCGGCACCCCCTCCCCCTGAGGGGGCATGCCAGATAGATCTCTGGTCAGCTTGAAGCAAAATGTGATCAAAGTGACTGACTTTGAGCTCCTGTTTCTGGAGAACCACGTGGTGAAAACCAGCCCAAACTTTGCACACTTGTAGGGGAGACTCTTTAGCACCTATGGTGCAAATTTGGAGCCCCTATAACCTAAGGCCGACCTGTACTGACTCCCCAAAGATGGTACCCCTAGGACATCTAATTTTTACATTGGTGCCTATGTGAAAACTGGCCATGTTTGGGACCCGATAGCTCCCCCGTTTTAGGTCCTATGGGCCCCAAACTTTGCATGCATACTCCCAAGACCCTCGACTACATGGAGCCGAAAAAAGTGAATCAATACCATCTATGGTTCAGGAAATATGACCGTTTCAAGTTGAGCTCCAAGTGAACCAACTTTTGAACTTTGAACTCCCATTACTGGGGAACCTTCCATACTGGTGCACCATCGAGCTGCGAGTGGACCCCCACCTCGGCACCCCCTCCCCCTGAGGGGGGAGGGGGTGCTGAGGTGAGGGGGCATGCCAGATAGATCTCTGGTCAGCTTGAAGCAAAATGTGATCAAAGTGACTGACTTTGAGCTCCTGTTTCTGGAGAACCACGTGGTGAAAACCAGCCCAAACTTTGCACACTTGTAGGGGAGACTCTTTGGCACCTATGGTGCAAATTTGGAGCCCCTATAACCTAAGGCCGACCTGTACTGACTCCCCAAAGATGGTACCCCTAGGACATCTAATTTTTACATTGGTGCCTATGTGAAAACTGGCCATGTTTGGGACCCGATAGCTCCCCCGTTTTAGGTCCTATGGGCCCCAAACTTTGCATGCATACTCCCAAGACCCTCGACTACATGGAGCCGAAAAAAGTGAATCAATACCATCTATGGTTCAGGAAATATGACCGTTTCAAGTTGAGCTCCAATTGAACCAACTTTTGAACTTTGAACTCCCATTACTGGGGAACCTTCCATACTGGTGCACCATCGAGCTGCGAGTGGACCCCCACCTCGGCACCCCCTCCCCCTTAGGGGGGAGGGGGTGCTGAGGTGAGGGGGCATGCCAGATAGATCTCTGGTCAGCTTGAAGCAAAATGTGATCAAAGTGACTGACTTTGAGCTCCTGTTTCTGGAGAACCACGTGGTGAAAACCAGCCCAAACTTTGCACACTTGTAGGGGAGACTCTTTAGCACCTATGGTGCAAATTTGGAGCCCCTATAACCTAAGACCGACCTGTACTGACTCCCCAAAGATGGTACCCCTAGGACATCTAATTTTTACATTGGTGCCTATGTGAAAACTGGCCATGTTTGGGACCCGATAGCTCCCCCGTTTTAGGTCCTATGGGCCCCAAACTTTGCATGCATACTCCCAAGACCCTCGACTACATGGAGCCGAAAAAAGTGAATCAATACCATCTATGGTTCAGGAAATATGACCGTTTCAAGTTGAGCTCCAATTGAACCAACTTTTGAACTTTGAACTCCCATTACTGGGGAACCTTCCATACTGGTGCACCATCGAGCTGCGAGTGGACCCCCACCTCGGCACCCTCTCCCCCTGAGGGGGGAGGGGGTGCCGAGGTGAGGAGGCATGCCAGATAGATCTCTGGTCAGCTTGAAGCAAAATGTGATCAAAGTGACTGACTTTGAGCTCCTGTTTCTGGAGAACCACGTGGTGAAAACCAGCCCAAACTTTGCACACTTGTAGGGGAGACTCTTTAGCACCTATGGTGCAAATTTGGAGCCCCTATAACCTAAGACCGACCTGTACTGACTCCCCAAAGATGGTACCCCTAGGACATCTAATTTTTACATTGGTGCCTATGTGAAAACTGGCCATGTTTGGGACCCGATAGCTCCCCCGTTTTAGGTCCTATGGGCCCCAAACTTTGCATGCATACTCCCAAGACCCTCGACTACATGGAGCCGAAAAAAGTGAATCAATACCATCTATGGTTCAGGAAATATGACCGTTTCAAGTTGAGCTCCAATTGAACCAACTTTTGAACTTTGAACTCCCATTACTGGGGAACCTTCCATACTGGTGCACCATCGAGCTGCGAGTGGACCCCCACCTCGGCACCCTCTCCCCCTGAGGGGGGAGGGGGTGCCGAGGTGAGGAGGCATGCCAGATAGATCTCTGGTCAGCTTGAAGCAAAATGTGATCAAAGTGACTGACTTTGAGCTCCTGTTTCTGGAGAACCACATGGTGAAAACCAGCCCAAACTTTGCACACTTGTAGAGGAGACTCTTTAGCACCTATGGTGCAAATTTGGAGCCCCTATAACCTAAGGCCGACCTGTACTGACTCCCCAAAGATGGTACCCCTAGGACATCTAATTTTTACATTGGTGCCTATGTGAAAACTGGCCATGTTTGGGACCCGATAGCTCCCCCGTTTTAGGTCCTATGGGCCCCAAACTTTGCATGCATACTCCCAAGACCCTCGACTACATGGAGCCGAAAAAAGTGAATCAATACCATCTATGGTTCAGGAAATATGACCGTTTCAAGTTGAGCTCCAATTGAACCAACTTTTGAACTTTGAACTCCCATTACTGGGGAACCTTCCATACTGGTGCACCATCGAGCTGCGAGTGGACCCCCACCTCGGCACCCCCTCCCCCTGAGGGGGGAGGGGGTGCCGAGGTGAGGGGGCATGCCAGATAGATCTCTGGTCAGCTTGAAGCAAAATGTGATCAAAGTGACTGACTTTGAGCTCCTGTTTCTGGAGAACCACGTGGTGAAAACCAGCCCAAACTTTGCACATTTGTAGGGGAGACTCTTTAGCACCTATGGTGCAAATTTGGAGCCCCTATAACCTAAGGCCGACCTGTACTGACTCCCCAAAGATGGTACCCCTAGGACATCTAATTTTTACATTGGTGCCTATGTGAAAACTGGCCATGTTTGGGACCCGATAGCTCCCCCGTTTTAGGTCCAAACGGCCCCAAACTTGGCATGCATACTCCCAAGACCCTCGACTACATGGAGCCGAAAAAAGTGAATCAATACCATCTATGGTTCAGGAAATATGACCGTTTCAAGTTGAGCTCCAATTGAACCAACTTTTGAACTTTGAACTCCCATTACTGGGGAACCTTCCATACTGGTGCACCATCGAGCTGCGAGTGGACCCCCACCTCGGCACCCCCTCCCCCTGAGGGGGGAGGGGGTGCCGAGGTGAGGGGGCATGCCAGATAGATCTCTGGTCAGCTTGAAGCAAAATGTGATCAAAGTGACTGACTTTGAGCTCCTGTTTCTGGAGAACCACGTGGTGAAAACCAGCCCAAACTTTGCACACTTGTAGGGGAGACTCTTTAGCACCTATGGTGCAAATTTGGAGCCCCTATAACCTAAGGCCGACCTGTACTGACTCCCCAAAGATGGTACCCCTAGGACATCTAATTTTTACATTGGTGCCTATGTGAAAACTGGCCATGTTTGGGACCCGATAGTTCCCCCGTTTTAGGTCCTATGGGCCCCAAACTTTGCATGCATACTCCCAAGACCCTCGACTACATGGAGCCGAAAAAAGTGAATCAATACCATCTATGGTTCAGGAAATATGACCGTTTCAAGTTGAGCTCCAATTGAACCAACTTTTGAACTTTGAACTCCCATTACTGGGGAACCTTTCATACTGGTGCACCATCGAGCTGCGAGTGGACCCCCACCTCGGCACCCCCTCCCCCTGAGGGGGGAGGGGGTGCCGAGGTGAGGGGGCATGCCAGATAGATCTCTGGTCAGCTTGAAGCAAAATGTGATCAAAGTGACTGACTTTGAGCTCCTGTTTCTGGAGAACCACGTGGTGAAAACCAGCCCAAACTTTGCACACTTGTAGGGGAGACTCTTTAGCACCTATGGTGCAAATTTGGAGCCCCTATAACCTAAGGCCGACCTGTACTGACTCCCCAAAGATGGTACCCCTAGGACATCTCATTTTTACATTGGTGCCTATGTGAAAACTGGCCATGTTTGGGACCCGATAGCTCCCCCGTTTTAGGTCCTATGGGCCCCAAACTTTGCATGCATACTCCCAAGACCCTCGACTACATGGAGCCGAAAAAAGTGAATCAATACCATCTATGGTTCAGGAAATATGACCGTTTCAAGTTGAGCTCCAATTGAACCAACTTTTGAACTTTGAACTCCCATTACTGGGGAACCTTCCATACTGGTGCACCATCGAGCTGCGAGTGGACCCCCACCTCGGCACCCCCTCCCCCTGAGGGGGGAGGGGGTGCCGAGGTGAGGGGGCATGCCAGATAGATCTCTGGTCAGCTTGAAGCAAAATGTGATCAAAGTGACTGACTTTGAGCTCCTGTTTCTGGAGAACCACGTGGTGAAAACCAGCCCAAACTTTGCACACTTGTAGGGGAGACTCTTTAGCACCTATGGTGCAAATTTGGAGCCCCTATAACCTAAGGCCGACCTGTACTGACTCCCCAAAGATGGTACCCCTAGGACATCTAATTTTTACATTGGTGCCTATGTGAAAACTGGCCATGTTTGGGACCCGATAGCTCCCCCGTTTTAGGTCCTATGGGCCCCAAACTTTGCATGCATACTCCCAAGACCCTCGACTACATGGAGCCGAAAAAAGTGAATCAATACCATCTATGGTTCAGGAAATATGACCGTTTCAAGTTGAGCTCCAATTGAACCAACTTTTGAACTTTGAACTCCCATTACTGGGGAACCTTCCATACTGGTGCACCATCGAGCTGCGAGTGGACCCCCACCTCGGCACCCCCTCCCCCTGAGGGGGGAGGGGGTGCCGAGGTGAGGGGGCATGCCAGATAGATCTCTGGTCAGCTTGAAGCAAAATGTGATCAAAGTGACTGACTTTGAGCTCCTGTTTCTGGAGAACCACGTGGGGAAAACCAGCCCAAACTTTGCACACTTGTAGGGGAGACTCTTTAGCACCTATGGTGCAAATTTGGAGCCCCTATAACCTAAGGCCGACCTGTACTGACTCCCCAAAGATGGTACCCCTAGGACATCTAATTTTTACATTGGTGCCTATGTGAAAACTGGCCATGTTTGGGACCCGATAGCTCCCCCGTTTTAGGTCCAAACTGCCCCAAACTTGGCATGCATACTCACAAGACCATGGGCTACGTGGGGCTGAAGAAAGTGAATCATTCCCATGTATGGTTCGGGAAATATGACCGTTTAAAGTTGAGCTCCAATTGAACCAACTTTGGAACTTTGAACTCCCATTACTGGGGAACCTTCCATACTGGTGCACCATCGAGCTGCGAGTGGATCCCCACCTCGGCACCCCCTCCCCCTGAGGGGGGGGGGGGGGTGCCGAGGTGAGGGGGCATGCCAGATAGATCTCTGGTCAGCTTGAAGCAAAATGTGATCAAAGTGACTGACTTTGAGCTCCTGTTTCTGGAGAACCACGTGGTGAAAACCAGCCCAAACTTTGCACACTTGTAGGGGAGACTCTTTAGCACCTATGGTGCAAATTTGGAGCCCCTATAACCTAAGGCCGACCTGTACTGACTCCCCAAAGATGGTACCCCTAGGACATCTAATTTTTACATTGGTGCCTATGTGAAAACTGGCCATGTTTGGGACCCGATAGCTCCCCCGTTTTAGGTCCAAACTGCCCCAAACTTGGCATGCATACTCACAAGACCCTGGGCTACGTGGGGCTGAAGAAAGTGAATCATTCCCATGTATGGTTTGGGAAATATGACCGTTTAAAGTTGAGCTCCAATTGAACCAACTTTGGAACTTTGAACTCCCATTACTGGGGAACCTTCCATACTGGTGCACCATCGAGCTGCGAGTGGACCCCCACCTTGGCACCCCCTCCCCCTGAGGGGGGAGGGGGTGCCGAGGTGAGGGGGCATGCCAGATAGATCTCTGGTCAGCTTGAAGCAAAATGTGATCAAAGTGACTGACTTTGAGCTCCTGTTTCTGGAGAACCACGTGGTGAAAACCAGCCCAAACTTTGCACATTTGTAGGGGAGACTCTTTAGCACCTATGGTGCAAATTTGGAGCCCCTATAACCTAAGGCCGACCTGTACTGACTCCCCAAAGATGGTACCCCTAGGACATCTAATTTTTACATTGGTGCCTATGTGAAAACTGGCCATGTTTGGGACCCGATAGCTCCCCCGTTTTAGGTCCAAACTGCCCCAAACTTGGCATGCATACTCACAAGACCCTGGGCTACGTGGGGCTGAAGAAAGTGAATCATTCCCATGTATGGTTCGGGAAATATGACCGTTTAAAGTTGAGCTCCAATTGAACCAACTTTGGAACTTTGAACTCCCATTACTGGGGAACCTTCCATACTGGTGCACCATCGAGCTGCGAGTGGACCCCCACCTCGGTGCCGAGGTGAGGGGGCATGCCAGATAGATCTCTGGTCAGCTTGAAGCAAAATGTGATCAAAGTGACTGACTTTGAGCTCCTGTTTCTGGAGAACCACGTGGTGAAAACCAGCCCAAACTTTGCACATTTGTAGGGGAGACTCTTTAGCACCTATGGTGCAAATTTGGAGCCCCTATAACCTAAGGCCGACCTGTTCTGACTCCCCAAAGATGGTACCCCTAGGACATCTAATTTTTACATTGGTGCCTATGTGAAAACTGGCCATGTTTGGGACCCGATAGCTCCCCCGTTTTAGGTCCTATGGGCCCCAAACTTTGCATGCATACTCCCAAGACCCTCGACTACATGGAGCCGAAAAAAGTGAATCAATACCATCTATGGTTCAGGAAATATGACCGTTTCAAGTTGAGCTCCAATTGAACCAACTTTTGAACTTTGAACTCCCATTACTGGGAAACCTTCCATACTGGTGCACCATCGAGCTGCGAGTGGACCCCCACCTCGGCACCCCCTCCCCCTGAGGGGGGGGGGGTGCCGAGGTGAGGGGGCATGCCAGATAGATCTCTGGTCAGCTTGAAGCAAAATGTGATCAAAGTGACTGACTTTGAGCTCCTGTTTCTGGAGAACCACGTGGTGAAAACCAGCCCAAACTTTGCACACTTGTAGGGGAGACTCTTTAGCACCTATGGTGCAAATTTGGAGCCCCTATAACCTAAGGCCGACCTGTACTGACTCCCCAAAGATGGTACCCCTAGGACATCTAATTTTTACATTGGTGCCTATGTGAAAACTGGCCATGTTTGGGACCCGATAGCTCCCCCGTTTTAGGTCCAAACTGCCCCAAACTTGGCATGCATACTCACAAGACCCTGGGCTACGTGGGGCTGAAGAAAGTGAATCATTCCCATGTATGGTTTGGGAAATATGACCGTTTAAAGTTGAGCTCCAATTGAACCAACTTTGGAACTTTGAACTCCCATTACTGGGGAACCTTCCATACTGGTGCACCATCGAGCTGCGAGTGGACCCCCACCTCGGTGCCGAGGTGAGGGGGCATGCCAGATAGATCTCTGGTCAGCTTGAAGCAAAATGTGATCAAAGTGACTGACTTTGAGCTCCTGTTTCTGGAGAACCACGTGGTGAAAACCAGCCCAAACTTTGCACACTTGTAGGGGAGACTCTTTAGCACCTATGGTGCAAATTTGGAGCCCCTATAACCTAAGGCCGACCTGTACTGACTCCCCAAAGATGGTACCCCTAGGACATCTAATTTTTACATTGGTGCCTATGTGAAAACTGGCCATGTTTGGGACCCGATAGCTCCCCCGTTTTAGGTCCTATGGGCCCCAAACTTTGCATGCATACTCCCAAGACCCTCGACTACATGGAGCCGAAAAAAGTGAATCAATACCATCTATGGTTCAGGAAATATGACCGTTTCAAGTTGAGCTCCAATTGAACCAACTTTTGAACTTTGAACTCCCATTACTGGGAAACCTTCCATACTGGTGCACCATCGAGCTGCGAGTGGACCCCCACCTCGGCACCCCCTCCCCCTGAGGGGGGAGGGGGTGCCGAGGTGAGGGGGCATGCCAGATAGATCTCTGGTCAGCTTGAAGCAAAATGTGATCAAAGTGACTGACTTTGAGCTCCTGTTTCTGGAGAACCACGTGGTGAAAACCAGCCCAAACTTTGCACACTTGTAGGGGAGACTCTTTAGCACCTATGGTGCAAATTTGGAGCCCCTATAACCTAAGGCCGACCTGTACTGACTCCCCAAAGATGGTACCCCTAGGACATCTAATTTTTACATTGGTGCCTATGTGAAAACTGGCCATGTTTGGGACCCGATAGCTCCCCCGTTTTAGGTCCAAACTGCCCCAAACTTTTTTTTTTGACCAATAAAAGTTTATTGAAACATTTGACATCACAATACAGTGCAGTAAAAATTAAAGAACAGTCGTGGGACCAAACCCACGATGCATAACAAATTATATCGTTTAGTCCTAGATACCAATACAGAGAGCCTTATATTTCGGTAACATTAAACATCCTGGAGGGGAGGCCCGAGGAAAGGGGAGCCCCCCTCCCAACATAAATCAGGACCTCTGTAAATGCGGTATCTGATGAAGTAATCGCCCATAAACCCCCGATGATCCATATAATAGGATACTTGCAAATGGTGGGGGTGAATTTTAAGTGTCTATAAGGAAAGGGGAGAAAAGAAAGAAGGGTAGAGAGTAAAAGAAAAGGTGGTGAGCACCCCGCAGCGGGGGAGGTGCGGAACAAAAAAAAAGTGAGAACCTGTCAATAACCTGTCTTGAGTGCACTAGTTGGCTTCATAACGGCCATAGGGATGTTACATTATAACCATCACATAACCCCAATTCAGGATGTGAGTTAGTTGAGAACCGAAATGTAAGGCTTAGCTTAATTCACATGAGACCATTGTACTACTAAACAGACACGTGCATAGCTAATATAGGGTTTCAACCGCTTTGAAGTTTCGCAAAAGCATCAGAGTATTTAAAAGTAAACCAGGGTCTCCATAGTCTGTGAAATTTGTCAGTCCGTTCTGTAGCCATCGCCACTGTTTCTTCCATTTTATACAGGGAGTCCACCTCCAACAGCCATTCCCTCAAAGAGGGAGGGCGCGTGGTCTTCCAATGTCTGGGAATAATCGCCTTAGCAGCGTTCAGCAGGTGGCGCACCATTGACTTCTTGTATTTGCTTAACGAATAGCTGGAGATGTGGAGTAAGCAGCATTCGGGGGTAAGGTCAATGCCCGTCTCCGTGATGGAGCGAATCTGCGAGCAGATCCCGTCCCAGAACCCTTTAAGGCTCGGGCAGCTCCACCATATATGTAACATATCACCGCCATCACCTCCACATCTCCAGAAAGATGCTGACGTGCCTGAGAACCATCTATTAAGTCTAACTGGCGTAAAGTACCAGTTCGTCAGGACTTTATACGCCGTTTCTTGTGTGCTAGTGCTTATAAAGCATTTGTGTGCCAATATGCATGCATTACTCCATTGTTCGCCCGTAAAGGTCTTGGAGAAAAACCTCTCCCAGTCCAGTTTATGTCTGGTCGAGCAATCAGTCCTGGAGGACTGTAACCAATTGTATATCAGGGATGTCGCCCTTCTCACTGGTTCACCCGTGATGCACAATTGTTCAAACCATGTTTGTTCTCTCAAAAAATGCTGTCTGTTGGTCGCGCAGTGGATGTAGTCATGTAGCTGTCTGTACTGCCAGTAAGTGAAGTGTTTTGCCTGCAAGTCCTGTGCCAGTACTGGAAAGGTTTTAAGTTTGTTCTTCTCCAAGCAGTGTGCCACAGTCGTGGGTGTCCCATCAGCCTTATGTGGGAAAGACACCGTAGAGTGCCCAGACGCAAATGAGGAATTGTGAGCTAAGGGTGTTAATGGGCCTGGAGTGGATGCTAATCTACACCGACGTGATGCTTCCCCAAAGGCTTCCAGAGTTGGACCTATCAGAGGGTGTGTCACAAGCATGGCCGATCTAGCCTCCTTCACAACCCATGGCAGGAATCTCAGTGGCGTATCTGACAGGCCAGCCTCTAAGCTCACCCAGTCTTTAGTCGTGGCGTGGCAGTTCCAGTCCATTATGCGAACCAAATGCGTCGCATAGTAGTAGAGTCTGAAGTTTGGGAGATTGATACCCCCTTTTACCTTCGGCAAAGTCAAGGTAGAGAGATTGATTCGGGGTTTCTTGTGGGCCCATATAAAATTTCTCACTAGTGCTTGCAAATGAGTGAAGAACCTTCTAGGCAGCTTAATGGGAAGTGTGTGAAAAAGATATAGTACCCTCGGCAATATTGTCATCTTAATAGCAGCCGCCCTCCCGAACCAGGACAACGGGTGGGTGTGCCATGCCTGTAGGTCCCCACGTAGGTCACCCAGAAAGGGTTGGAAGTTTTGTGCGTATAGACTGTCTGGGTTGGACGTGAGCCAAATCCCTAAATATTTGAGTTTGTGATCTACCCACTTAAAGGGACAATTAGACTTGGCAGTCCTCAGGCACGCAGGACTCAGGGATATGTTCAGCGCCTCCGAACTGCCCCAAACTTGGCATGCATACTCACAAGACCCTGGGCTACGTGGGGCTGAAGAAAGTGAATCATTCCCATGTATGGTTTGGGAAATATGACCGTTTAAAGTTGAGCTCCAATTGAACCAACTTTGGAACTTTGAACTCCCATTACTGGGGAACCTTCCATACTGGTGCACCATCGAGCTGCGAGTGGACCCCCACCTCGGCACCCCCTCCCCCTGAGGGGGGAGGGGGTGCCGAGGTGAGGGGGCATGCCAGATAGATCTCTGGTCAGCTTGAAGCAAAATGTGATCAAAGTGACTGACTTTGAGCTCCTGTTTCTGGAGAACCACGTGGTGAAAACCAGCCCAAACTTTGCACATTTGTAGGGGAGACTCTTTAGCACCTATGGTGCAAATTTGGAGCCCCTATAACCTAAGGCCGACCTGTACTGACTCCCCAAAGATGGTACCCCTAGGACATCTAATTTTTACATTGGTGCCTATGTGAAAACTGGCCATGTTTGGGACCCGATAGCTCCCCCGTTTTAGGTCCTATGGGCCCCAAACTTTGCATGCATACTCCCAAGACCCTCGACTACATGGAGCCGAAAAAAGTGAATCAATACCATCTATGGTTCAGGAAATATGACCGTTTCAAGTTGAGCTCCAATTGAACCAACTTTTGAACTTTGAACTCCCATTACTGGGGAACCTTCCATACTGGTGCACCATCGAGCTGCGAGTGGACCCCCACCTCGGCACCCCCTCCCCCTGAGGGGGGAGGGGGTGCCGAGGTGAGGGGGCATGCCAGATAGATCTCTGGTCAGCTTGAAGCAAAATGTGATCAAAGTGACTGACTTTGAGCTCCTGTTTCTGGAGAACCACGTGGTGAAAACCAGCCCAAACTTTGCACACTTGTAGGGGAGACTCTTTAGCACCTATGGTGCAAATTTGGAGCCCCTATAACCTAAGGCCGACCTGTACTGACTCCCCAAAGATGGTACCCCTAGGACATCTAATTTTTACATTGGTGCCTATGTGAAAACTGGCCATGTTTGGGACCCGATAGCTCCCCCGTTTTAGGTCCAAACTGCCCCAAACTTGGCATGCATACTCACAAGACCCTGGGCTACGTGGGGCTGAAGAAAGTGAATCATTCCCATGTATGGTTCGGGAAATATGACCGTTTAAAGTTGAGCTCCAATTGAACCAACTTTGGAACTTTGAACTCCCATTACTGGGGAACCTTCCATACTGGTGCACCATTGAGCTGCGAGTGGACCCCCACCTCGGCACCCCCTCCCCCTGAGGGGGGAGGGGGTGCCGAGGTGAGGGGGCATGCCAGATAGATCTCTGGTCAGCTTGAAGCAAAATGTGATCAAAGTGACTGACTTTGAGCTCCTGTTTCTGGAGAACCACGTGGTGAAAACCAGCCCAAACTTTGCACACTTGTAGGGGAGACTCTTTAGCACCTATGGTGCAAATTTGGAGCCCCTATAACCTAAGGCCGACCTGTACTGACTCCCCAAAGATGGTACCCCTAGGACATCTAATTTTTACATTGGTGCCTATGTGAAAACTGGCCATGTTTGGGACCCGATAGCTCCCCCGTTTTAGGTCCAAACTGCCCCAAACTTGGCATGCATACTCACAAGACCCTGGGCTACGTGGGGCTGAAGAAAGTGAATCATTCCCATGTATGGTTCGGGAAATATGACCGTTTAAAGTTGAGCTCCAATTGAACCAACTTTGGAACTTTGAACTCCCATTACTGGGGAACCTTCCATACTGGTGCACCATCGAGCTGCGAGTGGACCCCCACCTCGGCACCCCCTCCCCCTGAGGGGGGAGGGGGTGTGCCGAGGTGAGGGGGCATGCCAGATAGATCTCTGGTCAGCTTGAAGCAAAATGTGATCAAAGTGACTGACTTTGAGCTCCTGTTTCTGGAGAACCACGTGGTGAAAACCAGCCCAAACTTTGCACACTTGTAGGGGAGACTCTTTAGCACCTATGGTGTAAATTTGGAGCCCCTATAACCTAAGGCCGACCTGTACTGACTCCCCAAAGATGGTACCCCTAGGACATCTAATTTTTACATTGGTGCCTATGTGAAAACTGGCCATGTTTGGGACCCGATAGCTCCCCCGTTTTAGGTCCTATGGGCCCCAAACTTTGCATGCATACTCCCAAGACCCTCGACTACATGGAGCCGAAAAAAGTGAATCAATACCATCTATGGTTCAGGAAATATGACCGTTTCAAGTTGAGCTCCAATTGAACCAACTTTTGAACTTTGAACTCCCATTACTGGGGAACCTTCCATACTGGTGCACCATCGAGCTGCGAGTGGACCCCCACCTCGGCACCCCCTCCCCCTGAGGGGGGAGGGGGTGCCGAGGTGAGGGGGCATGCCAGATAGATCTCTGGTCAGCTTGAAGCAAAATGTGATCAAAGTGACTGACTTTGAGCTCCTGTTTCTGGAGAACCACGTGGTGAAAACCAGCCCAAACTTTGCACACTTGTAGGGGAGACTCTTTAGCACCTATGGTGCAAATTTGGAGCCCCTATAACCTAAGGCCGACCTGTACTGACTCCCCAAAGATGGTACCCCTAGGACATCTAATTTTTACATTGGTGCCTATGTGAAAACTGGCCATGTTTGGGACCCGATAGCTCCCCCGTTTTAGGTCCTATGGACCCCAAACTTTGCATGCATACTCCCAAGACCCTCGACTACATGGAGCCGAAAAAAGTGAATCAATACCATCTATGGTTCAGGAAATATGACCGTTTCAAGTTGAGCTCCAATTGAACCAACTTTTGAACTTTGAACTCCCATTACTGGGGAACCTTCCATACTGGTGCACCATCGAGCTGCGAGTGGACCCCCACCTCGGCACCCCCTCCCCCTGAGGGGGGAGGGGGTGCCGAGGTGAGGGGGCATGCCAGATAGATCTCTGGTCAGCTTGAAGCAAAATGTGATCAAAGTGACTGACTTTGAGCTCCTGTTTCTGGAGAACCACGTGGTGAAAACCAGCCCAAACTTTGCACACTTGTAGGGGAGACTCTTTAGCACCTATGGTGCAAATTTGGAGCCCCTATAACCTAAGGCCGACCTGTACTGACTCCCCAAAGATGGTACCCCTAGGACATCTAATTTTTACATTGGTGCCTATGTGAAAACTGGCCATGTTTGGGACCCGATAGCTCCCCCGTTTTAGGTCCTATGGGCCCCAAACTTTGCATGCATACTCCCAAGACCCTCGACTACATGGAGCCGAAAAAAGTGAATCAATACCATCTATGGTTCAGGAAATATGACCGTTTCAAGTTGAGCTCCAATTGAACCAACTTTTGAACTTTGAACTCCCATTACTGGGGAACCTTCCATACTGGTGCACCATCGAGCTGCGAGTGGACCCCCACCTCGGCACCCCCTCCCCCTGAGGGGGGAGGGGGTGCCGAGGTGAGGGGGCATGCCAGATAGATCTCTGGTCAGCTTGAAGCAAAATGTGATCAAAGTGACTGACTTTGAGCTCCTGTTTCTGGAGAACCACGTGGTGAAAACCAGCCCAAACTTTGCACACTTGTAGGGGAGACTCTTTAGCACCTATGGTGCAAATTTGGAGCCCCTATAACCTAAGGCCGACCTGTACTGACTCCCCAAAGATGGTACCCCTAGGACATCTAATTTTTACATTGGTGCCTATGTGAAAACTGGCCATGTTTGGGACCCGATAGCTCCCCCGTTTTAGGTCCTATGGGCCCCAAACTTTGCATGCATACTCCCAAGACCCTCGACTACATGGAGCCGAAAAAAGTGAATCAATACCATCTATGGTTCAGGAAATATGACCGTTTCAAGTTGAGCTCCAATTGAACCAACTTTTGAACTTTGAACTCCCATTACTGGGAAACCTTCCATACTGGTGCACCATCGAGCTGCGAGTGGATCCCCACCTCGGCACCCCCTCCCCCTGAGGGGGAGGGGGTGCCAAGGTGAGGGGGCATGCCAGATAGATCTCTGGTCAGCTTGAAGCAAAATGTGATCAAAGTGACTGACTTTGAGCTCCTGTTTCTGGAGAACCACGTGGTGAAAACCAGCCCAAACTTTGCACACTTGTAGGGGAGACTCTTTAGCACCTATGGTGCAAATTTGGAGCCCCTATAACCTAAGGCCGACCTGTACTGACTCCCCAAAGATGGTACCCCTAGGACATCTAATTTTTACATTGGTGCCTATGTGAAAACTGGCCATGTTTGGGACCCGATAGCTCCCCCGTTTTAGGTCCAAACTGCCCCAAACTTGGCATGCATACTCACAAGACCATGGGCTACGTGGGGCTGAAGAAAGTGAATCATTCCCATGTATGGTTCGGGAAATATGACCGTTTAAAGTTGAGCTCCAATTGAACCAACTTTGGAACTTTGAACTCCCATTACTGGGGAACCTTCCATACTGGTGCACCATCGAGCTGCGAGTGGATCCCCACCTCGGCACCCCCTCCCCCTGAGGGGGGAGGGGGTGCCGAGGTGAGGGGGCATGCCAGATAGATCTCTGGTCAGCTTGAAGCAAAATGTGATCAAAGTGACTGACTTTGAGCTCCTGTTTCTGGAGAACCACGTGGTGAAAACCAGCCCAAACTTTGCACACTTGTAGGGGAGACTCTTTAGCACCTATGGTGCAAATTTGGAGCCCCTATAACCTAAGGCCGACCTGTACTGACTCCCCAAAGATGGTACCCCTAGGACATCTAATTTTTACATTGGTGCCTATGTGAAAACTGGCCATGTTTGGGACCCGATAGCTCCCCCGTTTTAGGTCCTATGGGCCCCAAACTTTGCATGCATACTCCCAAGACCCTCGACTACATGGAGCCGAAAAAAGTGAATCAATACCATCTATGGTTCAGGAAATATGACCGTTTCAAGTTGAGCTCCAATTGAACCAACTTTTGAACTTTGAACTCCCATTACTGGGGAACCTTCCATACTGGTGCACCATCGAGCTGCGAGTGGACCCCCACCTCGGCACCCCCTCCCCCTGAGGGGGGAGGGGGTGCCGAGGTGAGGGGGCATGCCAGATAGATCTCTGGTCAGCTTGAAGCAAAATGTGATCAAAGTGACTGACTTTGAGCTCCTGTTTCTGGAGAACCACGTGGTGAAAACCAGCCCAAACTTTGCACACTTGTAGGGGAGACTCTTTAGCACCTATGGTGCAAATTTGGAGCCCCTATAACCTAAGGCCGACCTGTACTGACTCCCCAAAGATGGTACCCCTAGGACATCTAATTTTTACATTGGTGCCTATGTGAAAACTGGCCATGTTTGGGACCCGATAGCTCCCCCGTTTTAGGTCCTATGGGCCCCAAACTTTGCATGCATACTCCCAAGACCCTCGACTACATGGAGCCGAAAAAAGTGAATCAATACCATCTATGGTTCAGGAAATATGACCGTTTCAAGTTGAGCTCCAATTGAACCAACTTTTGAACTTTGAACTCCCATTACTGGGAAACCTTCCATACTGGTGCACCATCGAGCTGCGAGTGGATCCCCACCTCGGCACCCCCTCCCCCTGAGGGGGAGGGGGTGCCAAGGTGAGGGGGCATGCCAGATAGATCTCTGGTCAGCTTGAAGCAAAATGTGATCAAAGTGACTGACTTTGAGCTCCTGTTTCTGGAGAACCACGTGGTGAAAACCAGCCCAAACTTTGCACACTTGTAGGGGAGACTCTTTAGCACCTATGGTGCAAATTTGGAGCCCCTATAACCTAAGGCCGACCTGTACTGACTCCCCAAAGATGGTACCCCTAGGACATCTAATTTTTACATTGGTGCCTATGTGAAAACTGGCCATGTTTGGGACCCGATAGCTCCCCCGTTTTAGGTCCTATGGGCCCCAAACTTTGCATGCATACTCCCAAGACCCTCGACTACATGGAGCCGAAAAAAGTGAATCAATACCATCTATGGTTCAGGAAATATGACCGTTTCAAGTTGAGCTCCAATTGAACCAACTTTTGAACTTTGAACTCCCATTACTGGGAAACCTTCCATACTGGTGCACCATCGAGCTGCGAGTGGATCCCCACCTCGGCACCCCCTCCCCCTGAGGGGGAGGGGGTGCCAAGGTGAGGGGGCATGCCAGATAGATCTCTGGTCAGCTTGAAGCAAAATGTGATCAAAGTGACTGACTTTGAGCTCCTGTTTCTGGAGAACCACGTGGTGAAAACCAGCCCAAACTTTGCACACTTGTAGGGGAGACTCTTTAGCACCTATGGTGCAAATTTGGAGCCCCTATAACCTAAGGCCGACCTGTACTGACTCCCCAAAGATGGTACCCCTAGGACATCTAATTTTTACATTGGTGCCTATGTGAAAACTGGCCATGTTTGGGACCCGATAGCTCCCCCGTTTTAGGTCCAAACTGCCCCAAACTTGGCATGCATACTCACAAGACCATGGGCTACGTGGGGCTGAAGAAAGTGAATCATTCCCATGTATGGTTCGGGAAATATGACCGTTTAAAGTTGAGCTCCAATTGAACCAACTTTGGAACTTTGAACTCCCATTACTGGGGAACCTTCCATACTGGTGCACCATCGAGCTGCGAGTGGATCCCCACCTCGGCACCCCCTCCCCCTGAGGGGGGAGGGGGTGCCGAGGTGAGGGGGCATGCCAGATAGATCTCTGGTCAGCTTGAAGCAAAATGTGATCAAAGTGACTGACTTTGAGCTCCTGTTTCTGGAGAACCACGTGGTGAAAACCAGCCCAAACTTTGCACACTTGTAGGGGAGACTCTTTAGCACCTATGGTGCAAATTTGGAGCCCCTATAACCTAAGGCCGACCTGTACTGACTCCCCAAAGATGGTACCCCTAGGACATCTAATTTTTACATTGGTGCCTATGTGAAAACTGGCCATGTTTGGGACCCGATAGCTCCCCCGTTTTAGGTCCTATGGGCCCCAAACTTTGCATGCATACTCCCAAGACCCTCGACTACATGGAGCCGAAAAAAGTGAATCAATACCATCTATGGTTCAGGAAATATGACCGTTTCAAGTTGAGCTCCAATTGAACCAACTTTTGAACTTTGAACTCCCATTACTGGGGAACCTTCCATACTGGTGCACCATCGAGCTGCGAGTGGACCCCCACCTCGGCACCCCCTCCCCCTGAGGGGGGAGGGGGTGCCGAGGTGAGGGGGCATGCCAGATAGATCTCTGGTCAGCTTGAAGCAAAATGTGATCAAAGTGACTGACTTTGAGCTCCTGTTTCTGGAGAACCACGTGGTGAAAACCAGCCCAAACTTTGCACACTTGTAGGGGAGACTCTTTAGCACCTATGGTGCAAATTTGGAGCCCCTATAACCTAAGGCCGACCTGTACTGACTCCCCAAAGATGGTACCCCTAGGACATCTAATTTTTACATTGGTGCCTACGTGAAAACTGGCCATGTTTGGGACCCGATAGCTCCCCCGTTTTAGGTCCTATGGGCCCCAAACTTTGCATGCATACTCCCAAGACCCTCGACTACATGGAGCCGAAAAAAGTGAATCAATACCATCTATGGTTCAGGAAATATGACCGTTTCAAGTTGAGCTCCAATTGAACCAACTTTTGAACTTTGAACTCCCATTACTGGGGAACCTTCCATACTGGTGCACCATCGAGCTGCGAGTGGACCCCCACCTCGGCACCCCCTCCCCCTGAGGGGGGAGGGGGTGCCGAGGTGAGGGGGCATGCCAGATAGATCTCTGGTCAGCTTGAAGCAAAATGTGATCAAAGTGACTGACTTTGAGCTCCTGTTTCTGGAGAACCACGTGGTGAAAACCAGCCCAAACTTTGCACACTTGTAGGGGAGACTCTTTAGCACCTATGGTGCAAATTTGGAGCCCCTATAACCTAAGGCCGACCTGTACTGACTCCCCAAAGATGGTACCCCTAGGACATCTAATTTTTACATTGGTGCCTATGTGAAAACTGGCCATGTTTGGGACCCGATAGCTCCCCCGTTTTAGGTCCTATGGGCCCCAAACTTTGCATGCATACTCCCAAGACCCTCGACTACATGGAGCCGAAAAAAGTGAATCAATACCATCTATGGTTCAGGAAATATGACCGTTTCAAGTTGAGCTCCAATTGAACCAACTTTTGAACTTTGAACTCCCATTACTGGGAAACCTTCCATACTGGTGCACCATCGAGCTGCGAGTGGATCCCCACCTCGGCACCCCCTCCCCCTGAGGGGGAGGGGGTGCCAAGGTGAGGGGGCATGCCAGATAGATCTCTGGTCAGCTTGAAGCAAAATGTGATCAAAGTGACTGACTTTGAGCTCCTGTTTCTGGAGAACCACGTGGTGAAAACCAGCCCAAACTTTGCACACTTGTAGGGGAGACTCTTTAGCACCTATGGTGCAAATTTGGAGCCCCTATAACCTAAGGCCGACCTGTACTGACTCCCCAAAGATGGTACCCCTAGGACATCTAATTTTTACATTGGTGCCTATGTGAAAACTGGCCATGTTTGGGACCCGATAGCTCCCCCGTTTTAGGTCCAAACTGCCCCAAACTTGGCATGCATACTCACAAGACCATGGGCTACGTGGGGCTGAAGAAAGTGAATCATTCCCATGTATGGTTCGGGAAATATGACCGTTTAAAGTTGAGCTCCAATTGAACCAACTTTGGAACTTTGAACTCCCATTACTGGGGAACCTTCCATACTGGTGCACCATCGAGCTGCGAGTGGATCCCCACCTCGGCACCCCCTCCCCCTGAGGGGGGAGGGGGTGCCGAGGTGAGGGGGCATGCCAGATAGATCTCTGGTCAGCTTGAAGCAAAATGTGATCAAAGTGACTGACTTTGAGCTCCTGTTTCTGGAGAACCACGTGGTGAAAACCAGCCCAAACTTTGCACACTTGTAGGGGAGACTCTTTAGCACCTATGGTGCAAATTTGGAGCCCCTATAACCTAAGGCCGACCTGTACTGACTCCCCAAAGATGGTACCCCTAGGACATCTAATTTTTACATTGGTGCCTATGTGAAAACTGGCCATGTTTGGGACCCGATAGCTCCCCCGTTTTAGGTCCTATGGGCCCCAAACTTTGCATGCATACTCCCAAGACCCTCGACTACATGGAGCCGAAAAAAGTGAATCAATACCATCTATGGTTCAGGAAATATGACCGTTTCAAGTTGAGCTCCAATTGAACCAACTTTTGAACTTTGAACTCCCATTACTGGGAAACCTTCCACACTGGTGCACCATCGAGCTGCGAGTGGACCCCCACCTCGGCACCCCCTCCCCCTGAGGGGGGAGGGGGTGCCGAGGTGAGGGGGCATGCCAGATAGATCTCTGGTCAGCTTGAAGCAAAATGTGATCAAAGTGACTGACTTTGAGCTCCTGTTTCTGGAGAACCACGTGGTGAAAACCAGCCCAAACTTTGCACACTTGTAGGGGAGACTCTTTAGCACCTATGGTGCAAATTTGGAGCCCCTATAACCTAAGGCCGACCTGTACTGACTCCCCAAAGATGGTACCCCTAGGACATCTAATTTTTACATTGGTGCCTATGTGAAAACTGGCCATGTTTGGGACCCGATAGCTCCCCCGTTTTAGGTCCTATGGGCCCCAAACTTTGCATGCATACTCCCAAGACCCTCGACTACATGGAGCCGAAAAAAGTGAATCAATACCATCTATGGTTCAGGAAATATGACCGTTTCAAGTTGAGCTCCAATTGAACCAACTTTTGAACTTTGAACTCCCATTACTGGGGAACCTTCCATACTGGTGCACCATCGAGCTGCGAGTGGACCCCCACCTCGGCACCCCCTCCCCCTGAGGGGGGAGGGGGTGCCGAGGTGAGGGGGCATGCCAGATAGATCTCTGGTCAGCTTGAAGCAAAATGTGATCAAAGTGACTGACTTTGAGCTCCTGTTTCTGGAGAACCACGTGGTGAAAACCAGCCCAAACTTTGCACACTTGTAGGGGAGACTCTTTAGCACCTATGGTGCAAATTTGGAGCCCCTATAACCTAAGGCCGACCTGTACTGACTCCCCAAAGATGGTACCCCTAGGACATCTAATTTTTACATTGGTGCCTATGTGAAAACTGGCCATGTTTGGGACCCGATAGCTCCCCCGTTTTAGGTCCTATGGGCCCCAAACTTTGCATGCATACTCCCAAGACCCTCGACTACATGGAGCCGAAAAAAGTGAATCAATACCATCTATGGTTCAGGAAATATGACCGTTTCAAGTTGAGCTCCAATTGAACCAACTTTTGAACTTTGAACTCCCATTACTGGGGAACCTTCCATACTGGTGCACCATCGAGCTGCGAGTGGACCCCCACCTCGGCACCCCCTCCCCCTGAGGGGGGAGGGGGTGCCGAGGTGAGGGGGCATGCCAGATAGATCTCTGGTCAGCTTGAAGCAAAATGTGATCAAAGTGACTGACTTTGAGCTCCTGTTTCTGGAGAACCACGTGGTGAAAACCAGCCCAAACTTTGCACACTTGTAGGGGAGACTCTTTAGCACCTATGGTGAAAATTTGGAGCCCCTATAACCTAAGGCCGACCTGTACTGACTCCCCAAAGATGGTACCCCTAGGACATCTAATTTTTACATTGGTGCCTACGTGAAAACTGGCCATGTTTGGGACCCGATAGCTCCCCCGTTTTAGGTCCTATGGGCCCCAAACTTTGCATGCATACTCCCAAGACCCTCGACTACATGGAGCCGAAAAAAGTGAATCAATACCATCTATGGTTCAGGAAATATGACCGTTTCAAGTTGAGCTCCAATTGAACCAACTTTTGAACTTTGAACTCCCATTACTGGGAAACCTTCCATACTGGTGCACCATCGAGCTGCGAGTGGATCCCCACCTCGGCACCCCCTCCCCCTAAGGGGGAGGGGGTGCCGAGGTGAGGGGGCATGCCAGATAGATCTCTGGTCAGCTTGAAGCAAAATGTGATCAAAGTGACTGACTTTGAGCTCCTGTTTCTGGAGAACCACGTGGTGAAAACCAGCCCAAACTTTGCACACTTGTAGGGGAGACTCTTTAGCACCTATGGTGCAAATTTGGAGCCCCTATAACCTAAGGCCGACCTGTACTGACTCCCCAAAGATGGTACCCCTAGGACATCTAATTTTTACATTGGTGCCTATGTGAAAACTGGCCATGTTTGGGACCCGATAGCTCCCCCGTTTTAGGTCCAAACTGCCCCAAACTTGGCATGCATACTCACAAGACCATGGGCTACGTGGGGCTGAAGAAAGTGAATCATTCCCATGTATGGTTCGGGAAATATGACCGTTTAAAGTTGAGCTCCAATTGAACCAACTTTGGAACTTTGAACTCCCATTACTGGGGAACCTTCCATACTGGTGCACCATCGAGCTGCGAGTGGATCCCCACCTCGGCACCCCCTCCCCCTGAGGGGGGAGGGGGTGCCGAGGTGAGGGGGCATGCCAGATAGATCTCTGGTCAGCTTGAAGCAAAATGTGATCAAAGTGACTGACTTTGAGCTCCTGTTTCTGGAGAACCACGTGGTGAAAACCAGCCCAAACTTTGCACACTTGTAGGGGAGACTCTTTAGCACCTATGGTGCAAATTTGGAGCCCCTATAACCTAAGGCCGACCTGTACTGACTCCCCAAAGATGGTACCCCTAGGACATCACATTTTTACATTGGTGCCTATGTGAAAACTGGCCATGTTTGGGACCCGATAGCTCCCCCGTTTTAGGTCCAAACTGCCCCAAACTTGGCATGCATACTCACAAGACCATGGGCTACGTGGGGCTGAAGAAAGTGAATCATTCCCATGTATGGTTCGGGAAATATGACCGTTTAAAGTTGAGCTCCAATTGAACCAACTTTGGAACTTTGAACTCCCATTACTGGGGAACCTTCCATACTGGTGCACCATCGAGCTGCGAGTGGATCCCCACCTCGGCACCCCCTCCCCCTGAGGGGGGACGGGGTGCCGAGGTGAGGGGGCATGTCAGATAGATCTCTGGTCAGCTTGAAGCAAAATGTGATCAAAGTGACTGACTTTGAGCTCCTGTTTCTGGAGAACCACGTGGTGAAAACCAGCCCAAACTTTGCACACTTGTAGGGGAGACTCTTTAGCACCTATGGTGCAAATTTGGAGCCCCTATAACCTAAGGCCGACCTGTACTGACTCCCCAAAGATGGTACCCCTAGGACATCTAATTTTTACATTGGTGCCTATGTGAAAACTGGCCATGTTTGGGACCCGATAGCTCCCCCGTTTTAGGTCCTATGGGCCCCAAACTTTGCATGCATACTCCCAAGACCCTCGACTACATGGAGCCGAAAAAAGTGAATCAATACCATCTATGGTTCAGGAAATATGACCGTTTCAAGTTGAGCTCCAATTGAACCAACTTTTGAACTTTGAACTCCCATTACTGGGGAACCTTCCATACTGGTGCACCATCGAGCTGCGAGTGGACCCCCACCTCGGCACCCCCTCCCCCTGAGGGGGGAGGGGGTGCCGAGGTGAGGGGGCATGCCAGATAGATCTCTGGTCAGCTTGAAGCAAAATGTGATCAAAGTGACTGACTTTGAGCTCCTGTTTCTGGAGAACCACGTGGTGAAAACCAGCCCAAACTTTGCACACTTGTAGGGGAGACTCTTTAGCACCTATGGTGCAAATTTGGAGCCCCTATAACCTAAGGCCGACCTGTACTGACTCCCCAAAGATGGTACCCCTAGGACATCTAATTTTTACATTGGTGCCTATGTGAAAACTGGCCATGTTTGGGACCCGATAGCTCCCCCGTTTTAGGTCCTATGGGCCCCAAACTTTGCATGCATACTCCCAAGACCCTCGACTACATGGAGCCGAAAAAAGTGAATCAATACCATCTATGGTTCAGGAAATATGACCGTTTCAAGTTGAGCTCCAATTGAACCAACTTTTGAACTTTGAACTCCCATTACTGGGGAACCTTCCATACTTGTGCACCATCGAGCTGCGAGTGGACCCCCACCTCGGCACCCCCTCCCCCTGAGGGGGGAGGGGGTGCCGAGGTGAGGGGGCATGCCAGATAGATCTCTGGTCAGCTTGAAGCAAAATGTGATCAAAGTGACTGACTTTGAGCTCCTGTTTCTGGAGAACCACGTGGTGAAAACCAGCCCAAACTTTGCACACTTGTAGGGGAGACTCTTTAGCACCTATGGTGCAAATTTGGAGCCCCTATAACCTAAGGCCGACCTGTACTGACTCCCCAAAGATGGTACCCCTAGGACATCTAATTTTTACATTGGTGCCTATGTGAAAACTGGCCATGTTTGGGACCCGATAGCTCCCCCGTTTTAGGTCCTATGGGCCCCAAACTTTGCATGCATACTCCCAAGACCCTCGACTACATGGAGCCGAAAAAAGTGAATCAATACCATCTATGGTTCAGGAAATATGACCGTTTCAAGTTGAGCTCCAATTGAACCAACTTTTGAACTTTGAACTCCCATTACTGGGGAACCTTCCATACTGGTGCACCATCGAGCTGCGAGTGGACCCCCACCTCGGCACCCCCTCCCCCTGAGGGGGGAGGGGGTGCCGAGGTGAGGGGGCATGCCAGATAGATCTCTGGTCAGCTTGAAGCAAAATGTGATCAAAGTGACTGACTTTGAGCTCCTGTTTCTGGAGAACCACGTGGTGAAAACCAGTCCAAACTTTGCACACTTGTAGGGGAGACTCTTTAGCACCTATGGTGCAAATTTGGAGCCCCTATAACCTAAGGCCGACCTGTACTGACTCCCCAAAGATGGTACCCCTAGGACATCTAATTTTTACATTGGTGCCTATGTGAAAACTGGCCATGTTTGGGACCCGATAGCTCCCCCGTTTTAGGTCCTATGGGCCCCAAACTTTGCATGCATACTCCCAAGACCCTCGACTACATGGAGCCGAAAAAAGTGAATCAATACCATCTATGGTTCAGGAAATATGACCGTTTCAAGTTGAGCTCCAATTGAACCAACTTTTGAACTTTGAACTCCCATTACTGGGGAACCTTCCATACTGGTGCACCATCGAGCTGCGAGTGGACCCCCACCTCGGCACCCCCTCCCCCTGAGGGGGGAGGGGGTGCCGAGGTGAGGGGGCATGCCAGATAGATCTCTGGTCAGCTTGAAGCAAAATGTGATCAAAGTGACTGACTTTGAGCTCCTGTTTCTGGAGAACCACGTGGTGAAAACCAGCCCAAACTTTGCACACTTGTAGGGGAGACTCTTTAGCACCTATGGTGCAAATTTGGAGCCCCTATAACCTAAGGCCGACCTGTACTGACTCCCCAAAGATGGTACCCCTAGGACATCTAATTTTTACATTGGTGCCTATGTGAAAACTGGCCATGTTTGGGACCCGATAGCTCCCCCGTTTTAGGTCCTATGGGCCCCAAACTTTGCATGCATACTCCCAAGACCCTCGACTACATGGAGCCGAAAAAAGTGAATCAATACCATCTATGGTTCAGGAAATATGACCGTTTCAAGTTGAGCTCCAATTGAACCAACTTTTGAACTTTGAACTCCCATTACTGGGGAACCTTCCATACTGGTGCACCATCGAGCTGCGAGTGGACCCCCACCTCGGCACCCCCTCCCCCTGAGGGGGGAGGGGGTGCCGAGGTGAGGGGGCATGCCAGATAGATCTCTGGTCAGCTTGAAGCAAAATGTGATCAAAGTGACTGACTTTGAGCTCCTGTTTCTGGAGAACCACGTGGTGAAAACCAGCCCAAACTTTGCACACTTGTAGGGGAGACTCTTTAGCACCTATGGTGCAAATTTGGAGCCCCTATAACCTAAGGCCGACCTGTACTGACTCCCCAAAGATGGTACCCCTAGGACATCTAATTTTTACATTGGTGCCTATGTGAAAACTGGCCATGTTTGGGACCCGATAGCTCCCCCGTTTTAGGTCCTATGGGCCCCAAACTTTGCATGCATACTCCCAAGACCCTCGACTACATGGAGCCGAAAAAAGTGAATCAATACCATCTATGGTTCAGGAAATATGACCGTTTCAAGTTGAGCTCCAATTGAACCAACTTTTGAACTTTGAACTCCCATTACTGGGGAACCTTCCATACTGGTGCACCATCGAGCTGCGAGTGGACCCCCACCTCGGCACCCCCTCCCCCTGAGGGGGGAGGGGGTGCCGAGGTGAGGGGGCATGCCAGATAGATCTCTGGTCAGCTTGAAGCAAAATGTGATCAAAGTGACTGACTTTGAGCTCCTGTTTCTGGAGAACCACGTGGTGAAAACCAGCCCAAACTTTGCACACTTGTAGGGGAGACTCTTTAGCACCTATGGTGCAAATTTGGAGCCCCTATAACCTAAGGCCGACCTGTACTGACTCCCCAAAGATGGTACCCCTAGGACATCTAATTTTTACATTGGTGCCTATGTGAAAACTGGCCATGTTTGGGACCCGATAGCTCCCCCGTTTTAGGTCCTATGGGCCCCAAACTTTGCATGCATACTCCCAAGACCCTCGACTACATGGAGCCGAAAAAAGTGAATCAATACCATCTATGGTTCAGGAAATATGACCGTTTCAAGTTGAGCTCCAATTGAACCAACTTTTGAACTTTGAACTCCCATTACTGGGGAACCTTCCATACTGGTGCACCATCGAGCTGCGAGTGGACCCCCACCTCGGCACCCCCTCCCCCTGAGGGGGGAGGGGGTGCCGAGGTGAGGGGGCATGCCAGATAGATCTCTGGTCAGCTTGAAGCAAAATGTGATCAAAGTGACTGACTTTGAGCTCCTGTTTCTGGAGAACCACGTGGTGAAAACCAGCCCAAACTTTGCACACTTGTAGGGGAGACTCTTTAGCACCTATGGTGCAAATTTGGAGCCCCTATAACCTAAGGCCGACCTGTACTGACTCCCCAAAGATGGTACCCCTAGGACATCTAATTTTTACATTGGTGCCTATGTGAAAACTGGCCATGTTTGGGACCCGATAGCTCCCCCGTTTTAGGTCCTATGGGCCCCAAACTTTGCATGCATACTCCCAAGACCCTCGACTACATGGAGCCGAAAAAAGTGAATCAATACCATCTATGGTTCAGGAAATATGACCGTTTCAAGTTGAGCTCCAATTGAACCAACTTTTGAACTTTGAACTCCCATTACTGGGGAACCTTCCATACTGGTGCACCATCGAGCTGCGAGTGGACCCCCACCTCGGCACCGAGGTGAGGGGGCATGCCAGATAGATCTCTGGTCAGCTTGAAGCAAAATGTGATCAAAGTGACTGACTTTGAGCTCCTGTTTCTGGAGAACCACGTGGTGAAAACCAGCCCAAACTTTGCACACTTGTAGGGGAGACTCTTTAGCACCTATGGTGCAAATTTGGAGCCCCTATAACCTAAGGCCGACCTGTACTGACTCCCCAAAGATGGTACCCCTAGGACATCTAATTTTTACATTGGTGCCTATGTGAAAACTGGCCATGTTTGGGACCCGATAGCTCCCCCGTTTTAGGTCCTATGGGCCCCAAACTTTGCATGCATACTCCCAAGACCCTCGACTACATGGAGCCGAAAAAAGTGAATCAATACCATCTATGGTTCAGGAAATATGACCGTTTCAAGTTGAGCTCCAATTGAACCAACTTTTGAACTTTGAACTCCCATTACTGGGGAACCTTCCATACTGGTGCACCATCGAGCTGCGAGTGGACCCCCACCTCGGCACCCCCTCCCCCTAAGGGGGGAGGGGGTGCCGAGGTGAGGGGGCATGCCAGATAGATCTCTGGTCAGCTTGAAGCAAAATGTGATCAAAGTGACTGACTTTGAGCTCCTGTTTCTGGAGAACCACGTGGTGAAAACCAGCCCAAACTTTGCACACTTGTAGGGGAGACTCTTTAGCACCTATGGTGCAAATTTGGAGCCCCTATAACCTAAGGCCGACCTGTACTGACTCCCCAAAGATGGTACCCCTAGGACATCTAATTTTTACATTGGTGCCTATGTGAAAACTGGCCATGTTTGGGACCCGATAGCTCCCCCGTTTTAGGTCCTATGGGCCCCAAACTTTGCATGCATACTCCCAAGACCCTCGACTACATGGAGCCGAAAAAAGTGAATCAATACCATCTATGGTTCAGGAAATATGACCGTTTCAAGTTGAGCTCCAATTGAACCAACTTTTGAACTTTGAACTCCCATTACTGGGGAACCTTCCATACTGGTGCACCATCGAGCTGCGAGTGGACCCCCACCTCGGCACCCCCTCCCCCTGAGGGGGGAGGGGGTGCCGAGGTGAGGGGGCATGCCAGATAGATCTCTGGTCAGCTTGAAGCAAAATGTGATCAAAGTGACTGACTTTGAGCTCCTGTTTCTGGAGAACCACGTGGTGAAAACCAGCCCAAACTTTGCACACTTGTAGGGGAGACTCTTTAGCACCTATGGTGCAAATTTGGAGCCCCTATAACCTAAGGCCGACCTGTACTGACTCCCCAAAGATGGTACCCCTAGGACATCTAATTTTTACATTGGTGCCTACGTGAAAACTGGCCATGTTTGGGACCCGATAGCTCCCCCGTTTTAGGTCCTATGGGCCCCAAACTTTGCATGCATACTCCCAAGACCCTCGACTACATGGAGCCGAAAAAAGTGAATCAATACCATCTATGGTTCAGGAAATATGACCGTTTCAAGTTGAGCTCCAATTGAACCAACTTTTGAACTTTGAACTCCCATTACTGGGGAACCTTCCATACTGGTGCACCATCGAGCTGCGAGTGGACCCCCACCTCGGCACCCCCTCCCCCTGAGGGGGGAGGGGGTGCCGAGGTGAGGGGGCATGCCAGATAGATCTCTGGTCAGCTTGAAGCAAAATGTGATCAAAGTGACTGACTTTGAGCTCCTGTTTCTGGAGAACCACGTGGTGAAAACCAGCCCAAACTTTGCACACTTGTAGGGGAGACTCTTTAGCACCTATGGTGCAAATTTGGAGCCCCTATAACCTAAGGCCGACCTGTACTGACTCCCCAAAGATGGTACCCCTAGGACATCTAATTTTTACATTGGTGCCTATGTGAAAACTGGCCATGTTTGGGACCCGATAGCTCCCCCGTTTTAGGTCCTATGGGCCCCAAACTTTGCATGCATACTCCCAAGACCCTCGACTACATGGAGCCGAAAAAAGTGAATCAATACCATCTATGGTTCAGGAAATATGACCGTTTCAAGTTGAGCTCCAATTGAACCAACTTTTGAACTTTGAACTCCCATTACTGGGGAACCTTCCATACTGGTGCACCATCGAGCTGCGAGTGGACCCCCACCTCGGCACCCCCTCCCCCTGAGGGGGGAGGGGGTGCCGAGGTGAGGGGGCATGCCAGATAGATCTCTGGTCAGCTTGAAGCAAAATGTGATCAAAGTGACTGACTTTGAGCTCCTGTTTCTGGAGAACCACGTGGTGAAAACCAGCCCAAACTTTGCACACTTGTAGGGGAGACTCTTTAGCACCTATGGTGCAAATTTGGAGCCCCTATAACCTAAGGCCGACCTGTACTGACTCCCCAAAGATGGTACCCCTAGGACATCTAATTTTTACATTGGTGCCTATGTGAAAACTGGCCATGTTTGGGACCCGATAGCTCCCCCGTTTTAGGTCCTATGGGCCCCAAACTTTGCATGCATACTCCCAAGACCCTCGACTACATGGAGCCGAAAAAAGTGAATCAATACCATCTATGGTTCAGGAAATATGACCGTTTCAAGTTGAGCTCCAATTGAACCAACTTTTGAACTTTGAACTCCCATTACTGGGGAACCTTCCATACTGGTGCACCATCGAGCTGCGAGTGGACCCCCACCTCGGCACCCCCTCCCCCTGAGGGGGGAGGGGGTGCCGAGGTGAGGGGGCATGCCAGATAGATCTCTGGTCAGCTTGAAGCAAAATGTGATCAAAGTGACTGACTTTGAGCTCCTGTTTCTGGAGAACCACGTGGTGAAAACCAGCCCAAACTTTGCACACTTGTAGGGGAGACTCTTTAGCACCTATGGTGCAAATTTGGAGCCCCTATAACCTAAGGCCGACCTGTACTGACTCCCCAAAGATGGTACCCCTAGGACATCTAATTTTTACATTGGTGCCTATGTGAAAACTGGCCATGTTTGGGACCCGATAGCTCCCCCGTTTTAGGTCCTATGGGCCCCAAACTTTGCATGCATACTCCCAAGACCCTCGACTACATGGAGCCGAAAAAAGTGAATCAATACCATCTATGGTTCAGGAAATATGACCGTTTCAAGTTGAGCTCCAATTGAACCAACTTTTGAACTTTGAACTCCCATTACTGGGGAACCTTCCATACTGGTGCACCATCGAGCTGCGAGTGGACCCCCACCTCGGCACCCCCTCCCCCTGAGGGGGGAGGGGGTGCCGAGGTGAGGGGGCATGCCAGATAGATCTCTGGTCAGCTTGAAGCAAAATGTGATCAAAGTGACTGACTTTGAGCTCCTGTTTCTGGAGAACCACGTGGTGAAAACCAGCCCAAACTTTGCACACTTGTAGGGGAGACTCTTTAGCACCTATGGTGCAAATTTGGAGCCCCTATAACCTAAGGCCGACCTGTACTGACTCCCCAAAGATGGTACCCCTAGGACATCTAATTTTTACATTGGTGCCTATGTGAAAACTGGCCATGTTTGGGACCCGATAGCTCCCCCGTTTTAGGTCCTATGGGCCCCAAACTTTGCATGCATACTCCCAAGACCCTCGACTACATGGAGCCGAAAAAAGTGAATCAATACCATCTATGGTTCAGGAAATATGACCGTTTCAAGTTGAGCTCCAATTGAACCAACTTTTGAACTTTGAACTCCCATTACTGGGGAACCTTCCATACTGGTGCACCATCGAGCTGCGAGTGGACCCCCACCTCGGCACCCCCTCCCCCTGAGGGGGGAGGGGGTGCCGAGGTGAGGGGGCATGCCAGATAGATCTCTGGTCAGCTTGAAGCAAAATGTGATCAAAGTGACTGACTTTGAGCTCCTGTTTCTGGAGAACCACGTGGTGAAAACCAGCCCAAACTTTGCACACTTGTAGGGGAGACTCTTTAGCACCTATGGTGCAAATTTGGAGCCCCTATAACCTAAGGCCGACCTGTACTGACTCCCCAAAGATGGTACCCCTAGGACATCTAATTTTTACATTGGTGCCTACGTGAAAACTGGCCATGTTTGGGACCCGATAGCTCCCCCGTTTTAGGTCCTATGGGCCCCAAACTTTGCATGCATACTCCCAAGACCCTCGACTACATGGAGCCGAAAAAAGTGAATCAATACCATCTATGGTTCAGGAAATATGACCGTTTCAAGTTGAGCTCCAATTGAACCAACTTTTGAACTTTGAACTCCCATTACTGGGGAACCTTCCATACTGGTGCACCATCGAGCTGCGAGTGGACCCCCACCTCGGCACCCCCTCCCCCTGAGGGGGGAGGGGGTGCCGAGGTGAGGGGGCATGCCAGATAGATCTCTGGTCAGCTTGAAGCAAAATGTGATCAAAGTGACTGACTTTGAGCTCCTGTTTCTGGAGAACCACGTGGTGAAAACCAGCCCAAACTTTGCACACTTGTAGGGGAGACTCTTTAGCACCTATGGTGCAAATTTGGAGCCCCTATAACCTAAGGCCGACCTGTACTGACTCCCCAAAGATGGTACCCCTAGGACATCTAATTTTTACATTGGTGCCTATGTGAAAACTGGCCATGTTTGGGACCCGATAGCTCCCCCGTTTTAGGTCCAAACTGCCCCAAACTTGGCATGCATACTCACAAGACCATGGGCTACGTGGGGCTGAAGAAAGTGAATCATTCCCATGTATGGTTCGGGAAATATGACCGTTTAAAGTTGAGCTCCAATTGAACCAACTTTGGAACTTTGAACTCCCATTACTGGGGAACCTTCCATACTGGTGCACCATCGAGCTGCGAGTGGATCCCCACCTCGGCACCCCCTCCCCCTGAGGGGGGAGGGGGTGCCGAGGTGAGGGGGCATGCCAGATAGATCTCTGGTCAGCTTGAAGCAAAATGTGATCAAAGTGACTGACTTTGAGCTCCTGTTTCTGGAGAACCACGTGGTGAAAACCAGCCCAAACTTTGCACACTTGTAGGGGAGACTCTTTAGCACCTATGGTGCAAATTTGGAGCCCCTATAACCTAAGGCCGACCTGTACTGACTCCCCAAAGATGGTACCCCTAGGACATCTAATTTTTACATTGGTGCCTATGTGAAAACTGGCCATGTTTGGGACCCGATAGCTCCCCCGTTTTAGGTCCTATGGGCCCCAAACTTTGCATGCATACTCCCAAGACCCTCGACTACATGGAGCCGAAAAAAGTGAATCAATACCATCTATGGTTCAGGAAATATGACCGTTTCAAGTTGAGCTCCAATTGAACCAACTTTTGAACTTTGAACTCCCATTACTGGGGAACCTTCCATACTGGTGCACCATCGAGCTGCGAGTGGACCCCCACCTCGGCACCCCCTCCCCCTGAGGGGGGAGGGGGTGCCGAGGTGAGGGGGCATGCCAGATAGATCTCTGGTCAGCTTGAAGCAAAATGTGATCAAAGTGACTGACTTTGAGCTCCTGTTTCTGGAGAACCACGTGGTGAAAACCAGCCCAAACTTTGCACACTTGTAGGGGAGACTCTTTAGCACCTATGGTGCAAATTTGGAGCCCCTATAACCTAAGGCCGACCTGTACTGACTCCCCAAAGATGGTACCCCTAGGACATCTAATTTTTACATTGGTGCCTACGTGAAAACTGGCCATGTTTGGGACCCGATAGCTCCCCCGTTTTAGGTCCTATGGGCCCCAAACTTTGCATGCATACTCCCAAGACCCTCGACTACATGGAGCCGAAAAAAGTGAATCAATACCATCTATGGTTCAGGAAATATGACCGTTTCAAGTTGAGCTCCAATTGAACCAACTTTTGAACTTTGAACTCCCATTACTGGGGAACCTTCCATACTGGTGCACCATCGAGCTGCGAGTGGACCCCCACCTCGGCACCCCCTCCCCCTGAGGGGGGAGGGGGTGCCGAGGTGAGGGGGCATGCCAGATAGATCTCTGGTCAGCTTGAAGCAAAATGTGATCAAAGTGACTGACTTTGAGCTCCTGTTTCTGGAGAACCACGTGGTGAAAACCAGCCCAAACTTTGCACACTTGTAGGGGAGACTCTTTAGCACCTATGGTGCAAATTTGGAGCCCCTATAACCTAAGGCCGACCTGTACTGACTCCCCAAAGATGGTACCCCTAGGACATCTAATTTTTACATTGGTGCCTATGTGAAAACTGGCCATGTTTGGGACCCGATAGCTCCCCCGTTTTAGGTCCTATGGGCCCCAAACTTTGCATGCATACTCCCAAGACCCTCGACTACATGGAGCCGAAAAAAGTGAATCAATACCATCTATGGTTCAGGAAATATGACCGTTTCAAGTTGAGCTCCAATTGAACCAACTTTTGAACTTTGAACTCCCATTACTGGGGAACCTTCCATACTGGTGCACCATCGAGCTGCGAGTGGACCCCCACCTCGGCACCCCCTCCCCCTGAGGGGGGAGGGGGTGCCGAGGTGAGGGGGCATGCCAGATAGATCTCTGGTCAGCTTGAAGCAAAATGTGATCAAAGTGACTGACTTTGAGCTCCTGTTTCTGGAGAACCACGTGGTGAAAACCAGCCCAAACTTTGCACACTTGTAGGGGAGACTCTTTAGCACCTATGGTGCAAATTTGGAGCCCCTATAACCTAAGGCCGACCTGTACTGACTCCCCAAAGATGGTACCCCAGGACATCAAATTTTAGCATTGGTTCCTATGTGAAAACTGGCCATGTTTGGGACCCGATTGCTCCCCCGTTTTAGGTCCAAACTGCCCCAAACTTGGCATGCATACTCACAAGACCCTGGGCTACGTGGGGCTGAAGAAAGTGAATCATTCCCATGTATGGTTCGGGAAATATGACCGTTTAAAGTTGAGCTCCAATTGAACCAACTTTGGAACTTTGAACTCCCATTACTGGGGAACCTTCCATACTGGTGCACCATCGAGCTGCGAGTGGACCCCCACCTCGGCACCCCCTCCCCCTGAGGGGGGAGGGGGTGCCGAGGTGAGGGGGCATGCCAGATAGATCTCTGGTCAGCTTGAAGCAAAATGTGATCAAAGTGACTGACTTTGAGCTCCTGTTTCTGGAGAACCACGTGGTGAAAACCAGCCCAAACTTTGCACACTTGTAGGGGAGACTCTTTAGCACCTATGGTGCAAATTTGGAGCCCCTATAACCTAAGGCCGACCTGTACTGACTCCCCAAAGATGGTACCCCTAGGACATCTAATTTTTACATTGGTGCCTACGTGAAAACTGGCCATGTTTGGGACCCGATAGCTCCCCCGTTTTAGGTCCTATGGGCCCCAAACTTTGCATGCATACTCCCAAGACCCTCGACTACATGGAGCCGAAAAAAGTGAATCAATACCATCTATGGTTCAGGAAATATGACCGTTTCAAGTTGAGCTCCAATTGAACCAACTTTTGAACTTTGAACTCCCATTACTGGGAAACCTTCCATACTGGTGCACCATCGAGCTGCGAGTGGATCCCCACCTCGGCACCCCCTCCCCCTGAGGGGGAGGGGGTGCCGAGGTGAGGGGGCATGCCAGATAGATCTCTGGTCAGCTTGAAGCAAAATGTGATCAAAGTGACTGACTTTGAGCTCCTGTTTCTGGAGAACCACGTGGTGAAAACCAGCCCAAACTTTGCACACTTGTAGGGGAGACTCTTTAGCACCTATGGTGCAAATTTGGAGCCCCTATAACCTAAGGCCGACCTGTACTGACTCCCCAAAGATGGTACCCCTAGGACATCTAATTTTTACATTGGTGCCTATGTGAAAACTGGCCATGTTTGGGACCCGATAGCTCCCCCGTTTTAGGTCCAAACTGCCCCAAACTTGGCATGCATACTCACAAGACCATGGGCTACGTGGGGCTGAAGAAAGTGAATCATTCCCATGTATGGTTCGGGAAATATGACCGTTTAAAGTTGAGCTCCAATTGAACCAACTTTGGAACTTTGAACTCCCATTACTGGGGAACCTTCCATACTGGTGCACCATCGAGCTGCGAGTGGATCCCCACCTCGGCACCCCCTCCCCCTGAGGGGGGAGGGGGTGCCGAGGTGAGGGGGCATGCCAGATAGATCTCTGGTCAGCTTGAAGCAAAATGTGATCAAAGTGACTGACTTTGAGCTCCTGTTTCTGGAGAACCACGTGGTGAAAACCAGCCCAAACTTTGCACACTTGTAGGGGAGACTCTTTAGCACCTATGGTGCAAATTTGGAGCCCCTATAACCTAAGGCCGACCTGTACTGACTCCCCAAAGATGGTACCCCTAGGACATCTAATTTTTACATTGGTGCCTATGTGAAAACTGGCCATGTTTGGGACCCGATAGCTCCCCCGTTTTAGGTCCTATGGGCCCCAAACTTTGCATGCATACTCCCAAGACCCTCGACTACATGGAGCCGAAAAAAGTGAATCAATACCATCTATGGTTCAGGAAATATGACCGTTTCAAGTTGAGCTCCAATTGAACCAACTTTTGAACTTTGAACTCCCATTACTGGGGAACCTTCCATACTGGTGCACCATCGAGCTGCGAGTGGACCCCCACCTCGGCACCCCCTCCCCCTAAGGGGGGAGGGGGTGCCGAGGTGAGGGGGCATGCCAGATAGATCTCTGGTCAGCTTGAAGCAAAATGTGATCAAAGTGACTGACTTTGAGCTCCTGTTTCTGGAGAACCACGTGGTGAAAACCAGCCCAAACTTTGCACACTTGTAGGGGAGACTCTTTAGCACCTATGGTGCAAATTTGGAGCCCCTATAACCTAAGACCGACCTGTACTGACTCCCCAAAGATGGTACCCCTAGGACATCTAATTTTTACATTGGTGCCTATGTGAAAACTGGCCATGTTTGGGACCCGATAGCTCCCCCGTTTTAGGTCCTATGGGCCCCAAACTTTGCATGCATACTCCCAAGACCCTCGACTACATGGAGCCGAAAAAAGTGAATCAATACCATCTATGGTTCAGGAAATATGACCGTTTCAAGTTGAGCTCCAATTGAACCAACTTTTGAACTTTGAACTCCCATTACTGGGGAACCTTCCATACTGGTGCACCATCGAGCTGCGAGTGGACCCCCACCTCGGCACCCCCTCCCCCTGAGGGGGGAGGGGGTGCCGAGGTGAGGGGGCATGCCAGATAGATCTCTGGTCAGCTTGAAGCAAAATGTGATCAAAGTGACTGACTTTGAGCTCCTGTTTCTGGAGAACCACGTGGTGAAAACCAGCCCAAACTTTGCACACTTGTAGGGGAGACTCTTTAGCACCTATGGTGAAAATTTGGAGCCCCTATAACCTAAGGCCGACCTGTACTGACTCCCCAAAGATGGTACCCCTAGGACATCTAATTTTTACATTGGTGCCTATGTGAAAACTGGCCATGTTTGGGACCCGATAGCTCCCCCGTTTTAGGTCCTATGGGCCCCAAACTTTGCATGCATACTCCCAAGACCCTCGACTACATGGAGCCGAAAAAAGTGAATCAATACCATCTATGGTTCAGGAAATATGACCGTTTCAAGTTGAGCTCCAATTGAACCAACTTTTGAACTTTGAACTCCCATTACTGGGAAACCTTCCATACTGGTGCACCATCGAGCTGCGAGTGGATCCCCACCTCGGCACCCCCTCCCCCTGAGGGGGAGGGGGTGCCGAGGTGAGGGGGCATGCCAGATAGATCTCTGGTCAGCTTGAAGCAAAATGTGATCAAAGTGACTGACTTTGAGCTCCTGTTTCTGGAGAACCACGTGGTGAAAACCAGCCCAAACTTTGCACACTTGTAGGGGAGACTCTTTAGCACCTATGGTGCAAATTTGGAGCCCCTATAACCTAAGGCCGACCTGTACTGACTCCCCAAAGATGGTACCCCTAGGACATCTAATTTTTACATTGGTGCCTATGTGAAAACTGGCCATGTTTGGGACCCAATAGCTCCCCCGTTTTAGGTCCAAACTGCCCCAAACTTGGCATGCATACTCACAAGACCATGGGCTACGTGGGGCTGAAGAAAGTGAATCATTCCCATGTATGGTTCGGGAAATATGACCGTTTAAAGTTGAGCTCCAATTGAACCAACTTTGGAACTTTGAACTCCCATTACTGGGGAACCTTCCATACTGGTGCACCATCGAGCTGCGAGTGGACCCCCACCTCGGCACCCCCTCCCCCTAAGGGGGGAGGGGGTGCCGAGGTGAGGGGGCATGCCAGATAGATCTCTGGTCAGCTTGAAGCAAAATGTGATCAAAGTGACTGACTTTGAGCTCCTGTTTCTGGAGAACCACGTGGTGAAAACCAGCCCAAACTTTGCACACTTGTAGGGGAGACTCTTTAGCACCTATGGTGCAAATTTGGAGCCCCTATAACCTAAGACCGACCTGTACTGACTCCCCAAAGATGGTACCCCTAGGACATCTAATTTTTACATTGGTGCCTATGTGAAAACTGGCCATGTTTGGGACCCGATAGCTCCCCCGTTTTAGGTCCTATGGGCCCCAAACTTTGCATGCATACTCCCAAGACCCTCGACTACATGGAGCCGAAAAAAGTGAATCAATACCATCTATGGTTCAGGAAATATGACCGTTTCAAGTTGAGCTCCAATTGAACCAACTTTTGAACTTTGAACTCCCATTACTGGGGAACCTTCCATACTGGTGCACCATCGAGCTGCGAGTGGACCCCCACCTCGGCACCCCCTCCCCCTGAGGGGGGAGGGGGTGCCGAGGTGAGGGGGCATGCCAGATAGATCTCTGGTCAGCTTGAAGCAAAATGTGATCAAAGTGACTGACTTTGAGCTCCTGTTTCTGGAGAACCACGTGGTGAAAACCAGCCCAAACTTTGCACACTTGTAGGGGAGACTCTTTAGCACCTATGGTGAAAATTTGGAGCCCCTATAACCTAAGGCCGACCTGTACTGACTCCCCAAAGATGGTACCCCTAGGACATCTAATTTTTACATTGGTGCCTATGTGAAAACTGGCCATGTTTGGGACCCGATAGCTCCCCCGTTTTAGGTCCTATGGGCCCCAAACGTTGCATGCATACTCCCAAGACCCTCGACTACATGGAGCCGAAAAAAGTGAATCAATACCATCTATGGTTCAGGAAATATGACCGTTTCAAGTTGAGCTCCAATTGAACCAACTTTTGAACTTTGAACTCCCATTACTGGGAAACCTTCCATACTGGTGCACCATCGAGCTGCGAGTGGATCCCCACCTCGGCACCCCCTCCCCCTGAGGGGGGAGGGGGTGCCGAGGTGAGGGGGCATGCCAGATAGATCTCTGGTCAGCTTGAAGCAAAATGTGATCAAAGTGACTGACTTTGAGCTCCTGTTTCTGGAGAACCACGTGGTGAAAACCAGCCCAAACTTTGCACACTTGTAGGGGAGACTCTTTAGCACCTATGGTGCAAATTTGGAGCCCCTATAACCTAAGGCCGACCTGTACTGACTCCCCAAAGATGGTACCCCTAGGACATCTAATTTTTACATTGGTGCCTATGTGAAAACTGGCCATGTTTGGGACCCGATAGCTCCCCCGTTTTAGGTCCAAACTGCCCCAAACTTGGCATGCATACTCACAAGACCCTGGGCTACGTGGGGCTGAAGAAAGTGAATCATTCCCATGTATGGTTTGGGAAATATGACCGTTTAAAGTTGAGCTCCAATTGAACCAACTTTGGAACTTTGAACTCCCATTACTGGGGAACCTTCCATACTGGTGCACCATCGAGCTGCGAGTGGACCCCCACCTCGGCACCCCCTCCCCCTGAGGGGGCATGCCAGATAGATCTCTGGTCAGCTTGAAGCAAAATGTGATCAAAGTGACTGACTTTGAGCTCCTGTTTCTGGAGAACCACGTGGTGAAAACCAGCCCAAACTTTGCACACTTGTAGGGGAGACTCTTTAGCACCTATGGTGCAAATTTGGAGCCCCTATAACCTAAGGCCGACCTGTACTGACTCCCCAAAGATGGTACCCCTAGGACATCTAATTTTTACATTGGTGCCTATGTGAAAACTGGCCATGTTTGGGACCCGATAGCTCCCCCGTTTTAGGTCCAAACTGCCCCAAACTTGGCATGCATACTCACAAGACCATGGGCTACGTGGGGCTGAAGAAAGTGAATCATTCCCATGTATGGTTCGGGAAATATGACCGTTTAAAGTTGAGCTCCAATTGAACCAACTTTGGAACTTTGAACTCCCATTACTGGGGAACCTTCCATACTGGTGCACCATCGAGCTGCGAGTGGATCCCCACCTCGGCACCCCCTCCCCCTGAGGGGGGAGGGGGTGCCGAGGTGAGGGGGCATGCCAGATAGATCTCTGGTCAGCTTGAAGCAAAATGTGATCAAAGTGACTGACTTTGAGCTCCTGTTTCTGGAGAACCACGTGGTGAAAACCAGCCCAAACTTTGCACACTTGTAGGGGAGACTCTTTAGCACCTATGGTGCAAATTTGGAGCCCCTATAACCTAAGGCCGACCTGTACTGACTCCCCAAAGATGGTACCCCTAGGACATCTAATTTTTACATTGGTGCCTATGTGAAAACTGGCCATGTTTGGGACCCGATAGCTCCCCCGTTTTAGGTCCAAACTGCCCCAAACTTGGCATGCATACTCACAAGACCCTGGGCTACGTGGGGCTGAAGAAAGTGAATCATTCCCATGTATGGTTTGGGAAATATGACCGTTTAAAGTTGAGCTCCAATTGAACCAACTTTGGAACTTTGAACTCCCATTACTGGGGAACCTTCCATACTGGTGCACCATCGAGCTGCGAGTGGACCCCCACCTCGGCACCCCCTCCCCCTGAGGGGGCATGCCAGATAGATCTCTGGTCAGCTTGAAGCAAAATGTGATCAAAGTGACTGACTTTGAGCTCCTGTTTCTGGAGAACCACGTGGTGAAAACCAGCCCAAACTTTGCACACTTGTAGGGGAGACTCTTTAGCACCTATGGTGCAAATTTGGAGCCCCTATAACCTAAGGCCGACCTGTACTGACTCCCCAAAGATGGTACCCCTAGGACATCTAATTTTTACATTGGTGCCTATGTGAAAACTGGCCATGTTTGGGACCCGATAGCTCCCCCGTTTTAGGTCCAAACTGCCCCAAACTTGGCATGCATACTCACAAGACCCTGGGCTACGTGGGGCTGAAGAAAGTGAATCATTCCCATGTATGGTTCGGGAAATATGACCGTTTAAAGTTGAGCTCCAATTGAACCAACTTTGGAACTTTGAACTCCCATTACTGGGGAACCTTCCATACTGGTGCACCATCGAGCTGCGAGTGGATCCCCACCTCGGCACCCCCTCCCCCTGAGGGGGGAGGGGGTGCCGAGGTGAGGGGGCATGCCAGATAGATCTCTGGTCAGCTTGAAGCAAAATGTGATCAAAGTGACTGACTTTGAGCTCCTGTTTCTGGAGAACCACGTGGTGAAAACCAGCCCAAACTTTGCACACTTGTAGGGGAGACTCTTTAGCACCTATGGTGCAAATTTGGAGCCCCTATAACCTAAGGCCGACCTGTACTGACTCCCCAAAGATGGTACCCCTAGGACATCTAATTTTTACATTGGTGCCTATGTGAAAACTGGCCATGTTTGGGACCCGATAGCTCCCCCGTTTTAGGTCCTATGGGCCCCAAACTTTGCATGCATACTCCCAAGACCCTCGACTACATGGAGCCGAAAAAAGTGAATCAATACCATCTATGGTTCAGGAAATATGACCGTTTCAAGTTGAGCTCCAATTGAACCAACTTTTGAACTTTGAACTCCCATTACTGGGGAACCTTCCATACTGGTGCACCATCGAGCTGCGAGTGGACCCCCACCTCGGCACCCCCTCCCCCTGAGGGGGGAGGGGGTGCCGAGGTGAGGGGGCATGCCAGATAGATCTCTGGTCAGCTTGAAGCAAAATGTGATCAAAATGACTGACTTTGAGCTCCTGTTTCTGGAGAACCACGTGGTGAAAACCAGCCCAAACTTTGCACACTTGTAGGGGAGACTCTTTAGCACCTATGGTGCAAATTTGGAGCCCCTATAACCTAAGGCCGACCTGTACTGACTCCCAAAGATGGTACCCCTAGGACATCTAATTTTTACATTGGTGCCTATGTGAAAACTGGCCATGTTTGGGACCCGATAGCTCCCCCGTTTTAGGTCCAAACTGCCCCAAACTTGACATGCATACTCACAAGACCCTGGGCTACGTGGGGCTGAAGAAAGTGAATCATTCCCATGTATGGTTCGGGAAATATGACCGTTTAAAGTTGAGCTCCAATTGAACCAACTTTGGAACTTTGAACTCCCATTACTGGGGAACCTTCCATACTGGTGCACCATCGAGCTGCGAGTGGATCCCCACCTCGGCACCCCCTCCCCCTGAGGGGGGAGGGGGTGCCGAGGTGAGGGGGCATGCCAGATAGATCTCTGGTCAGCTTGAAGCAAAATGTGATCAAAGTGACTGACTTTGAGCTCCTGTTTCTGGAGAACCACGTGGTGAAAACCAGCCCAAACTTTGCACACTTGTAGGGGAGACTCTTTAGCACCTATGGTGCAAATTTGGAGCCCCTATAACCTAAGGCCGACCTGTACTGACTCCCCAAAGATGGTACCCCTAGGACATCTAATTTTTACATTGGTGCCTATGTGAAAACTGGCCATGTTTGGGACCCGATAGCTCCCCCGTTTTAGGTCCTATGGGCCCCAAACTTTGCATGCATACTCCCAAGACCCTCGACTACATGGAGCCGAAAAAAGTGAATCAATACCATCTATGGTTCAGGAAATATGACCGTTTCAAGTTGAGCTCCAATTGAACCAACTTTTGAACTTTGAACTCCCATTACTGGGGAACCTTCCATACTGGTGCACCATCGAGCTGCGAGTGGACCCCCACCTCGGCACCCCCTCCCCCTGAGGGGGGAGGGGGTGCCGAGGTGAGGGGGCATGCCAGATAGATCTCTGGTCAGCTTGAAGCAAAATGTGATCAAAGTGACTGACTTTGAGCTCCTGTTTCTGGAGAACCACGTGGTGAAAACCAGCCCAAACTTTGCACACTTGTAGGGGAGACTCTTTAGCACCTATGGTGCAAATTTGGAGCCCCTATAACCTAAGGCCGACCTGTACTGACTCCCAAAGATGGTACCCCTAGGACATCTAATTTTTACATTGATGCCTATGTGAAAACTGGCCATGTTTGGGACCCGATAGCTCCCCCGTTTTAGGTCCTATGGGCCCCAAACTTTGCATGCATACTCCCAAGACCCTCGACTACATGGAGCCGAAAAAAGTGAATCAATACCATCTATGGTTCAGGAAATATGACCGTTTCAAGTTGAGCTCCAATTGAACCAACTTTTGAACTTTGAACTCCCATTACTGGGGAACCTTCCATACTGGTGCACCATCGAGCTGCGAGTGGATCCCCACCTCGGCACCCCCTCCCCCTGAGGGGGGAGGGGGTGCCGAGGTGAGGGGGCATGCCAGATAGATCTCTGGTCAGCTTGAAGCAAAATGTGATCAAAGTGACTGACTTTGAGCTCCTGTTTCTGGAGAACCACGTGGTGAAAACCAGCCCAAACTTTGCACACTTATAGGGGAGACTCTTTAGCACCTATGGTGCAAATTTGGAGCCCCTATAACCTAAGGCCGACCTGTACTGACTCCCCAAAGATGGTACCCCTAGGACATCTAATTTTTACATTGGTGCCTATGTGAAAACTGGCCATGTTTGGGACCCGATAGCTCCCCCGTTTTAGGTCCTATGGGCCCCAAACTTTGCATGCATACTCCCAAGACCCTCGACTACATGGAGCCGAAAAAAGTGAATCAATACCATCTATGGTTCAGGAAATATGACCGTTTCAAGTTGAGCTCCAATTGAACCAACTTTTGAACTTTGAACTCCCATTACTGGGAAACCTTCCATACTGGTGCACCATCGAGCTGCGAGTGGACCCCCACCTCGGCACCCCCTCCACCTGAGGGGGGGGGGGGGGTGCCGAGGTGAGGGGGCATGCCAGATAGATCTCTGGTCAGCTTGAAGCAAAATGTGATCAAAGTGACTGACTTTGAGCTCCTGTTTCTGGAGAACCACGTGGTGAAAACCAGCCCAAACTTTGCACACTTGTAGGGGAGACTCTTTAGCACCTATGGTGCAAATTTGGAGCCCCTATAACCTAAGGCCGACCTGTACTGACTCCCCAAAGATGGTACCCCTAGGACATTAAATTTTTACATTGGTGCCTATGTGAAAACTGGCCATGTTTGGGACCCGATAGCTCCCCCGTTTTAGGTTCTATGGGCCCCAAACTTTGCATGCATACTCCCAAGACCCTCGACTACATGGAACCAAAAAAAGTGAATCAATACCATCTATGGTTCAGGAAATATGACCGTTTCAAGTTGAGCTCCAATTGAACCAACTTTTGAACTTTGAACTCCCATTACTGGGAAACCTTCCATACTGGTGCACCATCGAGCTGCGAGTGGACCCCCACCTCGGCACCCCCTCCCCCTGAGGGGGGAGGGGGTGCCGAGGTGAGGGGGCATGCCAGATAGATCTCTGGTCAGCTTGAAGCAAAATGTGATCAAAGTGACTGACTTTGAGCTCCTGTTTCTGGAGAACCACGTGGTGAAAACCAGCCCAAACTTTGCACACTTGTAGGGGAGACTCTTTAGCACCTATGGTGCAAATTTGGAGCCCCTATAACCTAAGGCCGACCTGTACTGACTCCCCAAAGATGGTACCCCTAGGACATCTAATTTTTACATTGGTGCCTATGTGAAAACTGGCCATGTTTGGGACCCGATAGCTCCCCCGTTTTAGGTCCAAACTGCCCCAAACTTGGCATGCATACTCACAAGACCCTGGGCTACGTGGGGCTGAAGAAAGTGAATCATTCCCATGTATGGTTCGGGAAATATGACCGTTTAAAGTTGAGCTCCAATTGAACCAACTTTGGAACTTTGAACTCCCATTACTGGGGAACCTTCCATACTGGTGCACCATCGAGCTGCGAGTGGATCCCCACCTCGGCACCCCCTCCCCCTGAGGGGGGAGGGGGTGCCGAGGTGAGGGGGCATGCCAGATAGATCTCTGGTCAGCTTGAAGCAAAATGTGATCAAAGTGACTGACTTTGAGCTCCTGTTTCTGGAGAACCACGTGGTGAAAACCAGCCCAAACTTTGCACACTTGTAGGGGAGACTCTTTAGCACCTATGGTGCAAATTTGGAGCCCCTATAACCTAAGGCCGACCTGTACTGACTCCCCAAAGATGGTACCCCTAGGACATCTAATTTTTACATTGGTGCCTATGTGAAAACTGGCCATGTTTGGGACCCGATAGCTCCCCCGTTTTAGGTCCTATGGGCCCCAAACTTTGCATGCATACTCCCAAGACCCTCGACTACATGGAGCCGAAAAAAGTGAATCAATACCATCTATGGTTCAGGAAATATGACCGTTTCAAGTTGAGCTCCAATTGAACCAACTTTTGAACTTTGAACTCCCATTACTGGGGAACCTTCCATACTGGTGCACCATCGAGCTGCGAGTGGACCCCCACCTCGGCACCCCCTCCCCCTGAGGGGGGAGGGGGTGCCGAGGTGAGGGGGCATGCCAGATAGATCTCTGGTCAGCTTGAAGCAAAATGTGATCAAAGTGACTGACTTTGAGCTCCTGTTTCTGGAGAACCACGTGGTGAAAACCAGCCCAAACTTTGCACACTTGTAGGGGAGACTCTTTAGCACCTATGGTGCAAATTTGGAGCCCCTATAACCTAAGGCCGACCTGTACTGACTCCCCAAAGATGGTACCCCTAGGACATCTAATTTTTACATTGGTGCCTATGTGAAAACTGGCCATGTTTGGGACCCGATAGCTCCCCCGTTTTAGGTCCAAACTGCCCCAAACTTGGCATGCATACTCACAAGACCCTGGGCTACGTGGGGCTGAAGAAAGTGAATCATTCCCATGTATGGTTCGGGAAATATGACCGTTTAAAGTTGAGCTCCAATTGAACCAACTTTGGAACTTTGAACTCCCATTACTGGGGAACCTTCCATACTGGTGCACCATCGAGCTGCGAGTGGATCCCCACCTCGGCACCCCCTCCCCCTGAGGGGGGAGGGGGTGCCGAGGTGAGGGGGCATGCCAGATAGATCTCTGGTCAGCTTGAAGCAAAATGTGATCAAAGTGACTGACTTTGAGCTCCTGTTTCTGGAGAACCACGTGGTGAAAACCAGCCCAAACTTTGCACACTTGTAGGGGAGACTCTTTAGCACCTATGGTGCAAATTTGGAGCCCCTATAACCTAAGGCCGACCTGTACTGACTCCCCAAAGATGGTACCCCTAGGACATCTAATTTTTACATTGGTGCCTATGTGAAAACTGGCCATGTTTGGGACCCGATAGCTCCCCCGTTTTAGGTCCTATGGGCCCCAAACTTTGCATGCATACTCCCAAGACCCTCGACTACATGGAGCCGAAAAAAGTGAATCAATACCATCTATGGTTCAGGAAATATGACCGTTTCAAGTTGAGCTCCAATTGAACCAACTTTTGAACTTTGAACTCCCATTACTGGGGAACCTTCCATACTGGTGCACCATCGAGCTGCGAGTGGACCCCCACCTCGGCACCCCCTCCCCCTGAGGGGGGAGGGGGTGCCGAGGTGAGGGGGCATGCCAGATAGATCTCTGGTCAGCTTGAAGCAAAATGTGATCAAAGTGACTGACTTTGAGCTCCTGTTTCTGGAGAACCACGTGGTGAAAACCAGCCCAAACTTTGCACACTTGTAGGGGAGACTCTTTAGCACCTATGGTGCAAATTTGGAGCCCCTATAACCTAAGGCCGACCTGTACTGACTCCCCAAAGATGGTACCCCTAGGACATCTAATTTTTACATTGGTGCCTATGTGAAAACTGGCCATGTTTGGGACCCGATAGCTCCCCCGTTTTAGGTCCTATAGGCCCCAAACTTTGCATGCATACTCCCAAGACCCTCGACTACATGGAGCCGAAAAAAGTGAATCAATACCATCTATGGTTCAGGAAATATGACCGTTTCAAGTTGAGCTCCAATTGAACCAACTTTTGAACTTTGAACTCCCATTACTGGGAAACCTTCCATACTGGTGCACCATCGAGCTGCGAGTGGATCCCCACCTCGGCACCCCCTCCCCCTGAGGGGGAGGGGGTGCCGAGGTGAGGGGGCATGCCAGATAGATCTCTGGTCAGCTTGAAGCAAAATGTGATCAAAGTGACTGACTTTGAGCTCCTGTTTCTGGAGAACCACGTGGTGAAAACCAGCCCAAACTTTGCACACTTGTAGGGGAGACTCTTTAGCACCTATGGTGCAAATTTGGAGCCCCTATAACCTAAGGCCGACCTGTACTGACTCCCCAAAGATGGTACCCCTAGGACATCTAATTTTTACATTGGTGCCTATGTGAAAACTGGCCATGTTTGGGACCCGATAGCTCCCCCGTTTTAGGTCCAAACTGCCCCAAACTTGGCATGCATACTCACAAGACCATGGGCTATGTGGGGCTGAAGAAAGTGAATCATTCCCATGTATGGTTCGGGAAATATGACCGTTTAAAGTTGAGCTCCAATTGAACCAACTTTGGAACTTTGAACTCCCATTACTGGGGAACCTTCCATACTGGTGCACCATCGAGCTGCGAGTGGATCCCCACCTCGGCACCCCCTCCCCCTGAGGGGGGAGGGGGTGCCGAGGTGAGGGGGCATGCCAGATAGATCTCTGGTCAGCTTGAAGCAAAATGTGATCAAAGTGACTGACTTTGAGCTCCTGTTTCTGGAGAACCACGTGGTGAAAACCGGCCCAAACTTTGCACACTTGTAGGGGAGACTCTTTAGCACCTATGGTGCAAATTTGGAGCCCCTATAACCTAAGGCCGACCTGTACTGACTCCCCAAAAATGGTACCCCTAGGACATCTAATTTTTACATTGGTGCCTATGTGAAAACTGGCCATGTTTGGGACCCGATAGCTCCCCCGTTTTAGGTCCTATGGGCCCCAAACTTTGCATGCATACTCCCAAGACCCTCGACTACATGGAGCCGAAAAAAGTGAATCAATACCATCTATGGTTCAGGAAATATGACCGTTTCAAGTTGAGCTCCAATTGAACCAACTTTTGAACTTTGAACTCCCATTACTGGGAAACCTTCCATACTGGTGCACCATCGAGCTGCGAGTGGACCCCCACCTCGGCACCCCCTCCCCCTGAGGGGGGAGGGGGTGCCGAGGTGAGGGGGCATGCCAGATAGATCTCTGGTCAGCTTGAAGCAAAATGTGATCAAAGTGACTGACTTTGAGCTCCTGTTTCTGGAGAACCACGTGGTGAAAACCAGCCCAAACTTTGCACACTTGTAGGGGAGACTCTTTAGCACCTATGGTGCAAATTTGGAGCCCCTATAACCTAAGGCCGACCTGTACTGACTCCCCAAAGATGGTACCCCTAGGACATCTAATTTTTACATTGGTGCCTATGTGAAAACTGGCCATGTTTGGGACCCGATAGCTCCCCCGTTTTAGGTCCTATGGGCCCCAAACTTTGCATGCATACTCCCAAGACCCTCGACTACATGGAGCCGAAAAAAGTGAATCAATACCATCTATGGTTCAGGAAATATGACCGTTTCAAGTTGAGCTCCAATTGAACCAACTTTTGAACTTTGAACTCCCATTACTGGGGAACCTTCCATACTGGTGCACCATCGAGCTGCGAGTGGACCCCCACCTCGGCACCCCCTCCCCCTGAGGGGGGAGGGGGTGCCGAGGTGAGGGGGCATGCCAGATAGATCTCTGGTCAGCTTGAAGCAAAATATGATCAAAGTGACTGACTTTGAGCTCCTGTTTCTGGAGAACCACGTGGTGAAAACCAGCCCAAACTTTGCACACTTGTAGGGGAGACTCTTTAGCACCTATGGTGCAAATTTGGAGCCCCTATAACCTAAGGCCGACCTGTACTGACTCCCCAAAGATGGTACCCCTAGGACATCTAATTTTTACATTGGTGCCTATGTGAAAACTGGCCATGTTTGGGACCCGATAGCTCCCCCGTTTTAGGTCCTATGGGCCCCAAACTTTGCATGCATACTCCCAAGACCCTCGACTACATGGAGCCGAAAAAAGTGAATCAATACCATCTATGGTTCAGGAAATATGACCGTTTCAAGTTGAGCTCCAATTGAACCAACTTTTGAACTTTGAACTCCCATTACTGGGGAACCTTCCATACTGGTGCACCATCGAGCTGCGAGTGGACCCCCACCTCGGCACCCCCTCCCCCTGAGGGGGGAGGGGGTGCCGAGGTGAGGGGGCATGCCAGATAGATCTCTGGTCAGCTTGAAGCAAAATGTGATCAAAGTGACTGACTTTGAGCTCCTGTTTCTGGAGAACCACGTGGTGAAAACCAGCCCAAACTTTGCACACTTGTAGGGGAGACTCTTTAGCACCTATGGTGCAAATTTGGAGCCCCTATAACCTAAGGCCGACCTGTACTGACTCCCCAAAGATGGTACCCCTAGGACATCTAATTTTTACATTGGTGCCTATGTGAAAACTGGCCATGTTTGGGACCCGATAGCTCCCCCGTTTTAGGTCCAAACTGCCCCAAACTTGGCATGCATACTCACAAGACCCTGGGCTACGTGGGGCTGAAGAAAGTGAATCATTCCCATGTATGGTTCGGGAAATATGACCGTTTAAAGTTGAGCTCCAATTGAACCAACTTTGGAACTTTGAACTCCCATTACTGGGGAACCTTCCATACTGGTGCACCATCGAGCTGCGAGTGGACCCCCACCTCGGCACCCCCTCCCCCTGAGGGGGCATGCCAGATAGATCTCTGGTCAGCTTGAAGCAAAATGTGATCAAAGTGACTGACTTTGAGCTCCTGTTTCTGGAGAACCACGTGGTGAAAACCAGCCCAAACTTTGCACACTTGTAGGGGAGACTCTTTAGCACCTATGGTGCAAATTTGGAGCCCCTATAACCTAAGGCCGACCTGTACTGACTCCCCAAAGATGGTACCCCTAGGACATCTAATTTTTACATTGGTGCCTATGTGAAAACTGGCCATGTTTGGGACCCGATAGCTCCCCCGTTTTAGGTCCAAACTGCCCCAAACTTGGCATGCATACTCACAAGACCCTGGGCTACGTGGGGCTGAAGAAAGTGAATCATTCCCATGTATGGTTCGGGAAATATGACCGTTTAAAGTTGAGCTCCAATTGAACCAACTTTGGAACTTTGAACTCCCATTACTGGGGAACCTTCCATACTGGTGCACCATCGAGCTGCGAGTGGATCCCCACCTCGGCACCCCCTCCCCCTGAGGGGGGAGGGGGTGACGAGGTGAGGGGGCATGCCAGATAGATCTCTGGTCAGCTTGAAGCAAAATGTGATCAAAGTGACTGACTTTGAGCTCCTGTTTCTGGAGAACCACGTGGTGAAAACCAGCCCAAACTTTGCACACTTGTAGGGGAGACTCTTTAGCACCTATGGTGCAAATTTGGAGCCCCTATAACCTAAGGCCGACCTGTACTGACTCCCCAAAGATGGTACCCCTAGGACATCTAATTTTTACATTGGTGCCTATGTGAAAACTGGCCATGTTTGGGACCCGATAGCTCCCCCGTTTTAGGTCCTATGGGCCCCAAACTTTGCATGCATACTCCCAAGACCCTCGACTACATGGAGCCGAAAAAAGTGAATCAATACCATCTATGGTTCAGGAAATATGACCGTTTCAAGTTGAGCTCCAATTGAACCAACTTTTGAACTTTGAACTCCCATTACTGGGGAACCTTCCATACTGGTGCACCATCGAGCTGCGAGTGGACCCCCACCTCGGCACCCCCTCCCCCTGAGGGGGGAGGGGGTGCCGAGGTGAGGGGGCATGCCAGATAGATCTCTGGTCAGCTTGAAGCAAAATGTGATCAAAATGACTGACTTTGAGCTCCTGTTTCTGGAGAACCACGTGGTGAAAACCAGCCCAAACTTTGCACACTTGTAGGGGAGACTCTTTAGCACCTATGGTGCAAATTTGGAGCCCCTATAACCTAAGGCCGACCTGTACTGACTCCCAAAGATGGTACCCCTAGGACATCTAATTTTTACATTGGTGCCTATGTGAAAACTGGCCATGTTTGGGACCCGATAGCTCCCCCGTTTTAGGTCCAAACTGCCCCAAACTTGACATGCATACTCACAAGACCCTGGGCTACGTGGGGCTGAAGAAAGTGAATCATTCCCATGTATGGTTCGGGAAATATGACCGTTTAAAGTTGAGCTCCAATTGAACCAACTTTGGAACTTTGAACTCCCATTACTGGGGAACCTTCCATACTGGTGCACCATCGAGCTGCGAGTGGATCCCCACCTCGGCACCCCCTCCCCCTGAGGGGGGAGGGGGTGCCGAGGTGAGGGGGCATGCCAGATAGATCTCTGGTCAGCTTGAAGCAAAATGTGATCAAAGTGACTGACTTTGAGCTCCTGTTTCTGGAGAACCACGTGGTGAAAACCAGCCCAAACTTTGCACACTTGTAGGGGAGACTCTTTAGCACCTATGGTGCAAATTTGGAGCCCCTATAACCTAAGGCCGACCTGTACTGACTCCCAAAGATGGTACCCCTAGGACATCTAATTTTTACATTGATGCCTATGTGAAAACTGGCCATGTTTGGGACCCGATAGCTCCCCCGTTTTAGGTCCTATGGGCCCCAAACTTTGCATGCATACTCCCAAGACCCTCGACTACATGGAGCCGAAAAAAGTGAATCAATACCATCTATGGTTCAGGAAATATGACCGTTTCAAGTTGAGCTCCAATTGAACCAACTTTTGAACTTTGAACTCCCATTACTGGGGAACCTTCCATACTGGTGCACCATCGAGCTGCGAGTGGATCCCCACCTCGGCACCCCCTCCCCCTGAGGGGGGAGGGGGTGCCGAGGTGAGGGGGCATGCCAGATAGATCTCTGGTCAGCTTGAAGCAAAATGTGATCAAAGTGACTGACTTTGAGCTCCTGTTTCTGGAGAACCACGTGGTGAAAACCAGCCCAAACTTTGCACACTTATAGGGGAGACTCTTTAGCACCTATGGTGCAAATTTGGAGCCCCTATAACCTAAGGCCGACCTGTACTGACTCCCCAAAGATGGTACCCCTAGGACATCTAATTTTTACATTGGTGCCTATGTGAAAACTGGCCATGTTTGGGACCCGATAGCTCCCCCGTTTTAGGTCCAAACTGCCCCAAACTTTGCATGTATACTCCCAAGACCCTCGACTACATGGAGCCGAAAAAAGTGAATCAATACCATCTATGGTTCAGGAAATATGACCGTTTCAAGTTGAGCTCCAATTGAACCAACTTTTGAACTTTGAACTCCCATTACTGGGGAACCTTCCATACTGGTGCACCATCGAGCTGCGAGTGGACCCCCACCTCGGCACCCCCTCCCCCTGAGGGGGGAGGGGTGCCGAGGTGAGGGGGCATGCCAGATAGATCTCTGGTCAGCTTGAAGCAAAATGTGATCAAAGTGACTGACTTTGAGCTCCTGTTTCTGGAGAACCACGTGGTGAAAACCAGCCCAAACTTTGCACACTTGTAGGGGAGACTCTTTAGCACCTATGGTGCAAATTTGGAGCCCCTATAACCTAAGGCCGACCTGTACTGACTCCCCAAAGATGGTACCCCTAGGACATTAAATTTTTACATTGGTGCCTATGTGAAAACTGGCCATGTTTGGGACCCGATAGCTCCCCCGTTTTAGGTTCTATGGGCCCCAAACTTTGCATGCATACTCCCAAGACCCTCGACTACATGGAACCAAAAAAAGTGAATCAATACCATCTATGGTTCAGGAAATATGACCGTTTCAAGTTGAGCTCCAATTGAACCAACTTTTGAACTTTGAACTCCCATTACTGGGAAACCTTCCATACTGGTGCACCATCGAGCTGCGAGTGGACCCCCACCTCGGCACCCCCTCCCCCTGAGGGGGGAGGGGGTGCCGAGGTGAGGGGGCATGCCAGATAGATCTCTGGTCAGCTTGAAGCAAAATGTGATCAAAGTGACTGACTTTGAGCTCCTGTTTCTGGAGAACCACGTGGTGAAAACCAGCCCAAACTTTGCACACTTGTAGGGGAGACTCTTTAGCACCTATGGTGCAAATTTGGAGCCCCTATAACCTAAGGCCGACCTGTACTGACTCCCCAAAGATGGTACCCCTAGGACATCTAATTTTTACATTGGTGCCTATGTGAAAACTGGCCATGTTTGGGACCCGATAGCTCCCCCGTTTTAGGTCCAAACTGCCCCAAACTTGGCATGCATACTCACAAGACCCTGGGCTACGTGGGGCTGAAGAAAGTGAATCATTCCCATGTATGGTTCGGGAAATATGACCGTTTAAAGTTGAGCTCCAATTGAACCAACTTTGGAACTTTGAACTCCCATTACTGGGGAACCTTCCATACTGGTGCACCATCGAGCTGCGAGTGGATCCCCACCTCGGCACCCCCTCCCCCTGAGGGGGGAGGGGGTGCCGAGGTGAGGGGGCATGCCAGATAGATCTCTGGTCAGCTTGAAGCAAAATGTGATCAAAGTGACTGACTTTGAGCTCCTGTTTCTGGAGAACCACGTGGTGAAAACCAGCCCAAACTTTGCACACTTGTAGGGGAGACTCTTTAGCACCTATGGTGCAAATTTGGAGCCCCTATAACCTAAGGCCGACCTGTACTGACTCCCCAAAGATGGTACCCCTAGGACATCTAATTTTTACATTGGTGCCTATGTGAAAACTGGCCATGTTTGGGACCCGATAGCTCCCCCGTTTTAGGTCCTATGGGCCCCAAACTTTGCATGCATACTCCCAAGACCCTCGACTACATGGAGCCGAAAAAAGTGAATCAATACCATCTATGGTTCAGGAAATATGACCGTTTCAAGTTGAGCTCCAATTGAACCAACTTTTGAACTTTGAACTCCCATTACTGGGGAACCTTCCATACTGGTGCACCATCGAGCTGCGAGTGGACCCCCACCTCGGCACCCCCTCCCCCTGAGGGGGGAGGGGGTGCCGAGGTGAGGGGGCATGCCAGATAGATCTCTGGTCAGCTTGAAGCAAAATGTGATCAAAGTGACTGACTTTGAGCTCCTGTTTCTGGAGAACCACGTGGTGAAAACCAGCCCAAACTTTGCACACTTGTAGGGGAGACTCTTTAGCACCTATGGTGCAAATTTGGAGCCCCTATAACCTAAGGCCGACCTGTACTGACTCCCAAAGATGGTACCCCTAGGACATCTAATTTTTACATTGGTGCCTATGTGAAAACTGGCCATGTTTGGGACCCGATAGCTCCCCCGTTTTAGGTCCAAACTGCCCCAAACTTGGCATGCATACTCACAAGACCCTGGGCTACGTGGGGCTGAAGAAAGTGAATCATTCCCATGTATGGTTCGGGAAATATGACCGTTTAAAGTTGAGCTCCAATTGAACCAACTTTGGAACTTTGAACTCCCATTACTGGGGAACCTTCCATACTGGTGCACCATCGAGCTGCGAGTGGATCCCCACCTCGGCACCCCCTCCCCCTGAGGGGGGAGGGGGTGCCGAGGTGAGGGGGCATGCCAGATAGATCTCTGGTCAGCTTGAAGCAAAATGTGATCAAAGTGACTGACTTTGAGCTCCTGTTTCTGGAGAACCACGTGGTGAAAACCAGCCCAAACTTTGCACACTTGTAGGGGAGACTCTTTAGCACCTATGGTGCAAATTTGGAGCCCCTATAACCTAAGGCCGACCTGTACTGACTCCCCAAAGATGGTACCCCTAGGACATCTAATTTTTACATTGGTGCCTATGTGAAAACTGGCCATGTTTGGGACCCGATAGCTCCCCCGTTTTAGGTCCTATGGGCCCCAAACTTTGCATGCATACTCCCAAGACCCTCGACTACATGGAGCCGAAAAAAGTGAATCAATACCATCTATGGTTCAGGAAATATGACCGTTTCAAGTTGAGCTCCAATTGAACCAACTTTTGAACTTTGAACTCCCATTACTGGGGAACCTTCCATACTGGTGCACCATCGAGCTGCGAGTGGACCCCCACCTCGGCACCCCCTCCCCCTGAGGGGGGAGGGGGTGCCGAGGTGAGGGGGCATGCCAGATAGATCTCTGGTCAGCTTGAAGCAAAATGTGATCAAAGTGACTGACTTTGAGCTCCTGTTTCTGGAGAACCACGTGGTGAAAACCAGCCCAAACTTTGCACACTTATAGGGGAGACTCTTTAGCACCTATGGTGCAAATTTGGAGCCCCTATAACCTAAGGCCGACCTGTACTGACTCCCCAAAGATGGTACCCCTAGGACATCTAATTTTTACATTGGTGCCTATGTGAAAACTGGCCATGTTTGGGACCCGATAGCTCCCCCGTTTTAGGTCCAAACTGCCCCAAACTTTGCATGTATACTCCCAAGACCCTCGACTACATGGAGCCGAAAAAAGTGAATCAATACCATCTATTGTTCAGGAAATATGACCGTTTCAAGTTGAGCTCCAATTGAACCAACTTTTTGAACTTTGAACTCCCATTACTGGGAAACCTTCCATACTGGTGCACCATCGAGCTGCGAGTGGACCCCCACCTCGGCACCCCCTCCACCTGAGGGGGGGGGGGGGTGCCGAGGTGAGGGGGCATGCCAGATAGATCTCTGGTCAGCTTGAAGCAAAATGTGATCAAAGTGACTGACTTTGAGCTCCTGTTTCTGGAGAACCACGTGGTGAAAACCAGCCCAAACTTTGCACACTTGTAGGGGAGACTCTTTAGCACCTATGGTGCAAATTTGGAGCCCCTATAACCTAAGGCCGACCTGTACTGACTCCCCAAAGATGGTACCCCTAGGACATCAAATTTTTACATTGGTGCCTATGTGAAAACTGGCCATGTTTGGGACCCGATAGCTCCCCCGTTTTAGGTTCTATGGGCCCCAAACTTTGCATGCATACTCCCAAGACCCTCGACTACATGGAACCAAAAAAAGTGAATCAATACCATCTATGGTTCAGGAAATATGACCGTTTCAAGTTGAGCTCCAATTGAACCAACTTTTGAACTTTGAACTCCCATTACTGGGAAACCTTCCATACTGGTGCACCATCGAGCTGCGAGTGGACCCCCACCTCGGCACCCCCTCCCCCTGAGGGGGGAGGGGGTGCCGAGGTGAGGGGGCATGCCAGATAGATCTCTGGTCAGCTTGAAGCAAAATGTGATCAAAGTGACTGACTTTGAGCTCCTGTTTCTGGAGAACCACGTGGTGAAAACCAGCCCAAACTTTGCACACTTGTAGGGGAGACTCTTTAGCACCTATGGTGCAAATTTGGAGCCCCTATAACCTAAGGCCGACCTGTACTGACTCCCCAAAGATGGTACCCCTAGGACATCTAATTTTTACATTGGTGCCTATGTGAAAACTGGCCATGTTTGGGACCCGATAGCTCCCCCGTTTTAGGTCCTATGGGTCCCAAACTTTGCATGCATACTCCCAAGACCCTCGACTACATGGAGCCGAAAAAAGTGAATCAATACCATCTATGGTTCAGGAAATATGACCGTTTCAAGTTGAGCTCCAATTGAACCAACTTTTGAACTTTGAACTCCCATTACTGGGGAACCTTCCATACTGGTGCACCATCGAGCTGCGAGTGGACCCCCACCTCGGCACCCCCTCCCCCTGAGGTGAGGGGGCATGCCAGATAGATCTCTGGTCAGCTTGAAGCAAAATGTGATCAAAGTGACTGACTTTGAGCTCCTGTTTCTGGAGAACCACGTGGTGAAAACCAGCCCAAACTTTGCACACTTGTAGGGGAGACTCTTTAGCACCTATGGTGCAAATTTGGAGCCCCTATAACCTAAGGCCGACCTGTACTGACTCCCCAAAGATGGTACCCCTAGGACATCTAATTTTTACATTGATGCCTATGTGAAAACTGGCCATGTTTGGGACCCGATAGCTCCCCCGTTTTAGGTCCTATGGGCCCCAAACTTTGCATGCATACTCCCAAGACCCTCGACTACATGGAGCCGAAAAAAGTGAATCAATACCATCTATGGTTCAGGAAATATGACCGTTTCAAGTTGAGCTCCAATTGAACCAACTTTTGAACTTTGAACTCCCATTACTGGGAAACCTTCCATACTGGTGCACCATCGAGCTGCGAGTGGACCCCCACCTCGGCACCCCCTCCCCCTGAGGGGGGAGGGGGTGCCGAGGTGAGGGGGCATGCCAGATAGATCTCTGGTCAGCTTGAAGCAAAATATGATCAAAGTGACTGACTTTGAGCTCCTGTTTCTGGAGAACCACGTGGTGAAAACCAGCCCAAACTTTGCACACTTGTAGGGGAGACTCTTTAGCACCTATGGTGCAAATTTGGAGCCCCTATAACCTAAGGCCGACCTGTACTGACTCCCCAAAGATGGTACCCCTAGGACATCTAATTTTTACATTGGTGCCTATGTGAAAACTGGCCATGTTTGGGACCCGATAGCTCCCCCGTTTTAGGTCCTATGGGCCCCAAACTTTGCATGCATACTCCCAAGACCCTCGACTACATGGAGCCGAAAAAAGTGAATCAATACCATCTATGGTTCAGGAAATATGACCGTTTCAAGTTGAGCTCCAATTGAACCAACTTTTGAACTTTGAACTCCCATTACTGGGGAACCTTCCATACTGGTGCACCATCGAGCTGCGAGTGGACCCCCACCTCGGCACCCCCTCCCCCTGAGGGGGGAGGGGGTGCCGAGGTGAGGGGGCATGCCAGATAGATCTCTGGTCAGCTTGAAGCAAAATGTGATCAAAGTGACTGACTTTGAGCTCCTGTTTCTGGAGAACCACGTGGTGAAAACCAGCCCAAACTTTGCACACTTGTAGGGGAGACTCTTTAGCACCTATGGTGCAAATTTGGAGCCCCTATAACCTAAGGCCGACCTGTACTGACTCCCCAAAGATGGTACCCCTAGGACATCTAATTTTTACATTGGTGCCTATGTGAAAACTGGCCATGTTTGGGACCCGATAGCTCCCCCGTTTTAGGTCCTATGGGCCCCAAACTTTGCATGCATACTCCCAAGACCCTCGACTACATGGAGCCGAAAAAAGTGAATCAATACCATCTATGGTTCAGGAAATATGACCGTTTCAAGTTGAGCTCCAAGTGAACCAACTTTTGAACTTTGAACTCCCATTACTGGGGAACCTTCCATACTGGTGCACCATCGAGCTGCGAGTGGACCCCCACCTCGGCACCCCCTCCCCCTGAGGGGGGAGGGGGTGCTGAGGTGAGGGGGCATGCCAGATAGATCTCTGGTCAGCTTGAAGCAAAATGTGATCAAAGTGACTGACTTTGAGCTCCTGTTTCTGGAGAACCACGTGGTGAAAACCAGCCCAAACCTTGCACACTTGTAGGGGAGACTCTTTAGCACCTATGGTGCAAATTTGGAGCCCCTATAACCTAAGGCCGACCTGTACTGACTCCCCAAAGATGGTACCCCTAGGACATCTAATTTTTACATTGGTGCCTATGTGAAAACTGGCCATGTTTGGGACCCGATAGCTCCCCCGTTTTAGGTCCTATGGGCCCCAAACTTTGCATGCATACTCCCAAGACCCTCGACTACATGGAGCCAAAAAAAGTGAATCAATACCATCTATGGTTCAGGAAATATGACCGTTTCAAGTTGAGCTCCAATTGAACCAACTTTTGAACTTTGAACTCCCATTACTGGGGAACCTTCCATACTGGTGCACCATCGAGCTGCGAGTGGACCCCCACCTCGGCACCCCCTCCCCCTGAGGGGGGAGGGGGTGCCGAGGTGAGGGGGCATGCCAGATAGATCTCTGGTCAGCTTGAAGCAAAATGTGATCAAAGTGACTGACTTTGAGCTCCTGTTTCTGGAGAACCACGTGGTGAAAACCAGCCCAAACTTTGCACACTTGTAGGGGAGACTCTTTAGCACCTATGGTGCAAATTTGGAGCCCCTATAACCTAAGGCCGACCTGTACTGACTCCCCAAAGATGGTACCCCTAGGACATCTAATTTTTACATTGGTGCCTATGTGAAAACTGGCCATGTTTGGGACCCGATAGCTCCCCCGTTTTAGGTCCTATGGGCCCCAAACTTTGCATGCATACTCCCAAGACCCTCGACTACATGGAGCCGAAAAAAGTGAATCAATACCATCTATGGTTCAGGAAATATGACCGTTTCAAGTTGAGCTCCAAGTGAACCAACTTTTGAACTTTGAACTCCCATTACTGGGGAACCTTCCATACTGGTGCACCATCGAGCTGCGAGTGGACCCCCACCTCGGCACCCCCTCCCCCTGAGGGGGGAGGGGGTGCTGAGGTGAGGGGGCATGCCAGATAGATCTCTGGTCAGCTTGAAGCAAAATGTGATCAAAGTGACTGACTTTGAGCTCCTGTTTCTGGAGAACCACGTGGTGAAAACCAGCCCAAACTTTGCACACTTGTAGGGGAGACTCTTTAGCACCTATGGTGCAAATTTGGAGCCCCTATAACCTAAGGCCGACCTGTACTGACTCCCCAAAGATGGTACCCCTAGGACATCTAATTTTTACATTGGTGCCTATGTGAAAACTGGCCATGTTTGGGACCCGATAGCTCCCCCGTTTTAGGTCCTATGGGCCCCAAACTTTGCATGCATACTCCCAAGACCCTCGACTACATGGAGCCGAAAAAAGTGAATCAATACCATCTATGGTTCAGGAAATATGACCGTTTCAAGTTGAGCTCCAATTGAACCAACTTTTGAACTTTGAACTCCCATTACTGGGGAACCTTCCATACTGGTGCACCATCGAGCTGCGAGTGGACCCCCACCTCGGCACCCCCTCCCCCTGAGGTGAGGGGGCATGCCAGATAGATCTCTGGTCAGCTTGAAGCAAAATGTGATCAAAGTGACTGACTTTGAGCTCCTGTTTCTGGAGAACCACGTGGTGAAAACCAGCCCAAACTTTGCACACTTGTAGGGGAGACTCTTTAGCACCTATGGTGCAAATTTGGAGCCCCTATAACCTAAGGCCGACCTGTACTGACTCCCCAAAGATGGTACCCCTAGGACATCTAATTTTTACATTGATGCCTATGTGAAAACTGGCCATGTTTGGGACCCGATAGCTCCCCCGTTTTAGGTCCTATGGGCCCCAAACTTTGCATGCATACTCCCAAGACCCTCGACTACATGGAGCCGAAAAAAGTGAATCAATACCATCTATGGTTCAGGAAATATGACCGTTTCAAGTTGAGCTCCAATTGAACCAACTTTTGAACTTTGAACTCCCATTACTGGGAAACCTTCCATACTGGTGCACCATCGAGCTGCGAGTGGACCCCCACCTCGGCACCCCCTCCCCCTGAGGGGGGAGGGGGTGCCGAGGTGAGGGGGCATGCCAGATAGATCTCTGGTCAGCTTGAAGCAAAATATGATCAAAGTGACTGACTTTGAGCTCCTGTTTCTGGAGAACCACGTGGTGAAAACCAGCCCAAACTTTGCACACTTGTAGGGGAGACTCTTTAGCACCTATGGTGCAAATTTGGAGCCCCTATAACCTAAGGCCGACCTGTACTGACTCCCCAAAGATGGTACCCCTAGGACATCTAATTTTTACATTGGTGCCTATGTGAAAACTGGCCATGTTTGGGACCCGATAGCTCCCCCGTTTTAGGTCCTATGGGCCCCAAACTTTGCATGCATACTCCCAAGACCCTCGACTACATGGAGCCGAAAAAAGTGAATCAATACCATCTATGGTTCAGGAAATATGACCGTTTCAAGTTGAGCTCCAAGTGAACCAACTTTTGAACTTTGAACTCCCATTACTGGGGAACCTTCCATACTGGTGCACCATCGAGCTGCGAGTGGACCCCCACCTCGGCACCCCCTCCCCCTGAGGGGGGAGGGGGTGCTGAGGTGAGGGGGCATGCCAGATAGATCTCTGGTCAGCTTGAAGCAAAATGTGATCAAAGTGACTGACTTTGAGCTCCTGTTTCTGGAGAACCACGTGGTGAAAACCAGCCCAAACTTTGCACACTTGTAGGGGAGACTCTTTAGCACCTATGGTGCAAATTTGGAGCCCCTATAACCTAAGGCCGACCTGTACTGACTCCCCAAAGATGGTACCCCTAGGACATCTAATTTTTACATTGGTGCCTATGTGAAAACTGGCCATGTTTGGGACCCGATAGCTCCCCCGTTTTAGGTCCTATGGGCCCCAAACTTTGCATGCATACTCCCAAGACCCTCGACTACATGGAGCCAAAAAAAGTGAATCAATACCATCTATGGTTCAGGAAATATGACCGTTTCAAGTTGAGCTCCAATTGAACCAACTTTTGAACTTTGAACTCCCATTACTGGGGAACCTTCCATACTGGTGCACCATCGAGCTGCGAGTGGACCCCCACCTCGGCACCCCCTCCCCCTGAGGGGGGAGGGGGTGCCGAGGTGAGGGGGCATGCCAGATAGATCTCTGGTCAGCTTGAAGCAAAATGTGATCAAAGTGACTGACTTTGAGCTCCTGTTTCTGGAGAACCACGTGGTGAAAACCAGCCCAAACTTTGCACACTTGTAGGGGAGACTCTTTAGCACCTATGGTGCAAATTTGGAGCCCCTATAACCTAAGGCCGACCTGTACTGACTCCCCAAAGATGGTACCCCTAGGACATCTAATTTTTACATTGGTGCCTATGTGAAAACTGGCCATGTTTGGGACCCGATAGCTCCCCCGTTTTAGGTCCTATGGGCCCCAAACTTTGCATGCATACTCCCAAGACCCTCGACTACATGGAGCCGAAAAAAGTGAATCAATACCATCTATGGTTCAGGAAATATGACCGTTTCAAGTTGAGCTCCAATTGAACCAACTTTTGAACTTTGAACTCCCATTACTGGGGAACCTTCCATACTGGTGCACCATCGAGCTGCGAGTGGACCCCCACCTCGGCACCCCCTCCCCCTGAGGGGGGAGGGGGTGCCGAGGTGAGGGGGCATGCCAGATAGATCTCTGGTCAGCTTGAAGCAAAATGTGATCAAAGTGACTGACTTTGAGCTCCTGTTTCTGGAGAACCACGTGGTGAAAACCAGCCCAAACTTTGCACACTTGTAGGGGAGACTCTTTAGCACCTATGGTGCAAATTTGGAGCCCCTATAACCTAAGGCCGACCTGTACTGACTCCCCAAAGATGGTACCCCTAGGACATCTAATTTTTACATTGGTGCCTATGTGAAAACTGGCCATGTTTGGGACCCGATAGCTCCCCCGTTTTAGGTCCTATGGGCCCCAAACTTTGCATGCATACTCCCAAGACCCTCGACTACATGGAGCCGAAAAAAGTGAATCAATACCATCTATGGTTCAGGAAATATGACCGTTTCAAGTTGAGCTCCAAGTGAACCAACTTTTGAACTTTGAACTCCCATTACTGGGGAACCTTCCATACTGGTGCACCATCGAGCTGCGAGTGGACCCCCACCTCGGCACCCCCTCCCCCTGAGGGGGGAGGGGGTGCTGAGGTGAGGGGGCATGCCAGATAGATCTCTGGTCAGCTTGAAGCAAAATGTGATCAAAGTGACTGACTTTGAGCTCCTGTTTCTGGAGAACCACGTGGTGAAAACCAGCCCAAACCTTGCACACTTGTAGGGGAGACTCTTTAGCACCTATGGTGCAAATTTGGAGCCCCTATAACCTAAGGCCGACCTGTACTGACTCCCCAAAGATGGTACCCCTAGGACATCTAATTTTTACATTGGTGCCTATGTGAAAACTGGCCATGTTTGGGACCCGATAGCTCCCCCGTTTTAGGTCCTATGGGCCCCAAACTTTGCATGCATACTCCCAAGACCCTCGACTACATGGAGCCAAAAAAAGTGAATCAATACCATCTATGGTTCAGGAAATATGACCGTTTCAAGTTGAGCTCCAATTGAACCAACTTTTGAACTTTGAACTCCCATTACTGGGGAACCTTCCATACTGGTGCACCATCGAGCTGCGAGTGGACCCCCACCTCGGCACCCCCTCCCCCTGAGGGGGGAGGGGGTGCCGAGGTGAGGGGGCATGCCAGATAGATCTCTGGTCAGCTTGAAGCAAAATGTGATCAAAGTGACTGACTTTGAGCTCCTGTTTCTGGAGAACCACGTGGTGAAAACCAGCCCAAACTTTGCACACTTGTAGGGGAGACTCTTTAGCACCTATGGTGCAAATTTGGAGCCCCTATAACCTAAGGCCGACCTGTACTGACTCCCCAAAGATGGTACCCCTAGGACATCTAATTTTTACATTGGTGCCTATGTGAAAACTGGCCATGTTTGGGACCCGATAGCTCCCCCGTTTTAGGTCCTATGGGCCCCAAACTTTGCATGCATACTCCCAAGACCCTCGACTACATGGAGCCGAAAAAAGTGAATCAATACCATCTATGGTTCAGGAAATATGACCGTTTCAAGTTGAGCTCCAAGTGAACCAACTTTTGAACTTTGAACTCCCATTACTGGGGAACCTTCCATACTGGTGCACCATCGAGCTGCGAGTGGACCCCCACCTCGGCACCCCCTCCCCCTGAGGGGGGAGGGGGTGCTGAGGTGAGGGGGCATGCCAGATAGATCTCTGGTCAGCTTGAAGCAAAATGTGATCAAAGTGACTGACTTTGAGCTCCTGTTTCTGGAGAACCACGTGGTGAAAACCAGCCCAAACTTTGCACACTTGTAGGGGAGACTCTTTAGCACCTATGGTGCAAATTTGGAGCCCCTATAACCTAAGGCCGACCTGTACTGACTCCCCAAAGATGGTACCCCTAGGACATCTAATTTTTACATTGGTGCCTATGTGAAAACTGGCCATGTTTGGGACCCGATAGCTCCCCCGTTTTAGGTCCTATGGGCCCCAAACTTTGCATGCATACTCCCAAGACCCTCGACTACATGGAGCCGAAAAAAGTGAATCAATACCATCTATGGTTCAGGAAATATGACCGTTTCAAGTTGAGCTCCAATTGAACCAACTTTTGAACTTTGAACTCCCATTACTGGGGAACCTTCCATACTGGTGCACCATCGAGCTGCGAGTGGACCCCCACCTCGGCACCCCCTCCCCCTGAGGTGAGGGGGCATGCCAGATAGATCTCTGGTCAGCTTGAAGCAAAATGTGATCAAAGTGACTGACTTTGAGCTCCTGTTTCTGGAGAACCACGTGGTGAAAACCAGCCCAAACTTTGCACACTTGTAGGGGAGACTCTTTAGCACCTATGGTGCAAATTTGGAGCCCCTATAACCTAAGGCCGACCTGTACTGACTCCCCAAAGATGGTACCCCTAGGACATCTAATTTTTACATTGATGCCTATGTGAAAACTGGCCATGTTTGGGACCCGATAGCTCCCCCGTTTTAGGTCCTATGGGCCCCAAACTTTGCATGCATACTCCCAAGACCCTCGACTACATGGAGCCGAAAAAAGTGAATCAATACCATCTATGGTTCAGGAAATATGACCGTTTCAAGTTGAGCTCCAATTGAACCAACTTTTGAACTTTGAACTCCCATTACTGGGAAACCTTCCATACTGGTGCACCATCGAGCTGCGAGTGGACCCCCACCTCGGCACCCCCTCCCCCTGAGGGGGGAGGGGGTGCCGAGGTGAGGGGGCATGCCAGATAGATCTCTGGTCAGCTTGAAGCAAAATATGATCAAAGTGACTGACTTTGAGCTCCTGTTTCTGGAGAACCACGTGGTGAAAACCAGCCCAAACTTTGCACACTTGTAGGGGAGACTCTTTAGCACCTATGGTGCAAATTTGGAGCCCCTATAACCTAAGGCCGACCTGTACTGACTCCCCAAAGATGGTACCCCTAGGACATCTAATTTTTACATTGGTGCCTATGTGAAAACTGGCCATGTTTGGGACCCGATAGCTCCCCCGTTTTAGGTCCTATGGGCCCCAAACTTTGCATGCATACTCCCAAGACCCTCGACTACATGGAGCCGAAAAAAGTGAATCAATACCATCTATGGTTCAGGAAATATGACCGTTTCAAGTTGAGCTCCAATTGAACCAACTTTTGAACTTTGAACTCCCATTACTGGGGAACCTTCCATACTGGTGCACCATCGAGCTGCGAGTGGACCCCCACCTCGGCACCCCCTCCCCCTGAGGGGGGAGGGGGTGCCGAGGTGAGGGGGCATGCCAGATAGATCTCTGGTCAGCTTGAAGCAAAATGTGATCAAAGTGACTGACTTTGAGCTCCTGTTTCTGGAGAACCACGTGGTGAAAACCAGCCCAAACTTTGCACACTTGTAGGGGAGACTCTTTAGCACCTATGGTGCAAATTTGGAGCCCCTATAACCTAAGGCCGACCTGTACTGACTCCCCAAAGATGGTACCCCTAGGACATCTAATTTTTACATTGGTGCCTATGTGAAAACTGGCCATGTTTGGGACCCGATAGCTCCCCCGTTTTAGGTCCTATGGGCCCCAAACTTTGCATGCATACTCCCAAGACCCTCGACTACATGGAGCCGAAAAAAGTGAATCAATACCATCTATGGTTCAGGAAATATGACCGTTTCAAGTTGAGCTCCAAGTGAACCAACTTTTGAACTTTGAACTCCCATTACTGGGGAACCTTCCATACTGGTGCACCATCGAGCTGCGAGTGGACCCCCACCTCGGCACCCCCTCCCCCTGAGGGGGGAGGGGGTGCTGAGGTGAGGGGGCATGCCAGATAGATCTCTGGTCAGCTTGAAGCAAAATGTGATCAAAGTGACTGACTTTGAGCTCCTGTTTCTGGAGAACCACGTGGTGAAAACCAGCCCAAACTTTGCACACTTGTAGGGGAGACTCTTTAGCACCTATGGTGCAAATTTGGAGCCCCTATAACCTAAGGCCGACCTGTACTGACTCCCCAAAGATGGTACCCCTAGGACATCTAATTTTTACATTGGTGCCTATGTGAAAACTGGCCATGTTTGGGACCCGATAGCTCCCCCGTTTTAGGTCCTATGGGCCCCAAACTTTGCATGCATACTCCCAAGACCCTCGACTACATGGAGCCAAAAAAAGTGAATCAATACCATCTATGGTTCAGGAAATATGACCGTTTCAAGTTGAGCTCCAATTGAACCAACTTTTGAACTTTGAACTCCCATTACTGGGGAACCTTCCATACTGGTGCACCATCGAGCTGCGAGTGGACCCCCACCTCGGCACCCCCTCCCCCTGAGGGGGGAGGGGGTGCCGAGGTGAGGGGGCATGCCAGATAGATCTCTGGTCAGCTTGAAGCAAAATGTGATCAAAGTGACTGACTTTGAGCTCCTGTTTCTGGAGAACCACGTGGTGAAAACCAGCCCAAACTTTGCACACTTGTAGGGGAGACTCTTTAGCACCTATGGTGCAAATTTGGAGCCCCTATAACCTAAGGCCGACCTGTACTGACTCCCCAAAGATGGTACCCCTAGGACATCTAATTTTTACATTGGTGCCTATGTGAAAACTGGCCATGTTTGGGACCCGATAGCTCCCCCGTTTTAGGTCCTATGGGCCCCAAACTTTGCATGCATACTCCCAAGACCCTCGACTACATGGAGCCGAAAAAAGTGAATCAATACCATCTATGGTTCAGGAAATATGACCGTTTCAAGTTGAGCTCCAAGTGAACCAACTTTTGAACTTTGAACTCCCATTACTGGGGAACCTTCCATACTGGTGCACCATCGAGCTGCGAGTGGACCCCCACCTCGGCACCCCCTCCCCCTGAGGGGGGAGGGGGTGCTGAGGTGAGGGGGCATGCCAGATAGATCTCTGGTCAGCTTGAAGCAAAATGTGATCAAAGTGACTGACTTTGAGCTCCTGTTTCTGGAGAACCACGTGGTGAAAACCAGCCCAAACTTTGCACACTTGTAGGGGAGACTCTTTAGCACCTATGGTGCAAATTTGGAGCCCCTATAACCTAAGGCCGACCTGTACTGACTCCCCAAAGATGGTACCCCTAGGACATCTAATTTTTACATTGGTGCCTATGTGAAAACTGGCCATGTTTGGGACCCGATAGCTCCCCCGTTTTAGGTCCTATGGGCCCCAAACTTTGCATGCATACTCCCAAGACCCTCGACTACATGGAGCCAAAAAAAGTGAATCAATACCATCTATGGTTCAGGAAATATGACCGTTTCAAGTTGAGCTCCAATTGAACCAACTTTTGAACTTTGAACTCCCATTACTGGGGAACCTTCCATACTGGTGCACCATCGAGCTGCGAGTGGACCCCCACCTCGGCACCCCCTCCCCCTGAGGGGGGAGGGGGTGCCGAGGTGAGGGGGCATGCCAGATAGATCTCTGGTCAGCTTGAAGCAAAATGTGATCAAAGTGACTGACTTTGAGCTCCTGTTTCTGGAGAACCACGTGGTGAAAACCAGCCCAAACTTTGCACACTTGTAGGGGAGACTCTTTAGCACCTATGGTGCAAATTTGGAGCCCCTATAACCTAAGGCCGACCTGTACTGACTCCCCAAAGATGGTACCCCTAGGACATCTAATTTTTACATTGGTGCCTATGTGAAAACTGGCCATGTTTGGGACCCGATAGCTACCCCGTTTTAGGTCCTATGGGCCCCAAACTTTGCATGCATACTCCCAAGACCCTCGACTACATGGAGCCGAAAAAAGTGAATCAATACCATCTATGGTTCAGGAAATATGACCGTTTCAAGTTGAGCTCCAATTGAACCAACTTTTGAACTTTGAACTCCCATTACTGGGGAACCTTCCATACTGGTGCACCATCGAGCTGCGAGTGGACCCCCACCTCGGCACCCCCTCCCCCTGAGGGGGGAGGGGGTGCCGAGGTGAGGGGGCATGCCAGATAGATCTCTGGTCAGCTTGAAGCAAAATGTGATCAAAGTGACTGACTTTGAGCTCCTGTTTCTGGAGAACCACGTGGTGAAAACCAGCCCAAACTTTGCACACTTGTAGGGGAGACTCTTTAGCACCTATGGTGCAAATTTGGAGCCCCTATAACCTAAGGCCGACCTGTACTGACTCCCCAAAGATGGTACCCCTAGGACATCTAATTTTTACATTGGTGCCTATGTGAAAACTGGCCATGTTTGGGACCCGATAGCTCCCCCGTTTTAGGTCCTATGGGCCCCAAACTTTGCATGCATACTCCCAAGACCCTCGACTACATGGAGCCGAAAAAAGTGAATCAATACCATCTATGGTTCAGGAAATATGACCGTTTCAAGTTGAGCTCCAATTGAACCAACTTTTGAACTTTGAACTCCCATTACTGGGGAACCTTCCATACTGGTGCACCATCGAGCTGCGAGTGGACCCCCACCTCGGCACCCCCTCCCCCTGAGGGGGGAGGGGGTGCCGAGGTGAGGGGGCATGCCAGATAGATCTCTGGTCAGCTTGAAGCAAAATGTGATCAAAGTGACTGACTTTGAGCTCCTGTTTCTGGAGAACCACGTGGTGAAAACCAGCCCAAACTTTGCACACTTGTAGGGGAGACTCTTTAGCACCTATGGTGCAAATTTGGAGCCCCTATAACCTAAGGCCGACCTGTACTGACTCCCCAAAGATGGTACCCCTAGGACATCTAATTTTTACATTGGTGCCTATGTGAAAACTGGCCATGTTTGGGACCCGATAGCTCCCCCGTTTTAGGTTCTATGGGCCCCAAACTTTGCATGCATACTCCCAAGACCCTCGACTACATGGAGCCAAAAAAAGTGAATCAATACCATCTATGGTTCAGGAAATATGACCGTTTCAAGTTGAGCTCCAATTGAACCAACTTTTGAACTTTGAACTCCCATTACTGGGAAACCTTCCATACTGGTGCACCATCGAGCTGCGAGTGGACCCCCACCTCGGCACCCCCTCCCCCTGAGGGGGGAGGGGGTGCCGAGGTGAGGGGGCATGCCAGATAGATCTCTGGTCAGCTTGAAGCAAAATGTGATCAAAGTGACTGACTTTGAGCTCCTGTTTCTGGAGAACCACGTGGTGAAAACCAGCCCAAACTTTGCACACTTGTAGGGGAGACTCTTTAGCACCTATGGTGCAAATTTGGAGCCCCTATAACCTAAGGCCGACCTGTACTGACTCCCCAAAGATGGTACCCCTAGGACATCTAATTTTTACATTGGTGCCTATGTGAAAACTGGCCATGTTTGGGATCCGATAGCTCCCCCGTTTTAGGTTCTATGGGCCCCAAACTTTGCATGCATACTCCCAAGACCCTCGACTACATGGAGCCAAAAAAAGTGAATCAATACCATCTATGGTTCAGGAAATATGACCGTTTCAAGTTGAGCTCCAATTGAACCAACTTTTGAACTTTGAACTCCCATTACTGGGAAACCTTCCATACTGGTGCACCATCGAGCTGCGAGTGGACCCCCACCTCGGCACCCCCTCCCCCTGAGGGGGGAGGGGGTGCCGAGGTGAGGGGGCATGCCAGATAGATCTCTGGTCAGCTTGAAGCAAAATGTGATCAAAGTGACTGACTTTGAGCTCCTGTTTCTGGAGAACCACGTGGTGAAAACCAGCCCAAACTTTGCACACTTGTAGGGGAGACTCTTTAGCACCTATGGTGCAAATTTGGAGCCCCTATAACCTAAGGCCGACCTGTACTGACTCCCCAAAGATGGTACCCCTAGGACATCTAATTTTTACATTGATGCCTATGTGAAAACTGGCCATGTTTGGGACCCGATAGCTCCCCCGTTTTAGGTCCTATGGGCCCCAAACTTTGCATGCATACTCCCAAGACCCTCGACTACATGGAGCCGAAAAAAGTGAATCAATACCATCTATGGTTCAGGAAATATGACCGTTTCAAGTTGAGCTCCAATTGAACCAACTTTTGAACTTTGAACTCCCATTACTGGGAAACCTTCCATACTGGTGCACCATCGAGCTGCGAGTGGACCCCCACCTCGGCACCCCCTCCCCCTGAGGGGGGAGGGGGTGCCGAGGTGAGGGGGCATGCCAGATATATCTCTGGTCAGCTTGAAGCAAAATGTGATCAAAGTGACTGACTTTGAGCTCCTGTTTCTGGAGAACCACGTGGTGAAAACCAGCCCAAACTTTGCACACTTGTAGGGGAGACTCTTTAGCACCTATGGTGCAAATTTGGAGCCCCTATAACCTAAGGCCGACCTGTACTGACTCCCCAAAGATGGTACCCCTAGGACATCTAATTTTTACATTGATGCCTATGTGAAAACTGGCCATGTTTGGGACCCGATAGCTCCCCCGTTTTAGGTCCTATGGGCCCCAAACTTTGCATGCATACTCCCAAGACCCTCGACTACATGGAGCCGAAAAAAGTGAATCAATACCATCTATGGTTCAGGAAATATGACCGTTTCAAGTTGAGCTCCAAGTGAACCAACTTTTGAACTTTGAACTCCCATTACTGGGGAACCTTCCATACTGGTGCACCATCGAGCTGCGAGTGGACCCCCACCTCGGCACCCAATCCCCCTGAGGGGGGAGGGGGTGCTGAGGTGAGGGGGCATGCCAGATAGATCTCTGGTCAGCTTGAAGCAAAATGTGATCAAAGTGACTGACTTTGAGCTCCTGTTTCTGGAGAACCACGTGGTGAAAACCAGCCCAAACTTTGCACACTTGTAGGGGAGACTCTTTAGCACCTATGGTGCAAATTTGGAGCCCCTATAACCTAAGGCCGACCTGTACTGACTCCCCAAAGATGGTACCCCTAGGACATCTAATTTTTACATTGGTGCCTATGTGAAAACTGGCCATGTTTGGGACCTGATAGCTCCCCCGTTTTAGGTCCTATGGGCCCCAAACTTTGCATGCATACTCCCAAGACCCTCGACTACATGGAGCCAAAAAAAGTGAATCAATACCATCTATGGTTCAGGAAATATGACCGTTTCAAGTTGAGCTCCAATTGAACCAACTTTTGAACTTTGAACTCCCATTACTGGGAAACCTTCCATACTGGTGCACCATCGAGCTGCGAGTGGACCCCCACCTCGGCACCCCCTCCCCCTGAGGGGGGAGGGGGTGCCGAGGTGAGGGGGCATGCCAGATAGATCTCTGGTCAGCTTGAAGCAAAATGTGATCAAAGTGACTGACTTTGAGCTCCTGTTTCTGGAGAACCACGTGGTGAAAACCAGCCCAAACTTTGCACACTTGTAGGGGAGACTCTTTAGCACCTATGGTGCAAATTTGGAGCCCCTATAACCTAAGGCCGACCGGTACTGACTCCCCAAAGATGGTACCCCTAGGACATCTAATTTTTACATTGATGCCTATGTGAAAACTGGCCATGTTTGGGACCCGATAGCTCCCCCGTTTTAGGTCCTATGGGCCCCAAACTTTGCATGCATACTCCCAAGACCCTCGACTACATGGAGCCGAAAAAAGTGAATCAATACCATCTATGGTTCAGGAAATATGACCGTTTCAAGTTGAGCTCCAATTGAACCAACTTTTGAACTTTGAACTCCCATTACTGGGAAACCTTCCATACTGGTGCACCATCGAGCTGCGAGTGGACCCCCACCTCGGCACCCCCTCCCCCTGAGGGGGGAGGGGGTGCCGAGGTGAGGGGGCATGCCAGATATATCTCTGGTCAGCTTGAAGCAAAATGTGATCAAAGTGACTGACTTTGAGCTCCTGTTTCTGGAGAACCACGTGGTGAAAACCAGCCCAAACTTTGCACACTTGTAGGGGAGACTCTTTAGCACCTATGGTGCAAATTTGGAGCCCCTATAACCTAAGGCCGACCTGTACTGACTCCCCAAAGATGGTACCCCTAGGACATCTAATTTTTACATTGGTGCCTATGTGAAAACTGGCCATGTTTGGGACCCGATAGCTCCCCCGTTTTAGGTCCTATGGGCCCCAAACTTTGCATGCATACTCCCAAGACCCTCGACTACATGGAGCCGAAAAAAGTGAATCAATACCATCTATGGTTCAGGAAATATGACCGTTTCAAGTTGAGCTCCAATTGAACCAACTTTTGAACTTTGAACTCCCATTACTGGGGAACCTTCCATACTGGTGCACCATCGAGCTGCGAGTGGACCCCCACCTCGGCACCCCCTCCCCCTGAGGGGGGAGGGGGTGCCGAGGTGAGGGGGCATGCCAGATAGATCTCTGGTCAGCTTGAAGCAAAATGTGATCAAAGTGACTGACTTTGAGCTCCTGTTTCTGGAGAACCACGTGGTGAAAACCAGCCCAAACTTTGCACACTTGTAGGGGAGACTCTTTAGCACCTATGGTGCAAATTTGGAGCCCCTATAACCTAAGGCCGACCTGTACTGACTCCCCAAAGATGGTACCCCTAGGACATCTAATTTTTACATTGGTGCCTATGTGAAAACTGGCCATGTTTGGGACCCGATAGCTCCCCCGTTTTAGGTCCTATGGGCCCCAAACTTTGCATGCATACTCCCAAGACCCTCGACTACATGGAGCCGAAAAAAGTGAATCAATACCATCTATGGTTCAGGAAATATGACCGTTTCAAGTTGAGCTCCAATTGAACCAACTTTTGAACTTTGAACTCCCATTACTGGGGAACCTTCCATACTGGTGCACCATCGAGCTGCGAGTGGACCCCCACCTCGACACCCCCTCCCCCTGAGGGGGGAGGGGGTGCCGAGGTGAGGGGGCATGCCAGATAGATCTCTGGTCAGCTTGAAGCAAAATGTGATCAAAGTGACTGACTTTGAGCTCCTGTTTCTGGAGAACCACGTGGTGAAAACCAGCCCAAACTTTGCACACTTGTAGGGGAGACTCTTTAGCACCTATGGTGCAAATTTGGAGCCCCTATAACCTAAGGCCGACCTGTACTGACTCCCCAAAGATGGTACCCCTAGGACATCTAATTTTTACATTGGTGCCTATGTGAAAACTGGCCATGTTTGGGACCCGATAGCTCCCCCGTTTTAGGTCCTATGGGCCCCAAACTTTGCATGCATACTCCCAAGACCCTCGACTACATGGAGCCGAAAAAAGTGAATCAATACCATCTATGGTTCAGGAAATATGACCGTTTCAAGTTGAGCTCCAAGTGAACCAACTTTTGAACTTTGAACTCCCATTACTGGGGAACCTTCCATACTGGTGCACCATCGAGCTGCGAGTGGACCCCCACCTCGGCACCCCCTCCCCCTGAGGGGGGAGGGGGTGCTGAGGTGAGGGGGCATGCCAGATAGATCTCTGGTCAGCTTGAAGCAAAATGTGATCAAAGTGACTGACTTTGAGCTCCTGTTTCTGGAGAACCACGTGGTGAAAACCAGCCCAAACTTTGCACACTTGTAGGGGAGACTCTTTAGCACCTATGGTGCAAATTTGGAGCCCCTATAACCTAAGGCCGACCTGTACTGACTCCCCAAAGATGGTACCCCTAGGACATCTAATTTTTACATTGGTGCCTATGTGAAAACTGGCCATGTTTGGGACCCGATAGCTCCCCCGTTTTAGGTCCTATGGGCCCCAAACTTTGCATGCATACTCCCAAGACCCTCGACTACATGGAGCCAAAAAAAGTGAATCAATACCATCTATGGTTCAGGAAATATGACCGTTTCAAGTTGAGCTCCAATTGAACCAACTTTTGAACTTTGAACTCCCATTACTGGGGAACCTTCCATACTGGTGCACCATCGAGCTGCGAGTGGACCCCCACCTCGGCACCCCCTCCCCCTGAGGGGGGAGGGGGTGCCGAGGTGAGGGGGCATGCCAGATAGATCTCTGGTCAGCTTGAAGCAAAATGTGATCAAAGTGACTGACTTTGAGCTCCTGTTTCTGGAGAACCACGTGGTGAAAACCAGCCCAAACTTTGCACACTTGTAGGGGAGACTCTTTAGCACCTATGGTGCAAATTTGGAGCCCCTATAACCTAAGGCCGACCTGTACTGACTCCCCAAAGATGGTACCCCTAGGACATCTAATTTTTACATTGGTGCCTATGTGAAAACTGGCCATGTTTGGGACCCGATAGCTACCCCGTTTTAGGTCCTATGGGCCCCAAACTTTGCATGCATACTCCCAAGACCCTCGACTACATGGAGCCGAAAAAAGTGAATCAATACCATCTATGGTTCAGGAAATATGACCGTTTCAAGTTGAGCTCCAATTGAACCAACTTTTGAACTTTGAACTCCCATTACTGGGGAACCTTCCATACTGGTGCACCATCGAGCTGCGAGTGGACCCCCACCTCGGCACCCCCTCCCCCTGAGGGGGGAGGGGGTGCCGAGGTGAGGGGGCATGCCAGATAGATCTCTGGTCAGCTTGAAGCAAAATGTGATCAAAGTGACTGACTTTGAGCTCCTGTTTCTGGAGAACCACGTGGTGAAAACCAGCCCAAACTTTGCACACTTGTAGGGGAGACTCTTTAGCACCTATGGTGCAAATTTGGAGCCCCTATAACCTAAGGCCGACCTGTACTGACTCCCCAAAGATGGTACCCCTAGGACATCTAATTTTTACATTGGTGCCTATGTGAAAACTGGCCATGTTTGGGACCCGATAGCTCCCCCGTTTTAGGTCCTATGGGCCCCAAACTTTGCATGCATACTCCCAAGACCCTCGACTACATGGAGCCGAAAAAAGTGAATCAATACCATCTATGGTTCAGGAAATATGACCGTTTCAAGTTGAGCTCCAATTGAACCAACTTTTGAACTTTGAACTCCCATTACTGGGGAACCTTCCATACTGGTGCACCATCGAGCTGCGAGTGGACCCCCACCTCGGCACCCCCTCCCCCTGAGGGGGGAGGGGGTGCCGAGGTGAGGGGGCATGCCAGATAGATCTCTGGTCAGCTTGAAGCAAAATGTGATCAAAGTGACTGACTTTGAGCTCCTGTTTCTGGAGAACCACGTGGTGAAAACCAGCCCAAACTTTGCACACTTGTAGGGGAGACTCTTTAGCACCTATGGTGCAAATTTGGAGCCCCTATAACCTAAGGCCGACCTGTACTGACTCCCCAAAGATGGTACCCCTAGGACATCTAATTTTTACATTGGTGCCTATGTGAAAACTGGCCATGTTTGGGACCCGATAGCTCCCCCGTTTTAGGTTCTATGGGCCCCAAACTTTGCATGCATACTCCCAAGACCCTCGACTACATGGAGCCAAAAAAAGTGAATCAATACCATCTATGGTTCAGGAAATATGACCGTTTCAAGTTGAGCTCCAATTGAACCAACTTTTGAACTTTGAACTCCCATTACTGGGAAACCTTCCATACTGGTGCACCATCGAGCTGCGAGTGGACCCCCACCTCGGCACCCCCTCCCCCTGAGGGGGGAGGGGGTGCCGAGGTGAGGGGGCATGCCAGATAGATCTCTGGTCAGCTTGAAGCAAAATGTGATCAAAGTGACTGACTTTGAGCTCCTGTTTCTGGAGAACCACGTGGTGAAAACCAGCCCAAACTTTGCACACTTGTAGGGGAGACTCTTTAGCACCTATGGTGCAAATTTGGAGCCCCTATAACCTAAGGCCGACCTGTACTGACTCCCCAAAGATGGTACCCCTAGGACATCTAATTTTTACATTGGTGCCTATGTGAAAACTGGCCATGTTTGGGATCCGATAGCTCCCCCGTTTTAGGTTCTATGGGCCCCAAACTTTGCATGCATACTCCCAAGACCCTCGACTACATGGAGCCAAAAAAAGTGAATCAATACCATCTATGGTTCAGGAAATATGACCGTTTCAAGTTGAGCTCCAATTGAACCAACTTTTGAACTTTGAACTCCCATTACTGGGAAACCTTCCATACTGGTGCACCATCGAGCTGCGAGTGGACCCCCACCTCGGCACCCCCTCCCCCTGAGGGGGGAGGGGGTGCCGAGGTGAGGGGGCATGCCAGATAGATCTCTGGTCAGCTTGAAGCAAAATGTGATCAAAGTGACTGACTTTGAGCTCCTGTTTCTGGAGAACCACGTGGTGAAAACCAGCCCAAACTTTGCACACTTGTAGGGGAGACTCTTTAGCACCTATGGTGCAAATTTGGAGCCCCTATAACCTAAGGCCGACCTGTACTGACTCCCCAAAGATGGTACCCCTAGGACATCTAATTTTTACATTGATGCCTATGTGAAAACTGGCCATGTTTGGGACCCGATAGCTCCCCCGTTTTAGGTCCTATGGGCCCCAAACTTTGCATGCATACTCCCAAGACCCTCGACTACATGGAGCCGAAAAAAGTGAATCAATACCATCTATGGTTCAGGAAATATGACCGTTTCAAGTTGAGCTCCAATTGAACCAACTTTTGAACTTTGAACTCCCATTACTGGGAAACCTTCCATACTGGTGCACCATCGAGCTGCGAGTGGACCCCCACCTCGGCACCCCCTCCCCCTGAGGGGGGAGGGGGTGCCGAGGTGAGGGGGCATGCCAGATATATCTCTGGTCAGCTTGAAGCAAAATGTGATCAAAGTGACTGACTTTGAGCTCCTGTTTCTGGAGAACCACGTGGTGAAAACCAGCCCAAACTTTGCACACTTGTAGGGGAGACTCTTTAGCACCTATGGTGCAAATTTGGAGCCCCTATAACCTAAGGCCGACCTGTACTGACTCCCCAAAGATGGTACCCCTAGGACATCTAATTTTTACATTGATGCCTATGTGAAAACTGGCCATGTTTGGGACCCGATAGCTCCCCCGTTTTAGGTCCTATGGGCCCCAAACTTTGCATGCATACTCCCAAGACCCTCGACTACATGGAGCCGAAAAAAGTGAATCAATACCATCTATGGTTCAGGAAATATGACCGTTTCAAGTTGAGCTCCAATTGAACCAACTTTTGAACTTTGAACTCCCATTACTGGGAAACCTTCCATACTGGTGCACCATCGAGCTGCGAGTGGACCCCCACCTCGGCACCCCCTCCCCCTGAGGGGGGAGGGGGTGCCGAGGTGAGGGGGCATGCCAGATATATCTCTGGTCAGCTTGAAGCAAAATGTGATCAAAGTGACTGACTTTGAGCTCCTGTTTCTGGAGAACCACGTGGTGAAAACCAGCCCAAACTTTGCACACTTGTAGGGGAGACTCTTTAGCACCTATGGTGCAAATTTGGAGCCCCTATAACCTAAGGCCGACCTGTACTGACTCCCCAAAGATGGTACCCCTAGGACATCTAATTTTTACATTGGTGCCTATGTGAAAACTGGCCATGTTTGGGACCCGATAGCTCCCCCGTTTTAGGTCCTATGGGCCCCAAACTTTGCATGCATACTCCCAAGACCCTCGACTACATGGAGCCGAAAAAAGTGAATCAATACCATCTATGGTTCAGGAAATATGACCGTTTCAAGTTGAGCTCCAAGTGAACCAACTTTTGAACTTTGAACTCCCATTACTGGGGAACCTTCCATACTGGTGCACCATCGAGCTGCGAGTGGACCCCCACCTCGGCACCCAATCCCCCTGAGGGGGGAGGGGGTGCTGAGGTGAGGGGGCATGCCAGATAGATCTCTGGTCAGCTTGAAGCAAAATGTGATCAAAGTGACTGACTTTGAGCTCCTGTTTCTGGAGAACCACGTGGTGAAAACCAGCCCAAACTTTGCACACTTGTAGGGGAGACTCTTTAGCACCTATGGTGCAAATTTGGAGCCCCTATAACCTAAGGCCGACCTGTACTGACTCCCCAAAGATGGTACCCCTAGGACATCTAATTTTTACATTGGTGCCTATGTGAAAACTGGCCATGTTTGGGACCCGATAGCTCCCCCGTTTTAGGTCCTATGGGCCCCAAACTTTGCATGCATACTCCCAAGACCCTCGACTACATGGAGCCGAAAAAAGTGAATCAATACCATCTATGGTTCAGGAAATATGACCGTTTCAAGTTGAGCTCCAAGTGAACCAACTTTTGAACTTTGAACTCCCATTACTGGGGAACCTTCCATACTGGTGCACCATCGAGCTGCGAGTGGACCCCCACCTCGGCACCCAATCCCCCTGAGGGGGGAGGGGGTGCTGAGGTGAGGGGGCATGCCAGATAGATCTCTGGTCAGCTTGAAGCAAAATGTGATCAAAGTGACTGACTTTGAGCTCCTGTTTCTGGAGAACCACGTGGTGAAAACCAGCCCAAACTTTGCACACTTGTAGGGGAGACTCTTTAGCACCTATGGTGCAAATTTGGAGCCCCTATAACCTAAGGCCGACCTGTACTGACTCCCCAAAGATGGTACCCCTAGGACATCTAATTTTTACATTGGTGCCTATGTGAAAACTGGCCATGTTTGGGACCCGATAGCTCCCCCGTTTTAGGTCCTATGGGCCCCAAACTTTGCATGCATACTCCCAAGACCCTCGACTACATGGAGCCAAAAAAAGTGAATCAATACCATCTATGGTTCAGGAAATATGACCGTTTCAAGTTGAGCTCCAATTGAACCAACTTTTGAACTTTGAACTCCCATTACTGGGAAACCTTCCATACTGGTGCACCATCGAGCTGCGAGTGGACCCCCACCTCGGCACCCCCTCCCCCTGAGGGGGGAGGGGGTGCCGAGGTGAGGGGGCATGCCAGATAGATCTCTGGTCAGCTTGAAGCAAAATGTGATCAAAGTGACTGACTTTGAGCTCCTGTTTCTGGAGAACCACGTGGTGAAAACCAGCCCAAACTTTGCACACTTGTAGGGGAGACTCTTTAGCACCTATGGTGCAAATTTGGAGCCCCTATAACCTAAGGCCGACCGGTACTGACTCCCCAAAGATGGTACCCCTAGGACATCTAATTTTTACATTGATGCCTATGTGAAAACTGGCCATGTTTGGGACCCGATAGCTCCCCCGTTTTAGGTCCTATGGGCCCCAAACTTTGCATGCATACTCCCAAGACCCTCGACTACATGGAGCCGAAAAAAGTGAATCAATACCATCTATGGTTCAGGAAATATGACCGTTTCAAGTTGAGCTCCAATTGAACCAACTTTTGAACTTTGAACTCCCATTACTGGGAAACCTTCCATACTGGTGCACCATCGAGCTGCGAGTGGACCCCCACCTCGGCACCCCCTCCCCCTGAGGGGGGAGGGGGTGCCGAGGTGAGGGGGCATGCCAGATATATCTCTGGTCAGCTTGAAGCAAAATGTGATCAAAGTGACTGACTTTGAGCTCCTGTTTCTGGAGAACCACGTGGTGAAAACCAGCCCAAACTTTGCACACTTGTAGGGGAGACTCTTTAGCACCTATGGTGCAAATTTGGAGCCCCTATAACCTAAGGCCGACCTGTACTGACTCCCCAAAGATGGTACCCCTAGGACATCTAATTTTTACATTGGTGCCTATGTGAAAACTGGCCATGTTTGGGACCCGATAGCTCCCCCGTTTTAGGTCCTATGGGCCCCAAACTTTGCATGCATACTCCCAAGACCCTCGACTACATGGAGCCGAAAAAAGTGAATCAATACCATCTATGGTTCAGGAAATATGACCGTTTCAAGTTGAGCTCCAATTGAACCAACTTTTGAACTTTGAACTCCCATTACTGGGGAACCTTCCATACTGGTGCACCATCGAGCTGCGAGTGGACCCCCACCTCGGCACCCCCTCCCCCTGAGGGGGGAGGGGGTGCCGAGGTGAGGGGGCATGCCAGATAGATCTCTGGTCAGCTTGAAGCAAAATGTGATCAAAGTGACTGACTTTGAGCTCCTGTTTCTGGAGAACCACGTGGTGAAAACCAGCCCAAACTTTGCACACTTGTAGGGGAGACTCTTTAGCACCTATGGTGCAAATTTGGAGCCCCTATAACCTAAGGCCGACCTGTACTGACTCCCCAAAGATGGTACCCCTAGGACATCTAATTTTTACATTGGTGCCTATGTGAAAACTGGCCATGTTTGGGACCCGATAGCTCCCCCGTTTTAGGTCCTATGGGCCCCAAACTTTGCATGCATACTCCCAAGACCCTCGACTACATGGAGCCAAAAAAAGTGAATCAATACCATCTATGGTTCAGGAAATATGACCGTTTCAAGTTGAGCTCCAATTGAACCAACTTTTGAACTTTGAACTCCCATTACTGGGGAACCTTCCATACTGGTGCACCATCGAGCTGCGAGTGGACCCCCACCTCGGCACCCCCTCCCCCTGAGGGGGGAGGGGGTGCCGAGGTGAGGGGGCATGCCAGATAGATCTCTGGTCAGCTTGAAGCAAAATGTGATCAAAGTGACTGACTTTGAGCTCCTGTTTCTGGAGAACCACGTGGTGAAAACCAGCCCAAACTTTGCACACTTGTAGGGGAGACTCTTTAGCACCTATGGTGCAAATTTGGAGCCCCTATAACCTAAGGCCGACCTGTACTGACTCCCCAAAGATGGTACCCCTAGGACATCTAATTTTTACATTGGTGCCTATGTGAAAACTGGCCATGTTTGGGACCCGATAGCTCCCCCGTTTTAGGTCCTATGGGCCCCAAACTTTGCATGCATACTCCCAAGACCCTCGACTACATGGAGCCGAAAAAAGTGAATCAATACCATCTATGGTTCAGGAAATATGACCGTTTCAAGTTGAGCTCCAATTGAACCAACTTTTGAACTTTGAACTCCCATTACTGGGAAACCTTCCATACTGGTGCACCATCGAGCTGCGAGTGGACCCCCACCTCGGCACCCCCTCCCCCTGAGGGGGGAGGGGGTGCCGAGGTGAGGGGGCATGCCAGATAGATCTCTGGTCAGCTTGAAGCAAAATATGATCAAAGTGACTGACTTTGAGCTCCTGTTTCTGGAGAACCACGTGGTGAAAACCAGCCCAAACTTTGCACACTTGTAGGGGAGACTCTTTAGCACCTATGGTGCAAATTTGGAGCCCCTATAACCTAAGGCCGACCTGTACTGACTCCCCAAAGATGGTACCCCTAGGACATCTAATTTTTACATTGATGCCTATGTGAAAACTGGCCATGTTTGGGACCCGATAGCTCCCCCGTTTTAGGTCCTATGGGCCCCAAACTTTGCATGCATACTCCCAAGACCCTCGACTACATGGAGCCGAAAAAAGTGAATCAATACCATCTATGGTTCAGGAAATATGACCGTTTCAAGTTGAGCTCCAATTGAACCAACTTTTGAACTTTGAACTCCCATTACTGGGAAACCTTCCATACTGGTGCACCATCGAGCTGCGAGTGGACCCCCACCTCGGCACCCCCTCCCCCTTAGGGGGGAGGGGGTGCCGAGGTGAGGGGGCATGCCAGATATATCTCTGGTCAGCTTGAAGCAAAATGTGATCAAAGTGACTGACTTTGAGCTCCTGTTTCTGGAGAACCACGTGGTGAAAACCAGCCCAAACTTTGCACACTTGTAGGGGAGACTCTTTAGCACCTATGGTGCAAATTTGGAGCCCCTATAACCTAAGGCCGACCTGTACTGACTCCCCAAAGATGGTACCCCTAGGACATCTAATTTTTACATTGGTGCCTATGTGAAAACTGGCCATGTTTGGGACCCGATAGCTCCCCCGTTTTAGGTCCTATGGGCCCCAAACTTTGCATGCATACTCCCAAGACCCTCGACTACATGGAGCCAAAAAAAGTGAATCAATACCATCTATGGTTCAGGAAATATGACCGTTTCAAGTTGAGCTCCAATTGAACCAACTTTTGAACTTTGAACTCCCATTACTGGGGAACCTTCCATACTGGTGCACCATCGAGCTGCGAGTGGACCCCCACCTCGGCACCCCCTCCCCCTGAGGGGGGAGGGGGTGCCGAGGTGAGGGGGCATGCCAGATAGATCTCTGGTCAGCTTGAAGCAAAATGTGATCAAAGTGACTGACTTTGAGCTCCTGTTTCTGGAGAACCACGTGGTGAAAACCAGCCCAAACTTTGCACACTTGTAGGGGAGACTCTTTAGCACCTATGGTGCAAATTTGGAGCCCCTATAACCTAAGGCCGACCTGTACTGACTCCCCAAAGATGGTACCCCTAGGACATCTAATTTTTACATTGGTGCCTATGTGAAAACTGGCCATGTTTGGGACCCGATAGCTCCCCCGTTTTAGGTCCTATGGGCCCCAAACTTTGCATGCATACTCCCAAGTAGTGATGGACGAACTTCCGACGGGACGTTTCGCGAACGCGAAACGCGAACGGACACAAACGTTCGCGAAAACGACCGTTCGCCGCGGGCTCCATTGACTTCAATGGGAGGCGAATTTCGCAAACCTTTAGGTCGAATTTGCGGCCACGGGGTAATTATTAGGGGGTAGCACGTAGTCCCACCACCTGGACAATAGCATAATACATGTATGAGGTGAATTTGGGATCGATAACTACAAGCATTTTTTTTTTATTTGGGAAATTGTTCTGACAATTCAGGACTATGGAGCTAATGAAGGCAATGGAGGAGAGGGAAGGTCAGGGACCAGGGTAGGCAAACAAGAGGGTGCAGGAGATACAGAGCACTGACAGCAGCACCGTAATACAGAGCACTGACATCAGCACCGTGACATACAGCGCTGACAGCAGCTCCGTGACATACAGCGCTGACAGCAGCTCCGTGACATACAGCGCTGACAGCAGCTCCGTGACATACAGCGCTGACAGCAGCTCCGTGACATACAGCGCTGACAGCAGCTCCGTGACATACAGCGCTGACAGCAGCACCGTGACATACAGCGCTGACAGCAGCTCCGTGACATACAGCGCTGACAGCAGCTCCGTGACATACAGCGCTGACAGCAGCTCCGTGACATACAGCACTGACAGCAGCTCCGTGACATACAGCGCTGACAGCAGCTCCGTGACATACAGCGCTGACAGCAGCTCCGTGACATACAGCGCTGACAGCAGCTCCGTGACATACAGCGCTGACAGCAGCTCCGTGACATACAGCGCTGACAGCAGCTCCGTGACATACAGCGCTGACAGCAGCTCCGTGACATACAGCGCTGACAGCAGCTCCGTGACATACAGCGCTGACAGCAGCTCCGTGACATACAGCGCTGACAGCAGCACCGTAAGCAGCCCCAGGAGGAAGTCAGCACAGCACAGGGATGGTGTGATCCCCTCATAATAAGAACCCCCAGGAGGAAGTCAGCACAGCACAGGGATGGTGGGAGCCCCTCATAATAAGAACACCCAGGAGGAAGTCAGCACAGCACAGGGATGGTGGGAACCCCTCATAATAAGCAGCCCCAGTAGAAATATGACACCGCTCAACCTCTTCAAAGAGGAGGGTAGGGGCATATAGTACGGTGTGCTTTTTTGGGTCAGGGAAGTGAGCCAAATGAATTAAGAAGGTCTGTGTGCTTGATTCCAAAAATTGTTTATAGACATATACATGGTCTACTGATCACATGTGTTGAATTCCTCCGAGATCCATGCCTCATTCATTTTTAGAAATGTGAGGTAGTTAACACTGTGGTGAGCTAGGCGAGTACGCTTATCGGTCACAATCCCCCCTGCTGCGCTGAACGTCCTTTCGGACAGGACACTGGATGAGGGGCAAGCCAACAGTTCGATTGCAAATTGGGCAAGCTCTGGCCAGAGGTCAAGCCTGCCCACCCAGTAGTCTAGGGGTTCATCACTCCTCAGAGCGTCCACATCGGCCGTTAACCCAATGTAGTCGGACACCTGACGGTCTAGGCGTTCCCTGATGCTGGATCCGGATGACACCTGTCGATGGGTCGGCTGAAAGAATGACCTCATATCCGAAGTCACCAACACATCTTCAAACCGGCCTCTTCTTGCAGGCGCTGTTGGATTGGTACCCGCAAATCCTTCTCTGGGAGTGGGAATTGCTCCTCTGCCAGCGCACGCAAAAGCAGAATGCAGCATTTCTCGAAGCAAGGCCTGGAAGTGCTGCATTCTGACAGCCCTCTGCGACGGCGGTAACATTTCCGCCATTTTGTGTTTGTACCGGGGGTCTAAGTACGTTGCCACCCAGTACTGGTCCTTGACCCTCATGCTTTTTATACGGGGGTCCCTATTAAAACACTGGAGCATGAAGGCCCCCATTTGCACTAAAGTGGAAGCGGTGTGGTGGCCTGGCTCCTGCTCATCATCCAGGATAATGTCGTCCTCTTCATTCTCCTCTCCCCATCCTCGCACAACAGGGATCCCAGAAAGGTTTAAAGCATGCTCTTCTTGCTCCTGCTCATCCGCCCCGGCACCATCCTCCTCTGACTCCTCATCAGACTCCTGTTGTTGACTTGTCTCAGATAGAGTAGCCCCCCCTGGGAATTCATCCAGCATTGCGACTTCCTCATCTTCCCGCTCCTGCTCCTCCACAGCCTGATCAATGACACGACGCAATGCACGCTCCAGAAAGAAGGCATAAGGTACCATGTCACTGATGGCGCCATGGCTGCGACTGACCAGTTTGGTGATCTCCTCAAATGGCCGCAGAAGTCTGCATGTGTCGCGCATGAGCAGCCACTGGCGCGGTGAAAAAAAACCCAGCTCCCCAGAACCGTTTCTTTCGCAGAGTTCATACAGGTAGACGTTAACTGCACGTTTCTGCTGGAGCAGCCTATCAAGCATATAGAAGGTTGAGTTCCATCGCGTCGGGCAATCGCAAATAAGACGTCTGACCGGCAGATGGTGTCGCCGCTGAATGTCAGCAAGGCGAGCCATGGCCGTGTAAGATCTTCTGAAATGGGCCGAGATTTTCCTTGCCTGCCGCAAGATGTCCTGGACCCCAGGGTATTTGACAAGGAATCGCTGCACGACCAAGTTTAAGACGTGTGCCATGCACGGCACGTGCGTGATTTTGCCCTGTTTCAATGCGCTAAGCAGATTGGCACCGTTGTCACACACCACTTTACCAACTGTCAAATTGAGCGGTGTTAGCCACTCATCTGCCTGTGAACGCAAAGCTGAAAGGAGTGCCGGGCCAGTGTGGCTCTTTGCTTCCAGGCACAACAGACGCAGCACGGCATGGCAACGTCTCACCTGGCATGTGGAATAGGTTCTGGGGAGCTTGGGCGGTGCAGTGGAAGAGACGCTAGCAGCGGAAAAGGAGGAGGCAGCTGAGGAGGAGAGGGAGGAGGATGGAGTAGGAGGAGGAGAAGAAGAGTCAGGCCTGCATGCAATCCGTGGCGGTAAAACCAAATCTACACGGGTGCCACGGGTTACATGCTTGACGGCCGTCAGAAGGTTCACCCAGTGGGCAGTAAAACTGATATACCTTCCCTGCCCGTGTTTGCTAGACCACGTGTCTGTGGTCAGATGTATCTTGGCACCGACACTGTGTGCCAGAGATACATTCACTTGCCGCTGAACATGGCCATATAGCTCTGGGATGCCCTTCTCTGAGAAATACTTCCTTCCTGGGACCTTCCATTGTGGTGTTCCAATGGCCACAAATTTGCGAAAGGCCTCCGAGTCCACCAGTTTATATGGCAGTAGTTGGCGGGCTATGAGTTCTGACAAGCCAGCCGCCAACCGTTGGGCAAGAGGGTTATCCGGCGTCATCATTTTTTTACGCTCAAACATTAGGCCCACGGAAGCCTGCCTTTTTGCAGAAAAATGTGAGCTTGGCGTGATGGAAGGTGGAGTGGAGGACAATTGTGAGGAGAGAGGAGAAGGAGAAGTAGAAGACGAGGCTGGACGGTGAGAGCCTGCAGTGTGGCTTTGTGTGTTCCGTTGCTCCCACTGGGCTCGGTGATGGCTGCTCATGTGCCTTCTTAAGGCGGTCGTCCCTAGGTGAGTATTGGGCTTACCGCGACTAACGCGTTGACTGCAAAGATTGCAGATGGCAACGCTATTGTCAGCAGCGGACACGTTAAAAAAAGCCCACACTGCGGAGCCATGTGCCGGTGTCCTGGGAGCGCCAGATGTGACCGTACATGGTCGATGACTCGCTCCTGATACATTTGCAGTCTGCTTTGTCCCTGCTGTGCAATGTAAGTCATTGCTGCTTCTCCTCCCTATCTGCTGGTCCATATCTCCCTCTGAACTCCCCTCCTCTTCCTCTCTTGTGGGCACCCACGTGACATCACTAGACACGTCATCATCAACGTCACCTTCCCCACCGCTATAAGTAGAGTAGGCAGCAACACCGGGGACCAACCTCCTCCTTGGGCTGATCTGGGTACTGGCGTCAGACTGCTGAGTAGCGCTTGTTGCTACCTCCTCTTCCTGATCCAATACCAAGAGTGGCTGCGCATCAGAAATGTCCTCTTGATATGGATCGGAAAATAATTCCAGTGACTCAAGCGGAAGGTATGTGGTGGTGGTGGTGGTGGTCGTGTTGTTGGTGGTAGTGTCTTTGGGGGTGCACATAGCAGAGAGTGAAGAAGAGGGTGCAGATCGAGAGGATGAGGAGGGTGCAGAAGAGTAAGGCTGAGCGAGCCACTCAACCAAGTCTGGTGCATCCTTTAAAGTAATTGAACGCACCTTCTGCAACTTCCCACTTTGGCTCAAGCCTGTTGCTCCTGCCCTACCCCTACCACCCCTGCGGAAGGGCCTGCCTCTTCCTCTGCATGTCATTTTTTAAATGACCCTGTGACAAAACTCTTAGTCCCTATACCGCTGAAGGACTGCTGCAGTATAGGTGAGCGGTCAGCAGTGGTGCACGTCAACCCTATCTATTGTGGACCTATAGCGGTCCTTACAGAACAGCAGACTGTACCGCACTCAAGCCTATGTACCGTAGCACCCTATACCAAGTTACCAGTCCTTATAAGAACTTTTGTGGACCAAGCAGGTTGTGTATTAGTGTTTAGCAGACTGTACGTCAGTCCCTATACCGCTGAAGGACTGCTGCAGTATAGGGCAGCGGTCAGCAGTGGTGCACGTCAACCCTATCTATTGTGGACCGATAGCGGTCCTTACAGAACAGCAGACTGTACCGCACTCAAGCCTATGTACCGTAGCACCCTATACCAAGTTACCAGTCCTTATAAGAACTTTTGTGGACCAAGCAGGTTGTGTATTAGTGTTTAGCAGACTGTACGTCAGTCCCTATACCGCTGAAGGACTGCTGCAGTATAGGGCAGCGGTCAGCAGTGGTGCACGTCAACCCTATCTATTGTGGACCGATAGCGGTCCTTACAGAACAGCAGACTGTACCGCACTCAAGCCTATGTACCGTAGCACCCTATACCAAGTTACCAGTCCTTATAAGAACTTTTGTGGAACAAGCAGGTTGTGTGTTAGTGATTAGCAGACTGTACGTCAGTCCCTATACCAATGAAGGACTGCTGCAGTATAGGGCAGCGGTCAGCAGTAGTGCACGGCAACCCTATGTATTGTGGACCGATAGCGGTCCTTACAGAACAGCAGACTGTACCGCACTCAAGCCTATGTACCGTAGCACCCTATACCAAGTTACCAGTCCTTATAAGAACTTTTGTGGACCAAGCAGGTTGTGTATTAGTGTTTAGCAGACTGTACGTCAGTCCCTATACCGCTGAAGGACTGCTGCAGTATAGGGCAGCGGTCAGCAGTGGTGCACGTCAACCCTATCTATTGTGGACCGATAGCGGTCCTTACAGAACAGCAGACTGTACCGCACTCAAGCCTATGTACCGTAGCACCCTATACCAAGTTACCAGTCCTTATAAGAACTTTTGTGGACCAAGCAGGTTGTGTATTAGTGTTTAGCAGACTGTACGTCAGTCCCTATACCGCTGAAGGACTGCTGCAGTATAGGGCAGCGGTCAGCAGTGGTGCACGTCAACCCTATCTATTGTGGACCGATAGCGGTCCTTACAGAACAGCAGACTGTACCGCACTCAAGCCTATGTACCGTAGCACCCTATACCAAGTTACCAGTCCTTATAAGAACTTTTGTGGAACAAGCAGGTTGTGTGTTAGTGATTAGCAGACTGTACGTCAGTCCCTATACCAATGAAGGACTGCTGCAGTATAGGGCAGCGGTCAGCAGTAGTGCACGGCAACCCTATGTATTGTGGACCGATAGCGGTCCTTACAGAACAGCAGACTGTACCGCACTCAAGCCTATGTACCGTAGCACCCTATACCAAGTTACCAGTCCTTATAAGAACTTTTGTGGACCAAGCAGGTTGTGTATTAGTGTTTAGCAGACTGTACGTCAGTCCCTATACCGCTGAAGGACTGCTGCAGTATAGGGCAGCGGTCAGCAGTGGTGCACGTCAACCCTATGTATTGTGGACCGATAGCGGTCCTTACAGAACAGCAGACTGTAACGCACTCAGGCCTATGTACCGTAGCACCCTATACCAAGTTACCAGTCCTTATAAAAACTTTTGTGGACCAAGCAGGTTGTGTGTTAGTGTTTAGCAGACTGTGCGTCAGTCCCTATACCGCTGAAGGACTGCTGCAGTATAGGGCAGCGGTCAGCAGTGGTGCACGTCAACCCTATCTATTGTGGACCGATAGCGGTCCTTACAGAACAGCAGACTGTACCGCACTCAAGCCTATGTACCGTAGCACCCTATACCAAGTTACCAGTCCTTATAAGAACTTTTGTGGACCAAGCAGGTTGTGTATTAGTGTTTAGCAGACTGTACGTCAGTCCCTATACCGCTGAAGGACTGCTGCAGTATAGGGCAGCGGTCAGCAGTGGTGCACGTCAACCCTATCTATTGTGGACCGATAGCGGTCCTTACAGAACAGCAGACTGTACCGCACTCAAGCCTATGTACCGTAGCACCCTATACCAAGTTACCAGTCCTTATAAGAACTTTTGTGGACCAAGCAGGTTGTGTATTAGTGTTTAGCAGACTGTACGTCAGTCCCTATACCGCTGAAGGACTGCTGCAGTATAGGGCAGCGGTCAGCAGTGGTGCACGTCAACCCTATGTATTGTGGACCGATAGCGGTCCTTACAGAACAGCAGACTGTAACGCACTCAGGCCTATGTACCGTAGCACCCTATACCAAGTTACCAGTCCTTATAAGAACTTTTGTGGACCAAGCAGGTTGTGTGTTAGTGATTAGCAGACTGTACGTCAGTCCCTATACCAATGAAGGACTGCTGCAGTATAGGGCAGCGGTCAGCAGTAGTGCACGGCAACCCTATGTATTGTGGACCGATAGCGGTCCTTACAGAACAGCAGACTGTAACGCACTCAGGCCTATGTACCGTAGCACCCTATACCAAGTTACCAGTCCTTATAAAAACTTTTGTGGACCAAGCAGGTTGTGTGTTAGTGTTTAGCAGACTGTGCGTCAGTCCCTATACCGCTGAAGGACTGCTGCAGTATAGGGCAGCGGTCAGCAGTGGTGCACGTCAACCCTATCTATTGTGGACCGATAGCGGTCCTTACAGAACAGCAGACTGTACCGCACTCAAGCCTATGTACCGTAGCACCCTATACCAAGTTACCAGTCCTTATAAGAACTTTTGTGGACCAAGCAGGTTGTGTATTAGTGTTTAGCAGACTGTACGTCAGTCCCTATACCGCTGAAGGACTGCTGCAGTATAGGGCAGCGGTCAGCAGTGGTGCACGTCAACCCTATGTATTGTGGACCGATAGCGGTCCTTACAGAACAGCAGACTGTAACGCACTCAGGCCTATGTACCGTAGCACCCTATACCAAGTTACCAGTCCTTATAAGAACTTTTGTGGACCAAGCAGGTTGTGTGTTAGTGATTAGCAGACTGTACGTCAGTCCCTATACCAATGAAGGACTGCTGCAGTATAGGGCAGCGGTCAGCAGTAGTGCACGGCAACCCTATGTATTGTGGACCGATAGCGGTCCTTACAGAACAGCAGACTGTACTGCACTCAGGCCTATGTACCGTAGCACCCTATACCAAGTTACCAGTCCTTATAAAAACTTTTGTGGACCAAGCAGGTTGTGTGTTAGTGTTTAGCAGACTGTGCGTCAGTCCCTATACCGCTGAAGGACTGCTGCAGTATAGGGCAGCGGTCAGCAGTAGTGCACGGCAACCCTATGTATTGTGGACCGATAGCGGTCCTTACAGAACAGCAGACTGTAACGCACTCAGGCCTATGTACCGTAGCACCCTATACCAAGTTACCAGTCCTTATAAGAACTTTTGTGGACCAAGCAGGTTGTGTGTTAGTGATTAGCAGACTGTACGTCAGTCCCTATACCAATGAAGGACTGCTGCAGTATAGGGCAGCGGTCAGCAGTAGTGCACGGCAACCCTATGTATTGTGGACCGATAGCGGTCCTTACAGAACAGCAGACTGTACCGCACCCAAGCCTATGTACCGTAGCACCCTAGACAGACCAAGTTACCAGTCCTGATAAAGAGCTTTGTGGAACAAGTGAGTTGTGAATGATTAGCAGACTGCAGCAGAAGGGCAGCAGTCAAGTATAATATTCTTTCTATATTTGGAAGAAAGAATATTATACGTGTACAAGCCTATTACCGTACCACTGATACCAGTCCTGAAAAGAACCTTTGTGGAACTAATAGTAACAGCAAGTCTTTAAAATTATCCTCACTGCCTGACACACTGCTTCCTGCCTGTCCCTATACAAATTGGCAAAAAAGAGTAGGCTGGAACGATTAGCTGGAACAGCTCTTTTGTGGACCTGATAGTAACAGCTAATGATGATGATGATGATGATGATGAAGAAAGACTAATCTGGCTGAGCTGTCCCTAAAATAGCAGCATACAGCGCTCTGTCCCTTTATCTAAACTGACAAAAGAAACTCAGGCTGCTGACCTAACACCTATACCAGTCCTGAAAAGAACTTTTGTGTACCAAATAGCTAGCGTTTTCTCTGTCCCTACTCCACACAGGATCCTTTCCCTACAGTGACAGAAGAAAGAATGTAAAATGGCCACCGGATCGGGTGTATTTATAGGTTAGGGGGAATGTCCAAGTGTCCATGAGCTGTCATGTCTCAATTGGTTGTCCTGTAACACATGATAAACGTGTCACGAAAGGTTAAAGTTCTTGTATACATTAAACACGTAAGTCCGCCGGGGCGAACGACGGAAAAAGGCGTTCGAACCCGCGGACGGCGAAAGTCGGAAATTCGCCGCGAAACGACCGCCGGGCGAACCGTTCGGCCATCACTACTCCCAAGACCCTCGACTACATGGAGCCGAAAAAAGTGAATCAATACCATCTATGGTTCAGGAAATATGACCGTTTCAAGTTGAGCTCCAATTGAACCAACTTTTGAACTTTGAACTCCCATTACTGGGGAACCTTCCATACTGGTGCACCATCGAGCTGCGAGTGGACCCCCACCTCGGCACCCCCTCCCCCTGAGGGGGGAGGGGGTGCCGAGGTGAGGGGGCATGCCAGATAGATCTCTGGTCAGCTTGAAGCAAAATATGATCAAAGTGTCTGACTTTGAGCTCCTGTTTCTGGAGAACCACGTGGTGAAAACCAGCCCAAACTTTGCACACTTGTAGGGGAGACTCTTTAGCACCTATGGTGCAAATTTGGAGCCCCTATAACCTAAGGCCGACCTGTACTGACTCCCCAAAGATGGTACCCCTAGGACATCTAATTTTTACATTGATGCCTATGTGAAAACTGGCCATGTTTGGGACCCGATAGCTCCCCCGTTTTAGGTCCTATGGGCCCCAAACTTTGCATGCATACTCCCAAGACCCTCGACTACATGGAGCCGAAAAAAGTGAATCAATACCATCTATGGTTCAGGAAATATGACCGTTTCAAGTTGAGCTCCAATTGAACCAACTTTTGAACTTTGAACTCCCATTACTGGGAAACCTTCCATACTGGTGCACCATCGAGCTGCGAGTGGACCCCCACCTCGGCACCCCCTCCCCCTTAGGGGGGAGGGGGTGCCGAGGTGAGGGGGCATGCCAGATATATCTCTGGTCAGCTTGAAGCAAAATGTGATCAAAGTGACTGACTTTGAGCTCCTGTTTCTGGAGAACCACGTGGTGAAAACCAGCCCAAACTTTGCACACTTGTAGGGGAGACTCTTTAGCACCTATGGTGCAAATTTGGAGCCCCTATAACCTAAGGCCGACCTGTACTGACTCCCCAAAGATGGTACCCCTAGGACATCTAATTTTTACATTGGTGCCTATGTGAAAACTGGCCATGTTTGGGACCCGATAGCTCCCCCGTTTTAGGTCCTATGGGCCCCAAACTTTGCATGCATACTCCCAAGACCCTCGACTACATGGAGCCAAAAAAAGTGAATCAATACCATCTATGGTTCAGGAAATATGACCGTTTCAAGTTGAGCTCCAATTGAACCAACTTTTGAACTTTGAACTCCCATTACTGGGGAACCTTCCATACTGGTGCACCATCGAGCTGCGAGTGGACCCCCACCTCGGCACCCCCTCCCCCTGAGGGGGGAGGGGGTGCCGAGGTGAGGGGGCATGCCAGATAGATCTCTGGTCAGCTTGAAGCAAAATGTGATCAAAGTGACTGACTTTGAGCTCCTGTTTCTGGAGAACCACGTGGTGAAAACCAGCCCAAACTTTGCACACTTGTAGGGGAGACTCTTTAGCACCTATGGTGCAAATTTGGAGCCCCTATAACCTAAGGCCGACCTGTACTGACTCCCCAAAGATGGTACCCCTAGGACATCTAATTTTTACATTGGTGCCTATGTGAAAACTGGCCATGTTTGGGACCCGATAGCTCCCCCGTTTTAGGTCCTATGGGCCCCAAACTTTGCATGCATACTCCCAAGACCCTCGACTACATGGAGCCGAAAAAAGTGAATCAATACCATCTATGGTTCAGGAAATATGACCGTTTCAAGTTGAGCTCCAATTGAACCAACTTTTGAACTTTGAACTCCCATTACTGGGGAACCTTCCATACTGGTGCACCATCGAGCTGCGAGTGGACCCCCACCTCGGCACCCCCTCCCCCTGAGGGGGGAGGGGGTGCCGAGGTGAGGGGGCATGCCAGATATATCTCTGGTCAGCTTGAAGCAAAATGTGATCAAAGTGACTGACTTTGAGCTCCTGTTTCTGGAGAACCACGTGGTGAAAACCAGCCCAAACTTTGCACACTTGTAGGGGAGACTCTTTAGCACCTATGGTGCAAATTTGGAGCCCCTATAACCTAAGGCCGACCTGTACTGACTCCCCAAAGATGGTACCCCTAGGACATCTAATTTTTACATTGGTGCCTATGTGAAAACTGGCCATGTTTGGGACCCGATAGCTCCCCCGTTTTAGGTCCTATGGGCCCCAAACTTTGCATGCATACTCCCAAGACCCTCGACTACATGGAGCCGAAAAAAGTGAATCAATACCATCTATGGTTCAGGAAATATGACCGTTTCAAGTTGAGCTCCAATTGAACCAACTTTTGAACTTTGAACTCCCATTACTGGGGAACCTTCCATACTGGTGCACCATCGAGCTGCGAGTGGACCCCCACCTCGGCACCCCCTCCCCCTGAGGGGGGAGGGGGTGCCGAGGTGAGGGGGCATGCCAGATAGATCTCTGGTCAGCTTGAAGCAAAATGTGATCAAAGTGACTGACTTTGAGCTCCTGTTTCTGGAGAACCACGTGGTGAAAACCAGCCCAAACTTTGCACACTTGTAGGGGAGACTCTTTAGCACCTATGGTGCAAATTTGGAGCCCCTATAACCTAAGGCCGACCTGTACTGACTCCCCAAAGATGGTACCCCTAGGACATCTAATTTTTACATTGGTGCCTATGTGAAAACTGGCCATGTTTGGGACCCGATAGCTCCCCCGTTTTAGGTCCTATGGGCCCCAAACTTTGCATGCATACTCCCAAGACCCTCGACTACATGGAGCCAAAAAAAGTGAATCAATACCATCTATGGTTCAGGAAATATGACCGTTTCAAGTTGAGCTCCAATTGAACCAACTTTTGAACTTTGAACTCCCATTACTGGGGAACCTTCCATACTGGTGCACCATCGAGCTGCGAGTGGACCCCCACCTCGGCACCCCCTCCCCCTGAGGGGGGAGGGGGTGCCGAGGTGAGGGGGCATGCCAGATAGATCTCTGGTCAGCTTGAAGCAAAATGTGATCAAAGTGACTGACTTTGAGCTCCTGTTTCTGGAGAACCACGTGGTGAAAACCAGCCCAAACTTTGCACACTTGTAGGGGAGACTCTTTAGCACCTATGGTGCAAATTTGGAGCCCCTATAACCTAAGGCCGACCTGTACTGACTCCCCAAAGATGGTACCCCTAGGACATCTAATTTTTACATTGGTGCCTATGTGAAAACTGGCCATGTTTGGGACCCGATAGCTCCCCCGTTTTAGGTCCTATGGGCCCCAAACTTTGCATGCATACTCCCAAGACCCTCGACTACATGGAGCCGAAAAAAGTGAATCAATACCATCTATGGTTCAGGAAATATGACCGTTTCAAGTTGAGCTCCAATTGAACCAACTTTTGAACTTTGAACTCCCATTACTGGGAAACCTTCCATACTGGTGCACCATCGAGCTGCGAGTGGACCCCCACCTCGGCACCCCCTCCCCCTGAGGGGGGAGGGGGTGCCGAGGTGAGGGGGCATGCCAGATAGATCTCTGGTCAGCTTGAAGCAAAATATGATCAAAGTGACTGACTTTGAGCTCCTGTTTCTGGAGAACCACGTGGTGAAAACCAGCCCAAACTTTGCACACTTGTAGGGGAGACTCTTTAGCACCTATGGTGCAAATTTGGAGCCCCTATAACCTAAGGCCGACCTGTACTGACTCCCCAAAGATGGTACCCCTAGGACATCTAATTTTTACATTGATGCCTATGTGAAAACTGGCCATGTTTGGGACCCGATAGCTCCCCCGTTTTAGGTCCTATGGGCCCCAAACTTTGCATGCATACTCCCAAGACCCTCGACTACATGGAGCCGAAAAAAGTGAATCAATACCATCTATGGTTCAGGAAATATGACCGTTTCAAGTTGAGCTCCAATTGAACCAACTTTTGAACTTTGAACTCCCATTACTGGGAAACCTTCCATACTGGTGCACCATCGAGCTGCGAGTGGACCCCCACCTCGGCACCCCCTCCCCCTTAGGGGGGAGGGGGTGCCGAGGTGAGGGGGCATGCCAGATATATCTCTGGTCAGCTTGAAGCAAAATGTGATCAAAGTGACTGACTTTGAGCTCCTGTTTCTGGAGAACCACGTGGTGAAAACCAGCCCAAACTTTGCACACTTGTAGGGGAGACTCTTTAGCACCTATGGTGCAAATTTGGAGCCCCTATAACCTAAGGCCGACCTGTACTGACTCCCCAAAGATGGTACCCCTAGGACATCTAATTTTTACATTGGTGCCTATGTGAAAACTGGCCATGTTTGGGACCCGATAGCTCCCCCGTTTTAGGTCCTATGGGCCCCAAACTTTGCATGCATACTCCCAAGACCCTCGACTACATGGAGCCAAAAAAAGTGAATCAATACCATCTATGGTTCAGGAAATATGACCGTTTCAAGTTGAGCTCCAATTGAACCAACTTTTGAACTTTGAACTCCCATTACTGGGGAACCTTCCATACTGGTGCACCATCGAGCTGCGAGTGGACCCCCACCTCGGCACCCCCTCCCCCTGAGGGGGGAGGGGGTGCCGAGGTGAGGGGGCATGCCAGATAGATCTCTGGTCAGCTTGAAGCAAAATGTGATCAAAGTGACTGACTTTGAGCTCCTGTTTCTGGAGAACCACGTGGTGAAAACCAGCCCAAACTTTGCACACTTGTAGGGGAGACTCTTTAGCACCTATGGTGCAAATTTGGAGCCCCTATAACCTAAGGCCGACCTGTACTGACTCCCCAAAGATGGTACCCCTAGGACATCTAATTTTTACATTGGTGCCTATGTGAAAACTGGCCATGTTTGGGACCCGATAGCTCCCCCGTTTTAGGTCCTATGGGCCCCAAACTTTGCATGCATACTCCCAAGACCCTCGACTACATGGAGCCGAAAAAAGTGAATCAATACCATCTATGGTTCAGGAAATATGACCGTTTCAAGTTGAGCTCCAATTGAACCAACTTTTGAACTTTGAACTCCCATTACTGGGGAACCTTCCATACTGGTGCACCATCGAGCTGCGAGTGGACCCCCACCTCGGCACCCCCTCCCCCTGAGGGGGGAGGGGGTGCCGAGGTGAGGGGGCATGCCAGATAGATCTCTGGTCAGCTTGAAGCAAAATGTGATCAAAGTGACTGACTTTGAGCTCCTGTTTCTGGAGAACCACGTGGTGAAAACCAGCCCAAACTTTGCACACTTGTAGGGGAGACTCTTTAGCACCTATGGTGCAAATTTGGAGCCCCTATAACCTAAGGCCGACCTGTACTGACTCCCCAAAGATGGTACCCCTAGGACATCTAATTTTTACATTGATGCCTATGTGAAAACTGGCCATGTTTGGGACCCGATAGCTCCCCCGTTTTAGGTCCTATGGGCCCCAAACTTTGCATGCATACTCCCAAGACCCTCGACTACATGGAGCCGAAAAAAGTGAATCAATACCATCTATGGTTCAGGAAATATGACCGTTTCAAGTTGAGCTCCAATTGAACCAACTTTTGAACTTTGAACTCCCATTACTGGGAAACCTTCCATACTGGTGCACCATCGAGCTGCGAGTGGACCCCCACCTCGGCACCCCCTCCCCCTGAGGGGGGAGGGGGTGCCGAGGTGAGGGGGCATGCCAGATATATCTCTGGTCAGCTTGAAGCAAAATGTGATCAAAGTGACTGACTTTGAGCTCCTGTTTCTGGAGAACCACGTGGTGAAAACCAGCCCAAACTTTGCACACTTGTAGGGGAGACTCTTTAGCACCTATGGTGCAAATTTGGAGCCCCTATAACCTAAGGCCGACCTGTACTGACTCCCCAAAGATGGTACCCCTAGGACATCTAATTTTTACATTGGTGCCTATGTGAAAACTGGCCATGTTTGGGACCCGATAGCTCCCCCGTTTTAGGTCCTATGGGCCCCAAACTTTGCATGCATACTCCCAAGACCCTCGACTACATGGAGCCGAAAAAAGTGAATCAATACCATCTATGGTTCAGGAAATATGACCGTTTCAAGTTGAGCTCCAAGTGAACCAACTTTTGAACTTTGAACTCCCATTACTGGGGAACCTTCCATACTGGTGCACCATCGAGCTGCGAGTGGACCCCCACCTCGGCACCCAATCCCCCTGAGGGGGGAGGGGGTGCTGAGGTGAGGGGGCATGCCAGATAGATCTCTGGTCAGCTTGAAGCAAAATGTGATCAAAGTGACTGACTTTGAGCTCCTGTTTCTGGAGAACCACGTGGTGAAAACCAGCCCAAACTTTGCACACTTGTAGGGGAGACTCTTTAGCACCTATGGTGCAAATTTGGAGCCCCTATAACCTAAGGCCGACCTGTACTGACTCCCCAAAGATGGTACCCCTAGGACATCTAATTTTTACATTGGTGCCTATGTGAAAACTGGCCATGTTTGGGACCCGATAGCTCCCCCGTTTTAGGTCCTATGGGCCCCAAACTTTGCATGCATACTCCCAAGACCCTCGACTACATGGAGCCGAAAAAAGTGAATCAATACCATCTATGGTTCAGGAAATATGACCGTTTCAAGTTGAGCTCCAATTGAACCAACTTTTGAACTTTGAACTCCCATTACTGGGGAACCTTCCATACTGGTGCACCATCGAGCTGCGAGTGGACCCCCACCTTGACACCCCCTCCCCCTGAGGGGGGAGGGGGTGCCGAGGTGAGGGGGCATGCCAGATAGATCTCTGGTCAGCTTGAAGCAAAATGTGATCAAAGTGACTGACTTTGAGCTCCTGTTTCTGGAGAACCACGTGGTGAAAACCAGCCCAAACTTTGCACACTTGTAGGGGAGACTCTTTAGCACCTATGGTGCAAATTTGGAGCCCCTATAACCTAAGGCCGACCTGTACTGACTCCCCAAAGATGGTACCCCTAGGACATCTAATTTTTACATTGGTGCCTATGTGAAAACTGGCCATGTTTGGGACCCGATAGCTCCCCCGTTTTAGGTTCTATGGGCCCCAAACTTTGCATGCATACTCCCAAGACCCTCGACTACATGGAGCCAAAAAAAGTGAATCAATACCATCTATGGTTCAGGAAATATGACCGTTTCAAGTTGAGCTCCAATTGAACCAACTTTTGAACTTTGAACTCCCATTACTGGGAAACCTTCCATACTGGTGCACCATCGAGCTGCGAGTGGACCCCCACCTCGGCACCCCCTCCCCCTGAGGGGGGAGGGGGTGCCGAGGTGAGGGGGCATGCCAGATAGATCTCTGGTCAGCTTGAAGCAAAATGTGATCAAAGTGACTGACTTTGAGCTCCTGTTTCTGGAGAACCACGTGGTGAAAACCAGCCCAAACTTTGCACACTTGTAGGGGAGACTCTTTAGCACCTATGGTGCAAATTTGGAGCCCCTATAACCTAAGGCCGACCTGTACTGACTCCCCAAAGATGGTACCCCTAGGACATCTAATTTTTACATTGGTGCCTATGTGAAAACTGGCCATGTTTGGGACCCGATAGCTCCCCCGTTTTAGGTCCTATGGGCCCCAAACTTTGCATGCATACTCCCAAGACCCTCGACTACATGGAGCCGAAAAAAGTGAATCAATACCATCTATGGTTCAGGAAATATGACCGTTTCAAGTTGAGCTCCAATTGAACCAACTTTGGAACTTTGAACTCCCATTACTGGGGAACCTTCCATACTGGTGCACCATCGAGCTGCGAGTGGACCCCCACCTCGGCACCCCCTCCCCCTTAGGGGGGAGGGGGTGCCGAGGTGAGGGGGCATGCCAGATAGATCTCTGGTCAGCTTGAAGCAAAATGTGATCAAAGTGACTGACTTTGAGCTCCTGTTTCTGGAGAACCACGTGGTGAAAACCAGCCCAAACTTTGCACACTTGTAGGGGAGACTCTTTAGCACCTATGGTGCAAATTTGGAGCCCCTATAACCTAAGGCCGACCTGTACTGACTCCCCAAAGATGGTACCCCTAGGACATCTAATTTTTACATTGGTGCCTATGTGAAAACTGGCCATGTTTGGGACCCGATAGCTCCCCCGTTTTAGGTCCTATGGGCCCCAAACTTTGCATGCATACTCCCAAGACCCTCGACTACATGGAGCCGAAAAAAGTGAATCAATACCATCTATGGTTCAGGAAATATGACTGTTTCAAGTTGAGCTCCAATTGAACCAACTTTTGAACTTTGAACTCCCATTACTGGGAAACCTTTCATACTGGTGCACCATCGAGCTGCGAGTGGACCCCCACCTCAGCACCCCCTCCCCCCTTAGGGGGAGGGGGTGCCGAGGTGAGGGGGCATGCCAGATAGATCTCTGGTCAGCTTGAAGCAAAATGTGATCAAAGTGACTGACTTTGAGCTCCTGTTTCTGGAGAACCACGTGGTGAAAACCAGCCCAAACTTTGCACACTTGTAGGGGAGACTCTTTAGCACCTATGGTGCAAATTTGGAGCCCCTATAACCTAAGGCCGACCTGTACTGACTCCCCAAAGATGGTACCCCTAGGACATCTAATTTTTACATTGGTGCCTATGTGAAAACTGGCCATGTTTGGGACCCGATAGCTCCCCCGTTTTAGGTCCTATGGGCCCCAAACTTTGCATGCATACTCCCAAGACCCTCGACTACATGGAGCCGAAAAAAGTGAATCAATACCATCTATGGTTCAGGAAATATGACCGTTTCAAGTTGAGCTCCAATTGAACCAACTTTTGAACTTTGAACTCCCATTACTGGGGAACCTTCCATACTGGTGCACCATCGAGCTGCGAGTGGACCCCCACCTCGGCACCCCCTCCCCCTGAGGGGGGAGGGGGTGCCGAGGTGAGGGGGCATGCCAGATAGATCTCTGGTCAGCTTGAAGCAAAATGTGATCAAAGTGACTGACTTTGAGCTCCTGTTTCTGGAGAACCACGTGGTGAAAACCAGCCCAAACTTTGCACACTTGTAGGGGAGACTCTTTAGCACCTATGGTGCAAATTTGGAGCCCCTATAACCTAAGGCCGACCTGTACTGACTCCCCAAAGATGGTACCCCTAGGACATCTAATTTTTACATTGGTGCCTATGTGAAAACTGGCCATGTTTGGGACCCGATAGCTCCCCCGTTTTAGGTTCTATGGGCCCCAAACTTTGCATGCATACTCCCAAGACCCTCGACTACATGGAGCCGAAAAAAGTGAATCAATACCATCTATGGTTCAGGAAATATGACCGTTTCAAGTTGAGCTCCAATTGAACCAACTTTTGAACTTTGAACTCCCATTACTGGGGAACCTTCCATACTGGTGCACCATCGAGCTGCGAGTGGACCCCCACCTCGGCACCCCCTCCCCCTGAGGGGGGAGGGGGTGCCGAGGTGAGGGGGCATGCCAGATAGATCTCTGGTCAGCTTGAAGCAAAATGTGATCAAAGTGACTGACTTTGAGCTCCTGTTTCTGGAGAACCACGTGGTGAAAACCAGCCCAAACTTTGCACACTTGTAGGGGAGACTCTTTAGCACCTATGGTGCAAATTTGGAGCCCCTATAACCTAAGGCCGACCTGTACTGACTCCCCAAAGATGGTACCCCTAGGACATCTAATTTTTACATTGATGCCTATGTGAAAACTGGCCATGTTTGGGACCCGATAGCTCCCCCGTTTTAGGTCCTATGGGCCCCAAACGTTGCATGCATACTCCCAAGACCCTCGACTACATGGAGCCGAAAAAAGTGAATCAATACCATCTATGGTTCAGGAAATATGACCGTTTCAAGTTGAGCTCCAATTGAACCAACTTTTGAACTTTGAACTCCCATTACTGGGAAACCTTCCATACTGGTGCACCATCGAGCTGCGAGTGGACCCCCACCTCGGCACCCCCTCCCCCTGAGGGGGGAGGGGGTGCCGAGGTGAGGGGGCATGCCAGATAGATCTCTGGTCAGCTTGAAGCAAAATATGATCAAAGTGACTGACTTTGAGCTCCTGTTTCTGGAGAACCACGTGGTGAAAACCAGCCCAAACTTTGCACACTTGTAGGGGAGACTCTTTAGCACCTATGGTGCAAATTTGGAGCCCCTATAACCTAAGGCCGACCTGTACTGACTCCCCAAAGATGGTACCCCTAGGACATCTAATTTTTACATTGATGCCTATGTGAAAACTGGCCATGTTTGGGACCCGATAGCTCCCCCGTTTTAGGTCCTATGGGCCCCAAACGTTGCATGCATACTCCCAAGACCCTCGACTACATGGAGCCGAAAAAAGTGAATCAATACCATCTATGGTTCAGGAAATATGACCGTTTCAAGTTGAGCTCCAATTGAACCAACTTTTGAACTTTGAACTCCCATTACTGGGAAACCTTCCATACTGGTGCACCATCGAGCTGCGAGTGGACCCCCACCTCGGCACCCCCTCCCCCTGAGGGGGGAGGGGGTGCCGAGGTGAGGGGGCATGCCAGATAGATCTCTGGTCAGCTTGAAGCAAAATGTGATCAAAGTGACTGACTTTGAGCTCCTGTTTCTGGAGAACCACGTGGTGAAAACCAGCCCAAACTTTGCACACTTGTAGGGGAGACTCTTTAGCACCTATGGTGCAAATTTGGAGCCCCTATAACCTAAGGCCGACCTGTACTGACTCCCCAAAAATGGTACCCCTAGGACATCTAATTTTTACATTGATGCCTATGTGAAAACTGGCCATGTTTGGGACCCGATAGCTCCCCCGTTTTAGGTCCTATGGGCCCCAAACTTTGCTTGCATACTCCCAAGACCCTCGACTACATGGAGCCGAAAAAAGTGAATCAATACCATCTATGGTTCAGGAAATATGACCGTTTCAAGTTGAGCTCCAATTGAACCAACTTTTGAACTTTGAACTCCCATTACTGGGAAACCTTCCATACTGGTGCACCATCGAGCTGCGAGTGGACCCCCACCTCGGCACCCCCTCCCCCTGAGGGGGGAGGGGGTGCCGAGGTGAGGGGGCATGCCAGATAGATCTCTGGTCAGCTTGAAGCAAAATGTGATCAAAGTGACTGACTTTGAGCTCCTGTTTCTGGAGAACCACGTGGTGAAAACCAGCCCAAACTTTGCACACTTGTAGGGGAGACTCTTTAGCACCTATGGTGCAAATTTGGAGCCCCTATAACCTAAGGCCGACCTGTACTGACTCCCCAAAGATGGTACCCCTAGGACATCTAATTTTTACATTGATGCCTATGTGAAAACTGGCCATGTTTGGGACCCGATAGCTCCCCCGTTTTAGGTCCTATGGGCCCCAAACGTTGCATGCATACTCCCAAGACCCTCGACTACATGGAGCCGAAAAAAGTGAATCAATACCATCTATGGTTCAGGAAATATGACCGTTTCAAGTTGAGCTCCAATTGAACCAACTTTTGAACTTTGAACTCCCATTACTGGGAAACCTTCCATACTGGTGCACCATCGAGCTGCGAGTGGACCCCCACCTCGGCACCCCCTCCCCCTGAGGGGGGAGGGGGTGCCGAGGTGAGGGGGCATGCCAGATAGATCTCTGGTCAGCTTGAAGCAAAATATGATCAAAGTGACTGACTTTGAGCTCCTGTTTCTGGAGAACCACGTGGTGAAAACCAGCCCAAACTTTGCACACTTGTAGGGGAGACTCTTTAGCACCTATGGTGCAAATTTGGAGCCCCTATATCCTAAGGCCGACCTGTACTGACTCCCCAAAGATGGTACCCCTAGGACATCTAATTTTTACATTGATGCCTATGTGAAAACTGGCCATGTTTGGGACCCGATAGCTCCCCCGTTTTAGGTCCTATGGGCCCCAAACGTTGCATGCATACTCCCAAGACCCTCGACTACATGGAGCCGAAAAAAGTGAATCAATACCATCTATGGTTCAGGAAATATGACCGTTTCAAGTTGAGCTCCAATTGAACCAACTTTTGAACTTTGAACTCCCATTACTGGGAAACCTTCCATACTGGTGCACCATCGAGCTGCGAGTGGACCCCCACCTCGGGTGCCGAGGTGAGGGGGCATGCCAGATAGATCTCTGGTCAGCTTGAAGCAAAATGTGATCAAAGTGACTGACTTTGAGCTCCTGTTTCTGGAGAACCACGTGGTGAAAACCAGCCCAAACTTTGCACACTTGTAGGGGAGACTCTTTAGCACCTATGGTGCAAATTTGGAGCCCCTATAACCTAAGGCCGACCTGTACTGACTCCCCAAAGATGGTACCCCTAGGACATCTAATTTTTACATTGATGCCTATGTGAAAACTGGCCATGTTTGGGACCCGATAGCTCCCCCGTTTTAGGTCCTATGGGCCCCAAACTTTGCATGCATACTCCCAAGACCCTCGACTACATGGAGCCGAAAAAAGTGAATCAATACCATCTATGGTTCAGGAAATATGACCGTTTCAAGTTGAGCTCCAATTGAACCAACTTTTGAACTTTGAACTCCCATTACTGGGAAACCTTCCATACTGGTGCACCATCGAGCTGCGAGTGGACCCCCACCTCGGCACCCCCTCCCCCTGAGGGGGGAGGGGGTGCCGAGGTGAGGGGGCATGCCAGATAGATCTCTGGTCAGCTTGAAGCAAAATGTGATCAAAGTGACTGACTTTGAGCTCCTGTTTCTGGAGAACCACGTGGTGAAAACCAGCCCAAACTTTGCACACTTGTAGGGGAGACTCTTTAGCACCTATGGTGCAAATTTGGAGCCCCTATAACCTAAGGCCGACCTGTACTGACTCCCCAAAGATGGTACCCCTAGGACATCTAATTTTTACATTGGTGCCTATGTGAAAACTGGCCATGTTTGGGACCCGATAGCTCCCCCGTTTTAGGTCCTATGGGCCCCAAACTTTGCATGCATACTCCCAAGACCCTCGACTACATGGAGCCAAAAAAAGTGAATCAATACCATCTATGGTTCAGGAAATATGACCGTTTCAAGTTGAGCTCCAATTGAACCAACTTTTGAACTTTGAACTCCCATTACTGGGAAACCTTCCATACTGGTGCACCATCGAGCTGCGAGTGGACCCCCACCTCGGCACCCCCTCCCCCTGAGGGGGGAGGGGTGCCGAGGTGAGGGGGCATGCCAGATAGATCTCTGGTCAGCTTGAAGCAAAATGTGATCAAAGTGACTGACTTTGAGCTCCTGTTTCTGGAGAACCACGTGGTGAAAACCAGCCCAAACTTTGCACACTTGTAGGGGAGACTCTTTAGCACCTATGGTGCAAATTTGGAGCCCCTATAACCTAAGGCCGACCTGTACTGACTCCCCAAAGATGGTACCCCTAGGACATCTAATTTTTACATTGATGCCTATGTGAAAACTGGCCATGTTTGGGACCCGATAGCTCCCCCGTTTTAGGTCCTATGGGCCCCAAACTTTGCATGCATACTCCCAAGACCCTCGACTACATGGAGCCGAAAAAAGTGAATCAATACCATCTATGGTTCAGGAAATATGACCGTTTCAAGTTGAGCTCCAATTGAACCAACTTTTGAACTTTGAACTCCCATTACTGGGAAACCTTCCATACTGGTGCACCATCGAGCTGCGAGTGGACCCCCACCTCGGCACCCCCTCCCCCTGAGGGGGGAGGGGGTGCCGAGGTGAGGGGGCATGCCAGATAGATCTCTGGTCAGCTTGAAGCAAAATGTGATCAAAGTGACTGACTTTGAGCTCCTGTTTCTGGAGAACCACGTGGTGAAAACCAGCCCAAACTTTGCACACTTGTAGGGGAGACTCTTTAGCATCTATGGTGCAAATTTGGAGCCCCTATAACCTAAGGCCGACCTGTACTGACTCCCCAAAGATGGTACCCCTAGGACATCTAATTTTTACATTGGTGCCTATGTGAAAACTGGCCATGTTTGGGACCCGATAGCTCCCCCGTTTTAGGTCCTATGGGCCCCAAACTTTGCATGCATACTCCCAAGACCCTCGACTACATGGAGCCGAAAAAAGTGAATCAATACCATCTATGGTTCAGGAAATATGACCGTTTCAAGTTGAGCTCCAATTGAACCAACTTTGGAACTTTGAACTCCCATTACTGGGGAACCTTCCATACTGGTGCACCATCGAGCTGCGAGTGGACCCCCACCTCGGCACCCCCTCCCCCTGAGGGGGGAGGGGGTGCCGAGGTGAGGGGGCATGCCAGATAGATCTCTGGTCAGCTTGAAGCAAAATGTGATCAAAGTGACTGACTTTGAGCTCCTGTTTCTGGAGAACCACGTGGTGAAAACCAGCCCAAACTTTGCACACTTGTAGGGGAGACTCTTTAGCACCTATGGTGCAAATTTGGAGCCCCTATAACCTAAGGCCGACCTGTACTGACTCCCCAAAGATGGTACCCCTAGGACATCTAATTTTTACATTGGTGCCTATGTGAAAACTGGCCATGTTTGGGACCCGATAGCTCCCCCGTTTTAGGTCCTATGGGCCCCAAACTTTGCATGCATACTCCCAAGACCCTCGACTACATGGAGCCGAAAAAAGTGAATCAATACCATCTATGGTTCAGGAAATATGACTGTTTCAAGTTGAGCTCCAATTGAACCAACTTTTGAACTTTGAACTCCCATTACTGGGAAACCTTTCATACTGGTGCACCATCGAGCTGCGAGTGGACCCCCACCTCAGCACCCCCTCCCCCCTCAGGGGGAGGGGGTGCCGAGGTGAGGGGGCATGCCAGATAGATCTCTGGTCAGCTTGAAGCAAAATGTGATCAAAGTGACTGACTTTGAGCTCCTGTTTCTGGAGAACCACGTGGTGAAAACCAGCCCAAACTTTGCACACTTGTAGGGGAGACTCTTTAGCACCTATGGTGCAAATTTGGAGCCCCTATAACCTAAGGCCGACCTGTACTGACTCCCCAAAGATGGTACCCCTAGGACATCTAATTTTTACATTGGTGCCTATGTGAAAACTGGCCATGTTTGGGACCCGATAGCTCCCCCGTTTTAGGTCCTATGGGCCCCAAACTTTGCATGCATACTCCCAAGACCCTCGACTACATGGAGCCGAAAAAAGTGAATCAATACCATCTATGGTTCAGGAAATATGACCGTTTCAAGTTGAGCTCCAATTGAACCAACTTTTGAACTTTGAACTCCCATTACTGGGGAACCTTCCATACTGGTGCACCATCGAGCTGCGAGTGGACCCCCACCTCGGCACCCCCTCCCCCTGAGGGGGGAGGGGGTGCCGAGGTGAGGGGGCATGCCAGATAGATCTCTGGTCAGCTTGAAGCAAAATGTGATCAAAGTGACTGACTTTGAGCTCCTGTTTCTGGAGAACCACGTGGTGAAAACCAGCCCAAACTTTGCACACTTGTAGGGGAGACTCTTTAGCACCTATGGTGCAAATTTGGAGCCCCTATAACCTAAGGCCGACCTGTACTGACTCCCCAAAGATGGTACCCCTAGGACATCTAATTTTTACATTGGTGCCTATGTGAAAACTGGCCATGTTTGGGACCCGATAGCTCCCCCGTTTTAGGTCCTATGGGCCCCAAACTTTGCATGCATACTCCCAAGACCCTCGACTACATGGAGCCGAAAAAAGTGAATCAATACCATCTATGGTTCAGGAAATATGACCGTTTCAAGTTGAGCTCCAATTGAACCAACTTTGGAACTTTGAACTCCCATTACTGGGGAACCTTCCATACTGGTGCACCATCGAGCTGCGAGTGGACCCCCACCTCGGCACCCCCTCCCCCTTAGGGGGGAGGGGGTGCCGAGGTGAGGGGGCATGCCAGATAGATCTCTGGTCAGCTTGAAGCAAAATGTGATCAAAGTGACTGACTTTGAGCTCCTGTTTCTGGAGAACCACGTGGTGAAAACCAGCCCAAACTTTGCACACTTGTAGGGGAGACTCTTTAGCACCTATGGTGCAAATTTGGAGCCCCTATAACCTAAGGCCGACCTGTACTGACTCCCCAAAGATGGTACCCCTAGGACATCTAATTTTTACATTGGTGCCTATGTGAAAACTGGCCATGTTTGGGACCCGATAGCTCCCCCGTTTTAGGTCCTATGGGCCCCAAACTTTGCATGCATACTCCCAAGACCCTCGACTACATGGAGCCGAAAAAAGTGAATCAATACCATCTATGGTTCAGGAAATATGACTGTTTCAAGTTGAGCTCCAATTGAACCAACTTTTGAACTTTGAACTCCCATTACTGGGAAACCTTTCATACTGGTGCACCATCGAGCTGCGAGTGGACCCCCACCTCAGCACCCCCTCCCCCCTCAGGGGGAGGGGGTGCCGAGGTGAGGGGGCATGCCAGATAGATCTCTGGTCAGCTTGAAGCAAAATGTGATCAAAGTGACTGACTTTGAGCTCCTGTTTCTGGAGAACCACGTGGTGAAAACCAGCCCAAACTTTGCACACTTGTAGGGGAGACTCTTTAGCACCTATGGTGCAAATTTGGAGCCCCTATAACCTAAGGCCGACCTGTACTGACTCCCCAAAGATGGTACCCCTAGGACATCTAATTTTTACATTGGTGCCTATGTGAAAACTGGCCATGTTTGGGACCCGATAGCTCCCCCGTTTTAGGTCCTATGGGCCCCAAACTTTGCATGCATACTCCCAAGACCCTCGACTACATGGAGCCGAAAAAAGTGAATCAATACCATCTATGGTTCAGGAAATATGACCGTTTCAAGTTGAGCTCCAATTGAACCAACTTTTGAACTTTGAACTCCCATTACTGGGGAACCTTCCATACTGGTGCACCATCGAGCTGCGAGTGGACCCCCACCTCGGCACCCCCTCCCCCTGAGGGGGGAGGGGGTGCCGAGGTGAGGGGGCATGCCAGATAGATCTCTGGTCAGCTTGAAGCAAAATGTGATCAAAGTGACTGACTTTGAGCTCCTGTTTCTGGAGAACCACGTGGTGAAAACCAGCCCAAACTTTGCACACTTGTAGGGGAGACTCTTTAGCACCTATGGTGCAAATTTGGAGCCCCTATAACCTAAGGCCGACCTGTACTGACTCCCCAAAGATGGTACCCCTAGGACATCTAATTTTTACATTGGTGCCTATGTGAAAACTGGCCATGTTTGGGACCCGATAGCTCCCCCGTTTTAGGTTCTATGGGCCCCAAACTTTGCATGCATACTCCCAAGACCCTCGACTACATGGAGCCGAAAAAAGTGAATCAATACCATCTATGGTTCAGGAAATATGACCGTTTCAAGTTGAGCTCCAATTGAACCAACTTTTGAACTTTGAACTCCCATTACTGGGGAACCTTCCATACTGGTGCACCATCGAGCTGCGAGTGGACCCCCACCTCGGCACCCCCTCCCCCTGAGGGGGGAGGGGGTGCCGAGGTGAGGGGGCATGCCAGATAGATCTCTGGTCAGCTTGAAGCAAAATGTGATCAAAGTGACTGACTTTGAGCTCCTGTTTCTGGAGAACCACGTGGTGAAAACCAGCCCAAACTTTTCACACTTGTAGGGGAGACTCTTTAGCACCTATGGTGCAAATTTGGAGCCCCTATAACCTAAGGCCGACCTGTACTGACTCCCCAAAGATGGTACCCCTAGGACATCTAATTTTTACATTGATGCCTATGTGAAAACTGGCCATGTTTGGGACCCGATAGCTCCCCCGTTTTAGGTCCTATGGGCCCCAAACTTTGCATGCATACTCCCAAGACCCTCGACTACATGGAGCCGAAAAAAGTGAATCAATACCATCTATGGTTCAGGAAATATGACCGTTTCAAGTTGAGCTCCAATTGAACCAACTTTTGAACTTTGAACTCCCATTACTGGGAAACCTTCCATACTGGTGCACCATCGAGCTGCGAGTGGACCCCCACCTCGGCACCCCCTCCCCCTGAGGGGGGAGGGGGTGCCGAGGTGAGGGGGCATGCCAGATAGATCTCTGGTCAGCTTGAAGCAAAATGTGATCAAAGTGACTGACTTTGAGCTCCTGTTTCTGGAGAACCACGTGGTGAAAACCAGCCCAAACTTTGCACACTTGTAGGGGAGACTCTTTAGCACCTATGGTGCAAATTTGGAGCCCCTATAACCTAAGGCCGACCTGTACTGACTCCCCAAAGATGGTACCCCTAGGACATCTAATTTTTACATTGATGCCTATGTGAAAACTGGCCATGTTTGGGACCCGATAGCTCCCCCGTTTTAGGTCCTATGGGCCCCAAACTTTGCATGCATACTCCCAAGACCCTCGACTACATGGAGCCGAAAAAAGTGAATCAATACCATCTATGGTTCAGGAAATATGACCGTTTCAAGTTGAGCTCCAATTGAACCAACTTTTGAACTTTGAACTCCCATTACTGGGAAACCTTCCATACTGGTGCACCATCGAGCTGCGAGTGGACCCCCACCTCGGCACCCCCTCCCCCTGAGGGGGGAGGGGGTGCCGAGGTGAGGGGGCATGCCAGATAGATCTCTGGTCAGCTTGAAGCAAAATATGATCAAAGTGACTGACTTTGAGCTCCTGTTTCTGGAGAACCACGTGGTGAAAACCAGCCCAAACTTTGCACACTTGTAGGGGAGACTCTTTAGCACCTATGGTGCAAATTTGGAGCCCCTATAACCTAAGGCCGACCTGTACTGACTCCCCAAAGATGGTACCCCTAGGACATCTAATTTTTACATTGGTGCCTATGTGAAAACTGGCCATGTTTGGGACCCGATAGCTCCCCCGTTTTAGGTCCTATGGGCCCCAAACTTTGCATGCATACTCCCAAGACCCTCGACTACATGGAGCCGAAAAAAGTGAATCAATACCATCTATGGTTCAGGAAATATGACCGTTTCAAGTTGAGCTCCAATTGAACCAACTTTTGAACTTTGAACTCCCATTACTGGGGAACCTTCCATACTGGTGCACCATCGAGCTGCGAGTGGACCCCCACCTCGGCACCCCCTCCCCCTGAGGGGGGAGGGGGTGCCGAGGTGAGGGGGCATGCCAGATAGATCTCTGGTCAGCTTGAAGCAAAATGTGATCAAAGTGACTGACTTTGAGCTCCTGTTTCTGGAGAACCACGTGGTGAAAACCAGCCCAAACTTTGCACACTTGTAGGGGAGACTCTTTAGCACCTATGGTGCAAATTTGGAGCCCCTATAACCTAAGGCCGACCTGTACTGACTCCCCAAAGATGGTACCCCTAGGACATCTAATTTTTACATTGGTGCCTATGTGAAAACTGGCCATGTTTGGGACCCGATAGCTCCCCCGTTTTAGGTCCTATGGGCCCCAAACTTTGCATGCATACTCCCAAGACCCTCGACTACATGGAGCCGAAAAAAGTGAATCAATACCATCTATGGTTCAGGAAATATGACCGTTTCAAGTTGAGCTCCAATTGAACCAACTTTTGAACTTTGAACTCCCATTACTGGGGAACCTTCCATACTGGTGCACCATCGAGCTGCGAGTGGACCCCCACCTCGGCACCCCCTCCCCCTGAGGGGGGAGGGGGTGCCGAGGTGAGGGGGCATGCCAGATAGATCTCTGGTCAGCTTGAAGCAAAATGTGATCAAAGTGACTGACTTTGAGCTCCTGTTTCTGGAGAACCACGTGGTGAAAACCAGCCCAAACTTTGCACACTTGTAGGGGAGACTCTTTAGCACCTATGGTGCAAATTTGGAGCCCCTATAACCTAAGGCCGACCTGTACTGACTCCCCAAAGATGGTACCCCTAGGACATCTAATTTTTACATTGGTGCCTATGTGAAAACTGGCCATGTTTGGGACCCGATAGCTCCCCCGTTTTAGGTCCTATGGGCCCCAAACTTTGCATGCATACTCCCAAGACCCTCGACTACATGGAGCCGAAAAAAGTGAATCAATACCATCTATGGTTCAGGAAATATGACCGTTTCAAGTTGAGCTCCAATTGAACCAACTTTTGAACTTTGAACTCCCATTACTGGGGAACCTTCCATACTGGTGCACCATCGAGCTGCGAGTGGACCCCCACCTCGGCACCCCCTCCCCCTGAGGGGGGAGGGGGTGCCGAGGTGAGGGGGCATGCCAGATAGATCTCTGGTCAGCTTGAAGCAAAATGTGATCAAAGTGACTGACTTTGAGCTCCTGTTTCTGGAGAACCACGTGGTGAAAACCAGCCCAAACTTTGCACACTTGTAGGGGAGACTCTTTAGCACCTATGGTGCAAATTTGGAGCCCCTATAACCTAAGGCCGACCTGTACTGACTCCCCAAAGATGGTACCCCTAGGACATCTAATTTTTACATTGGTGCCTATGTGAAAACTGGCCATGTTTGGGACCCGATAGCTCCCCCGTTTTAGGTTCTATGGGCCCCAAACTTTGCATGCATACTCCCAAGACCCTCGACTACATGGAGCCAAAAAAAGTGAATCAATACCATCTATGGTTCAGGAAATATGACCGTTTCAAGTTGAGCTCCAATTGAACCAACTTTTGAACTTTGAACTCCCATTACTGGGAAACCTTCCATACTGGTGCACCATCGAGCTGCGAGTGGACCCCCACCTCGGCACCCCCTCCCCCTGAGGGGGGAGGGGGTGCCGAGGTGAGGGGGCATGCCAGATAGATCTCTGGTCAGCTTGAAGCAAAATGTGATCAAAGTGACTGACTTTGAGCTCCTGTTTCTGGAGAACCACGTGGTGAAAACCAGCCCAAACTTTGCACACTTGTAGGGGAGACTCTTTAGCACCTATGGTGCAAATTTGGAGCCCCTATAACCTAAGGCCGACCTGTACTGACTCCCCAAAGATGGTACCCCTAGGACATCTAATTTTTACATTGATGCCTATGTGAAAACTGGCCATGTTTGGGACCCGATAGCTCCCCCGTTTTAGGTCCTATGGGCCCCAAACTTTGCATGCATACTCCCAAGACCCTCGACTACATGGAGCCGAAAAAAGTGAATCAATACCATCTATGGTTCAGGAAATATGACCGTTTCAAGTTGAGCTCCAATTGAACCAACTTTTGAACTTTGAACTCCCATTACTGGGAAACCTTCCATACTGGTGCACCATCGAGCTGCGAGTGGACCCCCACCTCGGCACCCCCTCCCCCTGAGGGGGGAGGGGGTGCCGAGGTGAGGGGGCATGCCAGATAGATCTCTGGTCAGCTTGAAGCAAAATGTGATCAAAGTGACTGACTTTGAGCTCCTGTTTCTGGAGAACCACGTGGTGAAAACCAGCCCAAACTTTGCACACTTGTAGGGGAGACTCTTTAGCACCTATGGTGCAAATTTGGAGCCCCTATAACCTAAGGCCGACCTGTACTGACTCCCCAAAGATGGTACCCCTAGGACATCTAATTTTTACATTGATGCCTATGTGAAAACTGGCCATGTTTGGGACCCGATAGCTCCCCCGTTTTAGGTCCTATGGGCCCCAAACTTTGCATGCATACTCCCAAGACCCTCGACTACATGGAGCCGAAAAAAGTGAATCAATACCATCTATGGTTCAGGAAATATGACCGTTTCAAGTTGAGCTCCAATTGAACCAACTTTTGAACTTTGAACTCCCATTACTGGGAAACCTTCCATACTAGTGCACCATCGAGCTGCGAGTGGACCCCCACCTCGGCACCCCCTCCCCCTGAGGGGGGAGGGGGTGCCGAGGTGAGGGGGCATGCCAGATAGATCTCTGGTCAGCTTGAAGCAAAATATGATCAAAGTGACTGACTTTGAGCTCCTGTTTCTGGAGAACCACGTGGTGAAAACCAGCCCAAACTTTGCACACTTGTAGGGGAGACTCTTTAGCACCTATGGTGCAAATTTGGAGCCCCTATAACCTAAGGCCGACCTGTACTGACTCCCCAAAGATGGTACCCCTAGGACATCTAATTTTTACATTGGTGCCTATGTGAAAACTGGCCATGTTTGGGACCCGATAGCTCCCCCGTTTTAGGTCCTATGGGCCCCAAACTTTGCATGCATACTCCCAAGACCCTCGACTACATGGAGCCGAAAAAAGTGAATCAATACCATCTATGGTTCAGGAAATATGACCGTTTCAAGTTGAGCTCCAATTGAACCAACTTTTGAACTTTGAACTCCCATTACTGGGGAACCTTCCATACTGGTGCACCATCGAGCTGCGAGTGGACCCCCACCTCGGCACCCCCTCCCCCTGAGGGGGGAGGGGGTGCCGAGGTGAGGGGGCATGCCAGATAGATCTCTGGTCAGCTTGAAGCAAAATGTGATCAAAGTGACTGACTTTGAGCTCCTGTTTCTGGAGAACCACGTGGTGAAAACCAGCCCAAACTTTGCACACTTGTAGGGGAGACTCTTTAGCACCTATGGTGCAAATTTGGAGCCCCTATAACCTAAGGCCGACCTGTACTGACTCCCCAAAGATGGTACCCCTAGGACATCTAATTTTTACATTGGTGCCTATGTGAAAACTGGCCATGTTTGGGACCCGATAGCTCCCCCGTTTTAGGTCCTATGGGCCCCAAACTTTGCATGCATACTCCCAAGACCCTCGACTACATGGAGCCGAAAAAAGTGAATCAATACCATCTATGGTTCAGGAAATATGACCGTTTCAAGTTGAGCTCCAAGTGAACCAACTTTTGAACTTTGAACTCCCATTACTGGGGAACCTTCCATACTGGTGCACCATCGAGCTGCGAGTGGACCCCCACCTCGGCACCCAATCCCCCTGAGGGGGGAGGGGGTGCTGAGGTGAGGGGGCATGCCAGATAGATCTCTGGTCAGCTTGAAGCAAAATGTGATCAAAGTGACTGACTTTGAGCTCCTGTTTCTGGAGAACCACGTGGTGAAAACCAGCCCAAACTTTGCACACTTGTAGGGGAGACTCTTTAGCACCTATGGTGCAAATTTGGAGCCCCTATAACCTAAGGCCGACCTGTACTGACTCCCCAAAGATGGTACCCCTAGGACATCTAATTTTTACATTGGTGCCTATGTGAAAACTGGCCATGTTTGGGACCCGATAGCTCCCCCGTTTTAGGTCCTATGGGCCCCAAACTTTGCATGCATACTCCCAAGACCCTCGACTACATGGAGCCAAAAAAAGTGAATCAATACCATCTATGGTTCAGGAAATATGACCGTTTCAAGTTGAGCTCCAATTGAACCAACTTTTGAACTTTGAACTCCCATTACTGGGGAACCTTCCATACTGGTGCACCATCGAGCTGCGAGTGGACCCCCACCTCGGCACCCCCTCCCCCTGAGGGGGGAGGGGGTGCCGAGGTGAGGGGGCATGCCAGATAGATCTCTGGTCAGCTTGAAGCAAAATGTGATCAAAGTGACTGACTTTGAGCTCCTGTTTCTGGAGAACCACGTGGTGAAAACCAGCCCAAACTTTGCACACTTGTAGGGGAGACTCTTTAGCACCTATGGTGCAAATTTGGAGCCCCTATAACCTAAGGCCGACCTGTACTGACTCCCCAAAGATGGTACCCCTAGGACATCTAATTTTTACATTGGTGCCTATGTGAAAACTGGCCATGTTTGGGACCCGATAGCTCCCCCGTTTTAGGTCCTATGGGCCCCAAACTTTGCATGCATACTCCCAAGACCCTCGACTACATGGAGCCGAAAAAAGTGAATCAATACCATCTATGGTTCAGGAAATATGACCGTTTCAAGTTGAGCTCCAATTGAACCAACTTTTGAACTTTGAACTCCCATTACTGGGGAACCTTCCATACTGGTGCACCATCGAGCTGCGAGTGGACCCCCACCTCGGCACCCCCTCCCCCTGAGGGGGGAGGGGGTGCCGAGGTGAGGGGGCATGCCAGATAGATCTCTGGTCAGCTTGAAGCAAAATGTGATCAAAGTGACTGACTTTGAGCTCCTGTTTCTGGAGAACCACGTGGTGAAAACCAGCCCAAACTTTGCACACTTGTAGGGGAGACTCTTTAGCACCTATGGTGCAAATTTGGAGCCCCTATAACCTAAGGCCGACCTGTACTGACTCCCCAAAGATGGTACCCCTAGGACATCTAATTTTTACATTGGTGCCTATGTGAAAACTGGCCATGTTTGGGACCCGATAGCTCCCCCGTTTTAGGTCCTATGGGCCCCAAACTTTGCATGCATACTCCCAAGACCCTCGACTACATGGAGCCGAAAAAAGTGAATCAATACCATCTATGGTTCAGGAAATATGACCGTTTCAAGTTGAGCTCCAATTGAACCAACTTTTGAACTTTGAACTCCCATTACTGGGGAACCTTCCATACTGGTGCACCATCGAGCTGCGAGTGGACCCCCACCTCGGCACCCCCTCCCCCTGAGGGGGGAGGGGGTGCCGAGGTGAGGGGGCATGCCAGATAGATCTCTGGTCAGCTTGAAGCAAAATGTGATCAAAGTGACTGACTTTGAGCTCCTGTTTCTGGAGAACCACGTGGTGAAAACCAGCCCAAACTTTGCACACTTGTAGGGGAGACTCTTTAGCACCTATGGTGCAAATTTGGAGCCCCTATAACCTAAGGCCGACCTGTACTGACTCCCCAAAGATGGTACCCCTAGGACATCTAATTTTTACATTGGTGCCTATGTGAAAACTGGCCATGTTTGGGACCCGATAGCTCCCCCGTTTTAGGTTCTATGGGCCCCAAACTTTGCATGCATACTCCCAAGACCCTCGACTACATGGAGCCAAAAAAAGTGAATCAATACCATCTATGGTTCAGGAAATATGACCGTTTCAAGTTGAGCTCCAATTGAACCAACTTTTGAACTTTGAACTCCCATTACTGGGAAACCTTCCATACTGGTGCACCATCGAGCTGCGAGTGGACCCCCACCTCGGCACCCCCTCCCCCTGAGGGGGGAGGGGGTGCCGAGGTGAGGGGGCATGCCAGATAGATCTCTGGTCAGCTTGAAGCAAAATGTGATCAAAGTGACTGACTTTGAGCTCCTGTTTCTGGAGAACCACGTGGTGAAAACCAGCCCAAACTTTGCACACTTGTAGGGGAGACTCTTTAGCACCTATGGTGCAAATTTGGAGCCCCTATAACCTAAGGCCGACCTGTACTGACTCCCCAAAGATGGTACCCCTAGGACATCTAATTTTTACATTGATGCCTATGTGAAAACTGGCCATGTTTGGGACCCGATAGCTCCCCCGTTTTAGGTCCTATGGGCCCCAAACTTTGCATGCATACTCCCAAGACCCTCGACTACATGGAGCCGAAAAAAGTGAATCAATACCATCTATGGTTCAGGAAATATGACCGTTTCAAGTTGAGCTCCAATTGAACCAACTTTTGAACTTTGAACTCCCATTACTGGGAAACCTTCCATACTGGTGCACCATCGAGCTGCGAGTGGACCCCCACCTCGGCACCCCCTCCCCCTGAGGGGGGAGGGGGTGCCGAGGTGAGGGGGCATGCCAGATATATCTCTGGTCAGCTTGAAGCAAAATGTGATCAAAGTGACTGACTTTGAGCTCCTGTTTCTGGAGAACCACGTGGTGAAAACCAGCCCAAACTTTGCACACTTGTAGGGGAGACTCTTTAGCACCTATGGTGCAAATTTGGAGCCCCTATAACCTAAGGCCGACCTGTACTGACTCCCCAAAGATGGTACCCCTAGGACATCTAATTTTTACATTGGTGCCTATGTGAAAACTGGCCATGTTTGGGACCCGATAGCTCCCCCGTTTTAGGTCCTATGGGCCCCAAACTTTGCATGCATACTCCCAAGACCCTCGACTACATGGAGCCAAAAAAAGTGAATCAATACCATCTATGGTTCAGGAAATATGACCGTTTCAAGTTGAGCTCCAATTGAACCAACTTTTGAACTTTGAACTCCCATTACTGGGGAACCTTCCATACTGGTGCACCATCGAGCTGCGAGTGGACCCCCACCTCGGCACCCCCTCCCCCTGAGGGGGGAGGGGGTGCCGAGGTGAGGGGGCATGCCAGATAGATCTCTGGTCAGCTTGAAGCAAAATGTGATCAAAGTGACTGACTTTGAGCTCCTGTTTCTGGAGAACCACGTGGTGAAAACCAGCCCAAACTTTGCACACTTGTAGGGGAGACTCTTTAGCACCTATGGTGCAAATTTGGAGCCCCTATAACCTAAGGCCGACCTGTACTGACTCCCCAAAGATGGTACCCCTAGGACATCTAATTTTTACATTGGTGCCTATGTGAAAACTGGCCATGTTTGGGACCCGATAGCTCCCCCGTTTTAGGTCCTATGGGCCCCAAACTTTGCATGCATACTCCCAAGACCCTCGACTACATGGAGCCGAAAAAAGTGAATCAATACCATCTATGGTTCAGGAAATATGACCGTTTCAAGTTGAGCTCCAATTGAACCAACTTTTGAACTTTGAACTCCCATTACTGGGGAACCTTCCATACTGGTGCACCATCGAGCTGCGAGTGGACCCCCACCTCGGCACCCCCTCCCCCTGAGGGGGGAGGGGGTGCCGAGGTGAGGGGGCATGCCAGATAGATCTCTGGTCAGCTTGAAGCAAAATGTGATCAAAGTGACTGACTTTGAGCTCCTGTTTCTGGAGAACCACGTGGTGAAAACCAGCCCAAACTTTGCACACTTGTAGGGGAGACTCTTTAGCACCTATGGTGCAAATTTGGAGCCCCTATAACCTAAGGCCGACCTGTACTGACTCCCCAAAGATGGTACCCCTAGGACATCTAATTTTTACATTGGTGCCTATGTGAAAACTGGCCATGTTTGGGACCCGATAGCTCCCCCGTTTTAGGTCCTATGGGCCCCAAACTTTGCATGCATACTCCCAAGACCCTCGACTACATGGAGCCGAAAAAAGTGAATCAATACCATCTATGGTTCAGGAAATATGACCGTTTCAAGTTGAGCTCCAATTGAACCAACTTTTGAACTTTGAACTCCCATTACTGGGGAACCTTCCATACTGGTGCACCATCGAGCTGCGAGTGGACCCCCACCTCGGCACCCCCTCCCCCTGAGGGGGGAGGGGGTGCCGAGGTGAGGGGGCATGCCAGATAGATCTCTGGTCAGCTTGAAGCAAAATGTGATCAAAGTGACTGACTTTGAGCTCCTGTTTCTGGAGAACCACGTGGTGAAAACCAGCCCAAACTTTGCACACTTGTAGGGGAGACTCTTTAGCACCTATGGTGCAAATTTGGAGCCCCTATAACCTAAGGCCGACCTGTACTGACTCCCCAAAGATGGTACCCCTAGGACATCTAATTTTTACATTGGTGCCTATGTGAAAACTGGCCATGTTTGGGACCCGATAGCTCCCCCGTTTTAGGTTCTATGGGCCCCAAACTTTGCATGCATACTCCCAAGACCCTCGACTACATGGAGCCAAAAAAAGTGAATCAATACCATCTATGGTTCAGGAAATATGACCGTTTCAAGTTGAGCTCCAATTGAACCAACTTTTGAACTTTGAACTCCCATTACTGGGAAACCTTCCATACTGGTGCACCATCGAGCTGCGAGTGGACCCCCACCTCGGCACCCCCTCCCCCTGAGGGGGGAGGGGGTGCCGAGGTGAGGGGGCATGCCAGATAGATCTCTGGTCAGCTTGAAGCAAAATGTGATCAAAGTGACTGACTTTGAGCTCCTGTTTCTGGAGAACCACGTGGTGAAAACCAGCCCAAACTTTGCACACTTGTAGGGGGAGACTCTTTAGCACCTATGGTGCAAATTTGGAGCCCCTATAACCTAAGGCCGACCTGTACTGACTCCCCAAAGATGGTACCCCTAGGACATCTAATTTTTACATTGATGCCTATGTGAAAACTGGCCATGTTTGGGACCCGATAGCTCCCCCGTTTTAGGTCCTATGGGCCCCAAACTTTGCATGCATACTCCCAAGACCCTCGACTACATGGAGCCGAAAAAAGTGAATCAATACCATCTATGGTTCAGGAAATATGACCGTTTCAAGTTGAGCTCCAATTGAACCAACTTTTGAACTTTGAACTCCCATTACTGGGAAACCTTCCATACTGGTGCACCATCGAGCTGCGAGTGGACCCCCACCTCGGCACCCCCTCCCCCTGAGGGGGGAGGGGGTGCCGAGGTGAGGGGGCATGCCAGATATATCTCTGGTCAGCTTGAAGCAAAATGTGATCAAAGTGACTGACTTTGAGCTCCTGTTTCTGGAGAACCACGTGGTGAAAACCAGCCCAAACTTTGCACACTTGTAGGGGAGACTCTTTAGCACCTATGGTGCAAATTTGGAGCCCCTATAACCTAAGGCCGACCTGTACTGACTCCCCAAAGATGGTACCCCTAGGACATCTAATTTTTACATTGGTGCCTATGTGAAAACTGGCCATGTTTGGGATCCGATAGCTCCCCCGTTTTAGGTTCTATGGGCCCCAAACTTTGCATGCATACTCCCAAGACCCTCGACTACATGGAGCCAAAAAAAGTGAATCAATACCATCTATGGTTCAGGAAATATGACCGTTTCAAGTTGAGCTCCAATTGAACCAACTTTTGAACTTTGAACTCCCATTACTGGGAAACCTTCCATACTGGTGCACCATCGAGCTGCGAGTGGACCCCCACCTCGGCACCCCCTCCCCCTGAGGGGGGAGGGGGTGCCGAGGTGAGGGGGCATGCCAGATAGATCTCTGGTCAGCTTGAAGCAAAATGTGATCAAAGTGACTGACTTTGAGCTCCTGTTTCTGGAGAACCACGTGGTGAAAACCAGCCCAAACTTTGCACACTTGTAGGGGAGACTCTTTAGCACCTATGGTGCAAATTTGGAGCCCCTATAACCTAAGGCCGACCTGTACTGACTCCCCAAAGATGGTACCCCTAGGACATCTAATTTTTACATTGATGCCTATGTGAAAACTGGCCATGTTTGGGACCCGATAGCTCCCCCGTTTTAGGTCCTATGGGCCCCAAACTTTGCATGCATACTCCCAAGACCCTCGACTACATGGAGCCGAAAAAAGTGAATCAATACCATCTATGGTTCAGGAAATATGACCGTTTCAAGTTGAGCTCCAATTGAACCAACTTTTGAACTTTGAACTCCCATTACTGGGAAACCTTCCATACTGGTGCACCATCGAGCTGCGAGTGGACCCCCACCTCGGCACCCCCTCCCCCTGAGGGGGGAGGGGGTGCCGAGGTGAGGGGGCATGCCAGATAGATCTCTGGTCAGCTTGAAGCAAAATGTGATCAAAGTGACTGACTTTGAGCTCCTGTTTCTGGAGAACCACGTGGTGAAAACCAGCCCAAACTTTGCACACTTGTAGGGGAGACTCTTTAGCACCTATGGTGCAAATTTGGAGCCCCTATAACCTAAGGCCGACCTGTACTGACTCCCCAAAGATGGTACCCCTAGGACATCTAATTTTTACATTGGTGCCTATGTGAAAACTGGCCATGTTTGGGATCCGATAGCTCCCCCGTTTTAGGTTCTATGGGCCCCAAACTTTGCATGCATACTCCCAAGACCCTCGACTACATGGAGCCAAAAAAAGTGAATCAATACCATCTATGGTTCAGGAAATATGACCGTTTCAAGTTGAGCTCCAATTGAACCAACTTTTGAACTTTGAACTCCCATTACTGGGAAACCTTCCATACTGGTGCACCATCGAGCTGCGAGTGGACCCCCACCTCGGCACCCCCTCCCCCTGAGGGGGGAGGGGGTGCCGAGGTGAGGGGGCATGCCAGATAGATCTCTGGTCAGCTTGAAGCAAAATGTGATCAAAGTGACTGACTTTGAGCTCCTGTTTCTGGAGAACCACGTGGTGAAAACCAGCCCAAACTTTGCACACTTGTAGGGGAGACTCTTTAGCACCTATGGTGCAAATTTGGAGCCCCTATAACCTAAGGCCGACCTGTACTGACTCCCCAAAGATGGTACCCCTAGGACATCTAATTTTTACATTGATGCCTATGTGAAAACTGGCCATGTTTGGGACCCGATAGCTCCCCCGTTTTAGGTCCTATGGGCCCCAAACTTTGCATGCATACTCCCAAGACCCTCGACTACATGGAGCCGAAAAAAGTGAATCAATACCATCTATGGTTCAGGAAATATGACCGTTTCAAGTTGAGCTCCAATTGAACCAACTTTTGAACTTTGAACTCCCATTACTGGGAACCTTCCATACTGGTGCACCATCGAGCTGCGAGTGGACCCCCACCTCGGCACCCCCTCCCCCTGAGGGGGGAGGGGGTGCCGAGGTGAGGGGGCATGCCAGATATATCTCTGGTCAGCTTGAAGCAAAATGTGATCAAAGTGACTGACTTTGAGCTCCTGTTTCTGGAGAACCACGTGGTGAAAACCAGCCCAAACTTTGCACACTTGTAGGGGAGACTCTTTAGCACCTATGGTGCAAATTTGGAGCCCCTATAACCTAAGGCCGACCTGTACTGACTCCCCAAAAGATGGTACCCCTAGGACATCTAATTTTTACATTGGTGCCTATGTGAAAACTGGCCATGTTTGGGACCCGATAGCTCCCCCGTTTTAGGTCCTATGGGCCCCAAACTTTGCATGCATACTCCCAAGACCCTCGACTACATGGAGCCGAAAAAAGTGAATCAATACCATCTATGGTTCAGGAATGGACCGTTTCAAAGTTGAGCTCCAAGTGAACCAACTTTTGAACTTTGAACTCCCATTACTGGGGAACCTTCCATACTGGTGCACCATCGAGCTGCGAGTGGACCCCACCTCGGCACCCACATCCCCCTGAGGGGGGAGGGGGTGCTGAGGTGAGGGGGCATGCCAGATAGATCTCTGGTCAGCTTGAAGCAAAATGTGATCAAAGTGACTGACTTTGAGCTCCTGTTTCTGGAGAACCACGTGGTGAAAACCAGCCCAAACTTTGCACACTTGTAGGGGAGACTCTTTAGCACCTATGGTGCAAATTTGGAGCCCCTATAACCTAAGGCCGACCTGTACTGACTCCCCAAAGATGGTACCCCTAGGACATCTAATTTTTACATTGGTGCCTATGTGAAAACTGGCCATGTTTGGGACCCGATAGCTCCCCCGTTTTAGGTCCTATGGGCCCCAAACTTTGCATGCATACTCCCAAGACCCTCGACTACATGGAGCCAAAAAAAGTGAATCAATACCATCTATGGTTCAGGAAATATGACCGTTTCAAGTTGAGCTCCAATTGAACCAACTTTTGAACTTTGAACTCCCATTACTGGGAAACCTTCCATACTGGTGCACCATCGAGCTGCGAGTGGACCCCCACCTCGGCACCCCCTCCCCCTGAGGGGGGAGGGGGTGCCGAGGTGAGGGGGCATGCCAGATAGATCTCTGGTCAGCTTGAAGCAAAATGTGATCAAAGTGACTGACTTTGAGCTCCTGTTTCTGGAGAACCACGTGGTGAAAACCAGCCCAAACTTTGCACACTTGTAGGGGAGACTTCTTTAGCACATATGGTGCAAATTTGGAGCCCCTATAACCTAAGGCCGACCTGTACTGACTCCCCAAAGATGGTACCCCTAGGACATCTAATTTTTACATTGATGCCTATGTGAAAACTGGCCATGTTTGGGACCCGATAGCTCCCCCGTTTTAGGTCCTATGGGCCCCAAACTTTGCATGCATACTCCCAAGACCCTCGACTACATGGAGCCGAAAAAAGTGAATCAATACCATCTATGGTTCAGGAAATATGACCGTTTCAAGTTGAGCTCCAAGTGAACCAACTTTTGAACTTTGAACTCCCATTACTGGGGAACCTTCCATACTGGTGCACCATCGAGCTGCGAGTGGACCCCCACCTCGGCACCCAATCCCCCTGAGGGGGGAGGGGGTGCTGAGGTGAGGGGGCATGCCAGATAGATCTCTGGTCAGCTTGAAGCAAAATGTGATCAAAGTGACTGACTTTGAGCTCCTGTTTCTGGAGAACCACGTGGTGAAAACCAGCCCAAACTTTGCACACTTGTAGGGGAGACTCTTTAGCACCTATGGTGCAAATTTGGAGCCCCTATAACCTAAGGCCGACCTGTACTGACTCCCCAAAGATGGTACCCCTAGGACATCTAATTTTTACATTGGTGCCTATGTGAAAACTGGCCATGTTTGGGACCCGATAGCTCCCCCGTTTTAGGTCCTATGGGCCCCAAACTTTGCATGCATACACCCAAGACCCTCGACTACATGGAGCCGAAAAAAGTGAATCAATACCATCTATGGTTCAGGAAATATGACCGTTTCAAGTTGAGCTCCAATTGAACCAACTTTTGAACTTTGAACTCCCATTACTGGGGAACCTTCCATACTGGTGCACCATCGAGCTGCGAGTGGACCCCCACCTCGGCACCCCCTCCCCTTGAGGGGGGAGGGGGTGCCGAGGTGAGGGGGCATGCCAGATAGATCTCTGGTCAGCTTGAAGCAAAATGTGATCAAAGTGACTGACTTTGAGCTCCTGTTTCTGGAGAACCACGTGGTGAAAACCAGCCCAAACTTTGCACACTTGTAGGGGAGACTCTTTAGCACCTATGGTGCAAATTTGGAGCCCCTATAACCTAAGGCCGACCTGTACTGACTCCCCAAAGATGGTACCCCTAGGACATCTAATTTTTACATTGGTGCCTATGTGAAAACTGGCCATGTTTGGGACCCGATAGCTCCCCCGTTTTAGGTCCTATGGGCCCCAAACTTTGCATGCATACTCCCAAGACCCTCGACTACATGGAGCCGAAAAAAGTGAATCAATACCATCTATGGTTCAGGAAATATGACCGTTTCAAGTTGAGCTCCAATTGAACCAACTTTTGAACTTTGAACTCCCATTACTGGGGAACCTTCCATACTGGTGCACCATCGAGCTGCGAGTGGACCCCCACCTCGACACCCCCTCCCCCTGAGGGGGGAGGGGGTGCCGAGGTGAGGGGGCATGCCAGATAGATCTCTGGTCAGCTTGAAGCAAAATGTGATCAAAGTGACTGACTTTGAGCTCCTGTTTCTGGAGAACCACGTGGTGAAAACCAGCCCAAACTTTGCACACTTGTAGGGGAGACTCTTTAGCACCTATGGTGCAAATTTGGAGCCCCTATAACCTAAGGCCGACCTGTACTGACTCCCCAAAGATGGTACCCCTAGGACATCTAATTTTTACATTGGTGCCTATGTGAAAACTGGCCATGTTTGGGACCCGATAGCTCCCCCGTTTTAGGTTCTATGGGCCCCAAACTTTGCATGCATACTCCCAAGACCCTCGACTACATGGAGCCAAAAAAAGTGAATCAATACCATCTATGGTTCAGGAAATATGACCGTTTCAAGTTGAGCTCCAATTGAACCAACTTTTGAACTTTGAACTCCCATTACTGGGAAACCTTCCATACTGGTGCACCATCGAGCTGCGAGTGGACCCCCACCTCGGCACCCCCTCCCCCTGAGGGGGGAGGGGGTGCCGAGGTGAGGGGGCATGCCAGATAGATCTCTGGTCAGCTTGAAGCAAAATGTGATCAAAGTGACTGACTTTGAGCTCCTGTTTCTGGAGAACCACGTGGTGAAAACCAGCCCAAACTTTGCACACTTGTAGGGGAGACTCTTTAGCACCTATGGTGCAAATTTGGAGCCCCTATAACCTAAGGCCGACCTGTACTGACTCCCCAAAGATGGTACCCCTAGGACATCTAATTTTTACATTGGTGCCTATGTGAAAACTGGCCATGTTTGGGACCCGATAGCTCCCCCGTTTTAGGTCCTATGGGCCCCAAACTTTGCATGCATACTCCCAAGACCCTCGACTACATGGAGCCGAAAAAAGTGAATCAATACCATCTATGGTTCAGGAAATATGACCGTTTCAAGTTGAGCTCCAATTGAACCAACTTTGGAACTTTGAACTCCCATTACTGGGGAACCTTCCATACTGGTGCACCATCGAGCTGCGAGTGGACCCCCACCTCGGCACCCCCTCCCCCTTAGGGGGGAGGGGGTGCCGAGGTGAGGGGGCATGCCAGATAGATCTCTGGTCAGCTTGAAGCAAAATGTGATCAAAGTGACTGACTTTGAGCTGCTGTTTCTGGAGAACCACGTGGTGAAAACCAGCCCAAACTTTGCACACTTGTAGGGGAGACTCTTTAGCACCTATGGTGCAAATTTGGAGCCCCTATAACCTAAGGCCGACCTGTACTGACTCCCCAAAGATGGTACCCCTAGGACATCTAATTTTTACATTGGTGCCTATGTGAAAACTGGCCATGTTTGGGACCCGATAGCTCCCCCGTTTTAGGTCCTATGGGCCCCAAACTTTGCATGCATACTCCCAAGACCCTCGACTACATGGAGCCGAAAAAAGTGAATCAATACCATCTATGGTTCAGGAAATATGACCGTTTCAAGTTGAGCTCCAAGTGAACCAACTTTTGAACTTTGAACTCCCATTACTGGGGAACCTTCCATACTGGTGCACCATCGAGCTGCGAGTGGACCCCCACCTCGGCACCCAATCCCCCTGAGGGGGGAGGGGGTGCTGAGGTGAGGGGGCATGCCAAATAGATCTCTGGTCAGCTTGAAGCAAAATGTGATCAAAGTGACTGACTTTGAGCTCCTGTTTCTGGAGAACCACGTGGTGAAAACCAGCCCAAACTTTGCACACTTGTAGGGGAGACTCTTTAGCACCTATGGTGCAAATTTGGAGCCCCTATAACCTAAGGCCGACCTGTACTGACTCCCCAAAGATGGTACCCCTAGGACATCTAATTTTTACATTGGTGCCTATGTGAAAACTGGCCATGTTTGGGACCCGATAGCTCCCCCGTTTTAGGTCCTATGGGCCCCAAACTTTGCATGCATACTCCCAAGACCCTCGACTACATGGAGCCGAAAAAAGTGAATCAATACCATCTATGGTTCAGGAAATATGACCGTTTCAAGTTGAGCTCCAATTGAACCAACTTTTGAACTTTGAACTCCCATTACTGGGGAACCTTCCATACTGGTGCACCATCGAGCTGCGAGTGGACCCCCACCTCGACACCCCCTCCCCCTGAGGGGGGAGGGGGTGCCGAGGTGAGGGGGCATGCCAGATAGATCTCTGGTCAGCTTGAAGCAAAATGTGATCAAAGTGACTGACTTTGAGCTCCTGTTTCTGGAGAACCACGTGGTGAAAACCAGCCCAAACTTTGCACACTTGTAGGGGAGACTCTTTAGCACCTATGGTGCAAATTTGGAGCCCCTATAACCTAAGGCCGACCTGTACTGACTCCCCAAAGATGGTACCCCTAGGACATCTAATTTTTACATTGGTGCCTATGTGAAAACTGGCCATGTTTGGGACCCGATAGCTCCCCCGTTTTAGGTTCTATGGGCCCCAAACTTTGCATGCATACTCCCAAGACCCTCGACTACATGGAGCCAAAAAAAGTGAATCAATACCATCTATGGTTCAGGAAATATGACCGTTTCAAGTTGAGCTCCAATTGAACCAACTTTTGAACTTTGAACTCCCATTACTGGGAAACCTTCCATACTGGTGCACCATCGAGCTGCGAGTGGACCCCCACCTCGGCACCCCCTCCCCCTGAGGGGGGAGGGGGTGCCGAGGTGAGGGGGCATGCCAGATAGATCTCTGGTCAGCTTGAAGCAAAATGTGATCAAAGTGACTGACTTTGAGCTCCTGTTTCTGGAGAACCACGTGGTGAAAACCAGCCCAAACTTTGCACACTTGTAGGGGAGACTCTTTAGCACCTATGGTGCAAATTTGGAGCCCCTATAACCTAAGGCCGACCTGTACTGACTCCCCAAAGATGGTACCCCTAGGACATCTAATTTTTACATTGGTGCCTATGTGAAAACTGGCCATGTTTGGGACCCGATAGCTCCCCCGTTTTAGGTCCTATGGGCCCCAAACTTTGCATGCATACTCCCAAGACCCTCGACTACATGAAGCCGAAAAAAGTGAATCAATACCATCTATGGTTCAGGAAATATGACCGTTTCAAGTTGAGCTCCAATTGAACCAACTTTGGAACTTTGAACTCCCATTACTGGGGAACCTTCCATACTGGTGCACCATCGAGCTGCGAGTGGACCCCCACCTCGGCACCCCCTCCCCCTTAGGGGGGAGGGGGTGCCGAGGTGAGGGGGCATGCCAGATAGATCTCTGGTCAGCTTGAAGCAAAATGTGATCAAAGTGACTGACTTTGAGCTCCTGTTTCTGGAGAACCACGTGGTGAAAACCAGCCCAAACTTTGCACACTTGTAGGGGAGACTCTTTAGCACCTATGGTGCAAATTTGGAGCCCCTATAACCTAAGGCCGACCTGTACTGACTCCCCAAAGATGGTACCCCTAGGACATCTAATTTTTACATTGGTGCCTATGTGAAAACTGGCCATGTTTGGGACCCGATAGCTCCCCCGTTTTAGGTCCTATGGGCCCCAAACTTTGCATGCATACTCCCAAGACCCTCGACTACATGGAGCCGAAAAAAGTGAATCAATACCATCTATGGTTCAGGAAATATGACCGTTTCAAGTTGAGCTCCAATTGAACCAACTTTTGAACTTTGAACTCCCATTACTGGGGAACCTTCCATACTGGTGCACCATCGAGCTGCGAGTGGACCCCCACCTCGGCACCCCCTCCCCCTGAGGGGGGAGGGGGTGCCGAGGTGAGGGGGCATGCCAGATAGATCTCTGGTCAGCTTGAAGCAAAATGTGATCAAAGTGACTGACTTTGAGCTCCTGTTTCTGGAGAACCACGTGGTGAAAACCAGCCCAAACTTTGCACACTTGTAGGGGAGACTCTTTAGCACCTATGGTGCAAATTTGGAGCCCCTATAACCTAAGGCCGACCTGTACTGACTCCCCAAAGATGGTACCCCTAGGACATCTAATTTTTACATTGGTGCCTATGTGAAAACTGGCCATGTTTGGGACCCGATAGCTCCCCCGTTTTAGGTTCTATGGGCCCCAAACTTTGCATGCATACTCCCAAGACCCTCGACTACATGGAGCCGAAAAAAGTGAATCAATACCATCTATGGTTCAGGAAATATGACCGTTTCAAGTTGAGCTCCAATTGAACCAACTTTTGAACTTTGAACTCCCATTACTGGGGAACCTTCCATACTGGTGCACCATCGAGCTGCGAGTGGACCCCCACCTCGGCACCCCCTCCCCCTGAGGGGGGAGGGGGTGCCGAGGTGAGGGGGCATGCCAGATAGATCTCTGGTCAGCTTGAAGCAAAATGTGATCAAAGTGACTGACTTTGAGCTCCTGTTTCTGGAGAACCACGTGGTGAAAACCAGCCCAAACTTTGCACACTTGTAGGGGAGACTCTTTAGCACCTATGGTGCAAATTTGGAGCCCCTATAACCTAAGGCCGACCTGTACTGACTCCCCAAAGATGGTACCCCTAGGACATTTAATTTTTACATTGATGCCTATGTGAAAACTGGCCATGTTTGGGACCCGATAGCTCCCCCGTTTTAGGTCCTATGGGCCCCAAACGTTGCATGCATACTCCCAAGACCCTCGACTACATGGAGCCGAAAAAAGTGAATCAATACCATCTATGGTTCAGGAAATATGACCGTTTCAAGTTGAGCTCCAATTGAACCAACTTTTGAACTTTGAACTCCCATTACTGGGAAACCTTCCATACTGGTGCACCATCGAGCTGCGAGTGGACCCCCACCTCGGCACCCCCTCCCCCTGAGGGGGGAGGGGGTGCCGAGGTGAGGGGGCATGCCAGATAGATCTCTGGTCAGCTTGAAGCAAAATATGATCAAAGTGACTGACTTTGAGCTCCTGTTTCTGGAGAACCACGTGGTGAAAACCAGCCCAAACTTTGCACACTTGTAGGGGAGACTCTTTAGCACCTATGGTGCAAATTTGGAGCCCCTATAACCTAAGGCCGACCTGTACTGACTCCCCAAAGATGGTACCCCTAGGACATCTAATTTTTACATTGATGCCTATGTGAAAACTGGCCATGTTTGGGACCCGATAGCTCCCCCGTTTTAGGTCCTATGGGCCCCAAACGTTGCATGCATACTCCCAAGACCCTCGACTACATGGAGCCGAAAAAAGTGAATCAATACCATCTATGGTTCAGGAAATATGACCGTTTCAAGTTGAGCTCCAATTGAACCAACTTTTGAACTTTGAACTCCCATTACTGGGAAACCTTCCATACTGGTGCACCATCGAGCTGCGAGTGGACCCCCACCTCGGCACCCCCTCCCCCTGAGGGGGGAGGGGGTGCCGAGGTGAGGGGGCATGCCAGATAGATCTCTGGTCAGCTTGAAGCAAAATGTGATCAAAGTGACTGACTTTGAGCTCCTGTTTCTGGAGAACCACGTGGTGAAAACCAGCCCAAACTTTGCACACTTGTAGGGGAGACTCTTTAGCACCTATGGTGCAAATTTGGAGCCCCTATAACCTAAGGCCGACCTGTACTGACTCCCCAAAGATGGTACCCCTAGGACATCTAATTTTTACATTGGTGCCTATGTGAAAACTGGCCATGTTTGGGACCCGATAGCTCCCCCGTTTTAGGTCCTATGGGCCCCAAACTTTGCATGCATACTCCCAAGACCCTCGACTACATGGAGCCGAAAAAAGTGAATCAATACCATCTATGGTTCAGGAAATATGACCGTTTCAAGTTGAGCTCCAATTGAACCAACTTTGGAACTTTGAACTCCCATTACTGGGGAACCTTCCATACTGGTGCACCATCGAGCTGCGAGTGGACCCCCACCTCGGCACCCCCTCCCCCTTAGGGGGGAGGGGGTGCCGAGGTGAGGGGGCATGCCAGATAGATCTCTGGTCAGCTTGAAGCAAAATGTGATCAAAGTGACTGACTTTGAGCTCCTGTTTCTGGAGAACCACGTGGTGAAAACCAGCCCAAACTTTGCACACTTGTAGGGGAGACTCTTTAGCACCTATGGTGCAAATTTGGAGCCCCTATAACCTAAGGCCGACCTGTACTGACTCCCCAAAGATGGTACCCCTAGGACATCTAATTTTTACATTGGTGCCTATGTGAAAACTGGCCATGTTTGGGACCCGATAGCTCCCCCGTTTTAGGTCCTATGGGCCCCAAACTTTGCATGCATACTCCCAAGACCCTCGACTACATGGAGCCGAAAAAAGTGAATCAATACCATCTATGGTTCAGGAAATATGACCGTTTCAAGTTGAGCTCCAATTGAACCAACTTTTGAACTTTGAACTCCCATTACTGGGGAACCTTCCATACTGGTGCACCATCGAGCTGCGAGTGGACCCCCACCTCGGCACCCCCTCCCCCTGAGGGGGGAGGGGGTGCCGAGGTGAGGGGGCATGCCAGATAGATCTCTGGTCAGCTTGAAGCAAAATGTGATCAAAGTGACTGACTTTGAGCTCCTGTTTCTGGAGAACCACGTGGTGAAAACCAGCCCAAACTTTGCACACTTGTAGGGGAGACTCTTTAGCACCTATGGTGCAAATTTGGAGCCCCTATAACCTAAGGCCGACCTGTACTGACTCCCCAAAGATGGTACCCCTAGGACATCTAATTTTTACATTGGTGCCTATGTGAAAACTGGCCATGTTTGGGACCCGATAGCTCCCCCGTTTTAGGTTCTATGGGCCCCAAACTTTGCATGCATACTCCCAAGACCCTCGACTACATGGAGCCGAAAAAAGTGAATCAATACCATCTATGGTTCAGGAAATATGACCGTTTCAAGTTGAGCTCCAATTGAACCAACTTTTGAACTTTGAACTCCCATTACTGGGGAACCTTCCATACTGGTGCACCATCGAGCTGCGAGTGGACCCCCACCTCGGCACCCCCTCCCCCTGAGGGGGGAGGGGGTGCCGAGGTGAGGGGGCATGCCAGATAGATCTCTGGTCAGCTTGAAGCAAAATGTGATCAAAGTGACTGACTTTGAGCTCCTGTTTCTGGAGAACCACGTGGTGAAAACCAGCCCAAACTTTGCACACTTGTAGGGGAGACTCTTTAGCACCTATGGTGCAAATTTGGAGCCCCTATAACCTAAGGCCGACCTGTACTGACTCCCCAAAGATGGTACCCCTAGGACATCTAATTTTTACATTGATGCCTATGTGAAAACTGGCCATGTTTGGGACCCGATAGCTCCCCCGTTTTAGGTCCTATGGGCCCCAAACGTTGCATGCATACTCCCAAGACCCTCGACTACATGGAGCCGAAAAAAGTGAATCAATACCATCTATGGTTCAGGAAATATGACCGTTTCAAGTTGAGCTCCAATTGAACCAACTTTTGAACTTTGAACTCCCATTACTGGGAAACCTTCCATACTGGTGCACCATCGAGCTGCGAGTGGACCCCCACCTCGGCACCCCCTCCCCCTGAGGGGGGAGGGGGTGCCGAGGTGAGGGGGCATGCCAGATAGATCTCTGGTCAGCTTGAAGCAAAATATGATCAAAGTGACTGACTTTGAGCTCCTGTTTCTGGAGAACCACGTGGTGAAAACCAGCCCAAACTTTGCACACTTGTAGGGGAGACTCTTTAGCACCTATGGTGCAAATTTGGAGCCCCTATAACCTAAGGCCGACCTGTACTGACTCCCCAAAGATGGTACCCCTAGGACATCTAATTTTTACATTGATGCCTATGTGAAAACTGGCCATGTTTGGGACCCGATAGCTCCCCCGTTTTAGGTCCTATGGGCCCCAAACTTTGCATGCATACTCCCAAGACCCTCGACTACATGGAGCCGAAAAAAGTGAATCAATACCATCTATGGTTCAGGAAATATGACCGTTTCAAGTTGAGCTCCAATTGAACCAACTTTTGAACTTTGAACTCCCATTACTGGGGAACCTTCCATACTGGTGCACCATCGAGCTGCGAGTGGACCCCCACCTCGGCACCCCCTCCCCCTGAGGGGGGAGGGGGTGCCGAGGTGAGGGGGCATGCCAGATAGATCTCTGGTCAGCTTGAAGCAAAATGTGATCAAAGTGACTGACTTTGAGCTCCTGTTTCTGGAGAACCACGTGGTGAAAACCAGCCCAAACTTTGCACACTTGTAGGGGAGACTCTTTAGCACCTATGGTGCAAATTTGGAGCCCCTATAACCTAAGGCCGACCTGTACTGACTCCCCAAAGATGGTACCCCTAGGACATCTAATTTTTACATTGGTGCCTATGTGAAAACTGGCCATGTTTGGGACCCGATAGCTCCCCCGTTTTAGGTCCTATGGGCCCCAAACTTTGCATGCATACTCCCAAGACCCTCGACTACATGGAGCCGAAAAAAGTGAATCAATACCATCTATGGTTCAGGAAATATGACCGTTTCAAGTTGAGCTCCAATTGAACCAACTTTTGAACTTTGAACTCCCATTACTGGGGAACCTTCCATACTGGTGCACCATCGAGCTGCGAGTGGACCCCCACCTCGGCACCCCCTCCCCCTGAGGGGGGAGGGGGTGCCGAGGTGAGGGGGCATGCCAGATAGATCTCTGGTCAGCTTGAAGCAAAATGTGATCAAAGTGACTGACTTTGAGCTCCTGTTTCTGGAGAACCACGTGGTGAAAACCAGCCCAAACTTTGCACACTTGTAGGGGAGACTCTTTAGCACCTATGGTGCAAATTTGGAGCCCCTATAACCTAAGGCCGACCTGTACTGACTCCCCAAAGATGGTACCCCTAGGACATCTAATTTTTACATTGGTGCCTATGTGAAAACTGGCCATGTTTGGGACCCGATAGCTCCCCCGTTTTAGGTTCTATGGGCCCCAAACTTTGCATGCATACTCCCAAGACCCTCGACTACATGGAGCCAAAAAAAGTGAATCAATACCATCTATGGTTCAGGAAATATGACCGTTTCAAGTTGAGCTCCAATTGAACCAACTTTTGAACTTTGAACTCCCATTACTGGGAAACCTTCCATACTGGTGCACCATCGAGCTGCGAGTGGACCCCCACCTCGGCACCCCCTCCCCCTGAGGGGGGAGGGGGTGCCGAGGTGAGGGGGCATGCCAGATAGATCTCTGGTCAGCTTGAAGCAAAATGTGATCAAAGTGACTGACTTTGAGCTCCTGTTTCTGGAGAACCACGTGGTGAAAACCAGCCCAAACTTTGCACACTTGTAGGGGAGACTCTTTAGCACCTATGGTGCAAATTTGGAGCCCCTATAACCTAAGGCCGACCTGTACTGACTCCCCAAAGATGGTACCCCTAGGACATCTAATTTTTACATTGGTGCCTATGTGAAAACTGGCCATGTTTGGGACCCGATAGCTCCCCCGTTTTAGGTCCTATGGGCCCCAAACTTTGCATGCATACTCCCAAGACCCTCGACTACATGGAGCCAAAAAAAGTGAATCAATACCATCTATGGTTCAGGAAATATGACCGTTTCAAGTTGAGCTCCAATTGAACCAACTTTTGAACTTTGAACTCCCATTACTGGGAAACCTTCCATACTGGTGCACCATCGAGCTGCGAGTGGACCCCCACCTCGGCACCCCCTCCCCCTGAGGGGGGAGGGGGTGCCGAGGTGAGGGGGCATGCCAGATAGATCTCTGGTCAGCTTGAAGCAAAATGTGATCAAAGTGACTGACTTTGAGCTCCTGTTTCTGGAGAACCACGTGGTGAAAACCAGCCCAAACTTTGCACACTTGTAGGGGAGACTCTTTAGCACATATGGTGCAAATTTGGAGCCCCTATAACCTAAGGCCGACCTGTACTGACTCCCCAAAGATGGTACCCCTAGGACATCTAATTTTTACATTGATGCCTATGTGAAAACTGGCCATGTTTGGGACCCGATAGCTCCCCCGTTTTAGGTCCTATGGGCCCCAAACTTTGCATGCATACTCCCAAGACCCTCGACTACATGGAGCCGAAAAAAGTGAATCAATACCATCTATGGTTCAGGAAATATGACCGTTTCAAGTTGAGCTCCAAGTGAACCAACTTTTGAACTTTGAACTCCCATTACTGGGGAACCTTCCATACTGGTGCACCATCGAGCTGCGAGTGGACCCCCACCTCGGCACCCAATCCCCCTGAGGGGGGAGGGGGTGCTGAGGTGAGGGGGCATGCCAGATAGATCTCTGGTCAGCTTGAAGCAAAATGTGATCAAAGTGACTGACTTTGAGCTCCTGTTTCTGGAGAACCACGTGGTGAAAACCAGCCCAAACTTTGCACACTTGTAGGGGAGACTCTTTAGCACCTATGGTGCAAATTTGGAGCCCCTATAACCTAAGGCCGACCTGTACTGACTCCCCAAAGATGGTACCCCTAGGACATCTAATTTTTACATTGGTGCCTATGTGAAAACTGGCCATGTTTGGGACCCGATAGCTCCCCCGTTTTAGGTCCTATGGGCCCCAAACTTTGCATGCATACTCCCAAGACCCTCGACTACATGGAGCCAAAAAAAGTGAATCAATACCATCTATGGTTCAGGAAATATGACCGTTTCAAGTTGAGCTCCAATTGAACCAACTTTTGAACTTTGAACTCCCATTACTGGGAAACCTTCCATACTGGTGCACCATCGAGCTGCGAGTGGACCCCCACCTCGGCACCCCCTCCCCCTGAGGGGGGAGGGGGTGCCGAGGTGAGGGGGCATGCCAGATAGATCTCTGGTCAGCTTGAAGCAAAATGTGATCAAAGTGACTGACTTTGAGCTCCTGTTTCTGGAGAACCACGTGGTGAAAACCAGCCCAAACTTTGCACACTTGTAGGGGAGACTCTTTAGCACCTATGGTGCAAATTTGGAGCCCCTATAACCTAAGGCCGACCTGTACTGACTCCCCAAAGATGGTACCCCTAGGACATCTAATTTTTACATTGATGCCTATGTGAAAACTGGCCATGTTTGGGACCCGATAGCTCCCCCGTTTTAGGTCCTATGGGCCCCAAACTTTGCATGCATACTCCCAAGACCCTCGACTACATGGAGCCGAAAAAAGTGAATCAATACCATCTATGGTTCAGGAAATATGACCGTTTCAAGTTGAGCTCCAATTGAACCAACTTTTGAACTTTGAACTCCCATTACTGGGAAACCTTCCATACTGGTGCACCATCGAGCTGCGAGTGGACCCCCACCTCGGCACCCCCTCCCCCTGAGGGGGGAGGGGGTGCCGAGGTGAGGGGGCATGCCAGATATATCTCTGGTCAGCTTGAAGCAAAATGTGATCAAAGTGACTGACTTTGAGCTCCTGTTTCTGGAGAACCACGTGGTGAAAACCAGCCCAAACTTTGCACACTTGTAGGGGAGACTCTTTAGCACCTATGGTGCAAATTTGGAGCCCCTATAACCTAAGGCCGACCTGTACTGACTCCCCAAAGATGGTACCCCTAGGACATCTAATTTTTACATTGGTGCCTATGTGAAAACTGGCCATGTTTGGGACCCGATAGCTCCCCCGTTTTAGGTCCTATGGGCCCCAAACTTTGCATGCATACTCCCAAGACCCTCGACTACATGGAGCCGAAAAAAGTGAATCAATACCATCTATGGTTCAGGAAATATGACCGTTTCAAGTTGAGCTCCAAGTGAACCAACTTTTGAACTTTGAACTCCCATTACTGGGGAACCTTCCATACTGGTGCACCATCGAGCTGCGAGTGGACCCCCACCTCGGCACCCAATCCCCCTGAGGGGGGAGGGGGTGCTGAGGTGAGGGGGCATGCCAGATAGATCTCTGGTCAGCTTGAAGCAAAATGTGATCAAAGTGACTGACTTTGAGCTCCTGTTTCTGGAGAACCACGTGGTGAAAACCAGCCCAAACTTTGCACACTTGTAGGGGAGACTCTTTAGCACCTATGGTGCAAATTTGGAGCCCCTATAACCTAAGGCCGACCTGTACTGACTCCCCAAAGATGGTACCCCTAGGACATCTAATTTTTACATTGGTGCCTATGTGAAAACTGGCCATGTTTGGGACCCGATAGCTCCCCCGTTTTAGGTCCTATGGGCCCCAAACTTTGCATGCATACTCCCAAGACCCTCGACTACATGGAGCCAAAAAAAGTGAATCAATACCATCTATGGTTCAGGAAATATGACCGTTTCAAGTTGAGCTCCAATTGAACCAACTTTTGAACTTTGAACTCCCATTACTGGGAAACCTTCCATACTGGTGCACCATCGAGCTGCGAGTGGACCCCCACCTCGGCACCCCCTCCCCCTGAGGGGGGAGGGGGTGCCGAGGTGAGGGGGCATGCCAGATAGATCTCTGGTCAGCTTGAAGCAAAATGTGATCAAAGTGACTGACTTTGAGCTCCTGTTTCTGGAGAACCACGTGGTGAAAACCAGCCCAAACTTTGCACACTTGTAGGGGAGACTCTTTAGCACATATGGTGCAAATTTGGAGCCCCTATAACCTAAGGCCGACCTGTACTGACTCCCCAAAGATGGTACCCCTAGGACATCTAATTTTTACATTGATGCCTATGTGAAAACTGGCCATGTTTGGGACCCGATAGCTCCCCCGTTTTAGGTCCTATGGGCCCCAAACTTTGCATGCATACTCCCAAGACCCTCGACTACATGGAGCCGAAAAAAGTGAATCAATACCATCTATGGTTCAGGAAATATGACCGTTTCAAGTTGAGCTCCAAGTGAACCAACTTTTGAACTTTGAACTCCCATTACTGGGGAACCTTCCATACTGGTGCACCATCGAGCTGCGAGTGGACCCCCACCTCGGCACCCAATCCCCCTGAGGGGGGAGGGGGTGCTGAGGTGAGGGGGCATGCCAGATAGATCTCTGGTCAGCTTGAAGCAAAATGTGATCAAAGTGACTGACTTTGAGCTCCTGTTTCTGGAGAACCACGTGGTGAAAACCAGCCCAAACTTTGCACACTTGTAGGGGAGACTCTTTAGCACCTATGGTGCAAATTTGGAGCCCCTATAACCTAAGGCCGACCTGTACTGACTCCCCAAAGATGGTACCCCTAGGACATCTAATTTTTACATTGGTGCCTATGTGAAAACTGGCCATGTTTGGGACCCGATAGCTCCCCCGTTTTAGGTCCTATGGGCCCCAAACTTTGCATGCATACTCCCAAGACCCTCGACTACATGGAGCCAAAAAAAGTGAATCAATACCATCTATGGTTCAGGAAATATGACCGTTTCAAGTTGAGCTCCAATTGAACCAACTTTTGAACTTTGAACTCCCATTACTGGGAAACCTTCCATACTGGTGCACCATCGAGCTGCGAGTGGACCCCCACCTCGGCACCCCCTCCCCCTGAGGGGGGAGGGGGTGCCGAGGTGAGGGGGCATGCCAGATAGATCTCTGGTCAGCTTGAAGCAAAATGTGATCAAAGTGACTGACTTTGAGCTCCTGTTTCTGGAGAACCACGTGGTGAAAACCAGCCCAAACTTTGCACACTTGTAGGGGAGACTCTTTAGCACATATGGTGCAAATTTGGAGCCCCTATAACCTAAGGCCGACCTGTACTGACTCCCCAAAGATGGTACCCCTAGGACATCTAATTTTTACATTGATGCCTATGTGAAAACTGGCCATGTTTGGGACCCGATAGCTCCCCCGTTTTAGGTCCTATGGGCCCCAAACTTTGCATGCATACTCCCAAGACCCTCGACTACATGGAGCCGAAAAAAGTGAATCAATACCATCTATGGTTCAGGAAATATGACCGTTTCAAGTTGAGCTCCAAGTGAACCAACTTTTGAACTTTGAACTCCCATTACTGGGGAACCTTCCATACTGGTGCACCATCGAGCTGCGAGTGGACCCCCACCTCGGCACCCAATCCCCCTGAGGGGGGAGGGGGTGCTGAGGTGAGGGGGCATGCCAGATAGATCTCTGGTCAGCTTGAAGCAAAATGTGATCAAAGTGACTGACTTTGAGCTCCTGTTTCTGGAGAACCACGTGGTGAAAACCAGCCCAAACTTTGCACACTTGTAGGGGAGACTCTTTAGCACCTATGGTGCAAATTTGGAGCCCCTATAACCTAAGGCCGACCTGTACTGACTCCCCAAAGATGGTACCCCTAGGACATCTAATTTTTACATTGGTGCCTATGTGAAAACTGGCCATGTTTGGGACCCGATAGCTCCCCCGTTTTAGGTCCTATGGGCCCCAAACTTTGCATGCATACTCCCAAGACCCTCGACTACATGGAGCCGAAAAAAGTGAATCAATACCATCTATGGTTCAGGAAATATGACCGTTTCAAGTTGAGCTCCAATTGAACCAACTTTTGAACTTTGAACTCCCATTACTGGGGAACCTTCCATACTGGTGCACCATCGAGCTGCGAGTGGACCCCCACCTCGGCACCCCCTCCCCTTGAGGGGGGAGGGGGTGCCGAGGTGAGGGGGCATGCCAGATAGATCTCTGGTCAGCTTGAAGCAAAATGTGATCAAAGTGACTGACTTTGAGCTCCTGTTTCTGGAGAACCACGTGGTGAAAACCAGCCCAAACTTTGCACACTTGTAGGGGAGACTCTTTAGCACCTATGGTGCAAATTTGGAGCCCCTATAACCTAAGGCCGACCTGTACTGACTCCCCAAAGATGGTACCCCTAGGACATCTAATTTTTACATTGGTGCCTATGTGAAAACTGGCCATGTTTGGGACCCGATAGCTCCCCCGTTTTAGGTCCTATGGGCCCCAAACTTTGCATGCATACTCCCAAGACCCTCGACTACATGGAGCCGAAAAAAGTGAATCAATACCATCTATGGTTCAGGAAATATGACCGTTTCAAGTTGAGCTCCAATTGAACCAACTTTTGAACTTTGAACTCCCATTACTGGGGAACCTTCCATACTGGTGCACCATCGAGCTGCGAGTGGACCCCCACCTCGGCACCCCCTCCCCCTGAGGGGGGAGGGGGTGCCGAGGTGAGGGGGCATGCCAGATAGATCTCTGGTCAGCTTGAAGCAAAATGTGATCAAAGTGACTGACTTTGAGCTCCTGTTTCTGGAGAACCACGTGGTGAAAACCAGCCCAAACTTTGCACACTTGTAGGGGAGACTCTTTAGCACCTATGGTGCAAATTTGGAGCCCCTATAACCTAAGGCCGACCTGTACTGACTCCCCAAAGATGGTACCCCTAGGACATCTAATTTTTACATTGGTGCCTATGTGAAAACTGGCCATGTTTGGGACCCGATAGCTCCCCCGTTTTAGGTTCTATGGGCCCCAAACTTTGCATGCATACTCCCAAGACCCTCGACTACATGGAGCCGAAAAAAGTGAATCAATACCATCTATGGTTCAGGAAATATGACCGTTTCAAGTTGAGCTCCAATTGAACCAACTTTTGAACTTTGAACTCCCATTACTGGGATACCTTCCATACTGGTGCACCATCGAGCTGCGAGTGGACCCCCACCTCGGCACCCCCTCCCCCTGAGGGGGGAGGGGGTGCCGAGGTGAGGGGGCATGCCAGATAGATCTCTGGTCAGCTTGAAGCAAAATGTGATCAAAGTGACTGACTTTGAGCTCCTGTTTCTGGAGAACCACGTGGTGAAAACCAGCCCAAACTTTGCACACTTGTAGGGGAGACTCTTTAGCACCTATGGTGCAAATTTGGAGCCCCTATAACCTAAGGCCGACCTGTACTGACTCCCCAAAGATGGTACCCCTAGGACATCTAATTTTTACATTGATGCCTATGTGAAAACTGGCCATGTTTGGGACCCGATAGCTCCCCCGTTTTAGGTCCTATGGGCCCCAAACGTTGCATGCATACTCCCAAGACCCTCGACTACATGGAGCCGAAAAAAGTGAATCAATACCATCTATGGTTCAGGAAATATGACCGTTTCAAGTTGAGCTCCAATTGAACCAACTTTTGAACTTTGAACTCCCATTACTGGGAAACCTTCCATACTGGTGCACCATCGAGCTGCGAGTGGACCCCCACCTCGGCACCCCCTCCCCCTGAGGGGGGAGGGGGTGCCGAGGTGAGGGGGCATGCCAGATAGATCTCTGGTCAGCTTGAAGCAAAATATGATCAAAGTGACTGACTTTGAGCTCCTGTTTCTGGAGAACCACGTGGTGAAAACCAGCCCAAACTTTGCACACTTGTAGGGGAGACTCTTTAGCACCTATGGTGCAAATTTGGAGCCCCTATAACCTAAGGCCGACCTGTACTGACTCCCCAAAGATGGTACCCCTAGGACATCTAATTTTTACATTGATGCCTATGTGAAAACTGGCCATGTTTGGGACCCGATAGCTCCCCCGTTTTAGGTCCTATGGGCCCCAAACGTTGCATGCATACTCCCAAGACCCTCGACTACATGGAGCCGAAAAAAGTGAATCAATACCATCTATGGTTCAGGAAATATGACCGTTTCAAGTTGAGCTCCAATTGAACCAACTTTTGAACTTTGAACTCCCATTACTGGGAAACCTTCCATACTGGTGCACCATCGAGCTGCGAGTGGACCCCCACCTCGGCACCCCCTCCCCCTGAGGGGGGAGGGGGTGCCGAGGTGAGGGGGCATGCCAGATAGATCTCTGGTCAGCTTGAAGCAAAATGTGATCAAAGTGACTGACTTTGAGCTCCTGTTTCTGGAGAACCACGTGGTGAAAACCAGCCCAAACTTTGCACACTTGTAGGGGAGACTCTTTAGCACCTATGGTGCAAATTTGGAGCCCCTATAACCTAAGGCCGACCTGTACTGACTCCCCAAAGATGGTACCCCTAGGACATCTAATTTTTACATTGGTGCCTATGTGAAAACTGGCCATGTTTGGGACCCGATAGCTCCCCCGTTTTAGGTCCTATGGGCCCCAAACTTTGCATGCATACTCCCAAGACCCTCGACTACATGGAGCCGAAAAAAGTGAATCAATACCATCTATGGTTCAGGAAATATGACCGTTTCAAGTTGAGCTCCAATTGAACCAACTTTTGAACTTTGAACTCCCATTACTGGGGAACCTTCCATACTGGTGCACCATCGAGCTGCGAGTGGACCCCTCACCCCGGTGCCGAGGTGAGGGGGCATGCCAGATAGATCTCTGGTCAGCTTGAAGCAAAATGTGATCAAAGTGACTGACTTTGAGCTCCTGTTTCTGGAGAACCACGTGGTGAAAACCAGCCCAAACTTTGCACACTTGTAGGGGAGACTCTTTAGCACCTATGGTGCAAATTTGGAGCCCCTATAACCTAAGGCCGACCTGTACTGACTCCCCAAAGATGGTACCCCTAGGACATCTAATTTTTACATTGGTGCCTATGTGAAAACTGGCCATGTTTGGGACCCGATAGCTCCCCCGTTTTAGGTTCTATGGGCCCCAAACTTTGCATGCATACTCCCAAGACCCTCGACTACATGGAGCCAAAAAAAGTGAATCAATACCATCTATGGTTCAGGAAATATGACCGTTTCAAGTTGAGCTCCAATTGAACCAACTTTTGAACTTTGAACTCCCATTACTGGGAAACCTTCCATACTGGTGCACCATCGAGCTGCGAGTGGACCCCCACCTCGGCACCCCCTCCCCCTGAGGGGGGAGGGGGTGCCGAGGTGAGGGGGCATGCCAGATAGATCTCTGGTCAGCTTGAAGCAAAATGTGATCAAAGTGACTGACTTTGAGCTCCTGTTTCTGGAGAACCACGTGGTGAAAACCAGCCCAAACTTTGCACACTTGTAGGGGAGACTCTTTAGCACCTATGGTGCAAATTTGGAGCCCCTATAACCTAAGGCCGACCTGTACTGACTCCCCAAAGATGGTACCCCTAGGACATCTAATTTTTACATTGATGCCTATGTGAAAACTGGCCATGTTTGGGACCCGATAGCTCCCCCGTTTTAGGTCCTATGGGCCCCAAACTTTGCATGCATACTCCCAAGACCCTCGACTACATGGAGCCGAAAAAAGTGAATCAATACCATCTATGGTTCAGGAAATATGACCGTTTCAAGTTGAGCTCCAATTGAACCAACTTTTGAACTTTGAACTCCCATTACTGGGAAACCTTCCATACTGGTGCACCATCGAGCTGCGAGTGGACCCCCACCTCGGCACCCCCTCCCCCTGAGGGGGGAGGGGGTGCCGAGGTGAGGGGGCATGCCAGATATATCTCTGGTCAGCTTGAAGCAAAATGTGATCAAAGTGACTGACTTTGAGCTCCTGTTTCTGGAGAACCACGTGGTGAAAACCAGCCCAAACTTTGCACACTTGTAGGGGAGACTCTTTAGCACCTATGGTGCAAATTTGGAGCCCCTATAACCTAAGGCCGACCTGTACTGACTCCCCAAAGATGGTACCCCTAGGACATCTAATTTTTACATTGGTGCCTATGTGAAAACTGGCCATGTTTGGGATCCGATAGCTCCCCCGTTTTAGGTTCTATGGGCCCCAAACTTTGCATGCATACTCCCAAGACCCTCGACTACATGGAGCCAAAAAAAGTGAATCAATACCATCTATGGTTCAGGAAATATGACCGTTTCAAGTTGAGCTCCAATTGAACCAACTTTTGAACTTTGAACTCCCATTACTGGGAAACCTTCCATACTGGTGCACCATCGAGCTGCGAGTGGACCCCCACCTCGGCACCCCCTCCCCCTGAGGGGGGAGGGGGTGCCGAGGTGAGGGGGCATGCCAGATAGATCTCTGGTCAGCTTGAAGCAAAATGTGATCAAAGTGACTGACTTTGAGCTCCTGTTTCTGGAGAACCACGTGGTGAAAACCAGCCCAAACTTTGCACACTTGTAGGGGAGACTCTTTAGCACCTATGGTGCAAATTTGGAGCCCCTATAACCTAAGGCCGACCTGTACTGACTCCCCAAAGATGGTACCCCTAGGACATCTAATTTTTACATTGATGCCTATGTGAAAACTGGCCATGTTTGGGACCCGATAGCTCCCCCGTTTTAGGTCCTATGGGCCCCAAACTTTGCATGCATACTCCCAAGACCCTCGACTACATGGAGCCGAAAAAAGTGAATCAATACCATCTATGGTTCAGGAAATATGACCGTTTCAAGTTGAGCTCCAATTGAACCAACTTTTGAACTTTGAACTCCCATTACTGGGAAACCTTCCATACTGGTGCACCATCGAGCTGCGAGTGGACCCCCACCTCGGCACCCCCTCCCCCTGAGGGGGGAGGGGGTGCCGAGGTGAGGGGGCATGCCAGATATATCTCTGGTCAGCTTGAAGCAAAATGTGATCAAAGTGACTGACTTTGAGCTCCTGTTTCTGGAGAACCACGTGGTGAAAACCAGCCCAAACTTTGCACACTTGTAGGGGAGACTCTTTAGCACCTATGGTGCAAATTTGGAGCCCCTATAACCTAAGGCCGACCTGTACTGACTCCCCAAAGATGGTACCCCTAGGACATCTAATTTTTACATTGGTGCCTATGTGAAAACTGGCCATGTTTGGGACCCGATAGCTCCCCCGTTTTAGGTCCTATGGGCCCCAAACTTTGCATGCATACTCCCAAGACCCTCGACTACATGGAGCCGAAAAAAGTGAATCAATACCATCTATGGTTCAGGAAATATGACCGTTTCAAGTTGAGCTCCAAGTGAACCAACTTTTGAACTTTGAACTCCCATTACTGGGGAACCTTCCATACTGGTGCACCATCGAGCTGCGAGTGGACCCCCACCTCGGCACCCAATCCCCCTGAGGGGGGAGGGGGTGCTGAGGTGAGGGGGCATGCCAGATAGATCTCTGGTCAGCTTGAAGCAAAATGTGATCAAAGTGACTGACTTTGAGCTCCTGTTTCTGGAGAACCACGTGGTGAAAACCAGCCCAAACTTTGCACACTTGTAGGGGAGACTCTTTAGCACCTATGGTGCAAATTTGGAGCCCCTATAACCTAAGGCCGACCTGTACTGACTCCCCAAAGATGGTACCCCTAGGACATCTAATTTTTACATTGGTGCCTATGTGAAAACTGGCCATGTTTGGGACCCGATAGCTCCCCCGTTTTAGGTCCTATGGGCCCCAAACTTTGCATGCATACTCCCAAGACCCTCGACTACATGGAGCCAAAAAAAGTGAATCAATACCATCTATGGTTCAGGAAATATGACCGTTTCAAGTTGAGCTCCAATTGAACCAACTTTTGAACTTTGAACTCCCATTACTGGGAAACCTTCCATACTGGTGCACCATCGAGCTGCGAGTGGACCCCCACCTCGGCACCCCCTCCCCCTGAGGGGGGAGGGGGTGCCGAGGTGAGGGGGCATGCCAGATAGATCTCTGGTCAGCTTGAAGCAAAATGTGATCAAAGTGACTGACTTTGAGCTCCTGTTTCTGGAGAACCACGTGGTGAAAACCAGCCCAAACTTTGCACACTTGTAGGGGAGACTCTTTAGCACATATGGTGCAAATTTGGAGCCCCTATAACCTAAGGCCGACCTGTACTGACTCCCCAAAGATGGTACCCCTAGGACATCTAATTTTTACATTGATGCCTATGTGAAAACTGGCCATGTTTGGGACCCGATAGCTCCCCCGTTTTAGGTCCTATGGGCCCCAAACTTTGCATGCATACTCCCAAGACCCTCGACTACATGGAGCCGAAAAAAGTGAATCAATACCATCTATGGTTCAGGAAATATGACCGTTTCAAGTTGAGCTCCATGTGAACCAACTTTTGAACTTTGAACTCCCATTACTGGGGAACCTTCCATACTGGTGCACCATCGAGCTGCGAGTGGACCCCCACCTCGGCACCAAATCCCCCTGAGGGGGGAGGGGGTGCTGAGGTGAGGGGGCATGCCAGATAGATCTCTGGTCAGCTTGAAGCAAAATGTGATCAAAGTGACTGACTTTGAGCTCCTGTTTCTGGAGAACCACGTGGTGAAAACCAGCCCAAACTTTGCACACTTGTAGGGGAGACTCTTTAGCACCTATGGTGCAAATTTGGAGCCCCTATAACCTAAGGCCGACCTGTACTGACTCCCCAAAGATGGTACCCCTAGGACATCTAATTTTTACATTGGTGCCTATGTGAAAACTGGCCATGTTTGGGACCCGATAGCTCCCCCGTTTTAGGTCCTATGGGCCCCAAACTTTGCATGCATACTCCCAAGACCCTCGACTACATGGAGCCGAAAAAAGTGAATCAATACCATCTATGGTTCAGGAAATATGACCGTTTCAAGTTGAGCTCCAATTGAACCAACTTTTGAACTTTGAACTCCCATTACTGGGGAACCTTCCATACTGGTGCACCATCGAGCTGCGAGTGGACCCCCACCTCGGCACCCCCTCCCCTTGAGGGGGGAGGGGGTGCCGAGGTGAGGGGGCATGCCAGATAGATCTCTGGTCAGCTTGAAGCAAAATGTGATCAAAGTGACTGACTTTGAGCTCCTGTTTCTGGAGAACCACGTGGTGAAAACCAGCCCAAACTTTGCACACTTGTAGGGGAGACTCTTTAGCACCTATGGTGCAAATTTGGAGCCCCTATAACCTAAGGCCGACCTGTACTGACTCCCCAAAGATGGTACCCCTAGGACATCTAATTTTTACATTGGTGCCTATGTGAAAACTGGCCATGTTTGGGACCCGATAGCTCCCCCGTTTTAGGTCCTATGGGCCCCAAACTTTGCATGCATACTCCCAAGACCCTCGACTACATGGAGCCGAAAAAAGTGAATCAATACCATCTATGGTTCAGGAAATATGACCGTTTCAAGTTGAGCTCCAATTGAACCAACTTTTGAACTTTGAACTCCCATTACTGGGGAACCTTCCATACTGGTGCACCACCGAGCTGCGAGTGGACCCCCACCTCGACACCCCCTCCCCCTGAGGGGGGAGGGGGTGCCGAGGTGAGGGGGCATGCCAGATAGATCTCTGGTCAGCTTGAAGCAAAATGTGATCAAAGTGACTGACTTTGAGCTCCTGTTTCTGGAGAACCACGTGGTGAAAACCAGCCCAAACTTTGCACACTTGTAGGGGAGACTCTTTAGCACCTATGGTGCAAATTTGGAGCCCCTATAACCTAAGGCCGACCTGTACTGACTCCCCAAAGATGGTACCCCTAGGACATCTAATTTTTACATTGGTGCCTATGTGAAAACTGGCCATGTTTGGGACCCGATAGCTCCCCCGTTTTAGGTTCTATGGGCCCCAAACTTTGCATGCATACTCCCAAGACCCTCGACTACATGGAGCCAAAAAAAGTGAATCAATACCATCTATGGTTCAGGAAATATGACCGTTTCAAGTTGAGCTCCAATTGAACCAACTTTTGAACTTTGAACTCCCATTACTGGGAAACCTTCCATACTGGTGCACCATCGAGCTGCGAGTGGACCCCCACCTCGGCACCCCCTCCCCCTGAGGGGGGAGGGGGTGCCGAGGTGAGGGGGCATGCCAGATAGATCTCTGGTCAGCTTGAAGCAAAATGTGATCAAAGTGACTGACTTTGAGCTCCTGTTTCTGGAGAACCACGTGGTGAAAACCAGCCCAAACTTTGCACACTTGTAGGGGAGACTCTTTAGCACCTATGGTGCAAATTTGGAGCCCCTATAACCTAAGGCCGACCTGTACTGACTCCCCAAAGATGGTACCCCTAGGACATCAAATTTTTACATTGGTGCCTATGTGAAAACTGGCCATGTTTGGGACCCGATAGCTCCCCCGTTTTAGGTCCTATGGGCCCCAAACTTTGCATGCATACTCCCAAGACCCTCGACTACATGGAGCCGAAAAAAGTGAATCAATACCATCTATGGTTCAGGAAATATGACCGTTTCAAGTTGAGCTCCAATTGAACCAACTTTGGAACTTTGAACTCCCATTACTGGGGAACCTTCCATACTGGTGCACCATCGAGCTGCGAGTGGACCCCCACCTCGGCACCCCCTCCCCCTTAGGGGGGAGGGGGTGCCGAGGTGAGGGGGCATGCCAGATAGATCTCTGGTCAGCTTGAAGCAAAATGTGATCAAAGTGACTGACTTTGAGCTCCTGTTTCTGGAGAACCACGTGGTGAAAACCAGCCCAAACTTTGCACACTTGTAGGGGAGACTCTTTAGCACCTATGGTGCAAATTTGGAGCCCCTATAACCTAAGGCCGACCTGTACTGACTCCCCAAAGATGGTACCCCTAGGACATCTAATTTTTACATTGGTGCCTATGTGAAAACTGGCCATGTTTGGGACCCGATAGCTCCCCCGTTTTAGGTCCTATGGGCCCCAAACTTTGCATGCATACTCCCAAGACCCTCGACTACATGGAGCCGAAAAAAGTGAATCAATACCATCTATGGTTCAGGAAATATGACCGTTTCAAGTTGAGCTCCAATTGAACCAACTTTTGAACTTTGAACTCCCATTACTGGGGAACCTTCCATACTGGTGCACCATCGAGCTGCGAGTGGACCCCCACCTCGGCACCCCCTCCCCCTGAGGGGGGAGGGGGTGCCGAGGTGAGGGGGCATGCCAGATAGATCTCTGGTCAGCTTGAAGCAAAATGTGATCAAAGTGACTGACTTTGAGCTCCTGTTTCTGGAGAACCACGTGGTGAAAACCAGCCCAAACTTTGCACACTTGTAGGGGAGACTCTTTAGCACCTATGGTGCAAATTTGGAGCCCCTATAACCTAAGGCCGACCTGTACTGACTCCCCAAAGATGGTACCCCTAGGACATCTAATTTTTACATTGGTGCCTATGTGAAAACTGGCCATGTTTGGGACCCGATAGCTCCCCCGTTTTAGGTTCTATGGGCCCCAAACTTTGCATGCATACTCCCAAGACCCTCGACTACATGGAGCCGAAAAAAGTGAATCAATACCATCTATGGTTCAGGAAATATGACCGTTTCAAGTTGAGCTCCAATTGAACCAACTTTTGAACTTTGAACTCCCATTACTGGGGAACCTTCCATACTGGTGCACCATCGAGCTGCGAGTGGACCCCCACCTCGGCACCCCCTCCCCCTGAGGGGGGAGGCGGTGCCGAGGTGAGGGGGCATGCCAGATAGATCTCTGGTCAGCTTGAAGCAAAATGTGATCAAAGTGACTGACTTTGAGCTCCTGTTTCTGGAGAACCACGTGGTGAAAACCAGCCCAAACTTTGCACACTTGTAGGGGAGACTCTTTAGCACCTATGGTGCAAATTTGGAGCCCCTATAACCTAAGGCCGACCTGTACTGACTCCCCAAAGATGGTACCCCTAGGACATCTAATTTTTACATTGATGCCTATGTGAAAACTGGCCATGTTTGGGACCCGATAGCTCCCCCGTTTTAGGTCCTATGGGCCCCAAACGTTGCATGCATACTCCCAAGACCCTCGACTACATGGAGCCGAAAAAAGTGAATCAATACCATCTATGGTTCAGGAAATATGACCGTTTCAAGTTGAGCTCCAATTGAACCAACTTTTGAACTTTGAACTCCCATTACTGGGAAACCTTCCATACTGGTGCACCATCGAGCTGCGAGTGGACCCCCACCTCGGCACCCCCTCCCCCTGAGGGGGGAGGGGGTGCCGAGGTGAGGGGGCATGCCAGATAGATCTCTGGTCAGCTTGAAGCAAAATATGATCAAAGTGACTGACTTTGAGCTCCTGTTTCTGGAGAACCACGTGGTGAAAACCAGCCCAAACTTTGCACACTTGTAGGGGAGACTCTTTAGCACCTATGGTGCAAATTTGGAGCCCCTATAACCTAAGGCCGACCTGTACTGACTCCCCAAAGATGGTACCCCTAGGACATCTAATTTTTACATTGATGCCTATGTGAAAACTGGCCATGTTTGGGACCCGATAGCTCCCCCGTTTTAGGTCCTATGGGCCCCAAACGTTGCATGCATACTCCCAAGACCCTCGACTACATGGAGCCGAAAAAAGTGAATCAATACCATCTATGGTTCAGGAAATATGACCGTTTCAAGTTGAGCTCCAATTGAACCAACTTTTGAACTTTGAACTCCCATTACTGGGAAACCTTCCATACTGGTGCACCATCGAGCTGCGAGTGGACCCCCACCTCGGCACCCCCTCCCCCTGAGGGGGGAGGGGGTGCCGAGGTGAGGGGGCATGCCAGATAGATCTCTGGTCAGCTTGAAGCAAAATGTGATCAAAGTGACTGACTTTGAGCTCCTGTTTCTGGAGAACCACGTGGTGAAAACCAGCCCAAACTTTGCACACTTGTAGGGGAGACTCTTTAGCACCTATGGTGCAAATTTGGAGCCCCTATAACCTAAGGCCGACCTGTACTGACTCCCCAAAGATGGTACCCCTAGGACATCTAATTTTTACATTGATGCCTATGTGAAAACTGGCCATGTTTGGGACCCGATAGCTCCCCCGTTTTAGGTCCTATGGGCCCCAAACTTTGCATGCATACTCCCAAGACCCTCGACTACATGGAGCCGAAAAAAGTGAATCAATACCATCTATGGTTCAGGAAATATGACCGTTTCAAGTTGAGCTCCAATTGAACCAACTTTTGAACTTTGAACTCCCATTACTGGGGAACCTTCCATACTGGTGCACCATCGAGCTGCGAGTGGACCCCCACCTCGGCACCCCCTCCCCTTGAGGGGGGAGGGGGTGCCGAGGTGAGGGGGCATGCCAGATAGATCTCTGGTCAGCTTGAAGCAAAATGTGATCAAAGTGACTGACTTTGAGCTCCTGTTTCTGGAGAACCACGTGGTGAAAACCAGCCCAAACTTTGCACACTTGTAGGGGAGACTCTTTAGCACCTATGGTGCAAATTTGGAGCCCCTATAACCTAAGGCCGACCTGTACTGACTCCCCAAAGATGGTACCCCTAGGACATCTAATTTTTACATTGGTGCCTATGTGAAAACTGGCCATGTTTGGGACCCGATAGCTCCCCCGTTTTAGGTCCTATGGGCCCCAAACTTTGCATGCATACTCCCAAGACCCTCGACTACATGGAGCCGAAAAAAGTGAATCAATACCATCTATGGTTCAGGAAATATGACCGTTTCAAGTTGAGCTCCAATTGAACCAACTTTTGAACTTTGAACTCCCATTACTGGGGAACCTTCCATACTGGTGCACCATCGAGCTGCGAGTGGACCCCCACCTCGACACCCCCTCCCCCTGAGGGGGGAGGGGGTGCCGAGGTGAGGGGGCATGCCAGATAGATCTCTGGTCAGCTTGAAGCAAAATGTGATCAAAGTGACTGACTTTGAGCTCCTGTTTCTGGAGAACCACGTGGTGAAAACCAGCCCAAACTTTGCACACTTGTAGGGGAGACTCTTTAGCACCTATGGTGCAAATTTGGAGCCCCTATAACCTAAGGCCGACCTGTACTGACTCCCCAAAGATGGTACCCCTAGGACATCTAATTTTTACATTGGTGCCTATGTGAAAACTGGCCATGTTTGGGACCCGATAGCTCCCCCGTTTTAGGTTCTATGGGCCCCAAACTTTGCATGCATACTCCCAAGACCCTCGACTACATGGAGCCAAAAAAAGTGAATCAATACCATCTATGGTTCAGGAAATATGACCGTTTCAAGTTGAGCTCCAATTGAACCAACTTTTGAACTTTGAACTCCCATTACTGGGAAACCTTCCATACTGGTGCACCATCGAGCTGCGAGTGGACCCCCACCTCGGCACCCCCTCCCCCTGAGGGGGGAGGGGGTGCCGAGGTGAGGGGGCATGCCAGATAGATCTCTGGTCAGCTTGAAGCAAAATGTGATCAAAGTGACTGACTTTGAGCTCCTGTTTCTGGAGAACCACGTGGTGAAAACCAGCCCAAACTTTGCACACTTGTAGGGGAGACTCTTTAGCACCTATGGTGCAAATTTGGAGCCCCTATAACCTAAGGCCGACCTGTACTGACTCCCCAAAGATGGTACCCCTAGGACATCTAATTTTTACATTGGTGCCTATGTGAAAACTGGCCATGTTTGGGACCCGATAGCTCCCCCGTTTTAGGTCCTATGGGCCCCAAACTTTGCATGCATACTCCCAAGACCCTCGACTACATGGAGCCGAAAAAAGTGAATCAATACCATCTATGGTTCAGGAAATATGACCGTTTCAAGTTGAGCTCCAATTGAACCAACTTTGGAACTTTGAACTCCCATTACTGGGGAACCTTCCATACTGGTGCACCATCGAGCTGCGAGTGGACCCCCACCTCGGCACCCCCTCCCCCTTAGGGGGGAGGGGGTGCCGAGGTGAGGGGGCATGCCAGATAGATCTCTGGTCAGCTTGAAGCAAAATGTGATCAAAGTGACTGACTTTGAGCTCCTGTTTCTGGAGAACCACGTGGTGAAAACCAGCCCAAACTTTGCACACTTGTAGGGGAGACTCTTTAGCACCTATGGTGCAAATTTGGAGCCCCTATAACCTAAGGCCGACCTGTACTGACTCCCCAAAGATGGTACCCCTAGGACATCTAATTTTTACATTGGTGCCTATGTGAAAACTGGCCATGTTTGGGACCCGATAGCTCCCCCGTTTTAGGTCCTATGGGCCCCAAACTTTGCATGCATACTCCCAAGACCCTCGACTACATGGAGCCGAAAAAAGTGAATCAATACCATCTATGGTTCAGGAAATATGACCGTTTCAAGTTGAGCTCCAATTGAACCAACTTTTGAACTTTGAACTCCCATTACTGGGGAACCTTCCATACTGGTGCACCATCGAGCTGCGAGTGGACCCCCACCTCGGCACCCCCTCCCCCTGAGGGGGGAGGGGGTGCCGAGGTGAGGGGGCATGCCAGATAGATCTCTGGTCAGCTTGAAGCAAAATGTGATCAAAGTGACTGACTTTGAGCTCCTGTTTCTGGAGAACCACGTGGTGAAAACCAGCCCAAACTTTGCACACTTGTAGGGGAGACTCTTTAGCACCTATGGTGCAAATTTGGAGCCCCTATAACCTAAGGCCGACCTGTACTGACTCCCCAAAGATGGTACCCCTAGGACATCTAATTTTTACATTGGTGCCTATGTGAAAACTGGCCATGTTTGGGACCCGATAGCTCCCCCGTTTTAGGTTCTATGGGCCCCAAACTTTGCATGCATACTCCCAAGACCCTCGACTACATGGAGCCGAAAAAAGTGAATCAATACCATCTATGGTTCAGGAAATATGACCGTTTCAAGTTGAGCTCCAATTGAACCAACTTTTGAACTTTGAACTCCCATTACTGGGGAACCTTCCATACTGGTGCACCATCGAGCTGCGAGTGGACCCCCACCTCGGCACCCCCTCCCCCTGAGGGGGGAGGGGGTGCCGAGGTGAGGGGGCATGCCAGATAGATCTCTGGTCAGCTTGAAGCAAAATGTGATCAAAGTGACTGACTTTGAGCTCCTGTTTCTGGAGAACCACGTGGTGAAAACCAGCCCAAACTTTGCACACTTGTAGGGGAGACTCTTTAGCACCTATGGTGCAAATTTGGAGCCCCTATAACCTAAGGCCGACCTGTACTGACTCCCCAAAGATGGTACCCCTAGGACATCTAATTTTTACATTGATGCCTATGTGAAAACTGGCCATGTTTGGGACCCGATAGCTCCCCCGTTTTAGGTCCTATGGGCCCCAAACGTTGCATGCATACTCCCAAGACCCTCGACTACATGGAGCCGAAAAAAGTGAATCAATACCATCTATGGTTCAGGAAATATGACCGTTTCAAGTTGAGCTCCAATTGAACCAACTTTTGAACTTTGAACTCCCATTACTGGGAAACCTTCCATACTGGTGCACCATCGAGCTGCGAGTGGACCCCCACCTCGGCACCCCCTCCCCCTGAGGGGGGAGGGGGTGCCGAGGTGAGGGGGCATGCCAGATAGATCTCTGGTCAGCTTGAAGCAAAATATGATCAAAGTGACTGACTTTGAGCTCCTGTTTCTGGAGAACCACGTGGTGAAAACCAGCCCAAACTTTGCACACTTGTAGGGGAGACTCTTTAGCACCTATGGTGCAAATTTGGAGCCCCTATAACCTAAGGCCGACCTGTACTGACTCCCCAAAGATGGTACCCCTAGGACATCTAATTTTTACATTGATGCCTATGTGAAAACTGGCCATGTTTGGGACCCGATAGCTCCCCCGTTTTAGGTCCTATGGGCCCCAAACGTTGCATGCATACTCCCAAGACCCTCGACTACATGGAGCCGAAAAAAGTGAATCAATACCATCTATGGTTCAGGAAATATGACCGTTTCAAGTTGAGCTCCAATTGAACCAACTTTTGAACTTTGAACTCCCATTACTGGGAAACCTTCCATACTGGTGCACCATCGAGCTGCGAGTGGACCCCCACCTCGGCACCCCCTCCCCCTGAGGGGGGAGGGGGTGCCGAGGTGAGGGGGCATGCCAGATAGATCTCTGGTCAGCTTGAAGCAAAATGTGATCAAAGTGACTGACTTTGAGCTCCTGTTTCTGGAGAACCACGTGGTGAAAACCAGCCCAAACTTTGCACACTTGTAGGGGAGACTCTTTAGCACCTATGGTGCAAATTTGGAGCCCCTATAACCTAAGGCCGACCTGTACTGACTCCCCAAAGATGGTACCCCTAGGACATCTAATTTTTACATTGATGCCTATGTGAAAACTGGCCATGTTTGGGACCCGATAGCTCCCCCGTTTTAGGTCCTATGGGCCCCAAACTTTGCATGCATACTCCCAAGACCCTCGACTACATGGAGCCGAAAAAAGTGAATCAATACCATCTATGGTTCAGGAAATATGACCGTTTCAAGTTGAGCTCCAATTGAACCAACTTTTGAACTTTGAACTCCCATTACTGGGAAACCTTCCATACTGGTGCACCATCGAGCTGCGAGTGGACCCCCACCTCGGCACCCCCTCCCCCTGAGGGGGGAGGGGGTGCCGAGGTGAGGGGGCATGCCAGATAGATCTCTGGTCAGCTTGAAGCAAAATGTGATCAAAGTGACTGACTTTGAGCTCCTGTTTCTGGAGAACCACGTGGTGAAAACCAGCCCAAACTTTGCACACTTGTAGGGGAGACTCTTTAGCACCTATGGTGCAAATTTGGAGCCCCTATAACCTAAGGCCGACCTGTACTGACTCCCCAAAGATGGTACCCCTAGGACATCTAATTTTTACATTGGTGCCTATGTGAAAACTGGCCATGTTTGGGACCCGATAGCTCCCCCGTTTTAGGTCCTATGGGCCCCAAACTTTGCATGCATACTCCCAAGACCCTCGACTACATGGAGCCAAAAAAAGTGAATCAATACCATCTATGGTTCAGGAAATATGACCGTTTCAAGTTGAGCTCCAATTGAACCAACTTTTGAACTTTGAACTCCCATTACTGGGAAACCTTCCATACTGGTGCACCATCGAGCTGCGAGTGGACCCCCACCTCGGCACCCCCTCCCCCTGAGGGGGGAGGGGGTGCCGAGGTGAGGGGGCATGCCAGATAGATCTCTGGTCAGCTTGAAGCAAAATGTGATCAAAGTGACTGACTTTGAGCTCCTGTTTCTGGAGAACCACGTGGTGAAAACCAGCCCAAACTTTGCACACTTGTAGGGGAGACTCTTTAGCACCTATGGTGCAAATTTGGAGCCCCTATAACCTAAGGCCGACCTGTACTGACTCCCCAAAGATGGTACCCCTAGGACATCTAATTTTTACATTGGTGCCTATGTGAAAACTGGCCATGTTTGGGACCCGATAGCTCCCCCGTTTTAGGTCCTATGGGCCCCAAACTTTGCATGCATACTCCCAAGACCCTCGACTACATGGAGCCGAAAAAAGTGAATCAATACCATCTATGGTTCAGGAAATATGACCGTTTCAAGTTGAGCTCCAATTGAACCAACTTTTGAACTTTGAACTCCCATTACTGGGAAACCTTCCATACTGGTGCACCATCGAGCTGCGAGTGGACCCCCACCTCGGCACCCCCTCCCCCTGAGGGGGGAGGGGGTGCCGAGGTGAGGGGGCATGCCAGATAGATCTCTGGTCAGCTTGAAGCAAAATGTGATCAAAGTGACTGACTTTGAGCTCCTGTTTCTGGAGAACCACGTGGTGAAAACCAGCCCAAACTTTGCACACTTGTAGGGGAGACTCTTTAGCACCTATGGTGCAAATTTGGAGCCCCTATAACCTAAGGCCGACCTGTACTGACTCCCCAAAGATGGTACCCCTAGGACATCTAATTTTTACATTGGTGCCTATGTGAAAACTGGCCATGTTTGGGACCCGATAGCTCCCCCGTTTTAGGTCCTATGGGCCCCAAACTTTGCATGCATACTCCCAAGACCCTCGACTACATGGAGCCAAAAAAGTGAATCAATACCATCTATGGTTCAGGAAATATGACCGTTTCAAGTTGAGCTCCAATTGAACCAACTTTTGAACTTTGAACTCCCATTACTGGGAAACCTTCCATACTGGTGCACCATCGAGCTGCGAGTGGACCCCCACCTCGGCACCCCCTCCCCCTGAGGGGGGAGGGGGTGCCGAGGTGAGGGGGCATGCCAGATAGATCTCTGGTCAGCTTGAAGCAAAATGTGATCAAAGTGACTGACTTTGAGCTCCTGTTTCTGGAGAACCACGTGGTGAAAACCAGCCCAAACTTTGCACACTTGTAGGGGAGACTCTTTAGCACCTATGGTGCAAATTTGGAGCCCCTATAACCTAAGGCCGACCTGTACTGACTCCCCAAAGATGGTACCCCTAGGACATCTAATTTTTACATTGGTGCCTATGTGAAAACTGGCCATGTTTGGGACCCGATAGCTCCCCCGTTTTAGGTCCTATGGGCCCCAAACTTTGCATGCATACTCCCAAGACCCTCGACTACATGGAGCCGAAAAAAGTGAATCAATACCATCTATGGTTCAGGAAATATGACCGTTTCAAGTTGAGCTCCAATTGAACCAACTTTGGAACTTTGAACTCCCATTACTGGGGAACCTTCCATACTGGTGCACCATCGAGCTGCGAGTGGACCCCCACCTCGGCACCCCCTCCCCCTTAGGGGGGAGGGGGTGCCGAGGTGAGGGGGCATGCCAGATAGATCTCTGGTCAGCTTGAAGCAAAATGTGATCAAAGTGACTGACTTTGAGCTCCTGTTTCTGGAGAACCACGTGGTGAAAACCAGCCCAAACTTTGCACACTTGTAGGGGAGACTCTTTAGCACCTATGGTGCAAATTTGGAGCCCCTATAACCTAAGGCCGACCTGTACTGACTCCCCAAAGATGGTACCCCTAGGACATCTAATTTTTACATTGGTGCCTATGTGAAAACTGGCCATGTTTGGGACCCGATAGCTCCCCCGTTTTAGGTCCTATGGGCCCCAAACTTTGCATGCATACTCCCAAGACCCTCGACTACATGGAGCCGAAAAAAGTGAATCAATACCATCTATGGTTCAGGAAATATGACTGTTTCAAGTTGAGCTCCAATTGAACCAACTTTTGAACTTTGAACTCCCATTACTGGGAAACCTTTCATACTGGTGCACCATCGAGCTGCGAGTGGACCCCCACCTCAGCACCCCCTCCCCCCTCAGGGGGAGGGGGTGCCGAGGTGAGGGGGCATGCCAGATAGATCTCTGGTCAGCTTGAAGCAAAATGTGATCAAAGTGACTGACTTTGAGCTCCTGTTTCTGGAGAACCACGTGGTGAAAACCAGCCCAAACTTTGCACACTTGTAGGGGAGACTCTTTAGCACCTATGGTGCAAATTTGGAGCCCCTATAACCTAAGGCCGACCTGTACTGACTCCCCAAAGATGGTACCCCTAGGACATCTAATTTTTACATTGGTGCCTATGTGAAAACTGGCCATGTTTGGGACCCGATAGCTCCCCCGTTTTAGGTCCTATGGGCCCCAAACTTTGCATGCATACTCCCAAGACCCTCGACTACATGGAGCCGAAAAAAGTGAATCAATACCATCTATGGTTCAGGAAATATGACCGTTTCAAGTTGAGCTCCAATTGAACCAACTTTTGAACTTTGAACTCCCATTACTGGGGAACCTTCCATACTGGTGCACCATCGAGCTGCGAGTGGACCCCCACCTCGGCACCCCCTCCCCCTGAGGGGGGAGGGGGTGCCGAGGTGAGGGGGCATGCCAGATAGATCTCTGGTCAGCTTGAAGCAAAATGTGATCAAAGTGACTGACTTTGAGCTCCTGTTTCTGGAGAACCACGTGGTGAAAACCAGCCCAAACTTTGCACACTTGTAGGGGAGACTCTTTAGCACCTATGGTGCAAATTTGGAGCCCCTATAACCTAAGGCCGACCTGTACTGACTCCCCAAAGATGGTACCCCTAGGACATCTAATTTTTACATTGGTGCCTATGTGAAAACTGGCCATGTTTGGGACCCGATAGCTCCCCCGTTTTAGGTCCTATGGGCCCCAAACTTTGCATGCATACTCCCAAGACCCTCGACTACATGGAGCCGAAAAAAGTGAATCAATACCATCTATGGTTCAGGAAATATGACCGTTTCAAGTTGAGCTCCAATTGAACCAACTTTGGAACTTTGAACTCCCATTACTGGGGAACCTTCCATACTGGTGCACCATCGAGCTGCGAGTGGACCCCCACCTCGGCACCCCCTCCCCCTTAGGGGGGAGGGGGTGCCGAGGTGAGGGGCATGCCAGATAGATCTCTGGTCAGCTTGAAGCAAAATGTGATCAAAGTGACTGACTTTGAGCTCCTGTTTCTGGAGAACCACGTGGTGAAAACCAGCCCAAACTTTGCACACTTGTAGGGGAGACTCTTTAGCACCTATGGTGCAAATTTGGAGCCCCTATAACCTAAGGCCGACCTGTACTGACTCCCCAAAGATGGTACCCCTAGGACATCTAATTTTTACATTGGTGCCTATGTGAAAACTGGCCATGTTTGGGACCCGATAGCTCCCCCGTTTTAGGTCCTATGGGCCCCAAACTTGGCATGCATACTCACAAGACCATGGGCTACGTGGGGCTGAAGAAAGTGAATCATTCCTATGTATGGTTCGGGAAATATGACCGTTTAAAGTTGAGCTCCAATTGAACCAACTTTTGAACTTTGAACTCCCATTACTGGGGAACCTTCCATACTGGTGCACCATCGAGCTGCGAGTGGACCCCCACCTCGGCACCCCTTCCCCCTGAGGGGGGAGGGGGTGCCGAGGTGAGGGGGCATGCCAGATAGATCTCTGGTCAGCTTGAAGCAAAATGTGATCAAAGTGACTGACTTTGAGCTCCTGTTTCTGGAGAACCACGTGGTGAAAACCAGCCCAAACTTTGCACACTTGTAGGGGAGACTCTTTAGCACCTATGGTGCAAATTTGGAGCCCCTATAACCTAAGGCCGACCTGTACTGACTCCCCAAAGATGGTACCCCTAGGACATCTAATTTTTACATTGGTGCCTATGTGAAAACTGGCCATGTTTGGGACCCGATAGCTCCCCCGTTTTAGGTCCAAACTGCCCCAAACTTTGCATGCATACTCCCAAGACCCTCGACTACATGGAGCCAAAAAAAGTGAATCAATACCATCTATGGTTCAGGAAATATGACTGTTTCAAGTTGAGCTCCAATTGAACCAACTTTTGAACTTTGAACTCCCATTACTGGGAAACCTTTCATACTGGTGCACCATCGAGCTGCGAGTGGACCCCCACCTCAGCACCCCCTCCCCCCTCAGGGGGAGGGGGTGCCGAGGTGAGGGGGCATGCCAGATAGATCTCTGGTCAGCTTGAAGCAAAATGTGATCAAAGTGACTGACTTTGAGCTCCTGTTTCTGGAGAACCACGTGGTGAAAACCAGCCAAACTTTGCACACTTGTAGGGGAGACTCTTTAGCACCTATGGTGCAAATTTGGAGCCCCTATAACCTAAGGCCGACCTGTACTGACTCCCCAAAGATGGTACCCCTAGGACATCTAATTTTTACATTGGTGCCTATGTGAAAACTGGCCATGTTTGGGACCCGATAGCTCCCCCGTTTTAGGTCCTATGGGCCCCAAACTTTGCATGCATACTCCCAAGACCCTCGACTACATGGAGCCGAAAAAAGTGAATCAATACCATCTATGGTTCAGGAAATATGACCGTTTCAAGTTGAGCTCCAATTGAACCAACTTTTGAACTTTGAACTCCCATTACTGGGGAACCTTCCATACTGGTGCACCATCGAGCTGCGAGTGGACCCCCACCTCGGCACCCCCTCCCCCTGAGGGGGGAGGGGGTGCCGAGGTGAGGGGGCATGCCAGATAGATCTCTGGTCAGCTTGAAGCAAAATGTGATCAAAGTGACTGACTTTGAGCTCCTGTTTCTGGAGAACCACGTGGTGAAAACCAGCCCAAACTTTGCACACTTGTAGGGGAGACTCTTTAGCACCTGTAGTGCAAATTTGGAGCCCCTATAACCTAAGGCCGACCTGTACTGACTCCCCAAAGATGGTACCCCTAGGACATCTAATTTTTACATTGGTGCCTATGTGAAAACTGGCCATGTTTGGGACCCGATAGCTCCCCCGTTTTAGGTCCTATGGGCCCCAAACTTTGCATGCATACTCCCAAGACCCTCGACTACATGGAGCCGAAAAAAGTGAATCAATACCATCTATGGTTCAGGAAATATGACCGTTTCAAGTTGAGCTCCAATTGAACCAACTTTTGAACTTTGAACTCCCATTACTGGGGAACCTTCCATACTGGTGCACCATCGAGCTGCGAGTGGACCCCCACCTTGGCACCCCCTCCCCCTGAGGGGGGAGGGGGTGCCGAGGTGAGGGGGCATGCCAGATAGATCTCTGGTCAGCTTGAAGCAAAATGTGATCAAAGTGACTGACTTTGAGCTCCTGTTTCTGGAGAACCACGTGGTGAAAACCAGCCCAAACTTTGCACACTTGTAGGGGAGACTCTTTAGCACCTATGGTGCAAATTTGGAGCCCCTATAACCTAAGGCCGACCTGTACTGACTCCCCAAAGATGGTACCCCTAGGACATCTAATTTTTACATTGGTGCCTATGTGAAAACTGGCCATGTTTGGGACCCGATAGCTCCCCCGTTTTAGGTCCTATGGGCCCCAAACTTTGCATGCATACTCCCAAGACCCTCGACTACATGGAGCCGAAAAAGTGAATCAATACCATCTATGGTTCAGGAAATATGACCGTTTCAAGTTGAGCTCCAATTGAACCAACTTTGGAACTTTGAACTCCCATTACTGGGGAACCTTCCATACTGGTGCACCATCGAGCTGCGAGTGGACCCCCACCTCGGCACCCCCTCCCCCTTAGGGGGGAGGGGGTGCCGAGGTGAGGGGGCATGCCAGATAGATCTCTGGTCAGCTTGAAGCAAAATGTGATCAAAGTGACTGACTTTGAGCTCCTGTTTCTGGAGAACCACGTGGTGAAAACCAGCCCAAACTTTGCACACTTGTAGGGGAGACTCTTTAGCACCTATGGTGCAAATTTGGAGCCCCTATAACCTAAGGCCGACCTGTACTGACTCCCCAAAGATGGTACCCCTAGGACATCTAATTTTTACATTGGTGCCTATGTGAAAACTGGCCATGTTTGGGACCCGATAGCTCCCCCGTTTTAGGTCCTATGGGCCCCAAACTTTGCATGCATACTCCCAAGACCCTCGACTACATGGAGCCGAAAAAAGTGAATCAATACCATCTATGGTTCAGGAAATATGACCGTTTCAAGTTGAGCTCCAATTGAACCAACTTTTGAACTTTGAACTCCCATTACTGGGGAACCTTCCATACTGGTGCACCATCGAGCTGCGAGTGGACCCCCACCTTGGCACCCCCTCCCCCTGAGGGGGGAGGGGGTGCCGAGGTGAGGGGGCATGCCAGATAGATCTCTGGTCAGCTTGAAGCAAAATGTGATCAAAGTGACTGACTTTGAGCTCCTGTTTCTGGAGAACCACGTGGTGAAAACCAGCCCAAACTTTGCACACTTGTAGGGGAGACTCTTTAGCACCTATGGTGCAAATTTGGAGCCCCTATAACCTAAGGCCGACCTGTACTGACTCCCCAAAGATGGTACCCCTAGGACATCTAATTTTTACATTGGTGCCTATGTGAAAACTGGCCATGTTTGGGACCCGATAGCTCCCCCGTTTTAGGTCCTATGGGCCCCAAACTTTGCATGCATACTCCCAAGACCCTCGACTACATGGAGCCGAAAAAAGTGAATCAATACCATCTATGGTTCAGGAAATATGACCGTTTCAAGTTGAGCTCCAATTGAACCAACTTTGGAACTTTGAACTCCCATTACTGGGGAACCTTCCATACTGGTGCACCATCGAGCTGCGAGTGGACCCCCACCTCGGCACCCCCTCCCCCTTAGGGGGGAGGGGGTGCCGAGGTGAGGGGGCATGCCAGATAGATCTCTGGTCAGCTTGAAGCAAAATGTGATCAAAGTGACTGACTTTGAGCTCCTGTTTCTGGAGAACCACGTGGTGAAAACCAGCCCAAACTTTGCACACTTGTAGGGGAGACTCTTTAGCACCTATGGTGCAAATTTGGAGCCCCTATAACCTAAGGCCGACCTGTACTGACTCCCCAAAGATGGTACCCCTAGGACATCTAATTTTTACATTGGTGCCTATGTGAAAACTGGCCATGTTTGGGACCCGATAGCTCCCCCGTTTTAGGTCCTATGGGCCCCAAACTTTGCATGCATACTCCCAAGACCCTCGACTACATGGAGCCGAAAAAAGTGAATCAATACCATCTATGGTTCAGGAAATATGACTGTTTCAAGTTGAGCTCCAATTGAACCAACTTTTGAACTTTGAACTCCCATTACTGGGAAACCTTTCATACTGGTGCACCATCGAGCTGCGAGTGGACCCCCACCTCAGCACCCCCTCCCCCCTCAGGGGGAGGGGGTGCCGAGGTGAGGGGGCATGCCAGATAGATCTCTGGTCAGCTTGAAGCAAAATGTGATCAAAGTGACTGACTTTGAGCTCCTGTTTCTGGAGAACCACGTGGTGAAAACCAGCCCAAACTTTGCACACTTGTAGGGGAGACTCTTTAGCACCTATGGTGCAAATTTGGAGCCCCTATAACCTAAGGCCGACCTGTACTGACTCCCCAAAGATGGTACCCCTAGGACATCTAATTTTTACATTGGTGCCTATGTGAAAACTGGCCATGTTTGGGACCCGATAGCTCCCCCGTTTTAGGTCCTATGGGCCCCAAACTTTGCATGCATACTCCCAAGACCCTCGACTACATGGAGCCGAAAAAAGTGAATCAATACCATCTATGGTTCAGGAAATATGACCGTTTCAAGTTGAGCTCCAATTGAACCAACTTTTGAACTTTGAACTCCCATTACTGGGGAACCTTCCATACTGGTGCACCATCGAGCTGCGAGTGGACCCCCACCTCGGCACCCCCTCCCCCTGAGGGGGGAGGGGGTGCCGAGGTGAGGGGGCATGCCAGATAGATCTCTGGTCAGCTTGAAGCAAAATGTGATCAAAGTGACTGACTTTGAGCTCCTGTTTCTGGAGAACCACGTGGTGAAAACCAGCCCAAACTTTGCACACTTGTAGGGGAGACTCTTTAGCACCTATGGTGCAAATTTGGAGCCCCTATAACCTAAGGCCGACCTGTACTGACTCCCCAAAGATGGTACCCCTAGGACATCTAATTTTTACATTGGTGCCTATGTGAAAACTGGCCATGTTTGGGACCCGATAGCTCCCCCGTTTTAGGTTCTATGGGCCCCAAACTTTGCATGCATACTCCCAAGACCCTCGACTACATGGAGCCGAAAAAAGTGAATCAATACCATCTATGGTTCAGGAAATATGACCGTTTCAAGTTGAGCTCCAATTGAACCAACTTTTGAACTTTGAACTCCCATTACTGGGAAACCTTCCATACTGGTGCACCATCGAGCTGCGAGTGGACCCCCACCTCGGCACCCCCTCCCCCTGAGGGGGGAGGGGGTGCCGAGGTGAGGGGGCATGCCAGATAGATCTCTGGTCAGCTTGAAGCAAAATGTGATCAAAGTGACTGACTTTGAGCTCCTGTTTCTGGAGAACCACGTGGTGAAAACCAGCCCAAACTTTGCACACTTGTAGGGGAGACTCTTTAGCACCTATGGTGCAAATTTGGAGCCCCTATAACCTAAGGCCGACCTGTACTGACTCCCCAAAGATGGTACCCCTAGGACATCTAATTTTTACATTGATGCCTATGTGAAAACTGGCCATGTTTGGGACCCGATAGCTCCCCCGTTTTAGGTCCTATGGGCCCCAAACTTTGCATGCATACTCCCAAGACCCTCGACTACATGGAGCCGAAAAAAGTGAATCAATACCATCTATGGTTCAGGAAATATGACCGTTTCAGGTTGAGCTCCAATTGAACCAACTTTTGAACTTTGAACTCCCATTACTGGGAAACCTTCCATACTGGTGCACCATCGAGCTGCGAGTGGACCCCCACCTCGGCACCCCCTCCCCCTGAGGGGGGAGGGGGTGCCGAGGTGAGGGGGCATGCCAGATAGATCTCTGGTCAGCTTGAAGCAAAATGTGATCAAAGTGACTGACTTTGAGCTCCTGTTTCTGGAGAACCACGTGGTGAAAACCAGCCCAAACTTTGCACACTTGTAGGGGAGACTCTTTAGCACCTATGGTGCAAATTTGGAGCCCCTATAACCTAAGGCCGACCTGTACTGACTCCCCAAAGATGGTACCCCTAGGACATCTAATTTTTACATTGGTGCCTATGTGAAAACTGGCCATGTTTGGGACCCGATAGCTCCCCCGTTTTAGGTCCTATGGGCCCCAAACTTTGCATGCATACTCCCAAGACCCTCGACTACATGGAGCCGAAAAAAGTGAATCAATACCATCTATGGTTCAGGAAATATGACCGTTTCAAGTTGAGCTCCAATTGAACCAACTTTGGAACTTTGAACTCCCATTACTGGGGAACCTTCCATACTGGTGCACCATCGAGCTGCGAGTGGACCCCCACCTCGGCACCCACTCCCCCTTAGGGGGGAGGGGGTGCCGAGGTGAGGGGGCATGCCAGATAGATCTCTGGTCAGCTTGAAGCAAAATGTGATCAAAGTGACTGACTTTGAGCTCCTGTTTCTGGAGAACCACGTGGTGAAAACCAGCCCAAACTTTGCACACTTGTAGGGGAGACTCTTTAGCACCTATGGTGCAAATTTGGAGCCCCTATAACCTAAGGCCGACCTGTACTGACTCCCCAAAGATGGTACCCCTAGGACATCTAATTTTTACATTGGTGCCTATGTGAAAACTGGCCATGTTTGGGACCCGATAGCTCCCCCGTTTTAGGTCCTATGGGCCCCAAACTTTGCATGCATACTCCCAAGACCCTCGACTACATGGAGCCGAAAAAAGTGAATCAATACCATCTATGGTTCAGGAAATATGACCGTTTCAAGTTGAGCTCCAATTGAACCAACTTTTGAACTTTGAACTCCCATTACTGGGGAACCTTCCATACTGGTGCACCATCGAGCTGCGAGTGGACCCCCACCTCGGCACCCCCTCCCCCTGAGGGGGGAGGGGGTGCCGAGGTGAGGGGGCATGCCAGATAGATCTCTGGTCAGCTTGAAGCAAAATGTGATCAAAGTGACTGACTTTGAGCTCCTGTTTCTGGAGAACCACGTGGTGAAAACCAGCCCAAACTTTGCACACTTGTAGGGGAGACTCTTTAGCACCTATGGTGCAAATTTGGAGCCCCTATAACCTAAGGCCGACCTGTACTGACTCCCCAAAGATGGTACCCCTAGGACATCTAATTTTTACATTGGTGCCTATGTGAAAACTGGCCATGTTTGGGACCCGATAGCTCCCCCGTTTTAGGTCCTATGGGCCCCAAACTTTGCATGCATACTCCCAAGACCCTCGACTACATGGAGCCGAAAAAAGTGAATCAATACCATCTATGGTTCAGGAAATATGACCGTTTCAAGTTGAGCTCCAATTGAACCAACTTTGGAACTTTGAACTCCCATTACTGGGGAACCTTCCATACTGGTGCACCATCGAGCTGCGAGTGGACCCCCACCTCGGCACCCCCTCCCCCTTAGGGGGGAGGGGGTGCCGAGGTGAGGGGGCATGCCAGATAGATCTCTGGTCAGCTTGAAGCAAAATGTGATCAAAGTGACTGACTTTGAGCTCCTGTTTCTGGAGAACCACGTGGTGAAAACCAGCCCAAACTTTGCACACTTGTAGGGGAGACTCTTTAGCACCTATGGTGCAAATTTGGAGCCCCTATAACCTAAGGCCGACCTGTACTGACTCCCCAAAGATGGTACCCCTAGGACATCTAATTTTTACATTGGTGCCTATGTGAAAACTGGCCATGTTTGGGACCCGATAGCTCCCCCGTTTTAGGTCCTATGGGCCCCAAACTTTGCATGCATACTCCCAAGACCCTCGACTACATGGAGCCGAAAAAAGTGAATCAATACCATCTATGGTTCAGGAAATATGACAGTTTCAAGTTGAGCTCCAATTGAACCAACTTTTGAACTTTGAACTCCCATTACTGGGGAACCTTCCATACTGGTGCACCATCGAGCTGCGAGTGGACCCCCACCTCGGCACCCCCTCCCCCTGAGGGGGGAGGGGGTGCCGAGGTGAGGGGGCATGCCAGATAGATCTCTGGTCAGCTTGAAGCAAAATGTGATCAAAGTGACTGACTTTGAGCTCCTGTTTCTGGAGAACCACGTGGTGAAAACCAGCCCAAACTTTGCACACTTGTAGGGGAGACTCTTTAGCACCTATGGTGCAAATTTGGAGCCCCTATAACCTAAGGCCGACCTGTACTGACTCCCCAAAGATGGTACCCCTAGGACATCTAATTTTTACATTGGTGCCTATGTGAAAACTGGCCATGTTTGGGACCCGATAGCTCCCCCGTTTTAGGTCCAAACTGCCCCAAACTTGGCATGCATACTCACAAGACCCTGGGCTACGTGGGGCTGAAGAAAGTGAATCATTCCCATGTATGGTTCGGGAAATATGACCGTTTAAAGTTGAGCTCCAATTGAACCAACTTTGGAACTTTGAACTCCCATTACTGGGGAACCTTCCATACTGGTGCACCATCGAGCTGCGAGTGGACCCCCAACTCGGCACCCCCTCCCCCTGAGGGGGGAGGGGGTGCCGAGGTGAGGGGGCATGCCAGATAGATCTCTGGTCAGCTTGAAGCAAAATGTGATCAAAGTGACTGACTTTGAGCTCCTGTTTCTGGAGAACCACGTGGTGAAAACCAGCCCAAACTTTGCACACTTGTAGGGGAGACTCTTTAGCACCTATGGTGCAAATTTGGAGCCCCTATAACCTAAGGCCGACCTGTACTGACTCCCCAAAGATGGTACCCCTAGGACATCTAATTTTTACATTGGTGCCTATGTGAAAACTGGCCATGTTTGGGACCCGATAGCTCCCCCGTTTTAGGTCCTATGGGCCCCAAACTTTGCATGCATACTCCCAAGACCCTCGACTACATGGAGCCGAAAAAAGTGAATCAATACCATCTATGGTTCAGGAAATATGACCGTTTCAAGTTGAGCTCCAATTGAACCAACTTTGGAACTTTGAACTCCCATTACTGGGGAACCTTCCATACTGGTGCACCATCGAGCTGCGAGTGGACCCCCACCTCGGCACCCCCTCCCCCTTAGGGGGGAGGGGGTGCCGAGGTGAGGGGGCATGCCAGATAGATCTCTGGTCAGCTTGAAGCAAAATGTGATCAAAGTGACTGACTTTGAGCTCCTGTTTCTGGAGAACCACGTGGTGAAAACCAGCCCAAACTTTGCACACTTGTAGGGGAGACTCTTTAGCACCTATGGTGCAAATTTGGAGCCCCTATAACCTAAGGCCGACCTGTACTGACTCCCCAAAGATGGTACCCCTAGGACATCTAATTTTTACATTGGTGCCTATGTGAAAACTGGCCATGTTTGGGACCCGATAGCTCCCCCGTTTTAGGTCCTATGGGCCCCAAACTTTGCATGCATACTCCCAAGACCCTCGACTACATGGAGCCGAAAAAAGTGAATCAATACCATCTATGGTTCAGGAAATATGACCGTTTCAAGTTGAGCTCCAATTGAACCAACTTTGGAACTTTGAACTCCCATTACTGGGGAACCTTCCATACTGGTGCACCATCGAGCTGCGAGTGGACCCCCACCTCGGCACCCCCTCCCCCTTAGGGGGGAGGGGGTGCCGAGGTGAGGGGGCATGCCAGATAGATCTCTGGTCAGCTTGAAGCAAAATGTGATCAAAGTGACTGACTTTGAGCTCCTGTTTCTGGAGAACCACGTGGTGAAAACCAGCCCAAACTTTGCACACTTGTAGGGGAGACTCTTTAGCACCTATGGTGCAAATTTGGAGCCCCTATAACCTAAGGCCGACCTGTACTGACTCCCCAAAGATGGTACCCCTAGGACATCTAATTTTTACATTGGTGCCTATGTGAAAACTGGCCATGTTTGGGACCCGATAGCTCCCCCGTTTTAGGTCCTATGGGCCCCAAACTTTGCATGCATACTCCCAAGACCCTCGACTACATGGAGCCGAAAAAAGTGAATCAATACCATCTATGGTTCAGGAAATATGACAGTTTCAAGTTGAGCTCCAATTGAACCAACTTTTGAACTTTGAACTCCCATTACTGGGGAACCTTCCATACTGGTGCACCATCGAGCTGCGAGTGGACCCCCACCTCGGCACCCCCTCCCCCTGAGGGGGGAGGGGGTGCCGAGGTGAGGGGGCATGCCAGATAGATCTCTGGTCAGCTTGAAGCAAAATGTGATCAAAGTGACTGACTTTGAGCTCCTGTTTCTGGAGAACCACGTGGTGAAAACCAGCCCAAACTTTGCACACTTGTAGGGGAGACTCTTTAGCACCTATGGTGCAAATTTGGAGCCCCTATAACCTAAGGCCGACCTGTACTGACTCCCCAAAGATGGTACCCCTAGGACATCTAATTTTTACATTGGTGCCTATGTGAAAACTGGCCATGTTTGGGACCCGATAGCTCCCCCGTTTTAGGTCCTATGGGCCCCAAACTTTGCATGCATACTCCCAAGACCCTCGACTACATGGAGCCGAAAAAAGTGAATCAATACCATCTATGGTTCAGGAAATATGACCGTTTCAAGTTGAGCTCCAATTGAACCAACTTTGGAACTTTGAACTCCCATTACTGGGGAACCTTCCATACTGGTGCACCATGGAGCTGCGAGTGGACCCCCACCTCGGCACCCCCTCCCCCTTAGGGGGGAGGGGGTGCCGAGGTGAGGGGGCATGCCAGATAGATCTCTGGTCAGCTTGAAGCAAAATGTGATCAAAGTGACTGACTTTGAGCTCCTGTTTCTGGAGAACCACGTGGTGAAAACCAGCCCAAACTTTGCACACTTGTAGGGGAGACTCTTTAGCACCTATGGTGCAAATTTGGAGCCCCTATAACCTAAGGCCGACCTGTACTGACTCCCCAAAGATGGTACCCCTAGGACATCTAATTTTTACATTGGTGCCTATGTGAAAACTGACCATGTTTGGGACCCGATAGCTCCCCCGTTTTAGGTCCTATGGGCCCCAAACTTTGCATGCATACTCCCAAGACCCTCGACTACATGGAGCCGAAAAAAGTGAATCAATACCATCTATGGTTCAGGAAATATGACAGTTTCAAGTTGAGCTCCAATTGAACCAACTTTTGAACTTTGAACTCCCATTACTGGGGAACATTCCATACTGGTGCACCATCGAGCTGCGAGTGGACCCCCACCTCGGCACCCCCTCCCCCTGAGGGGGGAGGGGGTGCCGAGGTGAGGGGGCATGCCAGATAGATCTCTGGTCAGCTTGAAGCAAAATGTGATCAAAGTGACTGACTTTGAGCTCCTGTTTCTGGAGAACCACGTGGTGAAAACCAGCCCAAACTTTGCACACTTGTAGGGGAGACTCTTTAGCACCTATGGTGCAAATTTGGAGCCCCTATAACCTAAGGCCGACCTGTACTGACTCCCCAAAGATGGTACCCCTAGGACATCTAATTTTTACATTGGTGCCTATGTGAAAACTGGCCATGTTTGGGACCCGATAGCTCCCCCGTTTTAGGTCCTATGGGCCCCAAACTTTGCATGCATACTCCCAAGACCCTCGACTACATGGAGCCGAAAAAAGTGAATCAATACCATCTATGGTTCAGGAAATATGACCGTTTCAAGTTGAGCTCCAATTGAACCAACTTTGGAACTTTGAACTCCCATTACTGGGGAACCTTCCATACTGGTGCACCATGGAGCTGCGAGTGGACCCCCACCTCGGCACCCCCTCCCCCTTAGGGGGGAGGGGGTGCCGAGGTGAGGGGGCATGCCAGATAGATCTCTGGTCAGCTTGAAGCAAAATGTGATCAAAGTGACTGACTTTGAGCTCCTGTTTCTGGAGAACCACGTGGTGAAAACCAGCCCAAACTTTGCACACTTGTAGGGGAGACTCTTTAGCACCTATGGTGCAAATTTGGAGCCCCTATAACCTAAGGCCGACCTGTACTGACTCCCCAAAGATGGTACCCCTAGGACATCTAATTTTTACATTGGTGCCTATGTGAAAACTGACCATGTTTGGGACCCGATAGCTCCCCCGTTTTAGGTCCTATGGGCCCCAAACTTTGCATGCATACTCCCAAGACCCTCGACTACATGGAGCCGAAAAAAGTGAATCAATACCATCTATGGTTCAGGAAATATGACAGTTTCAAGTTGAGCTCCAATTGAACCAACTTTTGAACTTTGAACTCCCATTACTGGGGAACCTTCCATACTGGTGCACCATCGAGCTGCGAGTGGACCCCCACCTCAGCACCCCCTCCCCCTGAGGGGGGAGGGGGTGCCGAGGTGAGGGGGCATGCCAGATAGATCTCTGGTCAGCTTGAAGCAAAATGTGATCAAAGTGACTGACTTTGAGCTCCTGTTTCTGGAGAACCACGTGGTGAAAACCAGCCCAAACTTTGCACACTTGTAGGGGAGACTCTTTAGCACCTATGGTGCAAATTTGGAGCCCCTATAACCTAAGGCCGACCTGTACTGACTCCCCAAAGATGGTACCCCTAGGACATCTAATTTTTACATTGGTGCCTATGTGAAAACTGGCCATGTTTGGGACCCGATAGCTCCCCCGTTTTAGGTCCTATGGGCCCCAAACTTTGCATGCATACTCCCAAGACCCTCGACTACATGGAGCCGAAAAAAGTGAATCAATACCATCTATGGTTCAGGAAATATGACCGTTTCAAGTTGAGCTCCAATTGAACCAACTTTGGAACTTTGAACTCCCATTACTGGGGAACCTTCCATACTGGTGCACCATCGAGCTGCGAGTGGACCCCCACCTCGGCACCCCCTCCCCCTTAGGGGGGAGGGGGTGCCGAGGTGAGGGGGCATGCCAGATAGATCTCTGGTCAGCTTGAAGCAAAATGTGATCAAAGTGACTGACTTTGAGCTCCTGTTTCTGGAGAACCACGTGGTGAAAACCAGCCCAAACTTTGCACACTTGTAGGGGAGACTCTTTAGCACCTATGGTGCAAATTTGGAGCCCCTATAACCTAAGGCCGACCTGTACTGACTCCCCAAAGATGGTACCCCTAGGACATCTAATTTTTACATTGGTGCCTATGTGAAAACTGGCCATGTTTGGGACCCGATAGCTCCCCCGTTTTAGGTCCTATGGGCCCCAAACTTTGCATGCATACTCCCAAGACCCTCGACTACATGGAGCCGAAAAAAGTGAATCAATACCATCTATGGTTCAGGAAATATGACCGTTTCAAGTTGAGCTCCAATTGAACCAACTTTTGAACTTTGAACTCCCATTACTGGGAAACCTTCCATACTGGTGCACCATCGAGCTGCGAGTGGACCCCCACCTCGGCACCCCCTCCCCCTGAGGGGGGAGGGGGTGCCGAGGTGAGGGGGCATGCCAGATAGATCTCTGGTCAGCTTGAAGCAAAATGTGATCAAAGTGACTGACTTTGAGCTCCTGTTTCTGGAGAACCACGTGGTGAAAACCAGCCCAAACTTTGCACACTTGTAGGGGAGACTCTTTAGCACCTATGGTGCAAATTTGGAGCCCCTATAACCTAAGGCCGACCTGTACTGACTCACCAAAGATGGTACCCCTAGGACATCTAATTTTTACATTGGTGCCTATGTGAAAACTGGCCATGTTTGGGACCCGATAGCTCCCCCGTTTTAGGTCCTATGGGCCCCAAACTTTGCATGCATACTCCCAAGACCCTCGACTACATGGAGCCGAAAAAAGTGAATCAATACCATCTATGGTTCAGGAAATATGACCGTTTCAAGTTGAGCTCCAATTGAACCAACTTTTGAACTTTGAACTCCCATTACTGGGAAACCTTCCACACTGGTGCACCATCGAGCTGCGAGTGGACCCCCACCTCGGCACCCCCTCCCCCTGAGGGGGGAGGGGGTGCCGAGGTGAGGGGGCATGCCAGATAGATCTCTGGTCAGCTTGAAGCAAAATGTGATCAAAGTGACTGACTTTGAGCTCCTGTTTCTGGAGAACCACGTGGTGAAAACCAGCCCAAACTTTGCACACTTGTAGGGGAGACTCTTTAGCACCTATGGTGCAAATTTGGAGCCCCTATAACCTAAGGCCGACCTGTACTGACTCCCCAAAGATGGTACCCCTAGGACATCTAATTTTTACATTGGTGCCTATGTGAAAACTGGCCATGTTTGGGACCCGATAGCTCCCCCGTTTTAGGTCCTATGGGCCCCAAACTTTGCATGCATACTCCCAAGACCCTCGACTACATGGAGCCGAAAAAAGTGAATCAATACCATCTATGGTTCAGGAAATATGACCGTTTCAAGTTGAGCTCCAATTGAACCAACTTTTGAACTTTGAACTCCCATTACTGGGGAACCTTCCATACTGGTGCACCATCGAGCTGCGAGTGGACCCCCACCTCGGCACCCCCTCCCCCTGAGGGGGGAGGGGGTGCCGAGGTGAGGGGCATGCCAGATAGATCTCTGGTCAGCTTGAAGCAAAATGTGATCAAAGTGACTGACTTTGAGCTCCTGTTTCTGGAGAACCACGTGGTGAAAACCAGCCCAAACTTTGCACACTTGTAGGGGAGACTCTTTAGCACCTATGGTGCAAATTTGGAGCCCCTATAACCTAAGGCCGACCTGTACTGACTCCCCAAAGATGGTACCCCTAGGACATCTAATTTTTACATTGGTGCCTATGTGAAAACTGGCCATGTTTGGGACCCGATAGCTCCCCCGTTTTAGGTCCTATGGGCCCCAAACTTTGCATGCATACTCCCAAGACCCTCGACTACATGGAGCCGAAAAAAGTGAATCAATACCATCTATGGTTCAGGAAATATGACCGTTTCAAGTTGAGCTCCAATTGAACCAACTTTTGAACTTTGAACTCCCATTACTGGGGAACCTTCCATACTGGTGCACCATCGAGCTGCGAGTGGACCCCCACCTCGGCACCCCCTCCCCCTGAGGGGGGAGGGGGTGCCGAGGTGAGGGGGCATGCCAGATAGATCTCTGGTCAGCTTGAAGCAAAATGTGATCAAAGTGACTGACTTTGAGCTCCTGTTTCTGGAGAACCACGTGGTGAAAACCAGCCCAAACTTTGCACACTTGTAGGGGAGACTCTTTAGCACCTATGGTGCAAATTTGGAGCCCCTATAACCTAAGGCCGACCTGTACTGACTCCCCAAAGATGGTACCCCTAGGACATCTAATTTTTACATTGGTGCCTATGTGAAAACTGGCCATGTTTGGGACCCGATAGCTCCCCCGTTTTAGGTCCTATGGGCCCCAAACTTTGCATGCATACTCCCAAGACCCTCGACTACATGGAGCCGAAAAAAGTGAATCAATACCATCTATGGTTCAGGAAATATGACCGTTTCAAGTTGAGCTCCAATTGAACCAACTTTTGAACTTTGAACTCCCATTACTGGGAAACCTTCCACACTGGTGCACCATCGAGCTGCGAGTGGACCCCCACCTCGGCACCCCCTCCCCCTGAGGGGGGAGGGGGTGCCGAGGTGAGGGGGCATGCCAGATAGATCTCTGGTCAGCTTGAAGCAAAATGTGATCAAAGTGACTGACTTTGAGCTCCTGTTTCTGGAGAACCACGTGGTGAAAACCAGCCCAAACTTTGCACACTTGTAGGGGAGACTCTTTAGCACCTATGGTGCAAATTTGGAGCCCCTATAACCTAAGGCCGACCTGTACTGACTCCCCAAAGATGGTACCCCTAGGACATCTAATTTTTACATTGGTGCCTATGTGAAAACTGGCCATGTTTGGGACCCGATAGCTCCCCCGTTTTAGGTCCTATGGGCCCCAAACTTTGCATGCATACTCCCAAGACCCTCGACTACATGGAGCCGAAAAAAGTGAATCAATACCATCTATGGTTCAGGAAATATGACCGTTTCAAGTTGAGCTCCAATTGAACCAACTTTTGAACTTTGAACTCCCATTACTGGGGAACCTTCCATACTGGTGCACCATCGAGCTGCGAGTGGACCCCCACCTCGGCACCCCCTCCCCCTGAGGGGGGAGGGGGTGCCGAGGTGAGGGGGCATGCCAGATAGATCTCTGGTCAGCTTGAAGCAAAATGTGATCAAAGTGACTGACTTTGAGCTCCTGTTTCTGGAGAACCACGTGGTGAAAACCAGCCCAAACTTTGCACACTTGTAGGGGAGACTCTTTAGCACCTATGGTGCAAATTTGGAGCCCCTATAACCTAAGGCCGACCTGTACTGACTCCCCAAAGATGGTACCCCTAGGACATCTAATTTTTACATTGGTGCCTATGTGAAAACTGGCCATGTTTGGGACCCGATAGCTCCCCCGTTTTAGGTCCTATGGGCCCCAAACTTTGCATGCATACTCCCAAGACCCTCGACTACATGGAGCCGAAAAAAGTGAATCAATACCATCTATGGTTCAGGAAATATGACCGTTTCAAGTTGAGCTCCAATTGAACCAACTTTTGAACTTTGAACTCCCATTACTGGGGAACCTTCCATACTGGTGCACCATCGAGCTGCGAGTGGACCCCCACCTCGGCACCCCCTCCCCCTGAGGGGGGAGGGGGTGCCGAGGTGAGGGGGCATGCCAGATAGATCTCTGGTCAGCTTGAAGCAAAATGTGATCAAAGTGACTGACTTTGAGCTCCTGTTTCTGGAGAACCACGTGGTGAAAACCAGCCCAAACTTTGCACACTTGTAGGGGAGACTCTTTAGCACCTATGGTGCAAATTTGGAGCCCCTATAACCTAAGGCCGACCTGTACTGACTCCCCAAAGATGGTACCCCTAGGACATCTAATTTTTACATTGGTGCCTATGTGAAAACTGGCCATGTTTGGGACCCGATAGCTCCCCCGTTTTAGGTCCTATGGGCCCCAAACTTTGCATGCATACTCCCAAGACCCTCGACTACATGGAGCCAAAAAAAGTGAATCAATACCATCTATGGTTCAGGAAATATGACCGTTTCAAGTTGAGCTCCAATTGAACCGACTTTTGAACTTTGAACTCCCATTACTGGGGAACCTTCCATACTGGTGCACCATCGAGCTGCGAGTGGACCCCCACCTCGGCACCCCCTCCCCCTGAGGGGGGAGGGGGTGCCGAGGTGAGGGGGCATGCCAGATAGATCTCTGGTCAGCTTGAAGCAAAATGTGATCAAAGTGACTGACTTTGAGCTCCTGTTTCTGGAGAACCACGTGGTGAAAACCAGCCCAAACTTTGCACACTTGTAGGGGAGACTCTTTAGCACCTATGGTGCAAATTTGGAGCCCCTATAACCTAAGGCCGACCTGTACTGACTCCCCAAAGATGGTACCCCTAGGACATCTAATTTTTACATTGGTGCCTATGTGAAAACTGGCCATGTTTGGGACCCGATAGCTCCCCCGTTTTAGGTCCTATGGGCCCCAAACTTTGCATGCATACTCCCAAGACCCTCGACTACATGGAGCCAAAAAAAGTGAATCAATACCATCTATGGTTCAGGAAATATGACCGTTTCAAGTTGAGCTCCAATTGAACCGACTTTTGAACTTTGAACTCCCATTACTGGGGAACCTTCCATACTGGTGCACCATCGAGCTGCGAGTGGACCCCCACCTCGGCACCCCCTCCCCCTGAGGGGGAGGGGGTGCCGAGGTGAGGGGGCATGCCAGATAGATCTCTGGTCAGCTTGAAGCAAAATGTGATCAAAGTGACTGACTTTGAGCTCCTGTTTCTGGAGAACCACGTGGTGAAAACCAGCCCAAACTTTGCACACTTGTAGGGGAGACTCTTTAGCACCTATGGTGCAAATTTGGAGCCCCTATAACCTAAGGCCGACCTGTACTGACTCCCCAAAAGATGGTACCCCTAGGACATCTAATTTTTACATTGGTGCCTATGTGAAAACTGGCCATGTTTGGGACCCGATAGCTCCCCCGTTTTAGGTCCTATGGGCCCCAAACTTTGCATGCATACTCCCAAGACCCTCGACTACATGGAACCAAAAAAAGTGAATCAATACCATCTATGGTTCAGGAAATATGACCGTTTCAAGTTGAGCTCCAATTGAACCAACTTTTGAACTTTGAACTCCCATTACTGGGGAACCTTCCATACTGGTGCACCATCGAGCTGCGAGTGGACCCCCACCTCGGCACCCCCTCCCCCTGAGGGGGGAGGGGGTGCCGAGGTGAGGGGGCATGCCAGATAGATCTCTGGTCAGCTTGAAGCAAAATGTGATCAAAGTGACTGACTTTGAGCTCCTGTTTCTGGAGAACCACGTGGTGAAAACCAGCCCAAACTTTGCACACTTGTAGGGGAGACTCTTTAGCACCTATGGTGCAAATTTGGAGCCCCTATAACCTAAGGCCGACCTGTACTGACTCCCCAAAGATGGTACCCCTAGGACATCTAATTTTTACATTGGTGCCTATGTGAAAACTGGCCATGTTTGGGACCCGATAGCTCCCCCGTTTTAGGTCCTATGGGCCCCAAACTTTGCATGCATACTCCCAAGACCCTCGACTACATGGAACCAAAAAAAGTGAATCAATACCATCTATGGTTCAGGAAATATGACCGTTTCAAGTTGAGCTCCAATTGAACCAACTTTTGAACTTTGAACTCCCATTACTGGGGAACCTTCCATACTGGTGCACCATCGAGCTGCGAGTGGACCCCCACCTCGGCACCCCCTCCCCCTGAGGGGGGAGGGGGTGCCGAGGTGAGGGGGCATGCCAGATAGATCTCTGGTCAGCTTGAAGCAAAATGTGATCAAAGTGACTGACTTTGAGCTCCTGTTTCTGGAGAACCACGTGGTGAAAACCAGCCCAAACTTTGCACACTTGTAGGGGAGACTCTTTAGCACCTATGGTGCAAATTTGGAGCCCCTATAACCTAAGGCCGACCTGTACTGACTCCCCAAAGATGGTACCCCTAGGACATCTAATTTTTACATTGGTGCCTATGTGAAAACTGGCCATGTTTGGGACCCGATAGCTCCCCCGTTTTAGGTCCTATGGGCCCCAAACTTTGCATGCATACTCCCAAGACCCTCGACTACATGGAGCCAAAAAAAGTGAATCAATACCATCTATGGTTCAGGAAATATGACCGTTTCAAGTTGAGCTCCAATTGAACCGACTTTTGAACTTTGAACTCCCATTACTGGGGAACCTTCCATACTGGTGCACCATCGAGCTGCGAGTGGACCCCCACCTCGGCACCCCCTCCCCCTGAGGGGGGAGGGGGTGCCGAGGTGAGGGGGCATGCCAGATAGATCTCTGGTCAGCTTGAAGCAAAATGTGATCAAAGTGACTGACTTTGAGCTCCTGTTTCTGGAGAACCACGTGGTGAAAACCAGCCCAAACTTTGCACACTTGTAGGGGAGACTCTTTAGCACCTATGGTGCAAATTTGGAGCCCCTATAACCTAAGGCCGACCTGTACTGACTCCCCAAAGATGGTACCCCTAGGACATCTAATTTTTACATTGGTGCCTATGTGAAAACTGGCCATGTTTGGGACCCGATAGCTCCCCCGTTTTAGGTCCTATGGGCCCCAAACTTTGCATGCATACTCCCAAGACCCTCGACTACATGGAGCCAAAAAAAGTGAATCAATACCATCTATGGTTCAGGAAATATGACCGTTTCAAGTTGAGCTCCAATTGAACCGACTTTTGAACTTTGAACTCCCATTACTGGGGAACCTTCCATACTGGTGCACCATCGAGCTGCGAGTGGACCCCCACCTCGGCACCCCCTCCCCCTGAGGGGGGAGGGGGTGCCGAGGTGAGGGGGCATGCCAGATAGATCTCTGGTCAGCTTGAAGCAAAATGTGATCAAAGTGACTGACTTTGAGCTCCTGTTTCTGGAGAACCACGTGGTGAAAACCAGCCCAAACTTTGCACACTTGTAGGGGAGACTCTTTAGCACCTATGGTGCAAATTTGGAGCCCCTATAACCTAAGGCCGACCTGTACTGACTCCCCAAAGATGGTACCCCTAGGACATCTAATTTTACATTGGTGCCTATGTGAAAACTGGCCATGTTTGGGACCCGATAGCTCCCCCGTTTTAGGTCCTATGGGCCCCAAACTTTGCATGCATACTCCCAAGACCCTCGACTACATGGAACCAAAAAAAGTGAATCAATACCATCTATGGTTCAGGAAATATGACCGTTTCAAGTTGAGCTCCAATTGAACCAACTTTTGAACTTTGAACTCCCATTACTGGGGAACCTTCCATACTGGTGCACCATCGAGCTGCGAGTGGACCCCCACCTCGGCACCCCCTCCCCCTGAGGGGGGAGGGGGTGCCGAGGTGAGGGGGCATGCCAGATAGATCTCTGGTCAGCTTGAAGCAAAATGTGATCAAAGTGACTGACTTTGAGCTCCTGTTTCTGGAGAACCACGTGGTGAAAACCAGCCCAAACTTTGCACACTTGTAGGGGAGACTCTTTAGCACCTATGGTGCAAATTTGGAGCCCCTATAACCTAAGGCCGACCTGTACTGACTCCCCAAAGATGGTACCCCTAGGACATCTAATTTTTACATTGGTGCCTATGTGAAAACTGGCCATGTTTGGGACCCGATAGCTCCCCCGTTTTAGGTCCTATGGGCCCCAAACTTTGCATGCATACTCCCAAGACCCTCGACTACATGGAACCAAAAAAAGTGAATCAATACCATCTATGGTTCAGGAAATATGACCGTTTCAAGTTGAGCTCCAATTGAACCAACTTTTGAACTTTGAACTCCCATTACTGGGGAACCTTCCATACTGGTGCACCATCGAGCTGCGAGTGGACCCCCACCTCGGCACCCCCTCCCCCCTGAGGGGGGAGGGGGTGCCGAGGTGAGGGGGCATGCCAGATAGATCTCTGGTCAGCTTGAAGCAAAATGTGATCAAAGTGACTGACTTTGAGCTCCTGTTTCTGGAGAACCACGTGGTGAAAACCAGCCCAAACTTTGCACACTTGTAGGGGAGACTCTTTAGCACCTATGGTGCAAATTTGGAGCCCCTATAACCTAAGGCCGACCTGTACTGACTCCCCAAAGATGGTACCCCTAGGACATCTAATTTTTACATTGGTGCCTATGTGAAAACTGGCCATGTTTGGGACCCGATAGCTCCCCCGTTTTAGGTCCTATGGGCCCCAAACTTTGCATGCATACTCCCAAGACCCTCGACTACATGGAGCCGAAAAAAGTGAATCAATACCATCTATGGTTCAGGAAATATGACCGTTTCAAGTTGAGCTCCAAGTGAACCAACTTTTGAACTTTGAACTCCCATTACTGGGGAACCTTCCATACTGGTGCACCATCGAGCTGCGAGTGGACCCCCACCTCGGCACCCCCTCCCCTGAGGGGGGAGGGGGTGCAGAGGTGAGGGGGCATGCCAGATAGATCTCTGGTCAGCTTGAAGCAAAATGTGATCAAAGTGACTGACTTTGAGCTCCTGTTTCTGGAGAACCACGTGGTGAAAACCAGCCCAAACTTTGCACACTTGTAGGGGAGACTCTTTAGCACCTATGGTGCAAATTTGGAGCCCCTATAACCTAAGGCCGACCTGTACTGACTCCCCAAAGATGGTACCCCTAGGACATCTAATTTTTACATTGGTGCCTATGTGAAAACTGGCCATGTTTGGGACCCGATAGCTCCCCCGTTTTAGGTCCTATGGGCCCCAAACTTTGCATGCATACTCCCAAGACCCTCGACTACATGGAGCCGAAAAAAGTGAATCAATACCATCTATGGTTCAGGAAATATGACCGTTTCAAGTTGAGCTCCAAGTGAACCAACTTTTGAACTTTGAACTCCCATTACTGGGGAACCTTCCATACTGGTGCACCATCGAGCTGCGAGTGGACCCCCACCTCGGCACCCCCTCCCCCTGAGGGGGGAGGGGGTGCAGAGGTGAGGGGGCATGCCAGATAGATCTCTGGTCAGCTTGAAGCAAAATGTGATCAAAGTGACTGACTTTGAGCTCCTGTTTCTGGAGAACCACGTGGTGAAAACCAGCCCAAACTTTGCACACTTGTAGGGGAGACTCTTTAGCACCTATGGTGCAAATTTGGAGCCCCTATAACCTAAGGCCGACCTGTACTGACTCCCCAAAGATGGTACCCCTAGGACATGTAATTTTTACATTGGTGCCTATGTGAAAACTGGCCATGTTTGGGACCCGATAGCTCCCCCGTTTTAGGTCCTATGGGCCCCAAACTTTGCATGCATACTCCCAAGACCCTCGACTACATGGAACCAAAAAAAGTGAATCAATACCATCTATGGTTCAGGAAATATGACCGTTTCAAGTTGAGCTCCAATTGAACCAACTTTTGAACTTTGAACTCCCATTACTGGGAAACCTTCCATACTGGTGCACCATCGAGCTGCGAGTGGACCCCCACCTCGGCACCCCCTCCCCCTGAGGGGGGAGGGGGTGCCGAGGTGAGGGGGCATGCCAGATAGATCTCTGGTCAGCTTGAAGCAAAATATGATCAAAGTGACTGACTTTGAGCTCCTGTTTCTGGAGAACCACGTGGTGAAAACCAGCCCAAACTTTGCACACTTGTAGGGGAGACTCTTTAGCACCTATGGTGCAAATTTGGAGCCCCTATAACCTAAGGCCGACCTGTACTGACTCCCCAAAGATGGTACCCCTAGGACATCTAATTTTTACATTGGTGCCTATGTGAAAACTGGCCATGTTTGGGACCCGATAGCTCCCCCGTTTTAGGTCCTATGGGCCCCAAACTTTGCATGCATACTCCCAAGACCCTCGACTACATGGAGCCGAAAAAAGTGAATCAATACCATCTATGGTTCAGGAAATATGACCGTTTCAAGTTGAGCTCCAATTGAACCAACTTTTGAACTTTGAACTCCCATTACTGGGAAACCTTCCATACTGGTGCACCATCGAGCTGCGAGTGGACCCCCACCTCGGCACCCCCTCCACCCGAGGGGGGGGGGTGCCGAGGTGAGGGGGCATGCCAGATAGATCTCTGGTCAGCTTGAAGCAAAATGTGATCAAAGTGACTGACTTTGAGCTCCTGTTTCTGGAGAACCACGTGGTGAAAACCAGCCCAAACTTTGCACACTTGTAGGGGAGACTCTTTAGCACCTATGGTGCAAATTTGGAGCCCCTATAACCTAAGGCCGACCTGTACTGACTCCCCAAAGATGGTACCCCTAGGACATCAAATTTTTACATTGGTGCCTATGTGAAAACTGGCCATGTTTGGGACCCGATAGCTCCCCCGTTTTAGGTTCTATGGGCCCCAAACTTTGCATGCATACTCCCAAGACCCTCGACTACATGGAACCAAAAAAAGTGAATCAATACCATCTATGGTTCAGGAAATATGACCGTTTCAAGTTGAGCTCCAATTGAACCAACTTTTGAACTTTGAACTCCCATTACTGGGAAACCTTCCATACTGGTGCACCATCGAGCTGCGAGTGGACCCCCACCTCGGCACCCCCTCCCCCTGAGGGGGGAGGGGGTGCCGAGGTGAGGGGGCATGCCAGATAGATCTCTGGTCAGCTTGAAGCAAAATGTGATCAAAGTGACTGACTTTGAGCTCCTGTTTCTGGAGAACCACGTGGTGAAAACCAGCCCAAACTTTGCACACTTGTAGGGGAGACTCTTTAGCACCTATGGTGCAAATTTGGAGCCCCTATAATCTAAGGCCGACCTGTACTGACTCCCCAAAGATGGTACCCCTAGGACATCTAATTTTTACATTGGTGCCTATGTGAAAACTGGCCATGTTTGGGACCCGATAGCTCCCCCGTTTTAGGTCCTATGGGCCCCAAACTTTGCATGCATACTCCCAAGACCCTCGACTACATGGAACCAAAAAAGTGAATCAATACCATCTATGGTTCAGGAAATATGACCGTTTCAAGTTGAGCTCCAATTGAACCAACTTTTGAACTTTGAACTCCCATTACTGGGGAACCTTCCATACTGGTGCACCATCGAGCTGCGAGTGGACCCCCACCTCGGCACCCCCTCCCCCTGAGGGGGGAGGGGGTGCCGAGGTGAGGGGGCATGCCAGATAGATCTCTGGTCAGCTTGAAGCAAAATGTGATCAAAGTGACTGACTTTGAGCTCCTGTTTCTGGAGAACCACGTGGTGAAAACCAGCCCAAACTTTGCACACTTGTAGGGGAGACTCTTTAGCACCTATGGTGCAAATTTGGAGCCCCTATAACCTAAGGCCGACCTGTACTGACTCCCCAAAGATGGTACCCCTAGGACATCTAATTTTTACATTGGTGCCTATGTGAAAACTGGCCATGTTTGGGACCCGATAGCTCCCCCGTTTTAGGTCCAAACTGCCCCAAACTTGGCATGCATACTCACAAGACCCTGGGCTACGTGGGGCTGAAGAAAGTGAATCATTCCCATGTATGGTTCGGGAAATATGACCGTTTAAAGTTGAGCTCCAATTGAACCAACTTTGGAACTTTGAACTCCCATTACTGGGGAACCTTCCATACTGGTGCACCATCGAGCTGCGAGTGGACCCCCACCTCGGCACCCCCTCCCCCTGAGGGGGCATGCCAGATAGATCTCTGGTCAGCTTGAAGCAAAATGTGATCAAAGTGACTGACTTTGAGCTCCTGTTTCTGGAGAACCACGTGGTGAAAACCAGCCCAAACTTTGCACACTTGTAGGGGAGACTCTTTAGCACCTATGGTGCAAATTTGGAGCCCCTATAACCTAAGGCCGACCTGTACTGACTCCCCAAAGATGGTACCCCTAGGACATCTAATTTTTACATTGGTGCCTATGTGAAAACTGGCCATGTTTGGGACCCGATAGCTCCCCCGTTTTAGGTCCTATGGGCCCCAAACTTTGCATGCATACTCCCAAGACCCTCGACTACATGGAGCCGAAAAAAGTGAATCAATACCATCTATGGTTCAGGAAATATGACCGTTTCAAGTTGAGCTCCAAGTGAACCAACTTTTGAACTTTGAACTCCCATTACTGGGGAACCTTCCATACTGGTGCACCATCGAGCTGCGAGTGGACCCCCACCTCGGCACCCCCTCCCCCTGAGGGGGGAGGGGGTGCTGAGGTGAGGGGGCATGCCAGATAGATCTCTGGTCAGCTTGAAGCAAAATGTGATCAAAGTGACTGACTTTGAGCTCCTGTTTCTGGAGAACCACGTGGTGAAAACCAGCCCAAACTTTGCACACTTGTAGGGGAGACTCTTTGGCACCTATGGTGCAAATTTGGAGCCCCTATAACCTAAGGCCGACCTGTACTGACTCCCCAAAGATGGTACCCCTAGGACATCTAATTTTTACATTGGTGCCTATGTGAAAACTGGCCATGTTTGGGACCCGATAGCTCCCCCGTTTTAGGTCCTATGGGCCCCAAACTTTGCATGCATACTCCCAAGACCCTCGACTACATGGAGCCGAAAAAAGTGAATCAATACCATCTATGGTTCAGGAAATATGACCGTTTCAAGTTGAGCTCCAATTGAACCAACTTTTGAACTTTGAACTCCCATTACTGGGGAACCTTCCATACTGGTGCACCATCGAGCTGCGAGTGGACCCCCACCTCGGCACCCCCTCCCCCTGAGGGGGGAGGGGGTGCCGAGGTGAGGGGGCATGCCAGATAGATCTCTGGTCAGCTTGAAGCAAAATGTGATCAAAGTGACTGACTTTGAGCTCCTGTTTCTGGAGAACCACGTGGTGAAAACCAGCCCAAACTTTGCACACTTGTAGGGGAGACTCTTTAGCACCTATGGTGCAAATTTGGAGCCCCTATAACCTAAGGCCGACCTGTACTGACTCCCCAAAGATGGTACCCCTAGGACATCTAATTTTTACATTGGTGCCTATGTGAAAACTGGCCATGTTTGGGACCCGATAGCTCCCCCGTTTTAGGTCCTATGGGCCCCAAACTTTGCATGCATACTCCCAAGACCCTCGACTACATGGAGCCGAAAAAAGTGAATCAATACCATCTATGGTTCAGGAAATATGACCGTTTCAAGTTGAGCTCCAATTGAACCAACTTTTGAACTTTGAACTCCCATTACTGGGGAACCTTTCATACTGGTGCACCATCGAGCTGCGAGTGGACCCCCACCTCGGCACCCCCTCCCCCTTAGGGGGGAGGGGGTGCTGAGGTGAGGGGGCATGCCAGATAGATCTCTGGTCAGCTTGAAGCAAAATGTGATCAAAGTGACTGACTTTGAGCTCCTGTTTCTGGAGAACCACGTGGTGAAAACCAGCCCAAACTTTGCACACTTGTAGGGGAGACTCTTTAGCACCTATGGTGCAAATTTGGAGCCCCTATAACCTAAGACCGACCTGTACTGACTCCCCAAAGATGGTACCCCTAGGACATCTAATTTTTACATTGGTGCCTATGTGAAAACTGGCCATGTTTGGGACCCGATAGCTCCCCCGTTTTAGGTCCTATGGGCCCCAAACTTTGCATGCATACTCCCAAGACCCTCGACTACATGGAGCCGAAAAAAGTGAATCAATACCATCTATGGTTCAGGAAATATGACCGTTTCAAGTTGAGCTCCAATTGAACCAACTTTTGAACTTTGAACTCCCATTACTGGGGAACCTTCCATACTGGTGCACCATCGAGCTGCGAGTGGACCCCCACCTCGGCACCCTCTCCCCCTGAGGGGGGAGGGGGTGCCGAGGTGAGGAGGCATGCCAGATAGATCTCTGGTCAGCTTGAAGCAAAATGTGATCAAAGTGACTGACTTTGAGCTCCTGTTTCTGGAGAACCACATGGTGAAAACCAGCCCAAACTTTGCACACTTGTAGAGGAGACTCTTTAGCACCTATGGTGCAAATTTGGAGCCCCTATAACCTAAGGCCGACCTGTACTGACTCCCCAAAGATGGTACCCCTAGGACATCTAATTTTTACATTGGTGCCTATGTGAAAACTGGCCATGTTTGGGACCCGATAGCTCCCCCGTTTTAGGTCCTATGGGCCCCAAACTTTGCATGCATACTCCCAAGACCCTCGACTACATGGAGCCGAAAAAAGTGAATCAATACCATCTATGGTTCAGGAAATATGACCGTTTCAAGTTGAGCTCCAATTGAACCAACTTTTGAACTTTGAACTCCCATTACTGGGGAACCTTCCATACTGGTGCACCATCGAGCTGCGAGTGGACCCCCACCTCGGCACCCCCTCCCCCTGAGGGGGGAGGGGGTGCCGAGGTGAGGGGGCATGCCAGATAGATCTCTGGTCAGCTTGAAGCAAAATGTGATCAAAGTGACTGACTTTGAGCTCCTGTTTCTGGAGAACCACGTGGTGAAAACCAGCCCAAACTTTGCACATTTGTAGGGGAGACTCTTTAGCACCTATGGTGCAAATTTGGAGCCCCTATAACCTAAGGCCGACCTGTACTGACTCCCCAAAGATGGTACCCCTAGGACATCTAATTTTTACATTGGTGCCTATGTGAAAACTGGCCATGTTTGGGACCCGATAGCTCCCCCGTTTTAGGTCCTATGGGCCCCAAACTTTGCATGCATACTCCCAAGACCCTCGACTACATGGAGCCGAAAAAAGTGAATCAATACCATCTATGGTTCAGGAAATATGACCGTTTCAAGTTGAGCTCCAATTGAACCAACTTTTGAACTTTGAACTCCCATTACTGGGGAACCTTCCATACTGGTGCACCATCGAGCTGCGAGTGGACCCCCACCTCGGCACCCCCTCCCCCTGAGGGGGGAGGGGGTGCCGAGGTGAGGGGGCATGCCAGATAGATCTCTGGTCAGCTTGAAGCAAAATGTGATCAAAGTGACTGACTTTGAGCTCCTGTTTCTGGAGAACCACGTGGTGAAAACCAGCCCAAACTTTGCACACTTGTAGGGGAGACTCTTTAGCACCTATGGTGCAAATTTGGAGCCCCTATAACCTAAGGCCGACCTGTACTGACTCCCCAAAGATGGTACCCCTAGGACATCTAATTTTTACATTGGTGCCTATGTGAAAACTGGCCATGTTTGGGACCCGATAGCTCCCCCGTTTTAGGTCCAAACTGCCCCAAACTTGGCATGCATACTCCCAAGACCCTCGACTACATGGAGCCGAAAAAAGTGAATCAATACCATCTATGGTTCAGGAAATATGACCGTTTCAAGTTGAGCTCCAATTGAACCAACTTTTGAACTTTGAACTCCCATTACTGGGGAACCTTCCATACTGGTGCACCATCGAGCTGCGAGTGGACCCCCACCTCGGCACCCCCTCCCCCTGAGGGGGGAGGGGGTGCCGAGGTGAGGGGGCATGCCAGATAGATCTCTGGTCAGCTTGAAGCAAAATGTGATCAAAGTGACTGACTTTGAGCTCCTGTTTCTGGAGAACCACGTGGTGAAAACCAGCCCAAACTTTGCACACTTGTAGGGGAGACTCTTTAGCACCTATGGTGCAAATTTGGAGCCCCTATAACCTAAGGCCGACCTGTACTGACTCCCCAAAGATGGTACCCCTAGGACATCTAATTTTTACATTGGTGCCTATGTGAAAACTGGCCATGTTTGGGACCCGATAGCTCCCCCGTTTTAGGTCCTATGGGCCCCAAACTTTGCATGCATACTCCCAAGACCCTCGACTACATGGAGCCGAAAAAAGTGAATCAATACCATCTATGGTTCAGGAAATATGACCGTTTCAAGTTGAGCTCCAATTGAACCAACTTTTGAACTTTGAACTCCCATTACTGGGGAACCTTCAATACTGGTGCACCATCGAGCTGCGAGTGGACCCCCACCTCGGCACCCCCTCCCCCTGAGGGGGGAGGGGGTGCCGAGGTGAGGGGGCATGCCAGATAGATCTCTGGTCAGCTTGAAGCAAAATGTGATCAAAGTGACTGACTTTGAGCTCCTGTTTCTGGAGAACCACGTGGTGAAAACCAGCCCAAACTTTGCACACTTGTAGGGGAGACTCTTTAGCACCTATGGTGCAAATTTGGAGCCCCTATAACCTAAGGCCGACCTGTACTGACTCCCCAAAGATGGTACCCCTAGGACATCTAATTTTTACATTGGTGCCTATGTGAAAACTGGCCATGTTTGGGACCCGATAGCTCCCCCGTTTTAGGTCCAAACTGCCCCAAACTTGGCATGCATACTCCCAAGACCCTCGACTACATGGAGCCGAAAAAAGTGAATCAATACCATCTATGGTTCAGGAAATATGACCGTTTCAAGTTGAGCTCCAATTGAACCAACTTTTGAACTTTGAACTCCCATTACTGGGGAACCTTCCATACTGGTGCACCATCGAGCTGCGAGTGGACCCCCACCTCGGCACCCCCTCCCCCTGAGGGGGGAGGGGGTGCCGAGGTGAGGGGGCATGCCAGATAGATCTCTGGTCAGCTTGAAGCAAAATGTGATCAAAGTGACTGACTTTGAGCTCCTGTTTCTGGAGAACCACGTGGTGAAAACCAGCCCAAACTTTGCACACTTGTAGGGGAGACTCTTTAGCACCTATGGTGCAAATTTGGAGCCCCTATAACCTAAGGCCGACCTGTACTGACTCCCCAAAGATGGTACCCCTAGGACATCTAATTTTTACATTGGTGCCTATGTGAAAACTGGCCATGTTTGGGACCCGATAGCTCCCCCGTTTTAGGTCCTATGGGCCCCAAACTTTGCATGCATACTCCCAAGACCCTCGACTACATGGAGCCGAAAAAAGTGAATCAATACCATCTATGGTTCAGGAAATAT